>NC_138203.1:247892592-248510092 GCF_964194415.1 Vipera berus
AGGGACCACTACGGTGGGAAGGTAACAGCGTTCCGTGCGCCTTTGGCGTCTAGTCATGCCGGCCACATGACCACGGAGACATCCTCGGACAAGCGCTGGCTCTTTGGCTTTGAAACGGAGATGAGCAACGGCCCCTAGAGTTGGAAACGACTAGCACGCATGTGCAGGGAACCTTTACCTTTACCCTTAACTGAGGGTTAAAATGAGGGGTCCTTGGTGTTCCCTGAACTTGCTTGTTTTCTTGCAGATGTTTCATTACCCAAACATCATCACTGTTCGCACTCTGATGATGTTACCTAGTTTGGGTAAGGAAACATCTGCACGAAAACAAGCCAGCTTAGAGAGATGTGTAAATGGCAAACAACAATTCTTATTCTGCCCTTACAGTCAAGGCTAAACGTTTTATTGCATGCAATAAAATTAACTGAATCTTCAACTATTGTTTATGTTCACATTTACATCACCTCTGACAGTGAGAGTAGCAGTGATAGCACGTTTCCCAACAGAGTTTTTCACTAGGCAGGTATAAAATCCAGCATCTTCCTTCCTTGTTTCTCTAATCTCCAAGGTGCCATTTTGATCCACCTCAAGAAGTTTCATGCTGTCATCTTTAGTCCTAGGAAGGAATTAGCAATCAGATGTATGCATTTATTACTTATCGATAAATATAATTTTTAAACTTTCCTTTAACAATAAATCATCTGGGAGGGGAAAAATCCTGGAACGAGCCATGTCAGAAACACAGCCTATAAAAAAGCAGGCATAGTATTGAGAAATAATTCAATGACACCAACCTAGAAGCAGTAAGACCAATTTCCAAGATGAAAAGTGTTCTGCGGTATGTTTTAAAAACATTTTATAAAAAAGTTATTTTCAATCCTGTTTTTTAGTGACTAGACCAGGGGAAGGCAACCTCAGCTCTTTTATGACTCATGGACTTCAACTCCCAGAATTCCTGAGTCAGCTCATTCTGGGAGTTGAAGTCCATGAGTCATAAAAGAGCCGAGGTTGCCTACCCCTGGACTAGACAGAAGTAATAGCAAACTAGTTTTAATTTGACAGCTGAGGGGGGGGAAAGTAAATCAAGGATATTGCATAGAATTAAGGTCTTCCTTCATAGACCTAAACTTTGTGCAATTCTAAAGAGATGGAGGGAAATCCAGGTAGAAGAAATGAGGAATGGCTTTTCTTTACATGTCACATTGCTATCTTTCCTTTGGTCTCAGAATGAAATAAAATTAATGATGTTTTTCCCCCCAAACTTCAATAGAGGAGGTAATCCTGATACTCCCAAAAACTGAAGAGTCTTTGAATCTGATAGATCCAAAGTAGATTCAGCTCACCCTCATTGTAAGGGCCTATTATCATGACCAGTGAAAATCTCAACAGTCGTGATCTGCACCCACAGATCAGTTTGATAGAAGAGAATATTGGCCAGCTCAGAGTTAAAATTTGGGGTCCTTGGTGGCTTCTCTGAGCTTGGTGGCTTTGTTGCAGACATTTCACTGCCAAACTAGTTAACATCATCAGTGAAATGATGACTACCTAGCTTGGTAATGCAAAGTCTGCAAGAAAATCACCAGGTTCAGAGAACACCAAAGGCCCCAAAGATCAGTCTATGCACAGAACTCCATCCCACGTGCAGAGTTAACTCTGCTTTTTCTTAACCTCCCTTAAGCCATTGCATATAAAGGTTGTTCTATTAGTCTTCTTATAGAAAGCATATTTTAGTTTAAATTTATGGATAAGCTGTACAACAAATGACAAAGGGAGACTCAAGGACTGGAGACAAGAAATTGGTTTTGGGCCAAATGGAGGAATTCTACCTCCCTTCCCTTTGACCTCCACAAGTTTTTGTGGTGCTGAGAAAAGAAAGGTGGAGAGATTTATTTATTTTAAAAGATTTATATAGTCGTCCATCTTACATGGCATAACTGTGGGTGGCTAATACCAAACAATAAATAAACAGTAATCACAGAGAGAGAGAGAGAGAGAGAGAGAGAGAGAGAGAGAGAGAGAGAGAGAGAGAGAGAGAGAGAGAGAGAGAGAGAGAGAGAGAGAGAGAGAGAGAGAGACAGAGACAGAGAAACACCAGCATGCAACTTCCCACTGCCCCAAATACAATATATCTCCATATATCTAAACAAACTGTAGAGCTTTGCTGGGCTCCACCCTCTCACTATTCCATCTCTAGTGGGAAAAATCAGACCTTTAAAGTTTTGGGGAAGGCTTATATGATAGAGGCTTACTGGATCTCAGAAAGTAGGTAGGGAAGATATGGAAAAGGCACAGAACCTATCTAGGTTCTGACAGATGATAATTTTTAAAGGAAGGACTTACAACTTGTCCATTCTGTGACCCCTATCCCTAATGGATAGGTAATTCTGCAAATTCTTGAAGTGTTTTTGGAGATTCGTGATCATCCTGGTCATGATTGTCCCAAAGGTGCTTTTTCAAAAGGCAATTGGACTTCCTGTCATAGTTCCGATAGAGGAGACCATGTAAAACAGACATGTCAAACTCGCGATGTCACGTGACATCGTGCAGCATATTGGGACAGTTTTGCCATTGCCGGAAATGGGGTGGGCGTGGCTGCCGGATGATGCATCTGACCCGCGGGCTGGCAGTTTGACACCCCTGATGTAAAATAACTTCATGGCAAGAATTTCTTCCTTAAAGAACATTTTTATTTGGCTACAACATAACGGCACATACAAAGGTGAACCCAAGACTAAATTCTCCTTCCCTAGGTTACAAAGTTGCAAGTTACATTCCACCCCCCAAACTGCTGTCATAAATCACATTCACCAATTGTTAGAAAACACGGGCACTCCTCCCAACTGCTCCAGCCCGCCAAAATATTATCAGCAATGATCTTGGTTCCCATACATGTAAATTGTTTTGGCTAACTGAGAATTACCCCCCTCCCTTCTTCTTCTAACTGAATATGTGGCAATGAAGACAAAATGAAAATGTCTTCAACTTGGTTTGTCACAGCATTGACACTTCCTTTGTTTTTCCTTGAAGAGCTTTTGCTTCTCATCCAACAGGTTTCCTCAGTTCTCTTGAAAAAGCTTCTTGGATGAGAAGTGAAACATCTTCAAGGAAAAACAAAGAAAGTCCAGTTGCCTTTTGAAAAAGCATCTCTGGGTTTCAGCTCAGTGCCATTTAGGGCTTTTAAAGATGTAAAATTCCTTTACCAGCACCTTGAATTGCACCTGGAAAGAAACTGGAAACCAATGCAGTGATGTAACAGGGGCAAACTGTGGGATGCTCCAAATGGTCCATGCCACTGCATTCTGGACCAGTTGTAATTTCCAAATAGTTTTCAAGGGCAGCCTCCTGTAGAGCATGTTGTAGTAATCCAACCAAGAAATGACCATGGCATGTGTGATCAGGAATCAGACCTCCTGGTACAAGAATGGGTGTAACTGGTACACAACATAAGAAGGGAGAGGAACATTTTTTAAAAAAAAATCATAAAAATGCAAAAATAAAATTACATAAAATGTTAAAAAGTATGAAAAAAACATAAGAAAACTTTTAAATAGTTTAAAAAATAAAAACAATAAATGGACATAAAAACCTATTTTAGATTACATATTACAAAAAAATAGTACAGATATAGATGTAGAATAGAATAGGGCTGGAAGGGACCTTGGAGGTCTTCTAGTCCAGCCTCCCAGTTAAGCAGGAGAACCTATACCATTTTGGACAAGTGACTGTCTAGCCTCTTCTTAAAAATCTCCAGTGATGGAGTGCTCACAATTTCTGGAGGCAAGCTGTTCCAATCGTTAATTGTCCTCACTGTCAGGAAATTTCTCCTTAATTCTAGGTTGCTTCAACACTAATGTTGAAAGTCCTGTTTTTGATAAAACTATATACCAATCCTTGATAGGTAGTCTTATGTATCTGAGTAATTGGACTAGACCAGACATTTCTTATAGTGTCAACCAATTAGCAAGGTACAATAATGAACCAATTGTGACACACTGGCAAGCGGCTAAACGGGTATTGAGATATTTGAAGCAGTCTACTCACTACTCGTTATATTTAGAGCCAAATTGTGAGTTTATTCTCACAGCCTATGCAGATGCAAGTTTTTGCCTCTGATACAAGCACTCGTAAATCAACTTCAGGGTTGACTATAATGTTGGGTGATTCTATAATTGGATGGAAATCCATCAGACAGAAGCACATAAGCCTGTCTACTATGGAAGCCTAATTTTCATGTTTATCAGTGTTATGTACGGAATTATTGGTGTACAAACAATTATTGTTGGACATGGGCTTAACTGTAAAGGATCCATTTATTGTATATGAGGACAATCAAGCTGTGATAAAAATGGCAAACAACGCTGCTGTCAGAACAAGATCCAAACATACAAATCTTCGTTACTTAAATGTAAGACAATGTGTCAAAGACAAACTAATACAATTAGAATATTGTTCAACCGATATGAATATCGCAGACCATTTCACTAAGGTCCAAAGTGCTGTTAAACACAAGGCTAGTTGTGAAAAGATTGGACTAAGATTATAAGAAGTTATATATTATCCTACCCAAAGGGGAGAATGTTAGGCATATGGTGATAGCCTATCTAGTTGGGTTGGAAATATATAAACCATGATGTTGTTCACTGTTAGTTACTCTGTTACTGCTATTGTTGGTTTACTACTGTGTTAAACCTGAACAACTGTATTTTTGACCTCTGGACCGGTAAGAAGACTTTGTATTTGGATTACTACTTGGACTGTTACTATTGTGTATGACCTGGACTGTTTATTTCTGACCGTGCTTTCAACCACAAAGTAAAATATTTTTCTGTTTATCACAACTCAGTGTCTCTTGTGGTTACTGTGTGACTCTTACTGCTCTCAGTACCCTTCATTGTGCAACTTCTTGTTAGTTCAAGGAGACCTCTGCACACTTACTGACACTTCTCTTTTTGTTCAGTTTCCAACCATAGTTTCTTGTCCTGCACACTGGTGCTTTGATGAATAACCTGACCCCCTTGTCTTATTTAAAATGAAGATTAATTCTCTATACAATATAAATACTCTATCTCTATATGTATCCTTCAACAGGTACATAACTTTCCAAAACTGCAAAAACCAATACTAGGGATAATTAGCATGGACAACCCTATAGAGTGACCTTTGATTATTTTAGCTTTAACCCTGTTATGTACATAGAGATGGAAGAATAGGAAAGTAGGAAACCAGATGATTCCACTTTTATTCTGTAGTGTTAAAAATAATTTGGTAGATGGCTCTAATTTGGATCCAACAAAATCAATGGGAACATTACTCTATAATCCAGGAAATATGGATCATAGCAATAGCAATAGGACTGAGACTTAAATACCACTTCATAGTGCTTTACAGCCCTCTCTAAGTGATTTACAGAGTCACAATATTGCCCCCAACAATCTGGGTCCTCATTTTCCTGACCTTGGCAGGCTGAGTCAATCTTGAGCAGGTCAGGATCGAACTCTTGGCAGTGGGCAGAGTTAGCCTGCAATATGGCTTTCTAACCAGTACACAACCATGGCTCCTATAAAATAAGTCGCAATTGACATTATTGATTTGATCATGTAAAGTTGTTTGTGCATTGTGTATTTATGTGTGTAGGGACCACTACGGTGGGAAGGTAACAGTGTTCCATGTGCCTTTGGCGTCTAGTCATGCCGGCCACATTACCACAGAGTCGTCCTCGGACAAACGCTGGCTCTTCGGCTTTGAAACGGAGATGAGCACCGGCCCCTAGAGTCAGAAACAACTAGCACGCATGTACGGGGGAACCTTTACCTTTACGGAAAAAATAAGGAAACATCTTGCAGATTGTAGAGATTTTTTTTTAATCCCATTTATATCCCGCCCTTCTCCGAAGACTCAGGGCAGCTTACAATCTAAGCACAAATCAATGTGCTTAGCAATAGCCTTCATTCTATGTATATACCTGCTTATTAGGGCTTTCGCCCCCCCCCAAGCAGCATTTTTACAAAGTCAGCTTATTGCCCCCAACAATCTGGGTCTTCATTTTACCTACCTCGGAAGGATGGAAGGCTGAGTCAACCTTGAGCCTGGTGGGATGCGAACCTGCACTAATTGCAGGCAGCTGGTGTTACTTAAGGAGGCATTAGCCCACTGCTCCACCAAGCAGTGGTCAGTTTGGTAACTGACAATTGTTTGCTTACAGTTTCTGGAATGTGCTCTCTATGTAATGCTCATGTGGAGATGCTGGCCAGTGTTATAAAGCAAAAAAAAAGATGCAGAACATGAGTGCTTAGAATTATTTGATCATAGAAATGGATAAAGAATAGATCACAGAGGGCAGTCTAGTTTAACTTCAGATATACTGTCAAAGAGATAAAGCTAAGTCTGAGACAAGTTTCTTTGCCATCTGAAGAAATTCATAGGAAACTTTAAAGAGGATTGGAGTACAATAGTATCTTTTCAAAATTACATTGGAATTCATCTAATTTATTACTGACAAAGGAAATCCTCTGAGCAAATTGAGAGCTTATCATTTCTGTGACTAACAATGTACAGCTTCATTTAACACTATCATGTTAACGCTTGAAATATTTAAAACAAAGGCAGCTTATATAATGGGAAAATTCTTTTTTTCTGGCAATCAAATATAGATTAATTAAAATATGTCAACAACAATTTATGACAAAAGAGTTTACCAAGTAAACAAAATAAAGCTTACCAAGAAATATCTGGTGTGGGTACTGCAAAAAACTGACAGTACAAGTGACCTGAATAACCCATTACTGACACATATTCTTCACCATCTGGAGTTAATATTTCTGGAGGAATATCTGACAAAGCATATGTAAATTAGGAAAGAAAAAGTCAATGGTGATAAAAAAGAAATATTCTTAATCCTAGGGCAATTTTTTGTGATTTTGAGTTACCGGTATACTTATTTTACTCCTGAAAAAAAATAATCTACTTTTTCCACAATCATAAACAATGCAAATGGAATTTTAGTAGAAAAGAGACAGAAGTGAACACTCCTGAACTGTGGGCAGTTTAAGATATGCTAAAGCTTTTCTGAGGATTTAATGCACTTGTTTTGATTTCCCCAATTTTCATCTATATTTAGTAATTTGTTAACAAGTTTCAGGGACATAATCATAAGGGGAAGCTCTGACCACAAAACAGAAGTTTGGAAGGCACCTGCACCTTGTAACAGTATTTAACCCCAATTTATGCTATTGATTAGGATACAAACAAACAAACCATGAATTTAGAGATGGTTTCACACTCCATCAAAATTACACTGTATGAATTGTAGGGTTTGTTGAGCATTGTTATAAGCAACTTAACAGATATGTTACCTTTGGTGACAGTATCCTTTTGGCTCAAAGTTGCTTCCCCCCCCCTTTGTTTTGTTGGGCTATTTTCTATTTTTCCTAAGCACATAAAATGATATTCTTAGCAACTAGGTTTCTCACTGTAAAATGCTAGAAAATGAAATACATCTTTTAGTGGATCTATGAGATTTTAAGTGTGGAAACATTTTGGTTGAAAAATTGGTTCCGCAATAATTAGCTTTTAAAATCTGACACAGAAGGATATCTTTTATTTCCGTCTGCCATTTATTTCCCTTGGCTGTATGAACGGTGCTTTTCCTGCTAGATTAGCATTATTTGTACAAATGCCATTCAGAGCAGAAATAAAGATATTAAACATTTTCAGTGGGTCATTATGATGACGCATGGATCATTCTAATTTTAAAAAACGGATAGATCTACCATCCTAAATATAATGTACCCTTACACCATCCCCCAGATACTTAGTTACCTTGTTAATTGATAATAATTAATACCATCTCTTGCTTACAAAGACAGTTGTAATTAGATCCACGTAGCTCAGCATTTTCTCCTGTGAGAGGCAGTAGCTCAAACCAAATTCCTTTCTGATCCTTGTGCTGGCAGGTAAGAGTGAAAAAAACCTGAGCCTGCTATTCCCTATAAGAATAACTTACTGAGAACATTGATGTTTGCTGTGGCCAGGATAGTGCCATGCTTGTTGGTAGCCTCACACTGGTACACAGCAGTGTCAGTCAGTTCCAAGTCAGTGATGCTGATCTCCCTTGTTGAAAAAACAGCTCTGCTGGACTTTATTTCATTATCTGCCAATACGATAAGAAACGGTTTGAATAAGAGACTTCCAATTCTTCACTAGCACTAACTTTTCCTCTGGCAAATGTTAGTCATACAGAAAAGGGAAGAACGTGTAGTGACCGTTCATTAAACATTACGTTATGTGCTGCATTAACACAAATTTAATTATGCAAATAACTATTAGTGTCAAACAATGACATCATAAATAAGACTCAATTGTATTTCACTTTTCACCTTGGGCTAGCCAGGCATCTACCATAGGGCATGATTAATTCCTATACTAAATATAATAATCTTCTTAACGAAGATTCTTAGAATTATGTAACAAGAGAGCTGGAAGTTAATCTTTAAGGTTATCCAGTCCATCCCTTGCTTATGTAGTAGAGCATCTCTGAAAAAAAATGACTATTCAGTCTCTTGATGAAGGAGACTTCATCACTTTATATGGAAGGTTTTTTTTCTTAGTAGTGTTTTCTTTGTATTATTGTTCTTTACATGGTTTATAGGGGAGTACAGAGATACAGGGACGCGGTGGCTCAGTGGGTTAGGACGCTGAGCTTGTCGATCGGAAGGTCGGCAGTTTGGCGGGTCGAATCCCGAGTGCTGCGTAACAGAGTGAGCGCCTGTTACTCGTCCCAGCTTCTGCCAACCTAGCAGTTCGAAAGCACGTAAAAATGCAAGTAGAAAAATAGGGACCACTCCGGTGGGAAGGTAACAGCGTTCCGTGCGCCTTTGGCGTCTAGTCATGCCGGCCACATGACCACGGACATGTCCTCGGACAAGCGCTGGCTCTTCGGCTTTGAAACGGAGATGAGCACCGGCCCCTAGAGTCGGAAACGACTAGCACGCATGTGCGAGGGAACCTTTACCTTTACCTTTACAGAGATATTAACTTGGGGAGGAGTTAATTGATACATCTGATATTTTGAAATCATGCAGTGAATACTCAAAGCAAATGACTGGTGAGATTGTTCCCTGACATCCTTCCTAGTTTTCTAGGACATTTGTTGTTATCCCTTGTCTTAATTATCTTTTTCTAGGGAAATATGCATATTAAAAATATTTCTAAATGGTTGTGCAAGCTATTTTTGAACGGACATCTCCTTGATGGCTATTATGCCAGAGCATCCATCTAAATATGCCCACCATGCCAAAAATTATGGGGAGCCATAGCTGCAGTCATTGATTAGATGGAATTAGCTTTCCAACTGCAGATCAGTTGATATTATATATGTTATGGCTGGAGTGGCACAGCTTATTATCTATGAGAATGAAAGGAATCCAGACAGCTTTATCAAATAGTCACTCAATCACAATATCTCTATTACTGGGAAGTTAGTCCAATAAAACTGATTAAATGGAAGCAATTTCACTGGGTTTCTTTCATACCAGCATTCTCCAATTTGGTGGTGTTGGATTTTAAGAAACATATCCAGTCAATAGGATCAATAATTAGGGATAATGGAAGCTGAAATCTTATGCATCTGGAATCATCATATTGGAAAAGGCCAGTTTATATAGCAGTTTACTACTATTGAACTGTAGGTTTATATCCCATGCTTACCTTCAAGAGGAATGCCGTTCTTTTTCCATTTTATACTTGGCTCAGGAAAGCCAATAGCTTCACAAAACAATACAAAACTTCCACCAACACTGAAAATTCCGCTTTTTGGTTTGCTTACCCAAGTGGGTGGCTCTGTTGAAAAAGTAATTACCATTTTAGTCACTATTGGGACAACTACCGTAAACACATACATGCGCACTCGTAACCCTGATGCAATAATGTTGATATGGCATGCTAACAGCACTTTTCCTTGAAGAAAGATAATCTAGGCATATGAATTATACTTTAATCATCTCCTATTTTTACACTATAAATAAGATTATTGGAAACTACAAAGAATGAAAAATGCAGGGGCTAGACTTTTGCACAAATGTAATTTATAGATTATATTACCTTTTTTTGGCTTTCAGGGGTTTTTTTGCCTACAATTCAAAATGTTCATTTTGACCTATAAATATCTAGATAATTTGGAACCAGATTGTTTGTTCCTCTATTTTATAGAAAAATTGCAATTGAAGAACTCTAAAGAGAAATGATCTAGTTTCTTTCTACTTTAGGCAAGTAGTAAAGAATCTTTGATACCATCAGAGTTTCATTGTTATAAAAAGTTGTATACTTAATTTTTCATTTTAATTAAAAAATATGTCTCACATTGTGTTTGCTTGACACACTATTTGCTTTTATGTACCCAGTTTCATGGTATTTTTAAATTATCTCTAGATGTGTAGTGGGTATAATGATAAATGTTATGTTTAGTAACTAGATAAAACAAATAAAACATAATGTGAAAAAGAGTTGTAGAGATTTTTTTTAAAAAATCAGAAACTGAGCTCTGAGCATATGCAAATGAGATGATGTGAAAGAGGCTAGAAATTTTGGCTACAAATATTTCACTGAGAAGGAGCTAAAGCAAGAATAAGAATCAATCAGTAAATCAATAAAAGCATAGGAAGTCACAAACCATAATAAAGTTTATTCTATTCTATTCTATTCTATTCTATTCTATTCTATTCTATTCTATTCTATTCTATTCTATTCTATTCTATTCTATTCTATTCTATTCTATTCTAGCCAATATTGTACGAAAATCTACTTTTCTTTCCTAATAGTTTCGTTCCCCTGTCAAATATCTCCCAATTACCCCAACTTCATTCTCATTTTGCATCCAGTCTGGCATGGCTTTCTATGAGGCCTGATCAGAAAAAGGTTCCATGCAGATCTCTGGTGAATTGGCTGTACTACAAACGACAATAAATGATTCTACTTCATCAACAACAATATAACAAATTAAATGGAAGAGTCTACTATTATGATAATGTTATTTTTAGGGATTTTTTTTTTAAAAAAGAACTACGTTATCAGACTGAATATTTCAAAAACTGCAGAAGCAATTCTTAGCATAGCTGAATTTGTCAGAGTAAAAGAGAAGCAGAGGAAAAACAAAAGTGTGTGGCTATACTTCCATTAACCAGCAGATGGCACTCATGCAACTGAAAAACAACAACAACCAGATTTGAAAGACCAAGTTCACCAAGTTATTCCTCCTTTTTCAGGCTATTCGTTATCCTCCCCCTCAAAAATCCTCTCTTCAGAATTTCACTAATTACACCATGACAATTTATTGATGTGGTTTTTTTGTAGTTTTCTAAGATTTCTATCAGAACCTGAAGGTGAAACTCAAATACTTTGGCCACCTAATGAGAAGGAAGGACTCACTGGAAAAGAGCCTAATGCTGGGAAAAGTTGAGGGCAAGAGAAGAAGGGGACGACAGAGAATGAGGTGGCTGGATGGAGTCACTGAAGCAGTAGGCGTGAGCTTAAATGGACTCCAGAAGATGGCAGAGGACAGGAAGGCCTGGCTGGAGGAACGTTGTCCATGGGGTCGCGATGGGTCGGACACGACTTCGCAGCTAACAACAACAAAAAGATTTCTACATATACTGGAAAAGGAAAAGAAGAAGTTAGCTTCCAACAGTCCTTTGAGATTACAAGTGTATAGTCAAGATCACAGCCAGGAACTGAAAAAGAAAATTTCAGTATCTCAATTATTGTTATAGCTATGATTGCCACCTTTCTAGTTAGTAAAAGTAGGATTTTCTATAAGAGTTTAACATGAGACCTATTCTTTCTATTACTCTGTGATTTATTAGTGGTTAAGGCATCAGATTAGAAACTGAGTTCTAGTTCCACTTTAGTCATGAAAGTCTAGCCTCTTCTAGTCTCTCTCTCTCTCTCTCTCTCTCTCTCTCTCTCTCTCTCTCTGTCTGTCTGAATCCCACCACTAATATACTCAAACAAAACAAACAAACAAATAAGAAGGATTGCCTATCATACAAAGTAACCCTGAACAGTATACAAGGGTTAAATACAACAATTTGACTACAACCACAATAGGACACAAACACAACTTGACACCCCCCCAAAAAGAGCAGAACAACATCAGTTTGCCTAGCCACCCTGCTCAGATGCCTGGAGGAACATTCTAGATCTTTAATGGCTGACATAAAAGATTTGGGGCCACCAAGGTCTCTTAAGAAGATACTATTCCACAGGGAAGGTGCTGCCACAATGCAGGCACAACTTTGGGATGCAACAAAATGTCATCTGTTTAATAATGGAAGGTGCCTGGAGTATATCTTCCCTGCTGCAATTGGTAAGGTGAGCAGAGATGATAGGAAATGGTGATATTGCAAATAGCCTGCCCTAATCCAGGTAGGGCTCTATAGATGAACTTGAACCACACCTGAAAGCCCACTGAAAACACATCCCACCTGCCACCAAGCTCTGATGTAGGAAAACTCCCCCCCTATCAGTGGAGTCTAAACCCTAATTATAAGCCTTATAAGAATAGTGGTACTATTGTGTGGAAGCCCAGTTAGCCAAATAAGGCAGAAGTGCAAGACAATAAAGCCGACAGTCTTGAGAATCATGAGTGTCAGATGTGAGTCAATCATACACTCATATATCTTGGTTGGAGTTTTGCCATCCAGACTGAAAACAGAAACACAGCTTACTTGGCAAATTGTTGTATATGATTACAACATTGTGTCTTTGTTGCTCCAGATTGTTTGATCTGCCTAATCATTTTGATGCCTGATTAAATGCTGACTATATTTCTAGTCTGATTCCTTCTGTACTGCTGGCACCAATGCTTAGATTCGATTTGGATTACTTTTGTGGTTAGTCCCTTGTGGTGAACTGATTACTATAGTTTGCCAGGGAATGATACCTATTTTCAATATCCACACAATACAGGAGATTTTTGAATTAACATTCCAGTAAATTTCACCATCCTACTTAGACACTACCTTAATAATTTTTTGGTTCTTGAATTACTAAGTTTCCACCAGTCTTATACTATAAATCTAGCTGTAGATTACCCACACATAATAATAATTAGCATTCAAGCAGAGACCCAGACTATACAAAAAAAAGTCCAGATAGTAGATGTAGCAGAACCTGGAGGCAGCAGAACAGAACAGAAAGGACTGGGGGGGGGGGTGGAAATCACAAAATACAAAGACCGGCAAATAGAAGTAGAATGACTATGGCAAAAGAAAGCAAAGTTAAGGTAGCACCTACAATAATAGGTGGCTTAGGTACAATCCCAAAACTCCTGGAGCTTCACTTGAACACCATTGAACAATCTTGACAAAATCACCATCTGTCAACTGCAAAAGGCAACTTTACTTGGAACGGTTTACTTTCTGTTGTGGTACCTTTAACACCCACAGACAACAACATCTGCCTATCCCAGGTCCTTAGGAAGAACTCAGTAGATTGATAAAGATACCAAATCCAGTCTAAGCATCTAGCTGACTGAGATAAAGCAAAAGAATAATCCAGTATAGCTGTCTATTTATTAAATTTATAGGCTGTCCAATTCCACTATCATTTTGGGTGGCAAAGTTTTAGAGAAAATTTCATGGAATTAGAGACATTTCCAAAAAGCAACAGAATAGAAGACCTTATCTACAAAGAACATGCAAACCCAGCAGGTTTCTTTAGTAGAAGAGCAAATATAATTTTTAGGATGGATGATTAGAAATACCAGAAGAATATTGCCATCAGTAAAGTAAGTAATCTAAGGTGAGTTTCAGTTCTCTTGCATAAATAATTTGTTAAAGACCTATTTTCTGGAACACTTTTTAAATCAAAGATCTCCTGCAGGTCTAGAATTAGAATGTTATGAGTTGGCATCTCTACTTTCAGAATGCCTAGATCAGGGGTGTCAAACTCACAACGTCACATAACATGTCACAAAGTATAATGACTTTTTTTTTCTTTTGCCGGCAATGGGGTGGGCGCAGTTTCGGTATGACACATCCGGCCCACGGGCTGGCAGTTTGACACCCCTGTCCTAGATAACATGTAGATAGCATAGTAGGATAGTACGTCATACTATAAATAGTATGACAGAGAATTCTCTTTTTTATATTGAGCTAATTATTATCTCACGAAGCTTACCAGCATATTTGTGCTTTGGAATAGTTTAATATTGGTTGTTTCTTTATAACCATTTAAAAATGGCTTAAATAAAATATATTTCAAGAAGCAATTCAAAGTCCACCTTGTACTAAATCTATGGTCTTATTGGCATACGCACTAAACAATCCACATTAAATTTGTCTTCTATCACTTCACAAAGCCCAGGAAAGGTATGGGATACAAAGTTGTCTATTTTAATAGAAGAAATATTTTAGAACAACAGTAAACGATATAACAGGCATGTCTATCTGTCCCTGGACTATTTTAGCTTTTCAAATTTTCCACATGATAGTGAGAGAGGCTGAACTGACAGTTCAAATTGATTTTGGAAATAATTGCTTGAGAAATCACGGTGTGGCTGTTCCACGCATTACATTTTCAGGGTGAAGACGTCAGACATGTTAAGTGCATGTTAAAAAAAAGGTAAAAAGTATAGGGTGTCACTATATGACTGGATGATGGAATGAATGAAGTTTCCTCTACAGGTGAACTGGATAGCAATTCTGTATTTCTAAAGACACAAAAGTAACCTTGTGAAATAGAATATAATTTAACAAAGTTTTAAAAATTCAGGATTGTACAGAAATATGGGTATTAAGCAGTGATAAAGAGGGAGCTCCACAGCCCAGTTGAGGAAAAGAGCTCTTAATTTACAGACATAATAGCTTTTTTAGAACATTTCTGCTTGCAGTGTAATTTTTACCATGTCCACAAATGATCAGAATTAGGAAGGGGCTATAGTTGTGGTGTCTGAGCTTGGTTGTTTTCTTGCACGTGTTCCATTACCCCAGGGGTAGGCAACCTTGGCTCTTTTATGACTCATGGACTTCAACTCCTAGAATTCCTGAGCCAGCCATGCTGAGGGGAAAGGGAGAGTTTCCAAGCTGAGCCATGCTGGCTCAGGAATTCTGGGAGTTGAAGTCCACGAGCCATAAAAGGGCCAAGATTGCCTACCCCTGCATTACTCATCTGTGGTAGGAGGGAATGGGGTTTGCTCTCTGTTTTTATATGAGTAGCATTCAGAGGTAAACAGAGATCTTTTAGCATTCATGATATTGTCTAACTGGATAATGAAGCCTCTGTGAGAAAACTCCAAACTCAGAGAGCATCAAGGATTTCACAGTTCAACCCTGAGCTACAAATATTCTTTTCCATCAGGGCTATCTTTACAAAAAAAATAGCAGTTTCTGAAACTCCGTATAGACTCGGAGCAAAGATAAATCTAATTTGGAGGGATTTTTCCAAAAGAAGGCAGTGATAGTGCTCAAACTAGTACAAGGTTATCCTTCTCAGTTTTATACGGATAAATTATATGCTCAGATAGTCAGAAGAGAAAAGCAGAGCAAAGAATTTTTCTTGAAAGTTGCTGGATATGTATGCTCACCTGTTACTCATCTCATTCTTTTTATATATTCCATTCACGTTATTAACTTAATATTGTAAAGCAGGGGAAAGCTAAAATGCATCTTTAATTTGATTGCTTATATTTAAAAGTGTGAGTTGGTTTTTTTTCTGGCTGTAAAATTAGCAACAAAGAACTTTGAAAAACTCTGCAGCACAGAACAAATTGATTGACATCTTAATCACTTAGCTGTCACACTAATGATAATGTGATTACAAAATAAATAAATAAAAAAGAATCACCCAATTGTCAGAAATCACACCGGGAGGGGGGGCTGAAGAGAAATGCAGGCTAAAATAGGTAAGGAAATGGTGAGAGAATATCTAGGTGCTTTAATTATGTTTATTTAATATTTAATTATAATTAATTAATTATAGATATTTAATTATCTCAAAGTGCTAAAGGAACAAGCGGATATGATCTCAGAACCACTGACTATAACCCTTGAGAACTTCTGGAAGGCAAGGGATGTATCAAAATATTGAGAACAGTTAACATCATCCCGTTTGTTAAAAAGCTAGAACCCAGGAAACTACAAATCAAGCAACCAGCTTGATATCAGCACTTGGAAAAATCCTGTAAAAGATAATTAAACAGTTGATTTGTAAGGAACAAAGTCAGAAGCCAGCATGGGATTGTTAAAAATAGACATGCCAGACAAACTTAAATCTTTTTTTTTAACAGAGACTAGATTAATAGACCAAGGGAATTTTGTGAATATTTGAACTTCTATGAATGTACTCTATTGTGTAGTGGGTCCGACGCAAGAGAGACGTCAGCCGGTGTGTGAGTTCAGCTCTTTATTGGAAGGGGAAGTGAACTGGGGAATGAGGGCTACCTGGCCTCCTTATATACCTGGCCAGGTAAGCTAACAGCCAATGGGGTTGGCCCTAGGTTTCCCGCCAAAACTGTCCAGGCCAACGCCCCCTGATGGCTGTTGCTATGCAGATGCCTGCATACATAACACCCCTCCCCCCTTAGAGAAGACCCGCATAACAACAACAACATGCAACTACTATAACTATGAGTATATATATATAAAAAAACAGTGGTGTCCTTGTGTGAGGGTCACTTGCACACATAGTCCGACAGGTAGGCTGGTGTCCTGTGTGGACGGGTGGATCGTCTGGGTGTGCTTGGCCCCTGGGCTTGGACCGTGGGTTCCTGAGGCCTTTGTGCAGGGCTGCAAGGAGCCGGCATCAGGAAGTCCTCCTCCTCTGGTCCCTGCCCTGTGACGTCCTCAGCTGGGTTGACCCCTCCTGGAGTGTGGTCCTCCTGTTGATCGTGTGCGTTGAGTTCAGGGACGTGTGTGACACGCTCAGGGGCGTGTATGACGTGCTCAGGGACTCTTCCTCTGAGCTGATCGATGTGTCGCCTTATGCGTCTGTCCCCCTCCACCCCTACAATGTACGAAAGGGGTCCTGTTTTCCCGACCACTGTCCCCAGAACCCAAGGATGTCCAGCCCCATAGTTCCTTGCCCAGACCAGGTCCCCCAGGTTGAGGACCCTGTGTGTGGGTGATGATGGCAATGGTGATGGTAGTGATGCTGGTGGTGATGGTGATGATGGTGATGTTGCCCTTCCGGTTTCGGCTGCTACCCGGTCTGGGTGTAGGCGGTCCAGCTTGGTGATGAGGCGCCGTCCCCATCGCAGTTCTGCTGGGCTCTTGCCGGTAGCCACGCATGGTGTTGTGTGTTGGGCTAGTAAAAATTTGGCCAGTCTGTGGTGCCAGTCCCCGCTGATGATGCGCGGGAGTGCATCTTTGGTCGTCCTTACCATCTGTTCGGCCTGCCCGTTGGTAGATGGATGGAAAGGCGCGGAGGTGGCGTGCCTAATCCAGTTCGCCTTCAAGAACGCCTGGAAATCAGCAGCAGTAAACTGAGGCCCATTATCAGACACAATTACGTCGGGGAGGCCGTGTGTGGCAAAGAGAGCTCTGAGCACCTGGATTGTCCTCCCCGAGGTCATGTTGGGGACAGGGACTACCTCTAACCACTTGGAGTGACTGTCCACCACTACTAAAAATAGTTGACCCTGGAAAGGCCCCACATAGTCAATGTGAATGCGGGACCATGGCGTGTGTGTGGCCTCCCACCGGTGTACTGGTGCATGTGGCACTTCTGGCCTGGATCTCTGGCACGTATAACAGGCCTTGACCCGATCCTCAACCTCCTTGTCCAACCCGGGCCACCAGAGGTAGCTCCTAGCCAGTGCCTTCATCCTGACCACCCCCGGGTGCCCTTCGTGTAAGGAGTCCAATACCCTGGCGCGTAGTGCGGGTGGAATGATGACCCTGCTACCCCAAAGGAGGCACCCCTTGTGTGTGGAGATTTCATCGCGTCTAATGAAATAGGCCTGAAACTCTGGTCCCGGGGATTTGTCCTGCCACCCTGTGCAAACCCATGAGTGCACCCTGCCCATGATGTTGTCTGTGGCTGTGTGGCTGGCAATGTCCTTGGCAAGAACTGGACACTCGGGTAGTTCCTGCAGGGCTAGGATCTGTGTGGCTGGTGCTGGGTCTGGGTCGTGTGTGTCTAAGGGGAGCCTACTTAGACCGTCTGCGTGGCCCATCTCCTTCCCTGGCTTGTGCACCAGCTTGCAATTGTATGCTGCAAGGAAGATGGACCACCGGAGCATCCTGGGGGACAGAATCTGGGGGGTTTGCCTGTCTGTGGTGAACAGGCCCAGGAGTGGTTTGTGGTCCGTGAAGACAGTGAACTCCCTGCCATATAAGTAATCATGGAATTTCTTGATTCCTGCCACGATTGCCAGGGCTTCTTTGTCTATTTGGGCGTAGTTTCTTTCTGCTCCAGACAGTGTCCTAGAATAGTATGCTATGGGAATTTGTGCCCCGTTGGGCTCAAGGTGGCTTAGGACAGTGCCCACACCATAAGGTGATGCATCGCAGGCGATACAAATAGGCTTGGACTCGATGAAATGGGTTACTGTGGACTTGTCCGACAGCAATGCCTTCAGGGCCTTGAAGCTCTGATCATGGGTGGCCGTCCAGGCCCATGTTGCCTGTTTGTCTAGCAGCCTGTGGAGCGGTTCAGCGATGGCTGCCTTGTGTGGGAGGAATGTATGGTAGAAATTCAGCAGACCCAGGAATGCCTGAAGCTCTGCTTTGTTCTTGGGTGTGGGTGCTAGTTTGATGGCCCTCACCTTGGATTCTGTGGGGTGGATTCCCCTGGCGTCTACTCTGAACCCCAAAAATTCTGTAGAAGGAACGCCTATGCTGCATTTTTCCTTTTTGAGTGTGAGGCCAGCTGTGCGCAGCCTTGCCAGCACTTCCCTAAGCCTCCCTGCCAGTTCCTCTGCTGATGCTCCTGCGATCAGGATGTCATCAAAATAGGGGCAGACTCCTGGAATGCCCTTGAGTGTCTTTTCCATAACCTCCTGGAAAATGCCAGGAGCAACGCTGACTCCAAACTGCAGCCTGTTCACCCGGAACGCCCCCCTATGGGTTACTATGGTTTGGATGTTAGCTGTTTCCCTAGTGACCGTGAGTTGCTGGTACGCCTGTGCAAGATCGAGCCTTGCAAAGATGGCGCCGCCTTGGAGGGAAGCGAGAACGTGGCTGACCGCGGGAACCGGGTAAGCGTGCGGGTTTAGGGCGCGGTTCACCGAGCACTTATAGTCGGCGCAGATCCTTATTTCCCCGTTGGATTTGAGGGGGTTCACGATGGGGGTTTCCCACTCCCCTCCATCTACGGGCTCTAAGATTCCCTGGGCCACCAACTTGTCTAGTTCGTGCTCGATTTTGTGTTTGAGCACAAACGGGACTCGCCACGGCCGGATCCTAACGGGGGAGACGTTCGAGTTAAGCTTGAACGATATGGGGGCCCCGGTGTACTTGCCTAATGACCCGTCGAAGACATCGGTGAACTCCCGGCAAACGGCCTCAACGGAGTCCCCCTGGATCCGATGGATCCCGGATACTGAGATTCCCAGGGCCTCAAACCAGTCCAGCCCGACCAGGCTGGCTCTGTGGCCCTCTACCACTACAACGTCCAGGTGCCTTTCACGACCCTTAAACCCCACTGAGATGGTGGCCTCCCCCTTCACCTTGACTGGCAAATTCTGAAAATCAGTCAGGGATAATTTAGTAGGCCGTAATTTAATCCGTTGCTTGCTCCGGCTAATTATGTGGTTAAGGGTCTCGTCCGAAATAATCGAGACCGCTGATCCGGAGTCAAGCTCCATGCTGCAAGGGACGCCTTGCAAACGGATTGCTAATCTAATTTTGGGTTTGAGCAGCCGGCGGCTACCTGTGTGGTTAATGGCCAGCCGGCTCTCGACATAGCCAATTTTTGTTTTGGTGGGGGCCCCAGTACCTTCGAACGGCGGTTCCTCTGGCTGCAGCTCGTGGATCTCCTCCCGGGGGCGGCGGCTACGGCAGACGGCGGCTATGTGGCCTGTTTTCTTGCAGGCCCGGCACGTGGCGGACCGGAACTTGCAGAGGCTGCGCATGTGGTTCCCACCACACCCTGCGCACCTCTGGGGAACGGCGGTGTTGCTGGGAGGCCTGGGCCTGTCTGGGCGTCTGGCTCGCTGGTCGGGGGTCAACTTCCGCTGGAGGAGGTCGATGCTCAGGTCGTCCTCCTCTGTGGCCCCTTGCCGGTGGACGCTGGTTGCCTGGTTGCCGGGCCGGGTTCCCTGGCAGGCTTGGACGGCCCCGCAGGCCGCTTCGTGTGCTAGGATGGCGTCCTCGGCTTCCTGGAGAGAGACCTCCTCTCTTTCGAACAGGCGCTCCTGCAACCGCCTGTCGCGTAGGCCGCAAATCAGCCGGTCCCGTAGTCGCTCCTCCAAATTTGTGAACCTGCAAGCGACGGCAGCTTCCCGCAGGGCGGCGAGGAAGTCGGCGCCGGTCTCGTCGGGGCGCTGGTCCCTTTTCTCGAATTGTGACCGTGCGGCCACCTTGGAGCGCCGGGGCCTGAAATGTGCGTTGAGCCTGGCCACGAGGTCTCGGTACGCGACGGTGTTGATGGCCTCCTGGGGGAACAGGTTCGCGGCGACTTCCAGCAGCGCTGGTCCCCCAAGGCAGAGCAGGGCGGCCGCCTTTGCACCGTCCTCCGATATCTGATTGAACCGCATATACAGTTCAACATGAGCCAGGTAACGGGTCCAGGTTTCGGGGCAGCGGGTCTCGAATTCGCGGGGTTGTCCGGCTCTAACCATGGCGGCAGTTGGTCGTGGATGTGGCGCTTGGTGTTGCCGGTTCGGCTGGCGGTCGTGGGGGGAAGAAGGAAAAATGCCTTTCCCTTCAGCTCGCGGAGCGTTTCCCCAGTGACTTCAGCTCTTGGTTGGCAGCAATCCCACCTTCGTCGCCACTATTGTGTAGTGGGTCCGACGCAAGAGAGACGTCAGCCGGTGTGTGAGTTCAGCTCTTTATTGGAAGGGGAAGTGAACTGGGGAATGAGGGCTACCTGGCCTCCTTATATACCTGGCCAGGTAAGCTAACAGCCAATGGGGTTGGCCCTAGGTTTCCCGCCGAAACTGTCCAGGCCAACGCCCCCTGATGGCTGTTGCTATGCAGATGCCTGCATACATAACATACTCTGTTGATCATAGCCTCCTTGCTGATACAGTGGAATAATGTGGGATGGTTGGTCCTGATTCTCATTTGGTTGAGCAACTTTACCAGGTTCTGGTTCAACTTGATTCTTAACAAATCTATGTCTAGATAGAGGAAGGAATGCAGAGGTTCTTCCTAGTCCTCTGTCCTGGTCCACTGCTTTTCAACATTTCTATAAATGATGTAGAGAAGGAGAGAGAAGGAGTGCTGGTCATATTTGCACCTGATGCAAAATTGGGAGGACTCCCAAAACCTCAGAAGAGAACTTTCAGGTTGGAAGCTTGATAGAAATGAAAATTGGGCCCTATACTTCAAGATGCATGTTTAAGGTTCAGCATTTAGGAAAACTGGACACACCAGTACAAGATAGATGGCATCTGATCCTGGGCATCAAGGTAGATCCCATATAGCATTATAGGTTTTTTCCCCCATGCTTTTGCCAATAAGCAATTTTATATGATTGCATTTCTTAGCATTTTGATTGTTCTACTTTGCATCTTTGGGTGTTTGCAGATTATTGGATTTGCTGCCGGAATTTTCATTCCTTTGCAGCATTGATCATGGACTGAGGTAGCTCATTATCAATTGTTCCACCTACTTTATTCTGTACACCATTTCTATGCCTTTAAGCTCTTAGTGTCTAGTTTGATAATGAGTTTCAGGAAAGCATTAGGCACATGATCAGAAAAAGCTGAACTGATAGGTCATGATATGTTGTTAGTCTGACAATTTTAACGTGGCAAAACACACCATTCTGAACATCTAACTAACCTTGTCCATCCCACCTCCATTAGAAGGTGCAGTTAGTATCTGCTTTCCTACTGGGAGGTATTGAGTATCAGAAAGACAAATGAAATTGGGAGGAGTTGCTTTCTTCAACTTTCCTCATGTTAAAATAGCAAGGACAGTTTGTGTCAGCAGCCTCATTTTTTCCCCCAGCAGAATAGGACTCAACAATCAGGGCAGAAAATTTTATTTCTTGCTAGCTCAAGGACTGCTAGGTAGCAATTCAGTGCAGCCATCTGGCTCTGCTCTCAGTCTCAGAATGAAAAGTTATATATATATATATATATATGTAGCGAAGAGCCAGCGCTTGTCCGAGGACATCTCCGTGGTCATGTGGCCGGCATGACTAGATGCCAAAGGCACACGGAACACTATTCCCTTCCCACCGTAGTGGTCCCTATTTTTCTACTTGCATTTTTACGTGCTTTCAAACTGCTAGGTTGGCAAAAGCTGGGATGAGTAACAGGCGCTCACTCTGTTACACAGCACTCGGGATTTGACCCACCAAACTGCTGACCATCTGATCGACAAGCTCAGCGTCCCAACCCACTGAGCCACCGCGTCCCTAACACACACACACACACACACACACACACACACACACACACCAAATACACAGACAAAGAGTGATCAGCTACATATTCACAATATTAGAAGGCATTTTTTCCTTTTAAATTCTTTTACCTTGACTGCTTTCCTCCAACTAGGATACATATGATGATTAAGTTTGGTAATCCTTTGGAAATTTAATTAGCAATACAAGTGAGAAAGATCCTTTCCCCATTCCCCCTTTACCTTCCTTCCCTTCCTTATTATAACCTTCCAGTCATTTTCACTTTCTAAAATAATATTTCTTAGCTTCCAAAGAATTAAGTATAGAAAATAATCCTTATACGGTCAGTTAAAAGTCCACAGTTAATAATAATAATAATAATAATAATAATAATAATAATAATAATAATAATAATAATAATAATAATAATAATAATAATAATAATAATAAGAAGAAGAAGAAGAAGAAGAAGAAGAAGAAGAAGAAGAAGAAGAAGAAGAACAAGAACAAGAAGAAGAAGAACAAGAACAAGAAGAACAAGAAGAAGAAGAACAAGAACAAGAAGAACAAGAACAAGAACAAGAAGTTGGAAGGGACCTTGGAGGTCATCTAGTCCAACCCACTGCTCAGGCAGGAAACCCTATACCATTTCAGGCAAATGATTATAGTTTAAGTAGTGTTAGCGAAAATTGTGGGAAAACTGAAAATGGTAAAATTCAATAGAAACTTTATTGATTAGTCATTTGACCATATCAAAAGTACAGGTAGTTCTTGACTTATACCTACAATTGAGCCCAAGATATATGTTGCTAAGTGAGAAATTTGTTAAGTGAGTTGGGCCCATGTTGCGACTTTTCTTGCCACATTTGTTAAGTGAATCACTGCAGTTGTTAAATTAGTAACATGGTTGTTAAGTGAAACTGGCTTTCCCATTGAATTTGCTTGTCAGAAGGTCACAAAAGGTCATCACCTGACCCTGGAACACTGCAACCGTCATAAATATCAACCAGCTGTCAAGCATCCCAATGTAAATCACGTGACCCTGGGGATGCTGCAACAGTCATAAGTGTGAAAAATGGTCATAAGTCACTTTTTCCAGTGCCGTGGAAACTTTGAATGCTCATTAAATGAACTGTTGTAAGTTGAGGAATACCTGTAGAAAGCTAGTAGAAATATACAACTAAATGCAAAGAAAATAATAGAACAATTTCATAGTAACTCATCAGCCCTATAGTTAACCCCATTCTGATCTAAATATTCCTTCCTCTTTGAAAAGGCCTTTGATAGAAAAAGCATGCCCTTATTAGTAATACACACATTTTTCCCCCCTCAAAATAGTAAGGCAGCTTTCCCCAGGTGCCCCGGTATGTCTTAGCTTTTAAATAAGAATCTAAGTGACAGAAAGTAAATATCCCTGTCATTGATCCTTATCTGAAAGCATAATCGAGCATTTTCTGTCTTTAAATTATTCTCTTCCTCTTCCTGTGCAAGAGGAAGCAAATCCCAGAGAAGGACATTATCTGTCAAATTTCAAGTTTATTTTCATTTTTCCCCTGATGTTAGATTTAGTCCATGCTGTTCCTTAATACATCCATGTGCATTGCAAAAATTAGGAAAGTATTGAAGGTATTGCCTTCTGTTTCCAGGATACATACAATGAATTAGATAAATTTCCAACTGAAATTTTCTGTTTACATTCCTACAAATTCCTATTTTCCAGTTTAGACTTTTTTTTCTTCCTACTATTAAAAAAAAACGCAGTATAGAGTAAAAAGAACAGTGAATACCTATGCAGTCAGTTGTATCTGGACTGACTTATATTTTACCTAGGGCTATATCCTTAGAAGAGAATAGGAAGAATATTCGAACTTGGTTATAATTTGACTGAGGTCCAATGGAATCAATTATAGCCTACAAAGTCGACAAAGTGAAATTCTTCCACCAAATGAGCACTAGCTCTTAGGTTATGAGGGAAAGGGATGGAGATGTCACCTCTGATTAATGGTAGTGAAATTTTGCAGTCCACAACTGTAAGAAATGGAAAGGAGCTGGACATTGGGGGGGGGGGGGGTTGAGAGGAAAGAGGTTGCTAAGAAAACTTCTGAGAATAAGTAGAAATCTTGTCAATCCCACTGAGCTGGTTTAGCAGATTGGATTGTTCATGATATAGCTCTATGTTGGCATTAAGGAAATGCAGATGTACATACATCTGCTGTATCTGACTTAATAGAGCAATGGTTTTTGACTGAATTTGGAACCATAATTCTATGTCGCTTAATTACACTGATTTCCTTAGCCAATTGGTAAATTTTGCAGCTCTTGCATTTAGTTTGAACACTTTACATTTTCAGTACATTTTCATGCACTTCTTCCAAATTGTTAAAATAGACAGCTATTGTAGAGATATTTTAAGCCATCTGAAGTTATGTCTAGTAGTCAGCAATCTGAATTGTAGAGAATTTGCATATCCTATGCAACATCTTTAATTTTCTTGGGCACATACATGCCTGCCCAACACAAATACACAAACACAAACACACATACACACACTATAAAGTCCAATGAACAAGCATAAGTAATTTTATTGCACATATGCTTAAAAAGCGGCCTTTTTAAATAAGAAGAACATTACTTGAAAAGCGTGTTTTATCTATAAATTCCCTCTAGTACTAAGGAGGTAAGAGAAGAAGGCTATACATCACTCCCAAACAAGAAACATACATATTCATTTTAATGTTTTGCTCATTTTTCTTAGGTCAAACAGCTGATTATGTCAAGAAAAACTAAGATATATCTCTAATTATTATGGAAAATTTGCACAAAATGCCAGATGCATAATGGCTGCAAATGTGTGTAAAAATCCTCAGTGGCCAGCCATAAACCTCACAATCTGGAAAAAATAATGACAAAGTGCAGGTGCTTAATCATTTTTACGTCTGCTACCTTATCTGTCCCTACTCCCTATCTCCAAAAGCTGTATTTTTAGCATGCTGTCTCTAACTGGGTTCACACATTACACTGAACCATGAGTTTTCCTTTGTTTGGACATATTGTTCTAACCTAAACAAAGTGTTTTAGCACAATGTATCTACCCTGGTAATTGACTTATTCTGTGTTATATAGCAATATTTCCATTTAATGAACCTTGTATAATATATTTTGAATGTGACTGACAATTGTCTATTCACTGTATAGCTCCCAACAGCCCAGAGTCACTTAGGTGAGATGGGCCATGTAGAATTTTAATAAATAAATGAAAAAAATGTCCAGTTTATCATTTTGCACATATACAATTATGTAAAATATGCATGCATAAAGTCCCATTCATGTTTAACAGATGTTCAGCTCTATCAGACACTTATTACCCCATTAGTCCATTACACTGAATGTAACGCTGACAGAAGCCAAGGCCTACTTGATTAGTACGTGAACAGTGTTGGTCTTTGAAGAAAGAAAGATTTAGAATCAGAAAATCCTACAATATATATTTAAGATAATACTTCTATATTACTTTCTTTGTACTATTTGGAGATAAAACATTGAGTCTAGGTCATTTTCTAAAGAATTTATCTTATAAGAAAAGAATCACTGGGGAAAAAAAACTAGAGTAAGAAGATGAGGAATTTAAAAATAAAGCATGACAGATCACAGACTATCATAAATTATTCTATTCAATGAAGCAAGACAAAACTGTTCCAAAATCTAGCTGACTTTCCTAACAGTTTTCTTTCCCCATATATAACCCAAGTGGTCTTGTACAGTATTTCCTAGTTCCCCTAATTTCTTTCTTACTCTACAGCCTGTCTGGCATGGCTTTCCCTGATGTCTGATCAAAAAAGGTTTCATGGGAAGTTTCATGAAGCTCTCTGGTGAAATGAATGTATTGAAATTGTTACATGTCTTCCATTACAATACAAGCCACAATCCTGGACATTATCATGTTTGTGTCTTCTTTATAGGGGAAAGGGAGGGGAAATGAATAGTTAAAAAGCTGTACAAGAAAATTTCAGTACAGTACAATTTGTTGCAGGAAAAGAGAAGCAGAAAAACAAAGATACAATGTATTTTGTGAGGTTTTTATGCATCAGTAATGTAACTGTGAAAGTGAAGAGGAACTAAAGAGCCTCTTGTTGCGAGTGAAGAAGGAGAGTGCAAAACTTGGGTTGAAACTAAACATTAAGAAAACCAAGATCATGGCATCTGGCCCTCTCAATTCCTGGCAAATAGAGGGGGAAGAAATGGAGGTAGTGACAGATTTTATTTTCCTGGGCTCCAAGATCACTGCAGATGGGGACTGTAGCCAAGAAATTAAAAGACGCTTGCTCCTTGGGAGGAAAGCCATGGCAAATCTAGACAGCACACTAAAAAGCAGAGACATCACCCTGTCAACAAAAGTGCGTATAGTCAAGGCTATGGTCTTCCCAGTTGCAATGTATGGCAGTGAAAGTTGGACCATAAGAAAGGCTGAGCGCCAAAGAATTGAAGCCTTTGAACTATGGTGCTGGAGAAGACTCCTGCGAGTCCCTTGGACTGCAAGGCGATCAAACCGGTCAGTCCTAGAGGAGATCAACCCTGACTGCTCTTTAGAAGGCCAGATCCTGAAGCTAAAACTCAAATACTTTGGCCACCTAATGAGAAGGAAGGACTCACTGGAGAAGAGCCTAATGCTGGGAAAGATTGAGGGCAATAGAAGAAGGGGATGACAGAGAATGAGGTGGCTGGATGGAGTCACTGAAGCAGTAGGCGTGAGCTTAAATGGACTCCAGAAGATGGTAGAGGACAGGAAGGCCTGGAGGAACATTGTCCATAGGGTCGCGATGGGTCAGACACGACTTCGGAACTAACAACAACAACAATATAACTGTAATGATTTTAGCACAAGAGCTCTTCATTAGAGTTATTTATTTCAATTTCACCATGCAAAAAATCCAGATCTATGCATGTTCATTCACATGTCACTGTACTGACTTTGGAATTCCTTGGTAATGGTGTTGCATATCCTCAACAAATTTTATAAGGGCTCCCTCTTCCAATTGCAGTTGAGGAAACTATAGATATTTATTAATTATTTTGAAGTATCCTCGAAAAATTGCAGTTCCAATGATCCTTTAAAATAAGTCATGTGTGGAGAATAGACATAAATGTTGATTCTGTACATCAGAACATATGGGGAGAGGACATATGTTTTTCCCCAACAAATATTTATTTGCAAAATAATTGATGTGAGGAGAAAACTTTCATAGCCAATATGATTTGTTTCAGTTGAGACAGCAGTGATTTAACACGTAAGCTGTGCATGATTTGTTTCATAGAAATGATATATGTGTGAAAAAAATGATTGATTTTAGCCGAGAATCAAATACAATGTACTGATCATTATGCTGGTCTTTGACTTTAATTAAGATTTGGTTTGATGTATACTGATCAATGTAGGGAACCATTTCAGAAGATTTTCATTTGTTAGCTTTCAGAATAGTTTTGTGTAAAAAAAAATAATCTTAAATATCAGATAAACTGAAATAACCATAGAATGTACACCCTATATTGAATTGTATTTTTATTAGAAATTGTGTAAGGAATAAAAAAATAAAAGGTTTTATTCATGTAATAGTAGAAATGTGAAATTAGAAGCTGTTTTCTAATATGTAATTTTCTTATACTGTGTCTACTATTAAAACAGTCTTAAATGGTTATAGTGTACAATCAAGTTAAAAATAATTTCATGTTAGACCATCAGGCTTTTAAATAAATGTTGTTGTTGTTGTTATTTTGAAAAGCAAGAATAATATTTATTAGGTAAGAAAACTACTTAGAGTTTGGATTGCCAGGGTCAAAACCAGCACCAGATGGGATTTGGATATGAATAAGAATAATATAAGAATAATATATCTATCTGAAAAGCTAACACACATACACACATACACACACACACACACAATTTTCCTAATACAGTCATTTTGGGATAATTGAACCTACCTTCAACACCAACTTTGAACTCATGCTTTGTTTCTCCTAAATCATTTGAAGCTACACATTCATAGGTTCCTTCATCATCTCTAGTAACTTGTTCTATTTTCAAAACTTTTCCAAAATTCTCAGTGACTCCTCTGAAAATGCTGCCTCTGTCAATCCTTCTCCATGTTAAATGGGGTGTTGGACTAGGATGAATTAAAAAAAGAAGAAAATATTTTTGTTAAAAAGTAACATGGGTTTTACCCCCCACCATTCAAGAGTTCTACCTTATGCAGATTCCAACTAATGCTTATATATAATGTTGGGTGGCCATATAAATCTTTTCATTAAATAAATAAATAAATGTTATATAATCACAGTAAGCTGTGGGATATCCCTTAAAAGCTGCAATGGTTTTGGAGACAAGTAAAATAATTGCTTATTTTACAAATTCTCTGTTTTCTGTCTTATTTTAGTTGTTCTTACCTTATGCATCTAAGAACTGTACATGAAATGAAGCTTAAACACTGATTAGGAATAACCCAGGAAAATTACAGTTAAAGTATTATTCCCCATACATATCTCTTATTTCATATTTGCCACCTGTAAGTCAACAACAGTTCATTATTTCAAAATATGCATTGCAGAATATCTCTTTCTCTATTGGGTATGGAATTTACACAAAGATTTGGATTCAAAAAAGATTTTTTTCTCTGATCTGACTTTGGAAAAGGATAATAAAAGGCAAAACAGCTGAATATTAGGAGTCAAGAAATATGTTTTATGAAAACAGTGTTATCTGTGAGGAAGTTGGTATTGAATCTATCCATGTTATAGGGAGTACTATAAGGGAGTGGGGGTTTTTTTATGCACCCTGTCGACCCAAATACGTATGGGGAGAAGGAAACTTTTGCCTGTATCAGCCCAAAACTAGGGCCATCCACAGGCAGCCGTTGCTAACTGTGACAATCATTTTTATATTAAATTTGGATTGCTAACAAAGAATTAAAAGGAGAAAGGTATAGCTATTTCAAGCTGCTTTGCTCTCATCAGGCAGCCACACCCTTCTGAGATTCAAACCTGGGCTGCTTGCACATTAGGCAGCTGTGTTAACCTCTAGGCCACAGGCCCTTTCTCACTTTTACAAGCAAATCATAAGGAACACAGTCAGTTCACCTATTGTGTCATGAAGAGCATGGTGTATCAGAGATAAACTGTGGGCAACAACACATGTATTTAGGCATGCAAAAATTTGGAATCTTCTAGCTTGCTAAAAGCAGAAAATGTGAATATTACTGCACTGTCAAACCACAGAGTTGAGGGCCACAGGGTTTGGTGTCTGGTTCTACACTGTCAAACCAACGATTTGAGGGCCACAAGGCTAGCTGCAGCATTTTTTGAACCAATTACTACACCCTCTTGGGTTTAGTTGAGAAACGACAGTCTTTTTTTTTTAAAAAAAAAGGTTAATCTTAGGTCACCACTAGAACTGAAGCATATTGGAAATGCGGAAAGTCACTGTTGATGATTTCAACAAAGGTTTCCACTGTACTTAAGAGAAAATGGCTGCCACAAAGAAAAAGACAAGCAGAAAAGAGTACGGTACTAAAATGTGAAACCTCTTTATCATTTTTTCTTTGTGGATTTGAGATTTAGAGGGGAATGCTCTCTTGAGAACAGTACAAGGCAGGTTGTAGAAAGGCTCTGTGAGGGAGATGGGTGGTTTTAAAAATTGATATTCAAATAAGTACCAAATATAGAGAGTATATTCTCCCTTTTTCCCACTGTGATTTTCCTTTTCCTTTTTTCTTTTATTTGCAAATTCTGCTTAAGTTAAGGAATTAAGCTCCACAAATTCTCTGAGGTACCATTTTTATCAAACTTTCCATTGCTATATACACATTTTCAAACCTTCTTTCCTCCTCTTAGCTAAAGCAGGTCCTCCAGCAAAATATGGTTCCTATTTTCCACAATCTCAGGAACAGCAAAGTCATCACAAGCCTGAGATACCAAATATCCACAGATACAGTTAATTGGAGGCTTCATTTAATTTATACTGTAGTGTTCATTTTGTATTTGGAATAAAATTACTAATTTTGCCCTAATTTTAAATAATTAAAATCTGCTATCTTTGCTCTCCTCTGAGGAAATAGCTGAAACACTTTGATTTTTTTTTTTTAATGTATATTAGGGATATTAGGGAGGAAAAAAACAATGGAAGAAACTGTTATATATGTGGTAACTGGGTTCAGTTCAGCAAAATGTGCTTTTGACCATTTTTTAAAAGATCCTTTCATGAATATGTATCTGAATTCTGAATCATTCTGGTAATATAATGGTAACATGTTTGCTCTTCTAAGCAAACTGACTCAGTTTGTCTATCGCACTAAATAAATCACCAGCCATATAAGCCATGTGCCTGTTTTCTTGCAAAAACCTATGGGATTTGTATTTCCTGGAAGCTATATTGTCTTTTTTTCCAAAATAAGTAAAAAATATACACAACATTATAGATTAAAAATAGTCTAGAATGCCACTACGAAATGAGCTTATTTCATCCACTCTGCAATCGCTTTATAATCATAAATGGGTTTTGAAGATTTTGCTGGAAGGGCAATAATCAATTCTTTGTCTTCCTAGCCAGCACAAATTCTCCAGACAATTAAATATAAAAATAACTTTGTGTTTTGCAGAATAACTGTGAACTCTCATAACAAGAAAGAGAGACGTTCAGGCCAGGCTGCTAACTTAGCATTTCCAGCTGGTTTTGCTATTGCCAACACTGTGCATGGCATAAACAGAGCAGAATCACGTCAGCTTATTATTGTGTCCATCTGTTGGGATGGCAACATGCCAAGGGTCAGGTTACTATCAGTTTCAAGTTCCTAAAAATATAACAGGGCTGACAAAGCCCAAATATTTACAATATCTTTCTGTAACTTTAGGTATCTTTTTTTAAAAAAAATACTTTTGCTTCTTTGTTAATAACAGGTAGTCCTCAACTGAAACTCAGACCAAAATTTAGGAAGATAGTTAAGTGAGTTTGGCCCCATTTTATGACCTTTTCACCACAAGTGAATCACTGCAGTTGTTAAGTTAGTAACATGATAGTTAAGTGAATATGGCTTCCCCATTGACTTTGCTTGTCAGAAGGTCGCAAAAGGTGAACACATGACCCCACATATTTATGAACCATCATAAATATGAATCGGCTGCCAACCAGTTTGATCACATGATCATAGGGATGCTGCAACAGCCATACCTCATTTTTTCCAATGCTGTTGTAACTTTGAACAAGTCAAGGATTTGTTATAAATTGAGGACTATCTGTAGTGCTGTGGGTTGTTGTTTTTTTCTTTGCTGTTATTTTTCAAGTCAAGTTCTAAAATATGAATACTCACAGTCCTTCAGCAATGCATTCCAGAAAAAGATCCATTCCTTTCATAAATGTCACTTCTGAACTGGGACCAGAAGATTCAGGGATAAGTAGCTTGGGTTTTCTTTCTTTGATTAAATTTGCTAAAAGGGAGAAAAGTAATTTCAGAACTTTTGAAAGAAGGTGAATTCAACTCTTCCTGATTTTATCAGGAATGTTCAATAAAAATAATAGTGCTAATTCATTCACATATGTTCTACATGTTATCTACATATTATAATGGCATGTTCTTTCCTGCTAGGTTGATTTTTTTTCAGCTGCTTTAGAATACACTTCTCAAGTTTGCAAACAAAATACTATACAAAATAGAATGTGGTATGTTAATTGTAATTTGTGGATAAAATGTATGAGTACAGCATACTCTTGACATTGTAGGAAGAGTAGAAATAGAATTAATTGTAAAATTTGTGGGCTCCAAGTTAAAGGTATAAGCTTTGAAAATGAGAAGAAATGGCAACATCCTTAAGTAGACTCCTATGATAAGGAGGTTAGGAGGAGGAAGAAATGTTGAATAATTGCAGGGTTTAGAGATAGTGGGGGAAAGAAGGACCTTCCTGAGACTCTACCCATCAGTGTCATCTGGCCTAAAGAAAAGTTATATTCTTCATCTTTCCAATTTAGGTAGCTTAATTATGATTCCTCACAACATTTCCCAAAAGAGATTAAATTGTTTTTTTTTTCCCTTATGAACAATGGAACATGGAAGGAACATGGAAATTATAAGCAGGAAGAAGCTTGGGAAATTCAATAGTATCTTTTAGGTTCCACTTCTTATTAGAGATTTTGAAGGAAATCTATGTGGTCATTAGAAATTCAAAACAACGTGGTGGCACACAATAATCAATCTTATTGAAGAAAGTTGGGCTACTTGGGGAATCTTGGCAGCTTGGACTAGATCCAAAATTTGGAGTTTTCTACACACACATATCCTGTCATTTGCGTGTTTCTGTGTTAAATACAATATATTTTAACTAGCATCTTTTATTCATTTTAAACTGAATTGAGGCATGAAATGTTAAACTGTAACAACTTACCCTTGGCTGTACTAGATGAACTGGAATCATTAGTATATTTTACTGCAACAGACAGAAATGGAGACCAAATGGAAACATGAATGGTGATGAAACTTATCAAATAAATGATGAATATAATCAGACTGAGTAAAGAATTCAGATTATGCTGACGTAAACTCATTTGCAAGGTGAACTTCGTTTGTTCTATCCATCTCGCATGAAACTGAAATTGCTAAAAATATCCTCCTTTGTAAAAATGGGATGGGGAGGGATGCTATTTGAATACAACTAGAGTATTCTGCTCATCTTCTGGACTGAGATTGTATTATTTCCATCTAAAACAAATTCCATAATTGCCAAAGATGCAATGCAAGCATGCATAGTGATAATGAACACATATACAAATGATGCAAATACCCAAGGATCTCATATTTAGCTAATATTTTAAAGAATGCTCTTCCATCATGGCTCATTTAAGGCCCTTTCTGCCAATCCTTCTGCAGGCAGAAGATTTTATTTATTGATTGACTGATAATTAAAGCCTGCTCCACTTACAGAAGACTGTTGTGAAACCAAATAACAATAAAAGCATCATCACCAAAAGAAAATCAAATTCAACATATGGATCTCACAAGTTAACTGGAGCTTCAATTTTTGCTGCTGCTCCACTATTGATCCTTATGTTGCCATAGGCCAGTGGTAGGCAACCTTGGCTCTTTTATGACTTATAGACTTCAACTCCCAGAATTCCTGAGTCAGCCATGCTGACTCAGGAATTCCAGGAGTTGAAGTCCATGAGTCATAAAAGAGCCAAGGTTGCCTACCCCTGTCATAGGCAATGGGGCAATATGTAAGCCTGAATACTTATTGGTATTGTTAGGTGGATTTATTTGGCCCATACAAACAAAAAACAAAAAACAGTTCTACAAGCTTGGGATGAACCTTTAGTCTAGTCATCCATCTATCACATCTTACCTCATCTCTCCACTTCCAATCCATTTTAAGGAGACAAAGTAGTAGATGGTTTTTTCCAAGAGCAACTGATGGAACAACAGTTGTTTGAAGGGAGGAAAGGAGAACAAAGCCAGAGGAATTCCCCAATTCCCTTTTGTAACATGCCTTGTGCTCAGTAGATAAGGATACTATCATTTGGCAGCAGTTTGCCTATGACAACATAGGAATCAGTAGGGGGGTAGCAGTTAATTGGTTGTGAGATGCTAATGTTGAATTCGTTTTGTTTTTGGTGATGATCTTTTATTGTGTTTTGGTTTCACGCTACCATAGTTTATTTTCTTTCTAATATCATAGAATTGTGTTGTTTTGAAGAGCTGTGGTGGCTCAGTGGATAGAATGCAGTATTGCAGGCTGACTCTGCCCACAGCCAGGAGTTTGATCCTAAGCGACTCAAGGTTGACTTGGCCTTCCATCATTCCAAGGTTGGCAAAATGAGGATCCAGATTGTTGGGGGCAAGATACTGACTCTGTAAACTGTTTAAAGAGGGCTGTAAAGCATTGTGAAGCAGTATATAAATCTAATTGCTATTGCTATATGCTATTGATTTTTAAGTGGATTGTTTTATATTTCTTTTTGTCCTATGTGAGTCCCTCATTACTTTTTTCTATTGCAGTGACATACAAATGTGTTAAACAAATTATGTCTCCTTATTTTTTAGATTTTTCCAATCACAGTGGGTAGAAGAAACAAGGCTGACAGTGATAAAATAATGTAAAATTTATCCTGAACTATATCATAATAAAATGGAAACAGATTATTCCTGACTTAAACAAAGTTAGGTGAATTGTCTATGGTAAAAAAGAATTTTATTCTGCATTAAAAAAATAATTACTACAGAAATAATTTAATCCTATCTTTCTTGAGATAAGTGGAGAACCTATTTATTTTCACACAATAGTTTAGTCTTGTCGATATTTTATATATATGTCAACATTTTGTACAATCCTATACATTATTATTAAGATGAAAATCCTATCTCATTGGGCTAAATCTAAACTGCAAATGCAAAAAAGAACAACAAAAACACAGAAATAATAAGTTTAAGCTTCTTCTGTTTAGTTAGAAGATGTTTTGTGTTGAAAAAATGGGTAATATCCCATCATATTGTTCAAATGTAGTTATACAATAATGTGGGTTGTGAGCAAAGTTCATGTATGGCTTTGGCAATAAATAAGATATTGAAGGATGTAGAAGTGAGGCAGTATTTTAAGAACATTTGTGGATTATATGGGTCAGCTGTCATGAACCACCTAAGAATGTAGTCAGTATTGTAGTAGTGATATTAAAACTTCTACCCAAGGCAATCTAATGTTGCCACAGGGTCCAATTTGGCAAGACACCAGACATAATCAAAGTCTATTTTAGCAACATACTCTGACAGTTTATCAGTCACAGGTATTATCCCTTAGTTAAACTTCACTGAGCTCATAGAAGGTAAGCAAGGAAGCTCAGTTAGTACTCAGATGATCTATCATCAGAAAATCCCAGAGTTATGGACTATATTAGGAAATTAAAAATAAAACTAAGTGAAAAACAATCCCAGAAGGTAATAAATTAATTCCATATTTGGGGGGGGGAAGCAGGTGAGATTCAGGTGTTCACCATGAGTGGACATTACTTTAACACTTCCCCAAAGTGGTTACCTAAATGAGGAATCATTCAGGATGGAACTGAGGTGGGTATTTGTCCTATAACTTATACAAGGAGGACCAATCAATTTATATGTTACCATCAAGAAGAAAAAAGGAGGAAGTTTCAAATGAAGTCTCTCAAATTTTCTAGTGGCCCTCAGTAGCTCCATCACCACAAATCATTATGTCTTCTAATTTTGATGGATTTTTTTTTCCATCCAAGAGAAAATAAAATGGGTAGATATATTGCTGACAAGTGCCTTCAATAATATACCACATGCTAGTTCAACAGGAAAGCACACATTACTCTCAGTTCCCATTTATAGTAAAAGAAAATTATCATTTAGTGCCTCTGAAAAGAAGCTGATTTCCACCCAAATCAGGGTTGGATTTTTATAGTTTTGAGGTTCAGAACAAAACAAGAGAAATCTTTTGGCAAGCTAACAGCTGCAGCAGTTTTATGAGCTGGGCCTAGCTGTCATCACTACGACAGCAGTGTGGAATTGAATACATTTGCATATATTTCTTCAGCAAAAATGATGATTAAAAAATAAACCCTCATGTCACATGTAAGAATTACCAAAAAAAACAAAGGTTGGAAGCAGACATTACAGCAGATGGGAGATAGACGAAGAAATGAAGAAGGAAAGAAGAGAACCAATTTCTCAGACTTACAACGTGTAACCGTCAATGTCATTGGCATTTTCTGTACAATAGTTCTTAATTTTGGAAATGCAGCAAAGCAGCAATAATCACTACGGCTGTCATTTTCGTCCACATTTGCAAAGTAAAGGTCCCCATTAAGGCCCATGGAGACTCTTTCATCTTGTGGGATATGCTGCAAGTCTGAAAAGGGGGAAAAATGGTAATGATTCAGTATCTGACCCTTGATCCCAGGTAAGGAAATAGCTCTTCGGTATTAATAATGCATGTGACTTGAAAGAATATACAGAATATTTGCTAGTTTTTCACTATGCTATGTAGGGGAGGAAAAATCACAAGTAGAACAAACTGCCTGGATATCTTCTTGCCAACCATAAAATATATACTGTATCTGTATTGCATGCTTGATATTGCATACATTTTCCTGTGACCAGAATTCAATTTTTTGCAAAATAATGCACCGTTTTCACGGTGCATTTGTTAAAGAATTATTCAAGCCAGACCTGTACTCTACGTGTCATGGCTGTCAAGAAGCCACTTATCCTGTCAATTAGAATAGGCTTGGATGGCACATAATACAAAAGTATAATGTCTATCCTTTATTTTTTATTTTTTACGTTTGTATCAAGAAGCCACTTATCCTGTCAGTTAGAATAGGCTTGGATGGCACATAATACAAAAGTATAATGTCTGTCCTTTATTTTTATTTTTTACGTTTGTATAGATGAACTCATTACATGATTTATTCTTATGTGTAAACCAGTCCAATGTGCTAAATGTAGCCATATACTTAATTCCATAATAGAATCCTATGTTTTAATTTGAAAATGAGAAAGTTCATTGAAAACTTTGAGGACAGAGAAACTTGGACTATATAAGAGATAGTGGGCTGCTAGTTCTTAGCACAAGCTTCTGTAAAGGATAAAAGGAATATCAACCCACTGAATTCAGTAAGAGTCTGGCCTTGCTCCTCCTTTCATATCTTGGTTTCTTTGGTGACTTCATCCCTCTCCTGCATTAACTTATACATGCTGATTCTTCTGCTCCAACAAATAACACCATATGCTGATTCCTTCTTGAAGAACAAACACCCAAAACATATTTACTGAAATGGCTACATCTGTTGGAAGGGCCGGCTTCCATGACCTGGATGGGCCTCTTAAAAGATAAGGGTTTTTAGGAAGCTCAAGTAGAATAACCATCTTCCACAGCACTCTTATTCCTATGTAAAAGAGTTTTGTATTAAGGCTTTGCTGATTTTACCACAATTCTTATAAGTTTGTTTTCTTATTTGTAGTAAATATTTTTCATGTTCACAAGCTAGGTTTTTATTATTTGTTAGATTTCCCAGGGAGAAGGGAGGAAATTAATCCATTTTAAAATAAAGTGCAAAAGAGCTAGAAAATAAAATAAAATAAAATAAAATAAAAAGCTAGAAAAAGTTCACTTAGGAATTTTAGAGAAAATCAACACTCAAACCAAGAACTTCATTTGCTTCGAGACATACATAAACGTGGATACATACATAAATGTGATTCATGAATGAAATCCAAATATAATTCATTATATTTTCCTTTTCCACGATATAAGATTAGTAAGTGCTTTAATGAACAGCATTAATCTTTGCAACTGCCTTTTAAGTTTAGCATTAACATTTTCTAATTCATTATCTGTAATTTTCAGTTATTACTGCATTCTGTTAAACCACAGAAAATGCCATTTATCAACTGCATGCAATTTTAATTAAATTCAAATTATAGAAATACTTTTGCAGAGAGATTCCATTTGTAATGATGTCAGGAGGAAAGGACAGATACTTACCAATGTTCATCCAATAAATGTGCAGTGGTGGGATGCCTTTGGGAGGATTGCAGTGCAAAACCATTGCATCACCATGTTCTACATCAATGGGGTCAATCTTCTCCTTAGGAAATTTAGGAATACCTATTGTAATAGAAGCACCATAAGAAGAAGCTAAATAGCACTTGTATTCTTTTCCTATTCATGGCATTCTCTTTATTACCTGCCATTTTTTTATTTTTCCCTGTGTCCTTTTTATTCAGGTAGTAAAACACAAATTCTTGAGGGAAAACTATGTTGACATATGTTCTAATTCTGGATGACTATACAGTAGAAATTTCAGGCATAGCAGAGACCCTAACACTGATGTGTATGCGTGTGTGTGTGTGTGTGTGTGTGTGTGTGTGTATAGATATAGATATAGATATAGATATAGATATAGATATAGATATAGATATAGATATAGATATAGATATAGATATAGATATAGATATATCTATATCTAGATCTATATCTAGATCTAGATATAGATCTAGATATAGATATATATGTTTTCTGAGGTTTTCACGGGTGTTTGTATGTGGATCTTTGGTCATTCGGGTTTTTTCCCGCGTAGAATTGAACTTTCAATTCTACGTGGGGAAAAACCCGAATGACACTATATATATATATATATATATATATATATATATATATATATATATATATATATATATATATATATATATATATATATATATATATATATATATATATATATATATATATATATATATATATGATGTGTGTGTGTGTATATATATATATATATATATATATATGATGTGTATATATTGATATATATATATTGATCCTGTTTAAATTCTTCCTTCCCACTATATAGACAGTAGATTTGGTTTTACCTTACAAATGAAAGGGGTTGGGCTAAGAGGCCTGATGATGTCCTTTAGAACTTTCATGGAATTTAATTTTATTAAATTATTAATTTATATCATTAATTTCTAATCAATCTCCAGTTCAAAATCTGGTTGAGCTTTAAAGTCTGCTAATTACATTTAACTTGAAAGCAGTTATCTGAAAAAAAAACCTAATCTCACAAATCCCTATTCTCATGCAGTTACTATCCCAAAATTATCTTCAGAGTTGCCCTTTTAAATTTCCCAAAGATGCTGTATAGCAGATAGATTAGAATTACCTTAATTCTAAAATATCCTCATGAATTATTTTCCCTAACATCATCTGTTTTCCTTTCCTAAATCTTTAAATCTTTTAAATTCTGTTTCAGTCTGCTGTTTTTTGGTTCATGGTTACCGTATATTGTACTTTAAAACTGTATTGGTATAAAAACCCAACTAGTTAATGTTTAAATATGACTTGTAAATAAATAAGTAGAAATATAGTACAATTTTACAATCCTAAAGTTTATCAAAATAATCAAATTGTTTCCAGAGTATATAATTTCCTGTATTTTCAACAGAGCCTTCTAACTGTAGATAATAGCACCATTGCAATAAATAATGGTATACCAATGGTATACATTGTCCTATTTTTTTTTTAAAAAAAGGTCCAGAGTGTTATGCCTCTCATTAGGGATCACTGTGCATAAACATTTATGAAAAGAAAAATGAAAAGACTCCATGTATGAAGACTCAAATTAAACCTTGTTTTATAACTTTGCCGCAAATCTTCCAACCACATTGTCAGAACTTCCATCATATGCTTGAGCTTCATATTCTCTAGCTGCCAGTCTGCCATAAACTATAGGGGAGAGAGCCAGGCAGGAGGGGTGAAGGCTAGCTACTCATCATACCTTCCAGAGACACCATCTCAAGGTCAAAGCCTTGGAATGAAATTCAACAACTCACCAATCAGCCTGCTGTTGAAAAGACAGTTCTCAAAACAATTTATTCAAATATAATTGGACAATAAGGGACCAGCAATGCAAAGGAACTGGATGGGGAAAATTAACCAGGAAAGTTTGGCACATGAACTTTGCTATACTGTAAACCACTAGGCTTTTAGTAAAGTATAACTTTCACTACAAATGGAGTTGAGGGTCTTTCTTGTCTAGAAGATCAAGTCAGGGCAGGTCTGACACAGGCTAAAACTGATGTGTCACATTATGAAAAAATGAGTGTTTTTTTTTAAAAGAGGAATGTTCAAACCAAACAAAATCTAGTAATAAATTGTATGAAGATTTTATTGTGAATAGTTCTCTTCTTAAAAAACAAACAAACCTCTTTTCTTTATATCTGCAAACAATAATGCCATCAACCAATCAAGATGTAACAACACAGCCAACATGCTTACAGCAGCAAAGCCAGCACCCCACACCCCCCATCAATATTTATAGAGAGACGGCAGCTCCAATCACCCTTTGCTCGCACAAGCACAAAGCTGAAGACACCAGCCTGAAGATGACGAGTGGGACCTCGTCGAAATGTCGCCAAGACACTCTCAATCTTACACAGGAAAAGACCTGAATACGCCAAGACCTACATACCGTGAAAATCTATGAATATATATATATATATATATATATATATATATATATATATATATATAAGGGACGCGGTGGCTCAGTGGGTTAGGACGCTGAGCTTGTCGATCAGAAGGTCGGCAGTTTGGCGGGTCGAATCCCGAGTGCCGCGTAACAGAGTGAGCGCCTGTTACTCATCCCAGCTTCTGCCCACCTAGCAGTTCGAAAGCACGTAAAAATGCAAGTAGAAAAATAGGGACCGCTACGGTGGGAAGGTAACAGCGTTCCGTGCGCCTTTGGCGTCTAGTCATGCCGGCCACATGACCACGGAGACGTCCTCGGACAAGCGCTGGCTCTTCGGCTTTGAAACGGAGATGAGCACCGGCCCCTAGAGTCGGAAACGACTAGCACGCATGTGCGGGGGAACCTTTACCTTTTTTATATATACATACATATATATATATATATATATATATATATATATATATATATATATATATATATATATATATATATATATATATACATATATATATATATATATACATATATATATATATACATATACATATATATATATATATATATATATATATATATATATATATACATATATATATATATATATATATGTATATATATATATATATATATATATATATATATATACATATATATATATACATATATGCACACACACACACACATACAGAGTATATACATATATATGTGTATGTATGTTTGTGTGTGAGTGCACATGTGTGCATGTATGTATGCATGTCTTTTTAACTACCTGCCATTGGGGCCAGTAAAATCACTTGAATGGTTCTTGTTGATCCATTTCAAAGATGAACAATGTTGAATATGGGGAAAGATCTCAAGAACATTTGGACTGGGAAGGAAAAAGAAGGAGAAGTGTGTGTTTAGCCCATGGCCCACAATTGTAGGAGTCATATCATAATGCTGGATTGAAAGAATGAGGTCTAAGACTAATGGGAAAAAAGAATTCTAAGTGTATCATAGATTTAAAGACCATCATCTTAAACTGTGGGAAGCTATTGGCAGCCAAAGCAGCTCTCTCATTATTACAGGCTGGAGTTATTATGCTGGCTCACAGCCTGGCTGCCACATTTTACACCAGTTGTCATTTTTGTATACTTCAAATGTCATGATCAGCACCAAACTCTAAACAATTTCTCCTCCTTTTGGCTAGAGGAATAGATTGAAAATTAAAAGTTACAGGATATCTCAGTTACATTGCTTAGTAGTTAGTGCATTCCGCTTCCTAACAGTCTTCCATTATACACTAGTATACTTCTCTCTGCATTTATGTAAAGTAATATTGAATGTTCACTCAGTTGAAAGTGCATAAACTCTTTTTATTTCAGCTTCCCTATTTTCATCCCTATAATATTGTAGGGCTGTTCAGATTTAAAATTTGTGTAAGAGCCCTTTTTATACATTTTCATTTTCATTGTGTTGTTGGAATAACTGGAATGTGTAAACATGACTTTTATTTTCTCCTTCAGCAGGATCCTTGTTTGACTTTGAAATCCCTCTGTCACTGAGCAAAGTGTAAACCACTCAATGGTTTCCTTGGCATAATTGATGTTGAAAAGCATGACTTGGTGTAATTTCTTTCTCTGTTCACTTTTTATATGGATGGTGAGTTGCCAAGCACCTAGTATCTTCTGACAAAATTGTGGAGAGATGCCTGCCAAGAACCATGCTATTATCATGATGTCATATTTATTAAGCTGTGCTTTGATTGTGTTTGTACATAAAAAGAATTGATTTGTTTTAACGTCCTCTACAATCCCACTTATCAAATTTGGCCATGCAGAATAGCATTGTTTAGATACTAACTCAGCCAAAGAGGAAGTAGGGGAGAAAAGATGGACCTTTAAAAGATGCTAAGGTTTCTCTATGATAATCAAAATTCCATGCATCTGAATATGAAGGGTGGCGAGATATAAACTAGCATATACAACACTATTTTTTGTATATATTTTATTGGTATTTTTAACATAACATAAAATAATTCAGTAATTTGTAAACAGTATGTTGTCTGGGTAACATTTATAAGACAATCTTTAACAACTGATTTCTATAATCTATATTCCATATGTTAATTTCATTTGGTTTCCCCTTTCCCCAAAGTATCTTTCTTTGCAAAACATTAGATTAAGACAATTCTCATTATTTTGATTAACAACAATTAAGTATATAGTTTTTTCTAATAATCCTATTTGTCATTTTAGTTGCCTTATCGTAAATCCTGTTACCGTGCTTATTTCAGCTTATTTCTCCCCCCAAATTCTAAATATTCTTAGTAGTGACAATTTTTTCAACAATTAACTACATTTACATTGGTGGATTTAATTCTATTTTTTCCATATAAGCCCTCTCATACTTTTATATTTCTTAATCAATAAGTAAAAAAGTAGAAAGAGAAAGGAAAAGAGGAGAGACAAAGAAGAGGAAAAAAGGAAGAAAAAAGAAAAAAAGAAGAAAAAGACAAAAGCACTGAGATACAAAAAATAACATATAACTTAAAATATGTATCCCTCCTAATTTAATATATATTTATTCCCTCAATTTCTTATTCTTTTTGACCATAGCTGAGAATGTATTTATTTAAACTTTAAGCATTCCATTCAGTAGATCTAATCATCTAATCTTTTAACTCTCAAAATACTTTTTATGCTTTTCTTATCGTCACATTTAAATAACTAAAATGTTTGCTTTATTTAAATCATTTCAACGTTTTTTTACAGAAAGGAAAAGGAAAAAAACATATTGTATTAATTTAAAAAATTCATCCCTCTAAGAGTAATGTATTTCAAAGTTTTTCCATTTCTTTAGCTATATTCAAACAATTATTGTATTTGTTAACAAAAAGAAGAGAAAAAAATTCATCTCTCTAAGAGTAATATATTCCAAAGCGTTTCCATTTTTAGCCATATTCAAACAAATGTTTCTTTTTTAAGTATTCTCTCTGATAAGTCCCATCATCTATTTTCTTAATTTCCATTTTAATCTTTTTTTCTCTGGCCATTGCCTTTCTTAATCAGTATGTTGTGCTGCATCATTCGTTTCCCTGTAAAGTATTTTTTCTCATTCTTTTCCTTATCTTCAAAGTTGCTTGGATGTGTTGAAATATTTCCCATTTGAATTAAATCATATTTTTTTTCTTTTATAGGGTTCCTTCTTTAAGTCTCTATCCTCAGAATTATGTTCAGTCATCTCAATTGTATTTTCCTGGGAAATGTCTTGGAGTGAAATTAAGTTGGAGATAAGTTGATTCATACTCTCAAGGTTGTTCTGTATTTCTTTGTAGTTTAAAATCATTGTCCTTTGAAATTGTTTCTGCTTATCATATGTTTCCTTTTGTGAAGTATTCATTGCTTCAGATTTGTTACTCTCACTTTGTTTACACAGCTGCATTTTTTAAGAACTTTGAGGGTCAGAGAAAAAAAGAATCCTCACCCACCAGTAGGTGTCAGTGTTTGCTTTTCAGGTCTTTCTAGTCTTTTTTTCTCTCTCTAAAGGATAAGTTTTGCCGCATCCAGTAACCAAAAGGAGGGAGTAAAATCCCCCTCCTTTTTTTTTTCCTTCGGAGATCTCTTATTTTTGGGACTTTCTTCTTCAGGAAAATACCGTATATACTTGAGTATAAGCCGACTCGAATATAAGCCGAGACCCCTAATTTTACCCCCCAAAAGTGGGAAAAGTTGGTGACTCGAGTATAAGCCGAGGCTGGGAAATGCAGCAGCTCACCTTATGCTCCTCTCCAGAGATCTTCCCTCAGCAGCAGCCGGCAAAGTAGCTCGCACGCGAAACAAGCCCGGCAGAGGAGCCGGAGCGGCGAGCAGAGGCGCCCGGCCCAGATCCTGCAAGGCCCGGCCGAGACACGCCCCCAGCAGCGGAGCTGCTCCGGCTCCTCTGCCGGGCTTGTTTTGCATGTGAGCTACTTTGCCTGACGCTGCTGGGGTCGCGTCTCGGCCGGGGCCTTGCAGGATCCGGCCCGGGCGCCTCTGCTCGCCCTCAGCAGCACCTGGCCCGGAATCACATGCGAAACAAGCCCGGCAGAGGAGCCGGAGCGGCGAGCAGAGGCACCCGGCCCAGATCCTGCAAGGCCCGGCCGAGACACGCCCCCAGCAGCGGAGCTGCTCCGGCTCCTCTGCCGGGCTTGTTTTGCATGTGAGCTACTTTGCCTGACGCTGCTGGGGACGCGTCTCGGCCGGGGCCTTGCAGGATCCGGCCCGGGCGCCTCTGCTCGCCCTCAGCAGCACCTGGCCCGGAATCACATGCGAAACAAGCCCGGCAGAGGAGCCGGAGCGGCGAGCAGAGGCGCCCGGCGCAGATCCTGCAAGGCCTGGCCGAGACACGCCCCCAGCAGTGGAGCTGCTCCGGCTCCTCTGCCGGGCTTGTTTTGCATGTGAGCTACTTTGCCTGACGCTGAGAAGACCCGCTTGGGCACTCGGGTTGGTGTCAGTCTCCGCAGGCCCTTCTCGTTTCCAGGAACGTCAAGCGCGCTTGGCTCCCCACCCCCACGGCAGGGCAGGGCAGGGCAGAGACTTGCTCGCCCTTCTGACGGCCCTGAAGAGAAACGAAGGGCTTGCAAACTCCCCGCGAGAAGCTGGGCGAAGCGCGCGGCTGGGCGAGTGTGTGCCTGCGCGCGTATTTACGAAAGAAACGCTCCGAGAGTTCTTCTTTCTCCGCCCCCTTGGGGGGAACTCTAGCGACTGCTGTAGCCGCGCTTCTCTTCTCGGCTCTGAAAATAGGGATTTCTACTCTCTCTCTCTCTCTCTCTCTCCCCTCCCCACCCCGCATTCTCCTGCCTCTTCGATTGCGACAATAAAAGGGCGAAGGGTGCGCTGGTTTCTTCCTCCTTCCTCCCCCCCTCCCCTCCCCTCCCCGATTGTCAGGTGAGGCAGCTGGAGGTCTGGCCGGGAGATTGTAGCCGTTTTGAAACGCCGCGTCTTGAAACGCCCGATCAGCTGATTTTCGGGTGGAAGAGCCGCGGCTTGAATCTGTTTGCATCTGCCTGAATTAGACCGAAACGGCCTGAATTTGACCAGAGTTGCTTTGTAATGGCTGGAGGAACTGCAGAGGAGGTCTTGCCAGGAGATTGTGGCCGTTTTGAAACACCGCGGCTTGAAACGCCCGATCAGCTGATTTTCGGGGCGGAAAGAGCCACGGCTTGAATCTGCTTGTATTTGTTTGAACTTAACCAGAAACGGCTCGTAATGGCTGGAGGAACTGCGGAGGGAGTGAATGCTCCAGCCTGGAATATTTGGAAAGGCTGGGGGAACCGGATGAACTGCAGCTTAAGCGACTGTTGCCGGAGGAGCCATGGCTTGAAACGCCCCAGTTTTGGGGCAGCGTTTGCTTGTTCCGGGTAGAAAAAACGCTGTCGACCCCGGCATCTTTTGCGGGGAGGGGTGAGGTGGGGTGGGGTGGGGTGGAGGAAGCAGTTTGCGAAGCAGCCGAAATGGGGGTGTCAAGCCCTACGGGGACCAGGGGAGCACTTCCAACAATGCCCGCGCAGCACCAAAGGCCCATTGGCGCCCGCACCCCCCAACTGTTCGGCGGGCGAACGCCAGACCCGCTGCCGCACTTACAGCTGATCGGCGGCCGGAGGAGATTGCGAGCGACTGCGGAGGTTCCGCGCCGGCACAAACAGCTAATCGGCGGCTGAAGGAGACTGCGAGCGGCTGCAGAGGTTCCGCGGCCACATCAACAGCTGATCGGCGGCCGGAGGAGATTGTGGACGGGCGCAGAGGGTCCGCGTCAGCACAGACAGCTGATCGGCGGCTGAAGGAGACTGCGAGCGGCTGCGGAGGTTCCGCGCCGGCACAAACAGCTAAGGGGCAGCCGGGGACGTCTACCGGTGGTCACGCAGCGCGATCAACTGAGCGGCAGCTAGAAACAGCCGCCGACGGTCGCACGGGCCTCACGGGACTTTTCGGGTCCGATGGCGGCTTGGAGAGTGTGGGTGGCTGCTTCGCAGACCTGGCGGTTGTAGCGGCATGCAAGGTCTGCGAAGCAGCCACCCACACTCTCCAAGCCGCCATCGGACCCGAAAAGTCCCGTGAGGCCCGTGCGACCGTCGGCGGCTGTTTCTAGCTGCCGCTCAGTTGATCGCGCTGCGTGACCACTGGTAGACGTCCCCGGCTGTCCCTTAGCTGTTTGTGCCGGCGCGGAACCTCCGCAGCCGCTCGCAGTCTCCTTCAGCCGCCGATCAGCTGTCTGTGCTGACGCGGACCCTCTGCGCCCGTCCACAATCTCCTCCGGCCGCCGATCAGCTGTAAGTGCGGCAGCGGGTCTGGCGTTCGCCCGCCGAACAGTTGGGGGGTGCGGGTGCCAATGGGCCTTCGGTGCTGCGCGGGCATTGTTGGAAGTGCTCCCCTGGTCCCCGTAGGGCTTGACACCCCCATTTCGGCTGCTTCGCAAACTGCTTCCTCCACCCCACCCCACCCCACCTCACCCCTCCCCGCAAAAGATGCCGGGGTCGACAGCGTTTTTTCTACCCAGAACAAGCAAACACGCAGGCAACCCTGCACTATTCAGCTCAGTGAAGTCACGCTTGAAACGGCTTGAAATGCCCGATCAGCTGATTTTCGGGGCGGAAAGCATGCGGTGTTGTTGTGTTTTTTTTTCCTCCCCCCGAAAGTGAACGGCAGCTTTCCGTACTAGTGTATTTGTACTGCCGCGAGTGACAACTGACAAAGCTTGCCGGTGTGATCTTGATTTTGGAACTGATGAAGTCTGTTAACTAATTGATTGGCACTCCGGTCGCTCATCGCCGTGAAACTAGACCTTGTTTTTGGGGTTGTTTTTTTTGTACTTTGGGCTGATCAAATGGAATAAATGGAATAAATAAAAACACTGGCATGTCAAGACACCAGCACAAAGACCAAGGTACAAGCAGCTCTCCTTCAGTCATTATTGAAACATTTGATCAGCCCAACTTCTTCTTATTATTATTATTATTATTAAATCTGTTTTTTAACCAAGCGTGACTTCACTGAGCTGAATAGTGCAGGGTTGCCTGCGTGTTTGCTTGTTCCGGGTAGAAAAAACGCTGTCGACCCCGGCATCTTTTGCGGGGAGGGGTGAGGTGGGGTGGGGTGGGGTGGAGGAAGCAGTTTGCGAAGCAGCCGAAATGGGGGTATATAGAGGATGGGAGGTTCCCACCGAGAGAGCCAGCAGAGTTGTTGTTGAAGCGCGTCACACGCCTTTCCAACCACCAGAGAAGGGAGGAATAAGAAAGAAACACACACACACACACACACACCAGGAAATCGAGGAAGCTTGCGTAAGATCTGAAGGAGACACGATCGTGGGAAAGGCCGTGCCGTGGAAAAAAAAGAAAGGGTGGACTTGGGCTTGGCTGGTTTCGCAACGGGAAATGGGAAATCCCCGCAAAAGATGCCGGGGTCGACAGCGTTTTTTCTACCCGGAACAAGCAAACGCTGCCCCAAAACTGGGGCGTTTCAAGCCATGGCTCCTCCGGCAACAGTCGCTTAAGCTGCAGTTCATCCGGTTCCCCCAGCCTTTCCAAATATTCCAGGCTGGAGCATTCACTCCCTCCGCAGTTCCTCCAGCCATTACGAGCCGTTTCTGGTTAAGTTCAAACAAATACAAGCAGATTCAAGCCGTGGCTCTTTCCGCCCCGAAAATCAGCTGATCGGGCGTTTCAAGCCGCGGCGTTTCAAAACGGCCACAATCTCCCGGCAAGACCTCCTCTGCAGTTCCTCCAGCCATTACAAAGCAACTCTGGTCAAATTCAGGCCGTTTCGGTCTAATTCAGGCAGATGCAAACAGATTCAAGCCGCGGCTCTTCCACCCGAAAATCAGCTGATCGGGCGTTTCAAGACGCGGCGTTTCAAAACGGCTACAATCTCCCGGCCAGACCTCCAGCTGCCTCACCTGACAATCGGGGAGGGGAGGGGAGGGGGGGAGGAAGGAGGAAGAAACCAGCGCACCCTTTGCCCTTTTATTGTCGCAATCGAAGAGGCAGGAGAATGCGGGGTGGGGAGGGGAGAGAGAGAGAGAGAGAGAGAGTAGAAATCCCTATTTTCGGAGCCGAGAAGAGAAGCGCGGCTACAGCAGTCGCTAGAGTTCCCCCCAAGGGGGCGGAGAAAGAACAACTCTCGGAGCGTTTCTTTCGTAAATACGCGCGCAGGCACACACTCGCCCAGCCGCGCGCTTCGCTCAGCTTCTCGCGGGGAGTTTGCAAGCCCTTCGTTTCTCTTCAGGGCCGTCAGAAGGGCGAGCAAGTCTCTGCCCTGCCCTGCCCTGCCGTGGGGGTGGGGAGCCAAGCGCGCTTGACGTTCCTGGAAACGAGAAGGGCCTGCGGAGACTGACACCAACCCGAGTGCCCAAGCGGGTCTTCTCAGCGTCAGGCAAAGTAGCTCACATGCAAAACAAGCCCGGCAGAGGAGCCGGAGCAGCTCCGCTGCTGGGGGCGTGTCTCGGCCGGGCCTTGCAGGATCTGGGCTGGGTGCCTCTGCTCGCCGCTCCGGCTCCTCTGCCGGGCTTGTTTCGCATGTGATTCCGGGCCAGGTGCTGCTGAGGGCGAGCAGAGGCGCCCGGGCCGGATCCTGCAAGGCCCCGGCCGAGACGCGACCCCAGCAGCGTCAGGCAAAGTAGCTCACATGCAAAACAAGCTCGGCAGAGGAGCCGGAGCAGCTCCGCTGCTGGGGGCGTGTCTCGGCCAGGCCTTGCAGGATCTGGGCCGGGCGCCTCTGCTCGCCGCTCCGGCTCCTCTGCCGGGCTTGTTTCGCATGTGATTCCGGGCCAGGTGCTGCTGAGGGTGAGCAGAGGCGCCCGGGCCGGATCCTGCAAGGCCCCGGCCGAGACGCGACCCCAGCAGCGTCAGGCAAAGTAGCTCACATGCAAAACAAGCCCGGCAGAGGAGCCGGAGCAGCTCCGCTGCTGGGGGCGTGTCTCGGCCGGGCCTTGCAGGATCTGGGCCGGGCGCCTCTGCTCGCCGCTCCGGCTCCTCTGCCGGGCTTGTTTCGCATGTGATTCCGGGCCAGGTGCTGCTGAGGGCGAGCAGAGGCGCCCGGGCGACCCCAGCAGCGTCAGGCAAAGTAGCTCGGCCGCGCGCAAGTCCTCGGTAAGTTCTTTTTTTTTGTTGACTGGAGTATAAGCCGAAGTGGATTTTTTCAGCCCAAAAAGTGGGCTGAAAAATTCGGCTTATACTCAAGTATATACGGTAGGTAGGATAGAGAAAATCAATATTCTTACCCAGATTCAAGCATGCTATTTTAAATCCGCTTAGTTTAAAAGCTTATGACTTCTGTTGTCTCCAACTATGACTGGACATGGAGTTAGCCAGCCTTTTCTTCTGTTGGTTTCTTGGAGGATTCTCCTGGACTGTTCGGGGAGGCCACCATCTCTCCTAAGTCCCTGGGATTTCCTTCCTTCATTCCACCCCTTCAGGGTGGGTTCTGGCCCCTTAGGGTCCCCAACAAAAAGAAATTTCAGCCGAAGACTTTGGCATTCCAAAAGTTCAGACTGCTCGCTGGAAAACAGGAACCGGAAGTCCCAACACTATTTTTTTTATACAATCTAATATAATCTCACTCTTTCTCTCTTCACTTCTTCACTCTGTCATATATATATGACATTCATATATATATGAATTTTGTATTATTTTCTTTGTTTTTAATATATACATATATACATAGCCACTTCTTGGTTGATGGATCATACATGGAACATACAGATCATACATGGAACATTCATTTTGGAAATGAAAGTTGTTGTTAGTTGTGAAGTCATGTCCGACCCATCGCGACCCTATGGACAATGTTCCTCCAGCCCTTCCTGTCCTCTACCATCTTCTGGAGTCCATTTAAGCTCACACCTACTGCTTCAGTGACTCCATCCAGCCACCTCTTCTCTGTCGTCCCCTTCTTCTCTTACCCTCAATCTTTCCCAGCATTAGGCTCTTCTACAGTGAATCCTTCCTTCTCATTAAGTGGCCAGAGTATTTGAGTTTCAAATTCAGGATCTGGCCTTCTAAAAAGCAGTCAAGGTTGATCTCCTCTAGGACTGACCAGTTTGATCACCTTGCAGTCCAAGGGACTCACAGGGGTCTTCTCCAGCACCATAGTTCAAAGGCCTCAATACTTTGGAGCTCAGCCTTTCTTATGGTCCAACTTTTACAGTCATACATTGCAACTGGGAAGACCATAGCCTTGACTACACGCACTTTTGTTGGCAGGGTGATGTTTCTGCTTTTTAATGTGCTGTCTAGATTTGCCATGGCTTTTCTCCTCAGGAGCAAGCGTCTTTTAATTACTTGGCTGCAGTCCCCATCTGCGGTGATCTTGGAGCCCATGAAAATAAAATCTGTCACTACCTCCATTTCTTCCCCATCCATTAGCCAGGAATTGAGAGTGCCGGATGCCATGATCTTGGTTTTCTTAATGTTAAGTTTTGGAAATGAATAAATAAATGTTATTTCTTCCCAAACGCATCAGGTTTAAACATAGAGATGAGTCGTATGCAAATTTAAGTAAATAAATAAAATAAATTGGTTTATTTGTTCTTTCACATCTAAGCCAGCAAGCTGACCTTGAACAAGTGCACGCTTATTACTTGAATGAGAATATGACCAAACAATACTGGGGCTAAGACTATACAGGGAAGAAAAGAAATTAGAATTTATTGGCCAAGTGTGTGATTGGACACACAAGGAATTTGTCTCCGGTGCATAAGCTCTCACTGTACATACAAGCAACAAGCGATAAATCATGATCAGGAAGTCAGTCAATATCATACCACATCTGTATGGTTGTTCAAAATCCCATTTGTATTTGGCCATGAAGAACTATGAATAAAGGGGAATTTTCCTTTTCCTTTGCACAATAAGCCATTTATATACAATTTCAATTTTCACTTATTTATGTACACAGAAGTTTAACAAAGCAGTTGTTCCAGAACAGTGGGTGCATCTTGAAGCAGCTGCTTTAATTATCTTTATGATATCTGTTATGTATGCAGGCATCTGCATAGCAACAGCCATCAGGGGGCGTGGCCTGGACAGTTTCGGCGGGAAACCTAGGGCCAACCCCATTGGCTGTTAGCTTACCTGGCCAGGTATATAAGGAGGCCAGGTAGCCCTCATTCCTCAGTTCACTTCCCCTTCCAATAAAGAGCTGAACTCACACCGGCTGGCGTCTCTCTTGCGTCGGACCCACTACACAATAGTGGCGACGAAGGTGGGATTGCTGCCAACCAAGAGCTGAAGTCACTGGGGAAACGCTCCGCGAGCTGAAGGGAAAGGCATTTTTCCTTCTTCCCCCCACGACCGCCAGCCGAACCGGCAACGCCAAGCGCCACATCCACGACCAACTGCCGCCATGGCTAGAGCCGGACAACCCCGCGAATTCGAGACCCGCCGCCCCGAAACCTGGACCCGTTACCTGGCTCACGTTGAACTGTACATGCGGTTCAATCAGATATCCGAGGACGGTGCAAAGGCGGCCGCCCTTCTCTGCCTTGGGGGACCAGCGCTGCTGGAAGTCACCGCGAACCTGTTCCCCCAGGAGGCCATCAACACCGTCGCGTACCGAGACCTCGTGGCCAGGCTCAACGCACATTTCAGGCCCCGGCGCTCCAAGGTGGCCGCACGGTCACAATTCGAGAAAAGGGACCAGTGCCCCGACGAGACCGGCGCCGACTTCCTCGCCGCCCTACGGGAAGCTGCCGTCGCTTGCAGGTTCACAAATTTGGAGGAGCGACTACGGGACCGGCTGATTTGCGGCCTACGCGACAGGCGGTTGCAGGAGCGCCTGTTCGAAAGAGAGGAGGTCTCTCTCCAGGAAGCCGAGGACGCCATCCTAGCCCACGAAGCGGCCTGCGCGGCCGTCCAAGCCTGCCAGGGAACCCGACCCGGCAACCAGGCAACCAGCGTCCACCGGCAAGGGGCCACAGAGGAGGACGACCTGAGCATCGACCTCCTCCAGCGGAAGTCGACCCCCGACCAGCGAGCCAGACGCCCAGACAGGCCCAGGCCTCCCAGCAACACTGCCGTTCCCCAGAGGTGCGCAGGGTGTGGTGGGAACCACATGCGCAGCCTCTGCAAGTTCCGGTCCGCCACGTGCCGGGCCTGCAAGAAAACAGGCCACATAGCCGCCGTCTGCCGTAGCCGCCGCCCCCGAGAGGAGATCCACGAGCTGCAGCCGGAGGAACCACCGTTCGAAGGTACTGGGGCCCCCACCAAAACAAAAATTGGCTATGTCGAAAGCCGGCTGGCCATTAACCACACGGGTAGCTGCCGGCTGCTCAAACCCAAAATTAGATTAACAATCCGTTTGCAAGGTGTCCCTTGCAGCATGGAGCTTGACTCCGGATCAGCAGTCTCGATTATTTCGGACGAGACCCTTAACCACATAATTAGCCAGAGCAAGCAACGGATTAAATTACGGCCTACTAAATTAACCCTGACCGATTTTCAGAATTCGCCGGTCAAGGTGAAGGGGGAGGCCACCATTTCAGTGGGGTTTAAGGGTCGCGAAGGGCACCTGGACGTTGTAGTGGTAGAGGGCCGCAGAGCCAGCCTGGTCGGGCTGGACTGGTTTGAGGCCCTGGGAATCTCAGTATCCGGGATCCATCGGATCCAGGGGGACTCCGTTGAGGCCGTTTGCCGGGAGTTCGCCGACGTCTTCGACGGGTCATTAGGCAAGTACACCGGGGCCCCCATTTCGTTCAAGCTTAACTCGAACGTCTCCCCCGTTAGGGTCTGGCCGCGGCGAGTCCCGTTTGCGCTCAAACACAAAATCGAGCGCGAACTAGACAAGTTGGTGGCCCAGGGAATCTTAGAGCCTGTAGATGGAGGGGAGTGGGAAACCCCCATCGTGACCCCCCTCAAATCCAACGGGGAAATAAGGATCTGCGCCGACTATAAGTGTTCGGTGAACCGCGCCCTAAACCCGCACGCTTACCCGGTTCCCGCGGTCAGCCACGTTCTCGCTTCCCTCCAAGGCGGCGCCATTTTTGCAAGGCTCGATCTTGCACAGGCGTACCAGCAACTCACGGTCACTAGGGAAACAGCTGACATCCAAACCATAGTAACCCATAGGGGGGCGTTCCGGGTGAACAGGCTGCAGTTTGGAGTCAGCGTTGCTCCCGGCATTTTCCAGGAGGTTATGGAAAAGACACTCAAGGGCATTCCAGGAGTCTGCCCCTATTTTGATGACATCCTGATCGCAGGAGCATCAGCAGAGGAACTGGCAGGGAGGCTTAGGGAAGAGCTGGCAAGGCTGCGCACAGCAGGCCTCAAACTCAAAAAGGAAAAATGCAGCATAGGCGTTCCTTCCACAGAATTTTTGGGGTTCAGAGTAGACGCCAGGGGAATCCACCCCACAGAATCCAAGGTGAGGGCCATCAAACTAGCACCCACACCCAAGAACAAAGCAGAGCTTCAGGCATTCCTGGGTCTGCTGAATTTCTACCATACATTCCTCCCACACAAGGCAGCCATCGCTGAACCGCTCCACAGGCTGCTAGACAAACAGGCAACATGGGCCTGGACGGCCACCCATGATCAGAGCTTCAAGGCCCTGAAGGCATTGCTGTCGGACAAGTCCACAGTAACCCATTTCATCGAGTCCAAGCCCATTTGTATCGCCTGCGATGCATCCCCTTATGGTGTGGGCGCTGTCCTAAGCCACCTTGAGCCCAACGGGGCACAAGTCCCCATAGCATACTATTCTAGGACACTGTCTGGAGCAGAAAGAAACTACGCCCAAATAGACAAAGAAGCCCTGGCAATCGTGGCAGGAATCAAGAAATTCCACGATTACTTATATGGCAGGGAGTTCACTCTCTTCACGGACCACAAACCACTCCTGGGCCTGTTCACCACAGACAGGCAAACCCCCCAGATTCTGTTCCCCAGGATGCTCCGGTGGTCCATCTTCCTTGCAGCATACAATTGCAAGCTGGTACACAAACCAGGGAAGGAGATGGGCCACGCAGACGGTCTAAGTAGGCTCCCCCTAGACACACACGACCCAGACCCAGCACCAGCCACACAGATCCTAGCCCTGCAGGAACTACCCGAGTGCCCAGTTCTTGCCAAGGACATTGCCAGCCACACAGCCACAGACAACATCATGGGCAGGGTGCACTCATGGGTTTGCACAGGGTGGCAGGACAAATCCCCGGGACCAGAGTTTCAGGCCTATTTCATTAGACGCGATGAAATCTCCACACACAAAGGGTGCCTCCTTTGGGGTAGCAGGGTCATCATTCCACCCGCACTACGCGCCAGGGTATTGGACTCCTTACACGAAGGGCACCCGGGGGTGGTCAGGATGAAGGCACTGGCTAGGAGCTACCTCTGGTGGCCCGGGTTGGACAAGGAGGTTGAGGATCGGGTCAAGGCCTGTTATACGTGCCAGAGATCCAGGCCAGAAGTGCCACATGCACCAGTACACCGGTGGGAGGCCACACACACGCCATGGTCCCGCATTCACATTGACTATGTGGGGCCATTCCAGGGTCAACTATTTTTAGTAGTGGTGGACAGTCACTCCAAGTGGTTAGAGGTAGTCCCTGTCCCCAACATGACCTCGGGGAGGACAATCCAGGTGCTCAGAGCTCTCTTTGCCACACACGGCCTCCCCGACGTAATTGTGTCTGATAATGGGCCTCAGTTTACTGCTGCTGATTTCCAGCCGTTCTTGAAGGCGAACTGGATTAGGCACGCCACCTCTGCGCCTTTCCATCCATCTACCAACGGGCAGGCCTAACGGATGGTAAGGACGACCAAAGACGCACTCTGGCGCATCATCAGCGGGGACTGGCACCACAGACTGGCCAAATTTTTACTAGCCCAACACACACCATGCGTGGCTACCGGCAAGAGCCCAGCAGAACTGCGATGGGGACGGCGCCTCATCACCAAGCTGGACTGCCTACACCCAGACCGGGTAGCAGCCGAAACCGGTAGGGCAACATCACCATCATCACCATCATCACCATCACCACCAGCATCACTACCATCACCATTGCCATCATCACCCACACACAGGGTCCTCAACCTGGGGGACCTGGTCTGGGCAAGGAACTATGGGGCTGGACATCTTTGGGTTCCGGGGACAGTGGTCATAAAAACAGGACCCCTTTCGTACATTGTAGGGGTGGAGGGGGACAGACGCATAAGGCGACACATCGATCAGCTCAGAGGAAGAGTCCCTGAGCACGTCACACACGCCCCTGAGCGCGTCACACACGTCCCTGAACTCAACGCACACGATCAACAGGAGGACCACACTCCAGGAGGGGTCAACCCAGCTGAGGATGTCACAGGGCAGGGACCAGAGGAGGAGGACTTCCTGATGCCGGCTCCTTGCAGCCCTGCACAAAGGCCTCAGGAACCCACGGTCCAAGCCCAGGGGCCAAGCACACCCAGACGATCCACCCGTCCACACAGGACACCAGCCTACCTGTCGGACTATGTGTGCAAGTGACCCTCACACAAGGACACCACTGTTTTTTTATATATATACTCATAGTTATAGTAGTTGCATGTTGTTGTTGTTATGCGGGTCTTCTCTAAGGGGGGAGGGGTGTTATGTATGCAGGCATCTGCATAGCAACAGCCATCAGGGGGCGTGGCCTGGACAGTTTCGGTGGGAAACCTAGGGCCAACCCCATTGGCTGTTAGCTTACCTGACCAGGTATATAAGGAGGCCAGGTAGCCCTCATTCCTCAGTTCACTTCCCCTTCCAATAAAGAGCTGAACTCACACACCGGCTGGCGTCTCTCTTGCGTCGGACCCACTACACAATAATATCATGATATCCTTTAGGCTTGCTATTTTGTTTTCCTCTGCTCTTAATTCTTTTGTCTCAAATGGCACTCCATAGTTACAGCCATAATTAGTATCTCTATAGCTACAGACAGCATCACAGTCTAATTCATATTACCATTATGTTTTGTTTTGTGAACTTTACCAATTGCCTGCTTGCTCTTTTTAACTGTAAACAAAAAACAATCAATTTTCTATATTAATCCAGTTTTTCCAAAAGCATTTTTATCAAGAAACAATCTTTCAAAATTACTAAACTTTTTATCCATATTAAACTTTCTTACGGCCATTTGTTGATAACCTTTTTTTCCAAAAGTTCACACATTTTTTTTAAAAAAATAAACCTTTCCCCCCCTTCATAATTCAGAAAGAATTTTGATAATTATTTTCCTGCTACTCAGAAAAATCTCTCTTTAGAGGTAAATTAATTATATCTGAAAATGTTTAAGAATGATGCTCATTCAAATCATATGTCCATCTTAGCTGCATTGTCTGAAGTTCCTCAACTTCCAGTCACCCAATAAACAAACCAACTACAAAGGCCTCAGCTCCTGTAGTCTACCAAAAAAGGCCAGCTATCCAGAATGCAAGTGGGCAACCTCTTTTTTTCTGTAGAGCAGTGATGTCAAAGTGCCGACCTGCAGGCCGGATGCGTCATACTGAAACCGTGCCTACCCCATTGCCAGCAAAGAAAAAAAAAGTCACAGTATGTCACGACATGTCACGTGATGTTGCAAATTTGACATCCCTGCTGTAGAGAGTGCAACAGCCAGAATTTAGAGAGGCTTTGTTCACCATGAATCCTCACCAGAAGGAATGTTTTGGTACATTATGTCAGGAAGAAGATAAATGAACAAGTTTTGCAGCAGCATTATTGAAGCCTGATAACACATATATAACTGATCTTAAAAAAATCCCACAAGACAAAAGAATATTTTTTCTGAGTGAGAAAGAATCCATTTCAATTGGAAAAATTGAAAGATGTGATTTGGACTTTTAAATAGCAAAGATTTTGGTTGAAATTGTCCAGAAGGCAAGGGAATTTATACAAAATATTGAAGGGGAGAGATTCAAATAGAGGTGTTAGATGACACTAAACAAAAGCTCTACATGGGACATGGGAATCTAAAAGGGATTTCACTGAACTAGGCACTAGCTTTTTTCCCCCTAAACTTCGGGCCTGATTATGGATTGCAAATGGTTAATGTAGTATATAACTGAAGCAAATTCTCCTGGAGAGAAAAATAATTATTTGGGAAAAAAATCTGCCTACAAGAAACATATATTAGAAATAAAATATAAATTTATAAAAATTGGGGGAAGAATTATTTTCAACAAGAACAGAAAAAGTGGAGTTGTTTTATATAAACCCCAATTAATACCAGAACTTGTACTGACTGATGAGCAAGGTAGATTTGTTTGGGGGAGGAAATATTAGAGAATATTGTTATGTTTATCATGATTTTAAGTTAATGTTTCTGGGGTTTTTTTGTTACCTGGAAATAAACAGCATATCAGCCAAAATAGGAAAAAAAAACTTAGCTGTGGTATGGACAATTTTAATACACATTACCTTGAACTACTGCAAAATAGGATATACATCTATAGTATGTAATAATAGTAATAATAAAATAATACCAATTAAGAGAAGAAAAAGGTGGGAAATATATGCACATTTTCTCTTCATTTCTAAAATTTTTAAATTTTCTAACTACCAGAAAGTTTTTGCTCTTGTTTTTAAAAACATCTATTAAAATTTGTTGAAAAATATTTTAAAGGATCAGTTACAATTTCATGTAAAAGTTTGTAGAGCATTAAAATAAATTTCTAGAGAAAAAAAAGGGATTCAATATTAAACACTGCCTACCCAAATCAAATCACTGTCTGACACTGATGATGCTATTCTCCTGAGTACTCTTTAAATTGGTTGTATATTAATATGCCTACTAGCTCATTCCTGGAGAAAAGATGCATGGTGAGAGTCAGCAAACAAATTTTGCACAGCCCTGATAATATATGTATGCATAAATCCAGCTACATTCCATGTAACTTAGGGCGAAACTATTCAATACATTAAAGATGTAATGCATGATTGTCTTCTGGATTTTGTTGATAATAGAGCAAGAACACTGTCTTTTTTTGTGGGGAAGGCTTAAATTCCCTACCAATACTCAGATTGTATTTAAAAAGCAAAGGTAAGGGAGGAAAGGAGAAGTGAATCTCTTTATATTTATGTGTGGCTAAGGAAAAATCAAAAAGATCTCATTATTCTCTGATGTTTAGCATACCGGTAGGTGGCTTAACTCTAAGCTAAAATAATTTGCAGTTTGTTTGTTTATCAAACTTGTATGCCATCCACGCACGACTCTAGGTGGCTTACAGAAATTGAATGAAGTCCAAAGTAAAATATTAAAACAATAAAGAGCTTACTTTTTTAAAAAAAATCAATTAAAATAAAACTAATCGGGATGGAGAGGGAGGAAGCAAAGCATGCACAGAGAGGGGATGAGGTGTTCATTAGCTAACTCCAACAGGTTACACTCCCATTGGGACCTCAGGTTGTTGTCATCACCATGACTTCAAGGGCTTTCAGAAGGCTAAAAGCATCAGAGTGGAAATGACCTGACATTCCCATTTCAAAATTAGTTTTTGACAATTACGTGTCCATCAGATTCATATAGAATTCCTCACTTCACATGTTCAAAGCCATCTTAATAATTCTAAGAAAGCTCCTAATTACACAATTAAGATTCTTGCCAAACTGCCTAAAGCATGTTGTAGACTTTCTGCCCTCCAACAGCTTTTCCTTCTCTTTGGTCAAGTCTGAGAAAATTCTCAGCCTTATTATTGAAGTACAGGTAGTCCTTGATTTACAACCCTTCATTTGTTTGAAGTTACAATGGCAGTGGGGAAAAATGCTGTTTTTCACACTTATGACCATTGCAGTATCCCCATGGTCATGAGATCAAAATTCAGATACTCGACAACTAGCCTTTTGATACTCGACAACTAGCCTTTTGATCCGGTTTTGTGAAAATTTGTAAAATCGGGCAAAACTCACTTAACAACTGTCTTACTTAGCAATAGAAATTTTGGGCTCAATTGTGGTCATAGGTTGAAGACTGCCTGTATACCAAGATTGTTCATCAGTATCCACAATAGCACATTTGGAGGTTTTTTTAAGATTGAAATTTATCCGAATCCCAAATTGGGATTGTTCAGTGAAAGTAAAACCAAAAAGCAGAGCCTGGTACTTTTACTTTCGTTTAACGTTCAATAGAGAACTATACCACTTCTTGGATTACTGCCGTGTCGTGACGAAGGGGCTTGCGTAATTCAATGAAGCTATGAGCTATGCCACCCAAGATGGACAAGTCATAGCAGAGAGTTCTGACAAAACATGATCCACTTGAGAAGGAAATGGCAACCCACTCCAGTATCTTTGCCATGAAAACCCCATGGACAGTACCAAAAGGCAAAAAGATATGATGCTGGAAGATGAGCCCCTCAGATCGGAAGGTGTCCAATATGCTACTGGGGAAGAGCAGAGGGCTAGTACTAGTAGCGCCAGAAAGAATGAAGCGACTGGGCCAAAGCCGAAAGGATGCTCAGCTGTGGATGTATCTGGTGGTGAAACAAAAATCCGATGCTGTAAAGATTTTTTTTCTCCATAGGAACCTGGAATGTAAGATCCATGAATCAAGGAAAGCTGGACGTGGTCAAACAAGAGATGACAAGACTGAACATCGACATCTTAGGTATCAGCGAACTAAAATGGACAGGAATGGGTGAATTTAATTCAGATGACCATCAGGTATACTACTGCGGGCAAGAATCCCTCAGAAGAAATGGAGTAGCCTTCATAGTCAATAAAAGAATAGGAAAAGCAATACTGGGATACAATCCCCAAAATGACAGAATGATCTCAGTTCGAATCCTAGGCAAACTATTTCATATCACAGTAGTCCACGTCTATGCCCCAACCACCAGTGCTGAAGAGGATGAAATTGACCAGATCTATGAAGCCTTACAGCACCTTATAGAACTAACACTAAAAAATGATGTCCTTATCATCATGGGGGATTGGAATGCTAAAGTAGGAAGCCAAAAGATAACCGGGCATGTTTAGCCTTGGAGTACAAAATGAAGTAGGGCACAGGCTGATACAATTTTGTCAAGAGAATACGATGGTGATAGCAAACACTCTTTTCCAACAACCCAAGAGATGGATCTACACATGGACATCACCAGACGGTCAACACATAAATCAGATTGACTATGTGCTCTGCAGCCAAAGATGGAGAAGCTCTATACAGTCAGTAAAAACAAGACCAAGAGCTGACTGTGGCTCAGACCACGAGTTTCTCATTGCAAAATTTAGGCTTAAACTGAAGAAAGTAGGGAAAAGCACTAAGCCACTCAGGTATGAACTAAATCATATCCCTGACGAATATACAGTAGAGGTGACAAATAGATTTAAGGAATTAAATCTGATAGACAGAGTGCCTGAAGAACTATCGATGGATGTTTGCAACATTGTACAAGAGACAGCAACTAAAACCATCCCAAAGAAAAAGAAATGGAAGAAAGCAAAATGGCTGTCTGAGGAAGCTTTGCAAATAGCTAAGGAAAGGAGGGAAGTGAAAGGCAAGGGAGAAAAAGAAAGATACACCCAATTGAATACAGAATTCCAGAGAATAGCTAGAAGAGATAAGAATGCCTTCTTAAATGAACTGTGCAAAGAAATAGAAGAAAACAATACAATAGGGAAGACCAGAGATCTCTTCAAGAAAATTGGAGAGATGAAGGGAAGGTTTCATACAAAAATGGGCATGATAAAGGACCAAAATGGCAGGGACCTAACAGAGACAGAAGAGATTAAGAAGAGATGGCAAAATTACACAGAAGAACAAGCTTAACATCCCTGTAACCACGATGAGGTGGTCACTGACCTCGAGCCAGACATCCTAGAATGTGAAGTGAAGTGGGCCTTAGGAAAACTGAGCAACAACAAAGCTAGTGGAGGTGACAGTATTCCAGCTGAGCTATTCAAAATCTTAAAAGACGATGCAGTAAAAGTGCTACACTCAATTTGCCACCAAATTTGGACCATCTTATTTGTCTCTTGAGAAACCTATATGCAGGTCAAGAAGCAAAAGTGAGAACTGGACACGGAACCACTGATTGGTTCAAAATTGGGAAAGCGCAGCAGCAGCCGCAGCGAGAGCTGCAAACGCAGGAATAATGTGGAACGTGTGGATGGTGCTCGCCGTCGCCTTATCGGCCTGCGTCTCGGGCGAGGCGGTAAGAGGTTGTTTTAATTTCATTTGGGGAGGGTGAAGCAGGGCAAGAAGCAGTTGCGAGGAGCGCTTGCGTGGATTCGGACGATTTCCATCCCCTTGGTCAGTGGTTGCCTCGCCTTTCCTGCTCTAACTCTTGGGGAACTTTTCCCATCTTCTCCGTTCTGCATTAACCGGCAATTTAGCTCGATCCTGGGGCGCCTTGCACTGAACTCCCCTTTCTTGGTTCAGAAACTGGCTTCGGCCTCAAATTGGAGAAAGAGGGGCGGCGGGACGGGGATCAATCCGGAGCGGGAGGAAGGATGAGACGCCCCCGCTGTTCCCACATCTGCTGCGCAGAAGTTTTGCTAAGGTCATTTGCAAAGATCAAAACTTTTTAAACAGGAGGGGCACGGGGTTTTCGGCTCTGCTTAATGGTATGTGAAACGGGGGAAGGGAAGAGGAGAGAGCCATTATATTTTTATTTGACGGGTAGAAAATGTTTTTTTCCTCCTGGGATTTTTTTTTTTTTTGGAGCCGCGCCGGAGATAGCTCGGTTGCGCGCGGCGGCCCGGCTTTGCAAGAACGGGGACGCTCGACTGATTTGTTTTTTTTTCCGGCGTATAACACGACCCGGCGTATAAGACGACCCCCCAACTTTTGAGGTGATTTTCAGGGGTTCAAAAGTCGTCTTATACGCCGGAAAATACGGTATGTGTCCATAAAATCATCAGGAGCCAAGCTGATTTTGAAGGAGACTTTACTAATGTGGATTATAGGCTTTCTACATTTAGGGTTTACATTTAAATTAAATTCTAATATCTCCAATTAAAAATGCTGAATAGATTTGCTCAAAGGAAAAAAAATTCATAATCAGCTTTCCTAACTCTTTATTCTTATTCTTCGAAGAGGTCTCACTACATTTATTGCCATTTGATGTATTCCTAAATGTATCATTGAGAAAATGGATGAAAAGGGAGAATACAGAAGGAATACAGGGAATGCTTGTCACAATTCTCCAAAAGAAAATATCTGTATTCTTCAAAGCCCTTCTATCTCCCGAGAGGTTCTTATAAATCCCACATCAAGTTAGGTACAATTAAGGCAATGAACTACCATAGCAATAAACAAGATGTTCAGCATCTTACAATTTAGCTGTTTAGGGAAAGTACATTGAAATAACAATCATTTTTATCATGAATACTCACCTGGAACTATTAGCTCAATTTCCTCTGACACAGACGTTCCCAATTCATTGGATGCATAGCAGCGATATTTTCCTTGGAAAAGGAATATGTTCCCACGATTTTTAACTACAAATGTTCCTGAATTATTAAATGTAGTTATCCGTGAGTCACCCAACAGACTAAATGGTTTTCCATCTTTTGTCCAGTTAAAGCTAAAAAGACATTAAATAGCATTAAATAATTTTGAAACAGTTATAATGTATCAATATTTTATAAATTAAATGCCAGAAGTTTTAATAATTTTTGTCTTGCCCCTTCTCATCTATGCATGAATAAATCAGAATGACTACATATTACATATATTTCATATATGTAGGAAGTGGACAGGATTATGGAGAAGCTGAGCTCCACCACGTGTTTGTTGGACCCGTGCCCTTCCTGGCTGGTTTATGCGGCTCGGGAAGGGACACGAGGCTGGCTCCAGGCGGTGATATCTGCATCTTTGAGTGAGGGTAGTTTCCCCGCTGTCTTGAAGGAGGCGGTGGTGAGACCTCTCCTCAAGAAGCCTGCCTTGGACCCAGCTGTATTAAACAACTTTCGTCCGGTCTCCAACCTTCGCTTTCTTGTGAAGGTTGTTGAGAGCGTGGTGGCGCATCAGCTCCCTTTGGTCCTGGAGGAAGCTGACTATCTAGACCCGTACCAATCGGGTTTCCGGCCTGGGCACAGCACGGAGACGGCATTGGTCGCTCTGGTGAATGATCTCTGGAGGGCTTGGGACAGGGGTTGTTCCTCTGTCCTAGTCCTATTAGACCTCTCAGCGGCTTTTGATACCATCAACCATGGTATCCTGCTGCGGCGTCTCAGGGGATTGGGAGTGGGAGGCACGGTCCTTCAGTGGTTCTCCTCCTACCTTCTGAGATGCTCGCAGTCGGTGTTGGCAGGGGGACAGAGGTCGACCTCGAGGCCTCTCGTTTGCAGAGTTCCTCAGGGGTCGGTCCTCTCGCCTCTCCTGTTCAACATCTATATGAAGCCTCTGGGTGAGATCATTCGTGGTTTTGGAGTTGGGTATCATCAGTATGATGATGATACCCAGCTTTTCATTTCGACCTGTCATTTCAAACTGTCTCTTCTCCTGTAGTGACCTCCATTTCATGACCTCACCCTGTAATGACTTGTATTTCATGACAGGCCAAATTCATTCTTTTGGTAAAAGTGTCCTGAATGAATGGGGAATGTAATGAATGATCTGAATGGGGCACAATGGGATTATCACTGTTTTTCTCTTTCCCAAATTTATGTGTCTTCTGCACTTTGAGCTCTATGTGGAAAGAATGTTCTATGGTAAAAATTGAAAATTGTTTGGATTACAGGAATGTAATTACAATCAGATTGTTTCCAACTTAAAATTACAAACAGGACATGGTTGACAGCAACTAGATTTCTACATTAGCATGCCCTGCTTACACACCTTAATTCTGTGGTTAATCTGGATACTGTTAAGCATAGATTATATAATTAAGACACTGAGCAAATCCTTTTAGCCTGATTTTATATTTTATTTGTGACTGGTGCCTTTGAGTCATCCAACAATACAGGTTAGTTGATTGGTCTAATGCAGGGGCAGGCAACTTTGGCTCTTTTATGACTCATGGACTTCAACTCCCAGAATTCCTGAGCCAGCCTTGCTGAGGGGAAAGGGAGAGGTTTCCAAGCTGAGCCATGCTGGAGTTGAAGTCCACGAGTCATAAAACAGCCGAGGTTGCCTACCCCTGGTGTAATGGTTAAGGCACTGGACTAGAAAGTGGAAGACCATGACTTCTATTCCCATTTTAGGCATGAAAACTGGCTTGTGACTTTGGGCCAGTCATTCTCTCTCGGTCTAATTTATCTCACAGGGTTTTTGTTGAGGTATCTCTTAGGAGGAGGAAGGAGTATTAGGTATGTTTGCCTCTTTATTTATAAAAATAAAGGCAGGATATAAATATAAATAAATGATTACAAGAGGGAGGGAGATGAACATTTTTGAAAGAAAACAATGATAAACCAAAGGTTAAAAAAACACTAAAAGAGAAATAAATGTTCAGAAAGTCACAAATTCAGTAAAACTTACATTGGTTGGGGGTTTCCTTTAGCTTCACACTTGACTGAAAATTCATCATCAAAAGGGAAAGCAACCTGATCTGTTGGCTGTGTTGTTATTGTTGGGAGCTGTCGCACTGAAATACACAAAGGTAAAATACACCTGGAAACCTTATTTGCTTATGCTTTCGCTTTTTTGTCATACAGAAAACCAACAGGAATTTCCCCTCAAATAAGAGCAGCTACTAAAAATATTATCCACTGATACAAAAGCGAGATTAGATAAGTAGCAATTATTTTACAGGGGAATAAGGGTACTGCAGTGGGATGGAATTAAAACTAGGGACACTTTGATCCTGGAGAAGATGCTTGAAAATACCATAAATAACCAAGAAAACAAATTAATTCTGAGTTCCCACTAGAGATACAAATGTAGTTTGTATCCAGTTTAGATTAACATATTTTGAGTACATTATGTGTAACACCTAGATTTTTTCAGAAATTCATACTGCTAGGAAAGAGGGAAAGAACAAGATAAACAGGACAAATAGCAGTATGATGAATGAACTCAGTTACAGCAGCAGTAGATGCTATAGATCTAAAAGACCCGGTTGGAGACAGCTTATCCTGAACAAATTCTATCTGAATGGTTAGACACTCTATTGATTGTTCACTGGGCAACTTCAGGTCAGCCACTATATCTCATCCCAACTGAAGTGACAAAGTTTTTGCTGTCAAATAATATGACAGGGACGTGGTGGCTCAGTGGGTTAGGATGCTGAGCTTGTCGATCAGAACATCGGCAGTTTGGCGGGTTGAATCCCGAGTGCCGCATAACAGAGTGAGTGCCTGTTACTCATCCCAGCTTCTGCCAACCTAGCAGTTCGAAAGCACGTAAAAATGCAAGTAGAAAAATAGGGACCACTACGGTGGGAAGGTAACAGCGTTCCCTGCGCCTTTAGCGTCTAGTCATGCCAGCCACATGACCACGGAGATGTCCTCGGACAAGCACTGGCTCTTCGGCTTTGAAACGGAGATGAGCACCAGCCCCTAGAGTTGGAAACGACTAGCACGCATGTGCAGGGGAACCTTTACCTTTACCTAATATGACAGGAAGCCACCATATATACTGCTGTGAACTCCAATGGAAGGATGAGTATCTCTACAGTATCTACAGTATCTACAGTGCATTGTTTATTTATCTAAACTTCCATTGTCTGGTAGAATCATTAAATAAAAGTTTTCTTGGTGAACACTATATTTTGAGAAACTAAGGAACAATATAGTATATCCATGGAAAATATTGTAATAATAACTAAACTGCTTTCCAATAATCATCTATTATTACATATGAACACATGCTCAAAATGTCTTTATAACAGTGCTTCCAGAGTAAAATTGCAAAATCCAAATGACAGTAGTGAAAAGATACTAAAATCTCTATCTAGTGGTTATCCAGATTTGTGCAGCTTGCATCTGGTAGTTGTGTACAAGGCAACTGCCATCTTGCAACACATTCCTGTTGTGTCAAATGGTAGCTTTTCCAGCAAAGCAAAAAAGTGGAATGTAGAATTAATGGTCATATTACCACTGGCTAGCTAGGATTTGAATTTATATTTTTTGTTATAATTCGAAGTCCATAGCAGCCTTATTTTATTTTTATTTTTTATGTTCTATCATTTTTTTTTAGTTTGGAGACAAGAATATAAAACCTGAACCTGAGAACTAATTTGAAATAAATGGGGCTGCTCAGAATATCTGAAGTCCTATAACAACAATGCTATTCCAAAAAAAGAATATAATACAATAAGATAGCACATTATCTTTCAGGGAGGGGCACAGAAAAACAGATATTAATGGCAACCATTTCAGACATGAGTGTGTTGTGCTGCCCAAGAGATCTTGCATATCTTCTATTCACTTTGGTTTGGCTTGATCAAGAGGATTTCCTAGCAGTGTTATTCAAAAGGAATTTCACTGAAGAGAATGAGCTCAAGACTTACATCTTAGCCTTTTGTAACAGAGAAAAATCGAAAAGAATAATGGAGACATTAATCCGAGAAATTAATTTTAACATTAATTGTGAGGTTAATAAATTTAGCCTTTCCATTTTCATTCAGTCTTATTACATATCTCTGCAGCTGCAACTACAGTACATTCTCTGCTAAAAATGCATTATCAACTTGAGTTTAGTACTATGACTTTAAAACTTTGATCCTATGAAAGATATGCTCCATACCGAAAAATATTCTCTCCCCATAATTTTATTAGTTTTGCATTATTGCAATTTTTGATTATTTAAACACAGAGAACAAGAAAGAGAGAGATTTTAACATCAAACTATTTAGTTTGTCCTTATTTTGGACATGTTTCAGTATTTTTGGGACTGTCCATACTGTTAAATCAAACAGATTAAACAAAACACAATATTGTTTCCTGTGGCTCCTGGAAGTTCTGCCCTTTGTGTTAGATAAATATGTTGTTCATGTTTCTTTCTCCCATCTTTTCGCAGTGAATAATTCTTTTTGTTCTACTTTGAACTGTTCTGGTTTCTCTGAATTCTTCTTAAAAGAAAGACTTTTAAGTTATTCCATTTCTATGTGTTTGGACATTAACAGAAGGTGATACAAAGAAAGTTTGGTCTCCGGGGAATTATCTCGGGAGTCTTAAAGGTTGTATTCTCTCTCCCATGTTACATGAACATGAAGAATGAGTTGGAGGAAGGTTTGAAGTTAACTGCATTCTGTGCACTGATGAGAATGGCTTTTTCTTTTCCTTTCATGAATGTTTTGAAAACCTCTGCATATCTCCTTATTGTAAAGGACTGGATGTGAAAAAATGATCTGAAATGAAACTTGGACAAGGCAGAATTGTTGCTGATTTCAGGGGTTGGGCTCTGAGGCTCAGGCAATGTGCCTTTTCTGATGGGAGTTGTAGTCTCCCTTAAGGAACAAGTTTGCCTTCTGAGAATTCTCTTTAGTACTGGATAGCCACATAATAACAGTGGCAAGGGGTGCCCTTTATCAGCTTTTACCAACAAAAGTTATGCTTCTGTTTGTAGGGTGGTTCCACATAGTCCTGGTGTCTATGATGCAGGGGCCAGTGATCTTAAGGTTGAATATTAGAATGCACTTTTAAATAAGTTATAATCTGTACTTTCTGTACAAATCCAGTTATTATGGATATAAGGTCTTCCTTATATTTGTCTTCCTATGGTCAGAGTTCAAGCTCAGCTAAGCATCTATATGATTAGGTAAAAGGTAAAGGTTCCCCCCGCACATGCGTGCTAGTCGTTTCCAACTCTAGGGGCTGGTGCTCATCTCAGTTTCAAAGCCGAAGAGCCAGCGCTTGTCCGAGGACGTCTCCATGGTCATGTGGCCGGCATGACTAGATGCCAAAGGCGCACGGAACGCTGTTACCTTCCCACCGTAGTGGTCCCTATTTTTCTACTTGCATTTTTATGTGCTTTCGAACTGCTAGGTTGGCAGAAGCTGGGACGAGTAACAGGCGCTCACTCTGTTATGCGGCACTCGGGATTTGACCCGCCAAACTGCCAACCTTCTGATCGACAAGCTCAGCGTCCTAACCCACTGAGCCACCACATCCCTTATCTATATGATTAGAGCTCTAATAAGCCAATGGCCTTTTTGGTTTTCAAATGCATGGTTTCATGGGACCCATGACTGCAATGCCTACATGATCCATATCCAAATTCCAGATGCCACCATACTTTGGATGGGGCTTCCTATCCCTTTTTTTCTCTCTGGTACATGGGGGAGGGCATTGAGTAAGCTGCCTTTGTTGTGTGTGTGTGTACATCACTATTACTTCTCATCAAATTTATGAACATTAAAATTCTAGAGGAGAAAATACAACCATTCTTCTAATGCAGGGGTGTCAAATTTGCCATGTTACGTGACGTGTCGGGACATATTGTGACTTTTTCCCCATTGCTGGAGCTGCGGTGGGCATGGTTTTGGCATGATGCATCCGGCCAGTGGGCCGGCAGTTTGACACCCCTCTTGTAATGGCTTAGGTCAATTCTGGTAGTGTATTTTTGGATATAGGCAAAAAAGATTCATAACTAAACATGTATGCCCTGTAATAGAAGTCCTTGTTATATGTATTTGAGTATAGTAAAAGTGGGGGGAAGTGTTCCTTCATATTCAAAACCATGCACCCTCAGAAGCAGAATGGATGGACTCACAACTATGCAAATCATCTATTTCATAGATTTACATTCTTTTATTATGCTGAAGAAATTAAAGTGTTGTGAATCTTCACATAACCAAACTATAAAAATGGAAATTGTACCCTGAAGAGTAATTGACCATAATAGAATTACCACTGTGTTATAAATTACAGGAATGAATATTAGAGAACTGGCTAGAAAGTCTTTAAACCTAGTGAACTGGAAAACTCACTGCTCAAAGAGAATGTGGTATCTTGCTACACCATATGGTACCTCTTCGTCTACACTGCCAATGGAACCAGGCTTTGCCTATCTTGTTTATAGCCAGATATGATTCATGTTTATTAAAGCCATTAAAACCTTCATTAACAAAAATTAAGAATTCAGATGGAAAAATGGGGTCAAAGCAAGGCCATGTAATTTGAGGAGATGATTCTAAATAATGGGTGATCTAGAATCCAAATTTGCAATTTATAAGAGAATTCAACCACCAGCTCTGAAAAGGTGAATCATTTGCTGCGAACTAAAAAAAATATTTTTTCCACAGCCATTAGAACTATGCAAAACCTGAAGAAACACATCTATATGAATGATTAAAGTAGTTAGACCAGGGGTCTTCAAACTTGGCCCTTTAATGACTCGTAGACTTCAACTCCCAGAATTCCTCAGCCAATGTGCCTGGCTGAGGAATTCTGGGAGTTGAAGTCCACAAGTCATAAAAGGACCAGGTTTGAAGACCCCTGAGCTAGAAGGTCCACAAATCTGGGGGAAAAAATATGGCTGCTTTAACAATTCAAAGCAAGGTGCTTCATACACTCTCCCACACATTACAAAGCAAAATATTTCTGTATGATACTCACATTCAGCTTTTCTGATATTAGTGTTCTCTATGAAACATACTTATTTGTACACAATTTTGTCCTCTCTGCCTAATAATGGCAGTCTACAGTCAAATTAGACAAAATAATTTCCTGCTACCATGGGATGTCTAATGCTAAGACAGAAAATGGGCTGATAGGAAGTTGGAAAAAAAAGAACAGCATCCTACTTATAAAGTTACATTAATCTGCTCAGTGAAAACATCGGTGACTCTCTCAACAGAACTTGAGAAAAGTGCAGCCAGCTGGGAACCATGAGGATCACACAAGAATTATTCTGACACTTTCTTCTTACTAAGATACTTTTAACTTCGATTCTTCACCACTGACTGCTTCATTTGGGATACTTTGATTGGGTCAATTTCACAATAAGCATATTCATAATAGCTGTTGGCCACATATAACAACAGATTTGAAGTATGTCATATTTTGGTTGACAATGCAATTATTAAGAATATAGAAGGAAGGAAGGAAGGAAGGGAGGAAGGAAGGAAGGAAGGAAGGGAGGGAGGGAGGGAGGGAGGGAGGGAGGGGGGAGGGAGGGAGGGAGGGAGGGAGGGAGGGAAGGAAGGAAGGAAGGAAGGAAGGAAGGAAGGAAGGAAGGAAGGAAGGAAGGAAGGAAGGAAGGAAGGCTTAATAAATCGAGGAAGTATTAAGACTTATTTTTATCATCTTTCTATAGAAAAAAATAATCTCAAAAGTTCTCATTGGAGAAACTTGTGAGGTATCCAGTATATGACAAGCAATAGCAGGTTTTCACATAAAAATAGATGGGATTGGAACAAATCTCTAGAACTTCTATGCATTCTGTCATTAATAAGATAAAATTGAGAAAGTGAGATGAATGTAATTTAATCTGTAATGTAAACAAAACTGTACATAAGCTGTTTTTATTAAAAGGTATGGTTTTATATATTGCAAGCCATTGCAGTCATGAATGACAGCTAAAATATATCATAATTAAACAAATAACAATATATGCAAAGCAACAAAACAATTGTTTCATTAAATACTCTTGGCTGATATTTTTTTCTGGAATAAATATTCAAAGAAACATTGCATGATATTATTATTTATTGTCACCAATTTTTCTGATACTCACTTTGAGTTTCTCTGTCCTGTCTGGATACCCAAAAAATTCTAGTGAACCTCCTGCCTAAATTTGGAAGTCACAGCTTTAGTGACTGATTCATAAGGCTCTTCAGTCAGTTATCTCTGTGCTATATGTACCTTTTGATGGCTTTGCACGAATCATAAAAAAAGAACATGAAACTTGCAATTTCTGTCACACAGAAATTCTCAAGAGGCCACACTAGGAAAAAAAAATAAAGCTCAAAATGGAAACAACACATTGGTAAGATCTAATCTAATCACCAGTAGAAGGACATTCAGCAAATAGCTATAACTTACCAGTAAGGGGGATTTCAATAGCTGCTGCCAAATTTAATACAAAGAGAATCAGGCACACAGAAATCCTTTCTGTTTCTAATGACATCTCCATCTCTCTTCTGTAAACATGAACTCCAAACAGATTGAAAGATGCCTCACAATCTTCCTGGTTTGTACACTAAATACAGTCCCAGAGAGCAAAATCTGGAAATGAAGCAGAGACAGTCACCAAAATATACTTTTAAGGCAATGGTTCAGCTGTAATTATGTTAAGAGAATGAAAAAATAGGCAAGATTAATAAGCAAAAGCATAAATCACAGCAATATAGAGATTGTAGTTTATTCTTTTACCTTCCTGTTCTCGTATTCAGAAAGGGAGGGGAAAAAACAAAATCAATTACCCCAAACAAATCTAATTACTTTCCTTCTTGTATACAAGGGGGAAAAATGGCTATTGTATTTGGCCCAATTCTAACCTTCTATTTTTTTTCTTTTTAATAGAGATGAACAGATTGAAAACAGTTTAAAAATAAGATATATATCATGACTTTTTTTTTAATACGGGCTAGAATAATTTTACTGTTCCCCCAACATTCTAGCAGGAACACCTTAGAATTTTATTAACAATTAAACACCTCTAGATAGAAAATGTACTTTGGTACAAAGGCACATTTACAGATAATGTTGTCTACCACAGGTATCTTAAACTGAGAGTCAATAATTTAAGGTTGATACAAAGACCCCATTATTTTTATAGCCATTTTAAAATACATTGGAAGAACAGAAGATGGAAAGTATAAAATGTAACAAAGAACCAAAAGTTATATATATATATATATATATATATATATATATATATATATATATATATATATATATATATATATATATATATATATATATATATATATATATATATATATATATATATATATGTAAAAAAAATTTTAAATTGCTAACAAAGAATTAAGGGAGAAAAAAAAATTACATAAATATGAGCTGTCACCGGTGTGACTACTGCCTGTCGATGGCCTTCAGGTTAGGCTGACACAGGAAATAAAGATTTGTCCCATGTTTGGGGCCTAGCAAGGTAATCTAAAAATAGTTAACAAGCATTTGACATATATATATATATATATATATAAATTTTGCCCACAGCTCACTGACCAAGGTGGAAACTACTAGTTTGGCAACCAGCTGCTACACTGATGGAAATCAGGTGACCATTTATCTCAGAAGAAATGTTCTGGATTGCAATTTGTACTTCAGAAAAGCCAGCTATCTTCCAGTTATATCTGACAGAGCGAAGGCAGTCAGCCAGGAAGTGACACTTAGAAAACCCCAGAGAGACAATGAGAAACAGCTGGCTGACCAGCAGTTATTCAGAGGGTGTTACAGGCCATTGGTTTATAACTGGGTAGAAATTACGGAGATTTGGGAAGGGGGGGGGGGTGTGTGTATCTGTTTACCCAATACAGGAATTAAAGCAGAGGAGCTTTGATGGAGATTTATATTCAGGGTTGCTCTCCTTTCCCCAGCCTCTCTTAAATAAAAACTGAAAATGAATAGAAGTTAAACTGGACATGGACCATATTCAAACAATATTTCAAACCAAATTAACTACATCTACAAATGATTAGCTTTAGGAAGTGTTACATTCAAAATAACATCCAGTCTCAAAGCTACCGTGGTAGGCTTTGGTAGCTCTTGATATCTCCATAAACTCACAGCATATTGCAATACCCTATCACTAATGTAATCCGTCATGAAACAGGCATAAACCGCTAACATGACAACTGTTGTGTTAAGGCCATGTCACCCATATTCAGTGAGGTGCTCTATCCCTACCTCATCCTGCCCTTCAATGTCTAATTTAGGGGTCTTCAAACTTGGCCCTTTTATGACTTGTGGATTTCAACTCCCAGAATTCCTCAGCCAGGCACGTTTGAAGACCCTGGTCTAATTTTTCCATGTACTGATGTATATGTTGCTGTTTTCTTGCTTCATCCTCCTTATACTATCATTGGACTTTAGAGTTTCTGCCTACACAGCCAGAAGTTAAAGGCACAGAAAGTGCACATTCTTAAATTACTGTTTCTTCTATCATAACCCATGTTTATAGCATTGAACAAGGACAGTACATTATTTTGACTAATCATTGCACATTTTGAAAGAAAACCTAAGGTAATCCTCACCTTGAAAACCACATTGAGTTTTAAGAGAAAATATAGGATATGCTAATAGTAGTCCTAATAATAATGCTCATATGGAATATTCAGTACTAAATTTTAGTGAATAGGGCTTACATAACAATACAGCAAGTTTCTTGAAAACCTTATCTCTAAACCTTTTCTTTCTCCTTCTCTTCCTTCTCCTCCTTCTCTTCTTCTGGATATGCTTTCCAAAACCCATTCTGTATTGGATTGACCATTGCTTCCAAGGGCTTTGATCACCCTCATTCATAGTCTCATACATAGTCTCTCCATTAGTAAACCTTATATCATGTCTGTCTGTCTGTCTGTCTGTCTGTCTGTCTGTCTGTCTGTCTGTCTGTCTGTCTGTCTGTCTGTCTGTCTGTCTTATCTATCTATCTATCTATCTATCTGTCTGTCTGTCTGTCTGTCTGTCTGTCTATCATCTTCCTCTCAAAAAACCCATGATAAAGTATATCCAAAGAATATTGTTCCAGGATTGTTTTAACAATGATTGCCTTACTATTTATCATATCTGAAAATCACAGTATTCTGTCAAATGGCTTGTAGCTTTCTGTTTCCATTCACAGAAGGATATAGAAGACTTATGACATTTTATGTCTCTTACAAGCACAGTAAACATGCTTCCCTTCACACCAGATTTACTTCAATCAAATGCTATTTTGATTTCTAAGAACCTATGCCCAGTGTTAGAACTATACAAGATCAAAGAAAATGTTAACTTCTTAGTGGTTCACCAAAATGATTTCCCTGCATTTTTCTCCAAGGTGAAAATGAATAGATGGAAAGTAAGTAGTTACAGGACTGACACCAGGGGTCAATATAGCAGGTCACGTAACAGAGTGATTTAACAGCAACAACATGGTTTGACAGCAGGAGGGCTTTCATTCTTGATAGAAGCAGGGAAAAGAGGGAGAATGTTCACTTTTACTGATAGTTCAAATTGTCAACTGAAAGCTGGGTAATAATTTTGTAACAGTCTGAAGCGGAAAGAGTAATACATTTTAAAATGTATTTAATTACATTTTTAGAAAGTTGGCCCATTTAAAATAGAGATAGTGGAAATGTCCCTTAAATAACCCTACAATTGCTTCCAAAAATGTTTCTTGTAGGGCTACTAAGATTATTTTTTTCTCTCTCTGAAAATTTGCTGGGATATGTGTTTCCCTGTTCCTCTACTACACTCTACAGTGACTCCTGTATTTATCTAGATGTTCGGTTTTCATTCTGTCCATGTTTTGGTCTTCTGCTCAATCAAGAAATTGTAGAGCAAGGGTGTCGAACTTGCAACGTCACGTGACATGTCACGACATATTGACATTTTTCCATTTCAATGGGGTGGGTGCGGTTTCACCATGATGCAAATTATCCACTTCTCATTAGACCGAATTATTTTCTTTTGCTTTCTCAGATTCTCACACCTGAATGCCTTCCTATATTGTTCCCTCATTATCTATTTTAAAACAATTGCAAATCTTTTCTATTTTTTTAAAAAAAACTTTCCCATCTATAGGGAAGCTACGATGCTACACAAATCAAAGCAATAGGGAACAAGTTTCTTTCTTTTTTTTCTATGTCCCTCTGTAGATTCATGGAAACTTTAAAACAGGGAAGAACTGATAGTTCAATTTTGTAGGACAATATAGTAATGATCCTATATTACTATACTGTATAAGATTAAAAATAAAATAATGCAGTGAGAGTTTCCAGTACTGTGGGCAGGGAGTAAGAAAACAGAGAAAATGTATTTCATGTGCTAGCTTTTTCAGAGCAGTCGTTTCATGTGCACAAACCCATCTTATTTAAACAGTGCCTTGGTCTAAAATTGATCTATTGGTCTAATAGCATTATGCACTTCATTACAATTTCACCTGAGGAGAAATTGAAAAGATATCCACTGGGAGATCTAAGGATGAATGGAACATGAACTTCTAGGTTGAAGAATAATTCATTGAATTCACAGCCCAACATTGGATCAACTGGATGATGGTAGTGATGATTTTTAAAGCAACTGCCAACAGCAGAACACATAGCTGCTTGGCAAACCAGGATGAAATAGCTGTCCAGGGAAGGGCCATGCCAGGCACTGCAGCCAATCAAAATGGGGAATGGAATGGAATGGAATGAAGGGAAACACTGGAGACCAGCAACTCTGAATGGATTTAAATAGGTCAGGAAACAGCAGTTCTGAATGAAAGCCAGAAAATCCAGCTCGTTTGCAATAGCTGGGAAGCAGAAAAGGATAATATCACATGTTCCTAAATTATGCATGATGGATCAAGCAGAAAGTGTGGATCTGCTCTCAATCTTGCTACAGAATAAATTATTTCAAGGAACCTGTTGTGTTAATGGAGGCCCATTGCCAGATTTATAATCCTGAAAAATTCAAACTCTGTAGGAAGCCTAAACTTATAAAAACATTTTCCACTGCAAATGTTTTTGTTCACGTGAAGGGTAGTGAGAATCATACTAGGAAAGAGTGAACTTGTTGTGTTCTTATTTTTGAATCTCATAGGGTCTTTAAATAATAAAATGCATAATGCTAATAGACCAATAAACCAATTTTAGATCAGGCCAATATTTAAATAACAAGATGGGTTTGTGCACATAAAATAGCTGCTGTCTAGAAGCTACTACAAGATTTCCTGAGAGTATCTTCTCCTGTGTGTTCAGGTCATTAGGACAACATGGCTCATAAAACGGCTTGTACAATTTTCTCTACAGCACTATAAAAACCTTCCTTCCCTGTGCCTTTTCCATCTCTGATTGTGTAACTATTGCTTAAGAACAGCTTGCAGTATAGAGGTAGCCACCATGGGGAACAATTTAAGATGTTCTGAACTCAACATGCGGTGGCTGTTTGGGCACACTCACCCTGATTTCAGGTTTCTAAATATTCTGATATTTAGCCTGACTGCCAAACCTACTGAGAAGCCAGATTTCCTATCTAAAAATAACTCGTCTAACTTTCCTCTCTTGGTCAACAAAATTGGAGATCAGGTGTTGAAATGGATTTGAGTGGAGTTTAATGGGTAGTTTTTTTTCTTACTATAATAATTAAGATCAGTTAATCCTAGGCCTGGGATACAGCTCTTTTTGCTATTGTTATCAATGGGGAAAAATATTAATTTCACAGTTATAGTATTTTCTTGTAAAGACATAATTAGGTTGTACTTGACTAGAGTTTCTCAGTGGCATTTGTAATTTTGCTACCATATTAAATTGTTTAAATTTTTCAGATTTCAGAATTTGAGAATTCAAACATACTGCAGTGTATGCCTCCCAGCATACACAAAGGACAGCACAGCAGGAGGCTGATGGTGCAGATCAGCAGAGGGGTTGGACAGCTCCAGGCGTTAACTGCTCACTCAGGATAAGCCTAAAGAGTTAAGCTGTTGACAGCCCCAGGCATGGTCAGCCTGGTGGGAGGCCAGGATCTACACCCATTGTCACCTGCACTGGCAGGAAGCCCAGGTTTGAACTGATTGGATGCCATCCACCTGGGCAGGTACAAATAGACGCCAGGCTTCCCTGTTTCCCCAGTTCGTTCTGTTTAGAATAAACTCATCTTTACCCCAGCTCTGTGTCCGTCTCTATGTGAAGCACGCGACTTTACACTGGCGAGAAGGTGGGATCCTGCTCTGGAAAACACTAGCCGTGGACGAAACCCCATCGGCAGCTCAGGACCCGACGCAGGACGACCCCGACCGAGGTAATGGCACAACTGGGACAATACCCCATCTTCAACAGCAACCGCCCTGAGGAGTGGGAGGCGTTCGTAGGCCAGCTCGAGTGCTACCTACGGGTGAATGGGGTCAAGGACGACCGACAGAGAGCGGTGGCGCTACTCTGCAGCTGTGGCACGGAGACGTATCAGCTGGCGGTCGGTCTGTGCGTGCCCGACGACATTCATGCCGTCGGGTACAGCGAGCTGATATCCAAGCTAACGGAACACTTTAAGCCTGAAACATCAGAGATAGCTTGGCGGTACCGTTTCGAGAAACGGGACCAACGTCCAGGCGAGACCGCGAAGCAGTACATGGCTGCCCTGCGACAAGCGGCGAGACTCTGCAACTTAACCTCGAAGTCTGTCTGTGAGATTGGATCGTCTGCGGGCTAAGGGACCGGAAGCTGCGGCAGAAGATGTTTGCCAAGCAGAAGCTGACCCTTCGGGATGTCCAGGAGTTGTTCTTAGCCTGGGACATAGCGGAGGAGTCCGACGCAAGGGAGAACGGGGCCATCCATCAGCTGTCCGGCCACAACGACGCAGAAGGGGGAGACTTCGAGGTAGACGCCATCCACCGCCAACAGCGATCGACCACCTACTCCCAGGACCACGTGAAGGAGCAACGCCCAGCAACAGCCGAGCAGCGGTATCAGGAGTGCGGATGCGGGACGAGTGGCCCCTGGTCTACTCAGCCCTCCGGCGGCAGCGCTCATCGCTCCCGGTGTACCCAGCAATGCGGCAGCGGCCCCAGGTCTACCCAGCCCGGCTCGTTTGGTCAACACCGGTCTACCCCGTGCATCGGCTGCGGGTCTGGAACCTCCAACCGATCTACCTGTTGCGCCAGCTGCGGAGGACAGCACCCCCGGTCTACCTGCCGGTTCAAGTCGGCGAAGTGCAGAGCGTGCGGGAAGACCGGCCACATTGCGGCAGTCTGTCGGAGCCAGCCAAGGGACAGTCTGCACGAGGTGGAGGCGAATTTCCAGCTGGCCACAGGTACAGGGGAGCGGCCGCCGAGGTTTACGGTTAGCCACACGGCAGGACGGTCGGCTGTTTGCGAAACCGGGGGACACCCACCCCTTATTCCAAAAATCAAACTGAGGGTTAAAATTCAAGGGGTCCCCTGCGTAATGGAACTTGACTCTGGGTCAGCCGTATCCATTATCTCCGCGTGGACTTTCAGCGAGATCTGCAAGCGGAGCGGCCAGCGGGTTTCCCTGAGGCCATCCAAACTGACCCTCTCAGACTTCCAGAACTCTCCAATTAAAGTCAGGGGGGAGGCGTCGGTGACGGTCCACTACAAAGGGTTTAAGGGGAAGTTGAGCATGCTGGTCGTCGAAGGGCAACGGACCAGCCTTGTGGGGCTAGGATGGTTCAGGGCGTTGGGCATTGGGATCACCGGGATCCACCAAATGCAGAGCCACACCTCCCTGGAGGGCATCTGCAGGGAGTTCGCGGATGTACAGGGAAGTGTACAGGGAAGTACACTGAGCCCCCGATTTCTTTTAAATTAAACCCCCTTGTCCCACCAGTCAGGATGAAGGCTCTGGCCAGCAGTTACCTGTGGTGGCCTGGGTTGGATAAAGAGATAGAGGGGTTGGTAGCAGGATGTTACACATGCCAAAGGTCTCGCCCAGAGCAGGCACACGCTCCAGTCCACAAGTGGGAACAAACTCACACCCCCTGGTCCAGGGTCCATATAGATTATGCAGGGCCATTTCAGGGACACACCTTCTTAGTCATCGTGGATAGTCACTCCAAGTGGTTAGAGGTGGTACCTGTGTCCAACATGACATCAGCGGGCACAATACAGGCACTAAGGGGAGTGTTTGCCACACATGGGCTACCAGATGTAGTAGTATCTGATAATGGAGCGCAATTTACCTCCTCGGATTTCCAAGTGTTCCTGAGGACCTTGGGGATTAGGCATGCCACTTCAGCGCCCTTTCACCCTGCCAGTAACGGGTTGGCAGAGAGGTTCGTGCGGACTACCAAGGATGCACTCAAACGAATAGTACAAGGGGACTGGAAACAGAGACTGGCCACATTCCTCCTCCATCAACACGCAACACCCTGCACAGCCACAGGAAAGAGCCCAGCGGAGCTCAGGTGGGGCAGACGCCTCATAACTACGTTAGACAGACTCCACCCAGACAGGGTATCAGCAGACACAGAACCCCTCAAAACCAATTTCAACATAGGGGAGCAGATCTGGGCCAGAAATTACAGCACAGGCCATCCATGGGTGCCAGTTGAAGTGGTGGAACGGACAGGCCCCCTCTCCTACAGAGTAAGGGTGGAGGGGGGACTCCTGTGGAGGAGACACTTAGATCAACTAAGGAAGAGAACCCCTGAGAGGACGGGTGGAGAATCAATGGAAACAGCAAGGGAGGAGGCAGAGCAAACACAAACACACACAGCCATAGTCACAGTCACCCAGAAGGAACGACATAGGATCCTCCTCACTATGGGGGAAGGGGTGCAGTGTATGCCTCCCAGCATACACAAAGGACAGCACAGCAGGAGGCTGATGGTGCAGATCAGCAGAGGGGTTGGACAGCTCCGGGCATTAACTGCTCACTCAGGATAAGCCTAAAGAGTTAAACTGTTGACAGCCCCAGGCATGGTCAGCCTGGTGGGAGGCCAGGATCTACACCCATTGTCACCTGCACTGGCAGGAAGCCCAGGTTTGAACTGATTGGATGCCATCCACCTGGGCAGGTACAAATAGACGCCAGGCTTCCCTGTTTCCCCAGTTCGTTCTGTTCAGAATAAACTCATCTTTACCCCAGCTCTGTGTCCGTCTCTATGTGAAGCACGTGACTTTACACATACCTTAACAATATGAACAGGCCAATTTCTAACCAAGACACATGATAGAAACTGTGTTACCAAAATTTCAATTTAGCCTAGTATTATTTCATATTTGTTATCATCACTCACAATTAAGTTTTCCTTTTATCCATCACTTCAACGTTGCTAAGTACCTTCTCAATTTCAGTGTAGCATGGATAGAAACAGAAACTCACATTTGTTGCATATTCATATGCAGAGTTCTCTCCAGTATACATTTTAAGCTTTCTATAGCAGATCTAAAATGTTCTTCTGTTATGACTTTTAAAGTGTGGTTTTTGTTTCTTTAAAAAATGCCTATTAAAAAGATTGTTATTTCTCTGAAGCCATTGTTTTGCTGTCAAAGAATGTGACAGTTTATCATCCTGCATCTAATTTGATGCAAAACAGCTGTCCTACAAAAGGACATTTAAAGGGGCTATTTCTCAAGGCATATTTGCATGTTTTAGAATATTTAGAAATTGTTAACTGACCCAGAAAATAAGATATATAATTGTCACTAATGTCAGTTTTTAGCTTTTTGGCAATTGACTCTAACATGCTATTTATTAGCATTTTGTCTACAAAAGGCTATTGGAATTTCTCAATAACAGCAACAATAAAAGGTAAAAGGAGTTATAATATAAAAACAATCTGTAATACACAGATTTTCAGTTTAAAAGATGTATGCATAGAGCAGCATATTGAAAGCTTATTCATCCTTTAACTAGTTCATTCACTAACTTTCTTCAGTTAAGACAAGTGTGCACTATAAAAACAGGTTTCTCTCTATATAGTCATGTAAAATACATATTTCTATGCTTATATTTGATACATACAGTCTTCATTATTTGACCGAAAAAGAAACTGCTATGAGTTATCTTTTTATTGACGTACTCACCCTAACTGTGCTTATTTTTCAAGTAGTTAAAGGAAAATCTGAATAATTATAAGATTATAAAGGAAAAAATAATAACCTCATAGTCTAAAATTTACATTTTGTAAGTCTTTCTGGTTTAATTCTGAGCCCTATTAATCCAGTCTACTCTTTGAAATTCAAGGTTTTCAGAAATTACTATTGTATGGTCTATTTATATATTTTACTATATAATCCATATAAATAAGAGTTCAAAAAAAGTTCACACTAATAAACAGGGTTTCCTGTATGAAATTTTAAGCAATTATATCAGAGTTTATTGTTTAAAATTTTATTTCAAATCGTTTTTTGACCCAGAATAGCGGATTGTCAACTATGTTGTATATTCATCTTCAACCCCAGATTTCATATAAGTGACACTGAATCAAACCAAATAACTTTCTAGTCCAGCATTCTGGACTAGTTTACAAGCAGGGCCTGAGTTTCCATCTGTATTATTGGCAATAAGTGGACATAGTTTTTAATGGGTACCTTTTTATTTATTTATTTTAATAGAACATGAGTCATCTCACCTTGCAATTCTTAAAAATGTTCAAATGTTCACATTTCTTTGTTTACAGTATTTTGTAACATTGTTATGATTTCACTTCATATAAGAGCATATGCCATACATATTCTGTCTTCTGCAGTGAAGACAGGTGCAAATATTTACTTCTATTTCTTTGTTGACTTTTTAAATATTTTATAGCTCTCTTCTATTTCTCTGAATGCAGTCAAGTAAGTAAGTAAGTAAGTAAGTAAGTAAGTAAATGATTTTTAATGACCCTGCAATCTCTTAATTTGGGGTAGAGTCAGGGCAACTGAATGCAGCTGAAGGTTTAACGGCTGGATGTCCTTCCAGCCAACGATGCAGTCAAATAAATATGCATCATACATTAATATTAACCTTTAAATATGTAAAATGCTGTAGGGTTGGGTTTCCCTTGAGAAGCTGTCATTATGTATTTATTATATATTTATTTATTTATTTGAGTTTTATTCTGTCTTTACTACTTTCCCTCCTATTTTCCCCAGAACAACAATCCTGCAAGATGGGTTGACTGAGAATGTCTGGCCTAAAGTCCCCCATGCCTAAGATGGGACTAGAATTCACAGTCTCCTGCTTCTAGGCCAGCACCTTAGATGCTTCCTGGAAAAGCTGCAGAACTTCAGAATCTTCAATGTACAAGAAGAATACACAGAAAGTATTAGTAGTGTTAGACATAGCCTTGGTGGAGCAGTGGGCTAATGCCTCCTTAAGTAACACCAGCTGCCTGCAATTAGTGCAGGTTCGCATCCCACCAGGCTCAAGGTTGACTCAGCCTTCCATCCTTCCGAGGTAGGTAAAATGAGGACCCAGATTGTTGGGGGCAATAAGCTGACTTTGTAATAATGCCGCTTGGGGGGTGTATGAAAGCCCTAATAAGCAGGCATATACATAGAATGAAGGCTACTGCTAAGCTTGTAAGCCGCCCTGAGTCTTCGGAGAAGGGCGGGATATAAATGTAATAAAAATAAATAAAATAAATAAATATGCATTATATACCATGATGAAAGGTGAACCTTCTTTTCATTAATGTTATTAAAACTCAACTCAACTTCAAACAAATTCACCCAGGAGTTAAATCTTATGAATTTGGATATGATAGAAGAAACTGAATGCAAAACTGGAACTGGAAGCGTCTTGCCAATCAAACCTCACAGAACAGGAATAAGCATGCAATAAAAAACTTGACTAATTGAAACAAATATATATTTGACTTAATTGGTACTTATGGTAAATGTTGAACTACATTATACTTTTTTTTATTAAAGAGTTTTACAAAAAAAGTTTTTACAATACATATCCCCAAAACCCACCCACCCCAAACCACCCCCCTTCCCCCCCAACTTCCCAGAGCTAAATACAGGGTTATAGATATAATAATCATATTCTAACTAAAAATTATCCATAATATAAAACTAACCAAATTCATAATGTGCTTTAACTCCCCTTTAACATAGATACATACAAAGTACTAACACTAAAATTAATAACAATATCCCTCTAAAATCTACTCATAAGCTAAATGGAACTTTTTAGTCCCATATTTATTCTGAATATAATCTATCCATCTCCTCCAAACTGAAATATATCTTTCTTGTGAATGATCCTTCAAATAAGCAGAAATCTTAAGACATTTCTGCAAGATTCGATACTTTAAACACCCATTCTTCTATAGTAGGCAAACTATCCTTCTTCCAGTATTGTCCCACCAGTAACCGTGCAGCTGTTATCAAATTCAACATCAAATTGGTTTCTTTAACATCACAATCTACAACAATGCCCAATAAAAACAATTGCGGAGAGAACATTATCTTTCTCTTAAAAATCTTTTGAATGTTCCACCAAATTTTAACCCAAAAAGCTTTTATATTTCTGCAAGTCCACCACATATGAAAATAGGTGGCTTCTAAACTACCACATCTCCAGCATTTAGACTGTAAGTTAGGATACGTTAGACAACTTTTTGGGATCCAGATGCCATCTATAAAACATTTTATAAAAATTTTCTCTTAAATTTTGAGCCTCAGTAAATTTAACATTTCTAACCCAAATTACCTCCCAAGTATCCAACGGAATTGGTTCCTGGATATTTTGTGCCCACTTTATCATACAATCTTTAATACATTATACTTTTTTATAGATCACAGTATTCAATCTTTTTCCATCAGAAATGTAATTCACTGAATAGAGATGCTATCACCCTATCATTAGATCAGTAGCTGAACACACATTTTATTTATTATCTGTACTAAGTTTAAACTGAAAAATGTAGACAGCAATGCCTCATAAACCAATGTTTGATATGGATGGATGATATTGATTTTTTTTCCATATAAATTTATCTAAAAGTAATGGTATGGTTTTTATGAGATCTAAGTGGAGTGGAAATATGTTCTTTTAATAGATGATTATAATACTGCAACATGTAAGATAATATTAGCAATTATCAGATCACTGTTTTATTTCAGTAGCTCCTGCTAATCCAAATATTTTGAAACTTTCAAGGGAACTAAATCCATAATACATTAAACTGAAAAGTTCTGAGTTAACAGAAATGGTTCAGTTTATAGGCACATGTATCACCAAGTACATGGTCTCAATGCAAAAAAAAAGGTAAGAGATATATATAGATAGATGCAGGGCTTTTTTTCTCATAGAACGCTCAGAACGGAGTTCCGGCACCTTTTTTGGATGGAACCTTGTAGGGTAGGTAAGGCGGGTTGTATGACATGTGTGAGTTCCGGCACCTTTTTCTTTTACAAAAAAAGCACTGGATAGATGGATAGATAGATGGATAGGATGGACAGACGGACAGAGTGATCAGCCCAAAGTCATCCAGCTGGCTTTAATGGCTAAGGTGGGATTTGAACTCACAGTCTCCTGCTTTCTAGCCTGGTGCCTTAATCACTAGACAAAACTGACAAACTAGATTTTCAGTTTTGTTTTCCTTTTTGTACATTTTCTAGCTTTATACTGCATATCATCTTTAAGATGTGGTGGCCAAAATTGTAAACAATTTTCCGCCTAATGGTCTCACCCTAGATTTGTGCAAAGGCCTTATTATATATAGGACTATTTTTAGTCCCTTCAGCTGCTGACTCTACTTTCACGATCACTTTCCTGTCAATCATTATCACTAAAACTTCAAATTTGAAGTTTTCTTCCAAAATGCACCTCTTTACACATGTCTACATTCATCTCCTATGAGATCACATTCTAAATAGTTTGGTATCATCAGCAAGTATAGCTTTTTCACTGCTCATCCCTAACTCAGTTTCACTTAAAGATACATTAAAGGGCTTCCGTTTTAACAGCAATCCATATCCTGTGTAAACAATGCTTATTCCAACCCAGTTTCCAGCTTCTGAACTCGTTCCCAATCTATAAGAACAGGGTTGTTGTTTTTTTTCCTTAACCTTGTAATACTAGATATACTACAACCTAGTGAAACAAGAGAATATGAACAGTATTTTCGAACTGATTGATCAAGCAGAGAATTATAACCCGTTCTTCTTCTGGAAAAAAATCCAAATAAAAAAAAATGGAGACAGGATTGTTTATTTATTTATTCGCTAGCTACGGTAGTAATAAAGTTAAAGCAATCTCCCCTGTATACAAGGCAAAGTTTTTTTAAAAAAAAAATAATATAACACTAATAATTTAATAATACTAAAGAAGAAAGCAAATTAAAAATTGAAAATGTCTGGCTACAGTAGCAAAATAATAATAATAATAATAATAATAATAATTATTATTATTATTATTATTATTATTATTATTATTATTATTATTATTATTATTATTATTATTATTATTATTATTATTTGTATACCGCCCTTCTCCCGAAGGACTCATGTTGCTGGAGCAAATTACTGTCCTTATTTCAACAAATTTTAGTACTCCATGTCTGTCTGTCTGTCTCAGCCCAACTCAGCTCACAGGGTTATTGCTGTGGGGGTAACAGGAGGAGGAAAGTGTTCTGGATATGTTCAAAGCCTTGAGTTATTTGTAAAAATAATAAAGGCAGGATACAAATTAAATCAAAAAAGAAAGGGAAAAAATGAAACAAATAAAGGTGTTTCATTCTCTTAGGAGAAACTGTAGAAATTGAGGCTGTTGGACGATTTGAAGAAAAAAATGAAACATAAGAGAAAAAGATGCATAGGGTTAGAAATACCATTACCATACAGTTAGAAATCTTTTCTACCCTTTTTACAATGTTAAAGCTTATTCCCTGGAATTAAGTGCAGCAGCATTCAGAATCAATAGAATGAGGTACTTTTCCACACATCACATATTTACAATTTTGTGGTAAAGGCAGCTAAAAGGGAATGGACAAATTTGTGGAGAATCAGGCTATAAATGGCTATTAATATTGATGGTTGTTTATTACTTCCCTGAATCACAGTCAACATGCCTTAAATAAAGGTAGTCCTTGACTTACAACCACAATGAAATCCAACATTTCTATTGCTAAGCAAGTCTATTGTTAAGTGAGCTGTGCCCCCTTTTACAACCTTTTTTTTTGCTACAGTTGTTAAATGAATCATGCAATTGAGCTTCCTTCATTGACTTTGCTTATTGAAAGTCAACTGGGAAGGTTACCTGACCGCAGGACAGTAGTCATAAATACATGCCACTTGTCATGTGTTTGACATTTGATCACATGATCACGGGGATGTTGCAATGGTCGTAAAGGTAAAAACTGGTCATAAGTTATTTTTTTCTGTGCCATTCAAACAGTCACTAAATGAATGGTTGTAAATATTGGTTGCTAGGAAGGGAAAGTAGAAATAGTTGTTTTCCAGTCCAGACTTCTGAGTTTTCTAAATGCACACAGCTGGCCACTGTCACAATGCTGGATTAGAGAGCTCTGTGGCCTGATCCAGTCCCAGGGCTTTTCTAATACTCTGATGTTCTCCAGTTTGTAAGAACTGTGTAGAACTTATAATTTCACTTATCAGTCACAAATGCAAAATAAAATGTCAAAATAATTTTCTAGCATTATTTGGGCATTTCTCACTCTCATTGTTTCTCAAAAAGGTAGTATGCTGAATGCAATCAGCTTCAGTTCTTGCTTCTAATTGGAAGGCCAAGTCATATATAAACAGCCTGAAGTCTTTTATATTAGCAGCAGGATAGCATTTTCAGTTTGCCAATACATCACATAGTCACTGAGCTCTTTCATTGCTCTGTTTTTTCTCCTTGCAGCTGACATTTTTACACCTTATTTAAAAACCAGACCTCTGTTTAAGCAGCTGCTACCAGAATACTCTAGCTCAAGCAGGGTTTTTCTTTTAATTAAAATATTTGCTGCTGTTCTTTTGTTCTCCGAACATCTCTATAGCTAGTATTTTTTTCTTGCAAACATAAGAAAAAATTTAAAACTTTCTGTCTTTGCCTTAAAGACTCTGCTTTTTGCCAGCTTTGTCAATGTCTCTATTAAGTTCAACTTTATTCTAAGCACATCAGAACATATTACAACAGTTCTTACAAAGAAAAATAAATGCTTTTTGTTAACAATTGCAAAAGCAAGCATAATATTGTTAGTTCAATTCAGTTGCAGTTATACATTTCCAGCAAACCTGAATCTCTGATGTCATCCTTCCTAGAAGAAGACATGATATTTTTAAAAAAATATGAAGAAATACAAGCACACATTATTTGAAATAGACATAAAACAATTATTGGTGAATTATTAAGTCAAAATGAGCTATTGTAATGTTTATGTTCAGGTGATGAAAAAGGATCAGTATCCCTATCTGCATCCCAATTATCTTTTCTGCATTAAAAAAAAAGTACGAGAGAGATATGTGCCAAGATAATCTTGCGCCTGTACCCAACTTGCAGAGTAATATTGGGCTGGTTTTGGAGACATCCTGATTGAGCAACTGATGTGATAAATTTCCATGTATGTAATTTATTTATTTATTTATTTATTTATTTATTTATTTATTTATTTATTTAATACTATTTCTATACCGCCCTTCTCCCGAAGGACTCAGGGCGGTGAACAGGGCAAGAATCACAGGCATAAGGCTGTTGTGTGAATCAGTAGACAACTGAGGTAGCCCAAATGTTTCCATGTATGTCTTCTACATGTGGAAGAGTGCATGCATAGTTTTATTCCCATTTTATTATAAAATTTTAACAGTGTTGGGATTCAAATATGTGAACAACTGGTTCTCTGTGTGGATGCCACTTCCAGAAGTCCATTCTGGGCCTGGGCAACAAAAGCTACCGGTTCTGCCAAACTGGTGTGAACTGGCTGAATCACACCACTGGATTTTAATTAAGAAGATGAAAAAGTGACTGCTCCAAAATTCTGTTAAACTATCAAAATTTTATTATATTAGGAAGACTAAATGGGGCTCACATGAATGATGTTTCTCTTCGTTATGTGGAAAATAGGAGAGAAAAGCTGTGTTGGATACGTTCGCTGCATTGAGTTATTTGTAAAAAACAAATAAAATAACAAAGGTGGCATACAAATAATTCAGTATCTTCCAAGTATCCTTGCACATAGTTGAAAGAGAAGTTTCATAAGTATAGCTGTCCAACAAAAGTTATCTTGCTAGCCAAAATCCTGTGGTGCTTGTTGGTTTAACACAGAGTTTAGGTCTCTCCACTAAGTGTTCTTTGATTCCTAGTGATATACATGAAGTCCTTGATTTTCAATCATAATTGTGTTCAGAATTGCAGTCCTAACTAATACTAAATTTTCTTAATAAATAAATAGAATGCAATGATTTTTTTTGCCAGAAAGCAGAAATAAACACGTTTCCAGGAAAAAAAGATCATAATTCACTGTTACGTAACCGTGGGATGCTGCAAGCACCTAAAATGTAGGGTAGCATCCATCAGAACTTTCAGTCAGATCATAAGTAGCCTTGGGAAAGTCCGTTGTATCTTTGAATGGTAAGAAACCAGTTGTAAGTCAAGGACTACCTGTAAATGTAATCCATTGAGTCTTTTTGTCAATGATATGGGATGGATGGTTTTCCATTATCTTCTAGATTTTTTTTCCAACTCTCCAATCTAGCTTGTAGCCCTAGACTTTCCAGATGATCCCTACTAAACAAGCTGACTCTAGTTTCTGAGATCATCTATTACTGGATGGGTATTGACACAATCATATTTATGAATGTAAAGTGATACAAATCAGACTAATTTCATCTAAGAAATATTTTTCCTACATTATCAGTGCTAAAATCTGCAGTATTATTGAGTTCTTCCATTAAATACTAGTTGCCACCAATTGAATTAAGGCTTCCCTAAGAAGTATACATCCAGCTTCTGCTTGAGAGAATGTTCATCTCATCTCTAAGTAATTAGTGAAAACAACTACCACATCACGATTCCCAGTAATCTTTGCAAGAATTGTTGGTGCTGAGTAATAGTAAAACCTCTATTCTAGCAACATTACAGGGCCACAATCTCTTCCTATATATTGTGAGAAGGTTTATATCAAAATATATTTTATTCTTTACACTGCTTCCATCTTTCCTTAAAACATTAACAGAATTCACAATGGACTGAGAATCAGCATCTTCGCTAGATAATTGACAGTCAAGCTGAAACTAAATTAATCAATTAAAAATAGCAAACGGGGGAAAATCGTTTACTTTTCCTCAAACCTCGAAATCAGTTACCAAAGGCCTAATCCACATAACAAAGGATAAGATCTGTAAACACAAATAGAGTTAATTAAATTAGGTCTCCCAGTGGAACTGCATGTTCACAAGAATAAACATCATAGATGACATATTTATACATACACAAATGTCCCTCAAGTATCACCTTAGAATCAGCATGTAGACACTTCTACACCCTGGACAAGCTCCCCAATAAAAGTATGTGGCTGTATCCCATTTCTCTGCAGCTACCCCTAAAAGTAAACTCTTTGCTTTTAGAAATGAATATTTCTTCTTTCCTCACAGTTGTTTGGATCTCATTTTTATTTATTCTTGCACAATCCCAGCTTGAGTTGGAATCCCAAAGTATTCTGACAATACATAAGTATATTACTTAATAAAATAGTTTTTTTCTGAATAATTATAAAGCAGATTATAATCTCAGAGTAAATTGCAGAGTAATCTCTGCAATATTGCAGAGATAATCAGAATATATATATTTAAACTATATAAAAATCACCGAAGATTTACCATGTGTTTTCTTTGCATGTGTTCTTTTTGAATTTTCTATAGTTCCAGACATTATACTGTGTTCTGCCTTTACACTATAATGGGTTTGATAACAGACCATGAAACATATATTTATCCCTTAGATAAATATTATTAAATGAATTTTGTTTGTACAGTATATGGTATAAATATGTGTAAGCTTGAAATCACTGGAGAAAATTTAATGTGGAATTTACCAGTGCATTGAATTTTATATGGCAATATCTTAACCAGCTGGAAAAAAATCTATTTCTTCAGAATCAGTTTTGAAAGTTCATCATCTTCAGTTATTTAGTTCTGTTTGCACTGGTGACTATTTTATTATAAACCCAATAGAGTGTATGAAGAGACTTTATCAAGATGCACGGAAATGTTCTGTGCTCAGTATAGCTACAAAATAAGACCAAGATAGGAATTTTTCCCCCTCCCCACTTATGACTTTGGAGATAATTTCTCAGTAGAGATGATGCTTTCTTTAAGTCATGGTCATGGACAATATGTAGGAATATCCACAAGATGATTTTTAAAAAACCTCAAAAGGGTGGCCACATCCATGCAATCAATTCCCACTTCTTTTTTAATGCATTGCAATACATGCAAAATTGGTTGGGTTTTGATCGCAGAGTTGTGGCTGCCATCTTGACTCTTTATATCCCCTCCTTATGGTGGTTTCTTTTCTTGTCAAAAGTATGGAAGTGAATCCCCATTGCCTTCTTCCCAAGGTCCTTGTGTGGAACTCAATTACTTTCCCTTCTCTATCCAGACCTTTTTTCCTCATTTCATTCTGACCCTCCCTTTTCTCTTTCATTCTCTCACTTGCCAGACATTTGAGAAGATCTGATGAAAAAGAAAATTGTTTCCTTGCTCAATTTTTAGTTACCTCCATTTTCTTTTTTTCCTTTTGAGATCTAAACTACAGTATTAACCTGAAGCACCTTGCCTTATTTATTCCACTGGTTCAGGTATCCCCAAATTCCTTTTCCTGATTGGTTGCTACTAATTCAAACCCCAAGAGCACTCAGGAAGTTAGGATATATTAATTCAGTAGCAAACTTTAGCATTTTAATGTCTGTTTCTGAATGTGGAAAAAGTCTTTTCATGCTCGTTGCTATACTTTTCTATTTTTTTATGATTATTATCTGAAATAATTTAGTGTCATCATACTTGATCACTTCACTGCTCATTCCTAACTTCCCCGTCATATCCACAGAATCATTACCCCATTTTATAGTGTAAAACTATCCAAGAAGTCACAATATGATTATGTGATAAAGTCATAAAAAAGGAAAAGTTTTGTAGTAATTATATGCCCAGAGGATTTCATAATATTCTGTAATTAGTGGTTAACTCAGTAAATTATACCTCATTTAATTTGCAATTGTGCTGTCTCATAGAAACAATTGGGTTTAAATCCCTGCTATAATCATATAATATGCCACTCTCAATGGCAAACCTTTAAAACAATTATTCTGCCTCAAAGGCATAGATTATTACAAAGTCATTTCCTTTTTTCTCTTGCTCTCATTTTATTTTCAGATGAATGAATGAATGAATACATGGTTAAAATATTTGGGAAAAATATAGAGGGTTTTTTTTTGCCATTTAATCAGCTGGCATCAATTCATTTAAGAGTTTGAGGATGCTCTTAAAAATGGCTACTGTAAAACAAAAATAAAAACATAACCATAGAACATAGTTTACTCAACAATTGGCTGCATCTAGTGGACCTTGTTTGGGCTTTGGAATAAGTGTTGGGCCTTGTTAGTACTTTTATCTCTGGAGCTATTGATATTAAAAAAAAACCCTGAAAAACAACCTCCAAGCAAGGTAGTGACAAACGGGATCTGTTCTACTGACAGAATACTTCATGTTTACATCCACAGAATCACCAGCAAATTCAGGCTTGATTTGACTATATACCTGTGTTTCCTCAAAAATAAGACCAGGTCTTTTTTTTTTTTTTTTACTTTGCCTCCAAGAGGCACCAGGTCTTATTTTTGGGATAGGCCTTACCTCATCTCCGGCACCGACATCCCCAACAAGCTGGTCCACTTCTTCTGAAGCCAACGTTTTGCAGCTGCATTCAGACTTGCATTTTGCAGTCAGGCTTTTCCAGAAGCCTAAGCAGCCGAGTACCAAGATATGGATTCAATCTTGGCTACTAAGGTCTTGCAGATCGGAGCTATGGATTGAATCCATATCCGGAAAGCCCTGTGACTGAGAAATGCAGGCCTGGCTGCAGAAAAGGCCTCAGAAGAAGAAGTGGGCTGGCCAGGAGAGGCCTGGATACAAGTAGGTGGGTGTGGGGCATGTGGGGCAGCTTCACACCTCCACCCCCACCCTCATCTACTGTCTGAATATTGAGGTGATAGATCACATAGATTGCATAAAATTAAGCAAGTAAGTGATAAGCAACACTGAATTTTGGTCCAGGGCTTTGGACTAGTTTAGTGTTTATCAGCCTTAGCTACTTTAGATTGTGTGGATTTCAATTCTGAGAATATACCAGCTAGCATGTGAATTGAAGTCCACACCTCTTAAAATTCTCAAGGTTGTGGAACAGTGAAGGTGATTGTCAGAGTGTGCACAGTCTTATGGCGCAAGATAACCCAGGAGTAAACACAGTAAACAGTGGTCTATAGTAAATGGTAGTTTGTCTTACACTATCTACAATATTGTACACCAGGAACAATATACATACCTGAGCTAATACAGCAGGATCCAACAAACCAGAGTTACAGTAGGAAACAGAAGAAGAAAAACACATCAGCAGAGCTTTCCCTTTAGACAAAGGTTCTTAAAGAGACACAGATTCTGCTGAGTCATTCCCATCATTACATATATTACATAAGCTGGTTAGCTGTTAAATCAATACCTTGACTGTGATGAATGAAGTCAAATATACGTGTCCCAGAATAATGTTGCAAGCTGGAATCTGCATTGGTCATCGGGACCAGAGATTTACTCTTCCGAGCTTTCAGACTTGTGCTGGAATCCAACTTCAGGGAACAAAAATGGGCTCCAGCACAAGTCCAAAATATTGCCACTCTATTTCTGTTCCACTTCTAGTATTCTGTGTCCAACCAGCAATAATTAACTCCTTTTTGCAAGTACTATATATCTTATTAACACTATCAATCTAACTCTAACACATAAAGGTATTTGACTATCAATCTGCATTTATCATTGCATATTCTCTGTAGTTTATCAAAATCCAAAGATATTAGGATTTCCAAATTTTGTTCAACTCTATTCCATATGTTCTTTCATGCTATACCACATCAACTGAAAGATGTTTTAATGTCTTACATAGCCTTTAATAGAAAATGTAATATTACTGTGTAATATTTGATACATTTCAAAATCAATATGCACAACACTAGGTTGAATTGCCACTAGAGAGGCTGCCAGGCAAATATGATCAAAAGCATATATTTTATATATATATATATATATATATATATATATATATATATATATATATATATATATATATATATATATATATATATATATATATATATATATATATATATATATATATATATATATATATATATATATATATATATATATAATTTAAAAATCATAGTTGAAATATAATAATCAATGAAGATATTATATTAAATACTGACAAAATAATAAGCCATTCAGAGAAGAAATGGAGATGTTTTGTAAAACAGTGCTCCAACTTTCATTTTTCTTCTAATATTATGTCTTCATTAACTATTTTCCTATTACATTTACAACTTAGGTTTCTGCAAGAATCAGCATTCAGGTGTTTAACAAAATACATTTTAGTAATGAAATGATAACGAAAGCATAAAATCATTTAATACATAGAAATAAATAGCACCAAAAGGTTACAAATGTGCTTCAGCATATAAATGAGTATAATGATAGATAATCAGGAAGGAGACAAGGTTGAAGAAGGTATTGTTGATGAGTTTTTGTTCCTTACGACTGTGGGCTTTTCCTAATAACCAGACTTTCTATCTCCCAACCCTTCTCAATCTGGTTCAAAGCACATCCAGATTGGCTATTTTGACAATGTTCATCAGTTCTCTTTCAGATATTCAGATGTTGTGAGAACAGACATGTTTTTATATTTATAAGGTTGGAACACACAGAGAACCACCAGCCAATGAGAGTTGAAAGTAGAGAACTGTCACCCAGTCAGTGCTCACTTGCTATTATCCTCCTTTTTCAGATCTATGACTAAGCATTAAGATCTTCCACTTCTTTACAAAATAGAAGGGAATCAGTTGTTTATGTCTCTCTGTTTTTCTATTCTCTATGGAAGCAATCTTCTTCTGTACACTATACAGGATGATTAATAGGAACCTAATACACAGATTTCTAGTGAAATCCTTTTCCAGTCTCCCCCAACCTGGAGAGTAGCAAGCTAATTTACAGGACTTTGGAGGCTTTCAGGCAGTTTCAATCTGTCAAGCTTCATGCCAGACATGCCTATAAATCATGGTTCCTCAAACTCTTATCCCATTGTTCTGAAATAGGCTTATCTGGCAAAAATCTCCTGGACACAGCTCAGCTAGTTTTCACACTAGTTTTGATAAAAGTTAGAAAGTGTAACTACTGCACTATACTGTTAATCTCACTGTGTGCGTCTGTTTGTTTTCTGAGGTTAAATTCTAGAGGTTTTACTCTTGACTTGTTGAGTTAATGGTATTTGCTCATTTTTCTCTTTAAGGATGCACAGTGCAGCTAGGGTTTATTGATATAACATTTTTACTCTGAGAGCAGTTACTCTTTGCCTCACTATTTCCTAACACCATCCTCCATTCAGTAAGTGCTTAAATATCTCACTTTGCTTATGAATATTGTTTGGTAAGTTCCACATTAGTACAAAGACTAAGACCCAATAGCCAGTACTGCAATTTTCTCTACACCTTGAGGAAAAATAGTAACATCAGTACCAATTATATACAGTGGCATAAATGTCTGCCAAAATTTTAATCTTATTCCGTCTAAACTCCTTCCCCTCCCCCCAAGAAAATAGAGAAGTTGTTGTGCTTCTGAGAAAGAAACTGAGAAATCTAAATTCAGACTAGAGCTATGAGTCAAAGATTGAGTTAATAACGTATAAATTGAGACAAGAACACATATTGCCCTTTCCCTAGCTATAACCTAATGTGTGGGGGAAAATGATTATCAGCAGTCTTCATTATATTTTAACTCAAAATATTGTAAGTGTGGCAATGTTATGTTATAATAATTCAATATCTATTAATTTAGATAAAGTAATGCAAATAGAAAAAAAAAGCAAATGTCACCAAACGAGAATGAGAATCCTGATCCAAACTTATTCCATGATGAAAAGAGCAACAACACCTATCTGCATTCACATGTTGGCCAGCTGCACCCTTTTGGGAGAGGATTGGGCTGGAAGATCCAGTCAGTGTAAGCTTTGATTATGTGGTTGAGCATTTCATGGAAAAAATAATGACTGACCTTCACTCTGAATTGCAAGTCAGATGGACAGAAGCCTACTGAGATGATAAGAATGATCTTTTATGCTTTCATTTAAACCTATGGATCTCAAGGAAGTGAACACAGTGTGATCTTTGTTCTGCCAATTGTAGCCTACACTCATGCCCCACTTGGCTGATAAAAGCAGCCAGGGAAGACTGGAAGTCTAGACTAGGCTGTAGTCTATGCTTTCATCAGATGGGATTACATAGGGAAGCTGATAGTATCTAATTGGAAAAAAAAGGCTCAGACTTAAGTCAAGCAAGATCATGTGACTGTAAATTTGGAGTCTGACTGTCTGAATGATTCCAAGAGTGTTTCATCATCCAAAACTGTTTCATTAAGTCATGCTTCCCCATAAAGAACAGGGTTTACAATATGGGTTTTTTTCCTGGATTCATGGTTTTGCAGAAAGAGCAGGTAAAAACTATGGCCAGAAAAACTTTTGTGTCCTTACCTGGAAAGGAATGCAGTGAAGACTGTTGGTCAGACTCTTATCATCTTTGAATTATTCTATGATTGAATAGAATAATTCACTCCGTGTGGTGTTGCCCTTGAAGACCACTCAGAAACTTGAGCTGGTCCAAGATGCAGTGGTACAGATGCTTAATGGCCAGTCATTATACTGCCATGCTATACCTCTATAATAGCTGCATTGGTTACCATTAGGTTTTCAAATGTAATTGAATGTGCTGGCCACTCCCTATAAAGTCCTATATGATTATTGGGGTCTTTCCCAATTATTGGGGTCTTTCCCAATAATTTCTACTATTGGGAGAATCAGGGAATGCCTGATAAACCTCCCCACCTTCCAGGATCAGTGGGGGAAGAGAAGCCAAGAGCAGGTGTTCTTAATAATAAGTTCATTCTTTGGACTAGTTTGCCTTGGAAAGGATTGGCCCAAGCATTGGGACTTTACAGAAAGAGCAAAAACATGTTTTTTTCCAAAGGGCCTCTGGGGATTATCTTCCTAGGCATTGTGCCAAAGAAATTTTAGTTTATTAATTTAGTACCTAATTTAATGGATTAGAGTTTGGCTTTATTATTTTAATTAACTATATTATTATTTGTGTGTGTGGGGGGGTATTATTTTGTAAATTCTGGAAACTGCCTAGAGTTTGTTAGATTAGTAGCTGACTGCACAACAATAACTGAGAAACTACACAAAACCGAACAATGGACTGCATTGTAAATTCATTATAAAAGCAATTATAATTTTCATGTAGAGTTTCTAGCTTGCTACCTCCTTTCCCAATACATAATTACTGGATATTCTCTCTGGGAAATTTACATCAGTTTTTACAAGCTCATTTTTCGGATTGTACAAATTGTAACTACATTCATAAAATATAATCATCTGATTTTTTGCTATCTGTATGACAAAATTAGGAAAATCACTTGTTTAATATAGCCATTTATGCTGCACAACTATTTTAAAAATATGTAACTTATGTAACTTTCTTTTTTGAGCCTCATTATTAGAATTGTTATTTACAGAAAACTGTATATAAGCTACTGAATGTATAAACAGAAGCCTCTTTAGGAAGCTTATTTTCCTTCTCCTGCTTGTGTTATCAGCATGTTCCTTTTTAAAATCTAGAATTTAACTGTGGGAAATGTGCACTAAGGTGGGTATTAAACTATAGTAAACATCCACAACTTTTTAAGTGCCAGTTCTTCCAAAAAAACTAGCACCTGTCATCAACTAGCTGGTAATACATTCAAATCTCAGGAGAGAAAAAAGTCTTTAGTCATTACTTGTTTTTTCATTAATACCTAAGCCTTGGGTGGTTGTCTCAGAGGGAGTAAACAGGGCCAATTGGATCTTAATTTTCAGAACTTTCTTTAATTTAATTTAATTTAATTTTAATTTAATAATATTTATATACCGCCCTTCTCCCTGAGGACTCAGGGCGGTTCACAGGGCAGAATAAAATACTAAATACAAACGTTAAAACAAGATTAAATAATTGCCCATAAGTAAGCTTTTCAATTCTAGGTTTCTTGTGAGTTTTTGCTTCTTGACTTTCTGTGAACTGTTATCTAAACTGTAAAGTGTTATAGAGATAATACATATGAGTTCTGCAATTAGTAGCATGAACTGTCAAATTAGTGTTTTGGAAAATCAAGGATTAAATAGCTGTTGCAATTCTGGTTGGCTGAATAAGAACATCAATGCATTGGGGAAGTTGATAGGGCCCAACAAACCCAATGGAAGACTTGCCAATGATATAATATTGGGAAACCAAAGTTGGAGAAAATGCAACAATGAAAAAATTGACTGTATATATTTGCAATAGAAGGCTAACTAAATTCAAGGAGGAATGGCTTCCTTACATACAATATATTACAGAGTAAGGCAAGCTAAAGCATTTTAGAATATGGCTTTTGAAGAAGATATAAGAAGCTATAAACAGCAACTGTAAAAGCTGAATTAAAAATATAAATATTTACAGTAAGTAGTGGTTGGGGGAAAATGAAAAAGGCCAGGGTGCACAACTGAACTCTTTTTGCATTTTTTTTAAAATTACACTATATTTTACTTCTTGCATCTCTATTTTTGATATCCTACTTTTGTACAATCCTTATGAAATAACAAATTTAATCAATTAAAAAAAGAAACCAATGAATAAACCTCACCTTATCTTAGGTTCAAGAATGTGTAATATGCATAAGAACTTTTGTATGATTTGGAAAGATACATTTCTGCATTTTTTTAAGTTGCTGTTATGGAAACACATGAAACCATTAGATAGATAGATAGATAGATAGATAGATAGATAGATAGATAGATAGATAGATAGATAGATAGATAGATAGATAGATATAGATAGATAGATATAGATATAGATATAGAGATAGAGATAGAGATAGAGATAGAGATAGAGATAGAGATAGAGATAGAGATAGAGATAGAGATAGAGATAGATAGATATAGATATGTATGTATGTATGTATGTATGTATGTATGTATGTATGTATGTATTTGTCAAGTCTTTTGAATACCTTGCTAGTTAAATCTTTCTTTCCTGTTTCAGCCTAACCCAAGGCTATCCGCAGGCTATAGTCATAACTTACGACAGTTCATTATTTGTGTAAATTATTCAAATTGCTAATAAAGAATTAGGGAGGCTGATATGGCCATTTCAAACTTATTTTGTTCTCATCAGTCAGTCATACCCTTTATCTGAGATTCAAACCTGGGCTAATTATATATTAGGCAGTTGTTTTAACCCCTAGGCCACAGGCTCTTTCTCTCTTTATATATATATAAAGGTAAAGGTTCCCCCGCACATGCGTGCTAGTCGTTTCCAACTCTAGGGGCCGGTGCTCATCTCCGTTTCAAAGCTGAAGAGCCAGGGTTTGTCTGAGGACGTCTCCATGGTCATGTGACCGGCATGACTAGACGCCAAAGGCGCACAGAACGCTGTTACCTTCCCACCGTAGTGGTCCCTATTTTTCTATTTGCATTTTTACGTGCTTTTGAACTGCTACATTGGCAGAAGCTGGGACGAGTAACAGGCGCTCACTCTGTTATGCGGCACTCGGGATTCGACCTGCCAAACTGCCAACCATCTGATCGACAGGCTCAGCGTCCTAACCCACTGAGCCACCGCGTCCCTGTATATGTATGTATGTATGTATGTATGTATATGTGTGTGTGTGTGTGTGTGTGTATTCAGTGAATGAAATAGCAAAGACATAGCATTTCTGCCACATTCAAAGAAAAAAGGACTAATCAGAAAAGTGGAATGATCTTCCTTTGCACCTTCAGAAGAGCGATTATTTTGTATTATGATTTTAAAGAGTTCCTACGTTTTTATGTTGCCACTCAACGGCTTACTGCTCTTTTTCTGATTAACAATTCACAATGTACTGTGAACTCTGCCATGCATTTATTTATTTCTTCAGTCAAGTTTCCATGCCATTATGAATGGAGATTATAAATGGAGATTCATAATAACTCTTGCAGCTAACAAATCCACATAGAGGAGAGAGAAAAATCCCAAAGTGATTACAAACCTGTTTTGTGATGGCAATGCCTCTTAACATGCTTCACACTGACAGTTTCCCTTGATACAGTTGATAAAGATGGATTTTGTTAAAATATTTAATTCAAAGTTTGGTACTATTTTTATTAATGTGGTGGTCTATAGTTTTCTTTAGGAAGGGCAAGGAAGTTAAATGATCAAATTCCATGCACACTCAACTCCTAGTTGCATATATTTGCAGGCAACATCATGGCAGAAGTACAGAATGGTGGAATAGTTCATTATTTTGGCTTCAGAGTGCTTAGGAACCAATATTTGCATGCAGCGCAGATCAGAAAGGATTCCATATTCCTCTTCTCTGATTATAAACATTGCATATGATGTTTTCTTATATTGAAAAAAACCCCACATTTCTCAAAGCAATTTAAATTCTTTTAATGGCTTTGAGCTTTTCTAACTAATGGTATCTAAAGTTATCACAAAAACCATTTCCCTATATTTTCTAGAAATTCAAGCAAAATAGAATATGATTGAGTTATGATCTTTACCCCATTACCAACTCCTATTACATGAAGAGATGACACCAGCAGCATGGAAAAATATTGAAACTTGTTTATCTTACATTTCATTCTTAGTACATAGCAATAGCACTTATATACTGCTTCATAGTGCTTTAAGCAGTTTACAGAGTTAGCATATGGCCCCCAACAGTCTGGGTCCTCATTTTACCAACCTCAGAAGGATGGAAGGCTGAGTCAACCTTGAGTCGGTTAGGATTGAACTCCTGGCAGTGGGCAGAGTTAGCTTACAATACTGCATTCTAACGACTGTGCTAACCATGGCTCTTATGATTTCTAGATGTACTCTTTAAAATGAAATGGCATCTCTTTGTAGCTATAGAGGTGCCATCCATCTGAGACTGTCATGGTTCCGACAGATGAAACCATTTAAAAGAACTTCAAGGCAAATATTTCTTCCTTAAAGAACATTTTATTTAGGGAAAAAATATTGGCATGTACAAAGGTGAACCGAAGACTAAAATCCCTTCCCCTTGGTTACAAACTTGCAAAATGCAATTCCCACCCCAATTTGTTGTCATAAATCACATTCACCAATTGTTACAAAATAAGGGTTCTCCTCCCCGCTTTCCAACTGCCAAAATGTTATCAGTAATGACCTTGGTTCTCACACAGATGAATTGTTTTGACTAAATGAGAACTACAACCCCCCTCCTCCTTCATCTAAGATCTCTAAACTAATATGTGGCAACAAAAGACAAAATGAAAATGGCTTCAGTTCGGTTTGTCACAGCATTAACAGAGATATCTAAACTCAAAAGCTTGCTTCTTGTTGCTCTAATCCAGCAGTCCCATGAGAAGTTTCTTCATTAGATTTATATCCTGCTTTTCTTTCAGCTCAACTTAGCACACACAACTCTTCCTCCATTTTTGGCCACAACAGCCCTGGAAAGTATGTTGGAATGAGAGAGTATGATTGGTCAAAAGACCATTTTGTGACTTTAGTGGATGTTGGTAGATTGAATCTCACTTTACCCTGACTTTCAGGTTACATGAGAATATGTAATACTTATTTGCTGACTGTCCTATAAACTGTCGGATAATTGTATAATAATATATTGTGAGTGAAATAAATTTATGTTCTTCCGTTAATAGTTTTGTTGTCACCTTTATGATTCTTTGTGCATTTTTAGCTTAGTAGCTGTGATAGAATAACAATTTTAATTTTTGGTGCTCTACATTTCTATGTCCACATCCACACACATTTGCATACATACAAACCCCAGTCCCGAATTCCCATGAAAGGCAAAATTAAGTCTGGCATTCTCAAAGGAATTGTTTTTTTTTCCTTTCTCAACAGTATCCTTTTCAGCAATGCATCTATATCTTTGAAAGTTTTTCTCTTTCTACACTGCAACAAAATCTTCTACAAAAAGCAGCAATTGTTAAAATACTTTGAAAAATGCCATTCACTAAAAATGATTTAGTGAAATGTGGGAGACTTAGATTATTGTATTAATAATTACTATTTTAAACTAACTCATATTGTATGTATGTGTCTTATCATACATAATTTCACCAATCATTCCAACAAGTAAGCCCATTATAATTAAAAATTGAAAAATGTCTTATCTTTGTCATTTCGTTTATAGACACATAATCACATAATTTCAGAATACATTGATTGGGGTGAAAGTCATTTATGTTAATGCCTCATTGAATTACTATGCTCTTAATAATCTTTATAATGTTCTATGTATCTAACTTTTTAATTCTTCCTTAGGAAGGCTACCAAGAAATAAATCTCAACAAAAGCCTAACCAAAGCCAGCAATATCAATGTTTCTTTTGAACAAACTGGATAATAGCAAAACCCAAACATTTGGACATCAACAATAAATCTTCCTTATATCACCTTTCTCTGGGCTTTGGTCTTTTAAACTATCCTCTTTATCAAAGTGACACAATCATTAAATTTGCTATCAAAAAGCATCTGAATAATATGATACTCTTTCCTGCTGTTTTCTGGACCCTCAATTTTACACAAAAGCCCATTATGAATGTGGTAGAAACTTTATGGGATGCTATCACTGTGTTCATCTAAACAAAATATTTATTTTCTTTATTGTTCCAAGAATATTCTCTGGATTTTTTCCTTCTTATGAAAAAGAAAGACACACACTATCATTAATCCCTTGTTGTTGTTTATCATTATACTGTTTAATCCTTCCAATGTAAACTGCCTATAGTCATTGGGAATGGGGAGATATATAAATTCAGATGATGATGATAAAGTTTATCATCATTTTATTACTGTATTCATTTCTTAATAGGTGAAAGAAAAAATACAGCTGCACAATGATATACAAATTCCAGATTCTATAGTAGCCTAACAATATGCTATTTATGGAGAATTCTGCTGTGTCAGAAAAGCAGCAGACCAATTGCCCCAAACCTGGCATTTCCCAAACAAATTGAAACTGAAACTCCTTTCCTTGCTAGACAAACATGGTCAATGAATCTGAAAAGATTTATTACAACCTAATGCAACCAATCTCCATAGGAAAGGAGTGGTGGTTCAAACTCTGATGATCCCTAATGTGAAGACGTCTTCCCCCAAAATGTTGTTGTTAGCTGTGAAGTCGTGTCTGACCCATTGCGACCCTATGGACAAAGTTTCTCCAGGCCCTCCTGTCCTCTACCATCTTCTGGAGTCCATTTAAGCTCACGCCTACTGCTTCAGTGACTCCATCCAGCCACCTCATTCTCTGTCGTCCCCTTCTTCTATTGCCCTCAATCTTTCCCAGCATTAGGCTCTTGTCCAGTGAGTCCTTCCTTCTCATTAGGTGGCCAAAGTATTTGAGTTTTAGCTTCAGGATCTGGCCTTCTAAAGAACAGTCAGGGTTTATCTCCTCTAGGACTGACCGGTTTGATCGCCTTGCAGTCCAAGGGACTCGCAGGAATCTTCTCCAGCACCATAGTTCAAAGGCTTCAATTCTTTGGCGCTCAGCCTTTCTTATGGTCCAACTTTCACTGCCATACATTGCAACTGGGAAGACCATAGCCTTGACTATATGCACTTTTGTTGACAGGGTGATGTCTCTGCTTTTTAGTGTGCTGTCTAGATTTGCCATGGCTTTCCTCCCGAGGAGCAAGCATCTTTTAATTTCTTGGCTACAGTCCCCATCTGCAGTGATCTTGGAGCCCAGGAAAATAAAATCTGTCACTACCTCCATTTCTTCCCCATCTATTTGCCAGGAAATGAGAGGGCCGGATGCCATGATCTTGGTTTTCTTAATGTTAAGTTTCAACCCAAGTTTTACACTCTCCTTCTTCACCCGCAACAAGAGGCTCTATAATAATAATAATAATAATAATAATAATAATAATAATAATAATAATAATAATAATAATAATAATAATAATAACAATAATAATAATAATAATAATAATAATAATAATAATAATAAGAAGAAGAAGAAGAAGAAGAAGAAGAAGAAGAAGTTGGAAGGGACCTTGGAGGTCATCTAGTCCAACCCCCTGCTAAGGCAGGAAACCCTATACCATTTCAGACAAATGGCTGTCCAGTCTCTTCTTAAAAACTTCCAGTGTTGGAGCATTCACCACTTCTGGAGGCAGGTTGTTCCACTGGTTAATTGTTCTAACTGTCAGGAAGTTTCTCCTTAGTTCTAGGTTGCTTCTCTCCTTGACTAGTTTCCATCCATTGCTTCTTGTCCTGCTTTCAGGTGCTTTGGAGAATAGCTTGGCTCCCTCTTCTTTGTGGCGGCCCCTGAGATATTTAGTTCTTCAATTTCTGCCATTAGTGTGGTGTCATCTGCATATCTTAGGTTGTTGATATTTCTTCCGGCAATCTTAATTCCAACTTTTGATTCATCTAGCCCTGCCTTTCTCATGATGTGCTCTGCATATAAGTTAAATAGGCAGGGCAACAGTATACAGCCTTGCCGGACTCCTTTCCCAATTTTGAACCAGTCAGTGGTTCTGTGTCCAGTTCTCACTGTTGCTTCTTGGCCCACATATAGGTTTCTCAAGAGACAAATAAGATGGTCTGGTACTCCCATCTCTTTAAGAACTAGCCACAGTTTGTTATGATCCACACAATCAAAGGCTTTAGCATAGTCAATGAAGCAGAAGTAGATGTTTTTCTGGAACTCCCTAGCTTTCTCCATGATCCAGCGTATGATGGAAATTTGATCTCTAGTTCCTCTGCCTCTTTGAAATCCTGCCTGTACGTCTGGTAGTTCTCGATCCACATATTGCTGAAGTCTAGCTTGTAGGATTTTAAGCATGACTTTACTAGCATGAGAAATGAGTGCAATGGTGTGATAGTTTGAACATTCTTTGGCACTGCCTTTCTTTGGAATTGGAATGTAAACTGATCTTTTCCAATCCTGTGGCCACTGTTGAGTTTTCCAAATTTGCTGGCAAATTGAGTGTAGCACTTTTACTGCATTGTCTTTTAAGATTTTGAAAAGCTCAGCTGGAATACTGTCACCTCCACTAGCTTTGTTGTTGCTCAGCATTTCTAAGGCCCACTTCACTTCACATTCTAGGATGTCTGGCTCGAGGTCAGTGACCACCTCATTGTGATTATCAGGGACATTAATCTCATTCTTGTATAGTTCCTCTGTGTAATTTTGCCACCTCTTCTTAATCTCTTCTGCTTCTGTTAGGTCCCTGCCATTTTGGTCCTTTATCATGCCCATTTTTGCTTTAAATATTCCCTTCATCTCTCCGATTTTCTTGAAAAGATCTCTGGTCCTCCCTATTCTTCTATTTTCTTCTATTTCTTAGCACTGTTCATTTAAGAAGGCATTCTTATCTCTTCTAGCTATTCTCTGGAATTCTGTATGCAATTGGACGTATCTTTCTTTTTCTCCCTTGCCTTTCGCTTCCCTCCTTTCCTCAGCTATTTGCAAAGCTTCCTCAGACAGCCATTTTGCTTTCTTGCATTTCTTTTTCTTTGGGATGGTTTTGGTTGCTACCTGTTCTACAATGTTGCAAACCTCTGTCCATAGTTCTTCAGGCACTCTGTCTATCAGATCTAATTCCTTAAATCTATTTGTCACCTCTACTGTATATTCAACAGGGATATGATTTAATTCATTCCTGACTGGCCTAGTGTTTTTCCCTACTTTCTTTAATTTAAGCCTAAACCTTCCAACAAGAAGCTCATGGTTTGAGCCACAGTCAGCTCCTGGTCTTGTTTTTACTGACTGTATAGAGCTTCTCCATCTTTGGCTGCAAAGCATATAGTCAATCTGATTTCTGTGTTGACCGTCTCGTGATGTCCATGTGTAGAGCCGTCTCTTGGGTTGTTGGAAAAGAGTGTTTGCTATGACAATTGTATTCTCTTGACAGAATTCTATCAGCCTGTGCCCTGCTTCAGTTTGCACTCCAAGGCCAAACTTGCCTGTTATTCCAGTTATCTTTTCCAACTGGAAAAGACGTATCTTCTCCAACTGGCCGACCTGGACTGAGGATGGGGGTTTTTAATATTGTTTTAATTTTATTGGTTTTAGTAATATATATATATATATATATATATATATATATATATATATATATATATATATATATATATATATATATATATATATATATATATATATATATATATATATATATGACAAATGCTTGTTAACTCTTAGATTACCTTGCTAGGCCCAGAAGGGTATGGCTGACTGATGAAAACTAATAAGTTTGAAATGCATATTAGTCTCCCTTAATTCTTTGTTAGCAATTTTATATATATATATATATATATATATATATATATATATATATATATATGTATGTATGTATGTATGTATGTATGTAGGTAGGTAGGTAGGTACATACATACACACACACACACACACACACACACACACACACACACACACACACATATATATATATATATATATATATATATATATATATATATATATATATATATATGTTTTCTGAGGTTTTCGCGGGTGTTTGTATGTGGATCTTTGGTCATTCGGGTTTTTTCCCGTGTAGAGTTGAAGGTGTAGGAGCAACGTTTCGACGGAATTCACATGCTTCTCCCAGAAGAAGGAAGCTGAAGCCACCAGCCTGAGGATGACGGATGGGATTCCGTCGAAACGTTGCTCTTACACCTTCAACTCTACGTGGGAAAAAACCCGAATGACCAAAGATCCACATGTATATATATTTATTTATTATATATATTTATATATATATTTTATAAGGGACGCGGTGGCTCAGAGGGTTAGGACGCTGAGCTTGTCGATTAGAAGGTCGGCAGTTTGGCGGGTCGAATCCCGAGTGCTGCGTAACAGAGTGAGCGCCTGTTACTCGTCCCAGCTTCTGCCAACCTAGCAGTTCGAAAGCACGTAAAAATGCAAGTAGGAAAATAGGCACCACTACGGTGGGAAGGTAACAGCATTCCGTGCGCCTTTGGCGTCTAGTCATGCCGGCCACGTGACCACGGAGACGTCCTCGGACAAGCGCTGGCTCTTCGGCTTTGAAACGGAAATGAGCACCATATATATATATATATATATATATATATATATATATATATATATATATATATATATATATATATATATATATATGTGGTTGTGCCTCGTTATCATTGTGGGTTCAGAAAAAGCAAATCCGAACCCACAATGATAACGAGGCACAACCACAAAACAGAAACCTAACTACAGCTGCAACATCAGCCACTTTAAACCCCTCCAAACCACACAATAAGCAAACTGACACCCACTATAAAAACATGGCACCACCACAAACACGAAGCCGAACAAAAGCAGCACAACTCACCAGCTCAGGTCTAAGGCTGAGACCAGCCCATCCACTCAAAACACACCCCCACCCAATCAGAACACACCCACCATTCAAAACACACTCCCACCCAATCAGAACACACTTTATCCCCCACCCAATCAGAGCACACCTCCACCCACAGAACACACCCCCTCTGGCAGTTTAAAAAAAAGAGGAACAAACAGCCACATGCTTCTCCCAGAAGAAGGAAGCTAAAGCCACCAGCCTGATGATGACGGATGGGATTCCGTCGAAACGTTGCACCTACACCTTTAGTTCTACGCGGGGAAAATATAGGGCTTCATAGAACCAGTCAATTTCATCCTATTCAGCACTGGTGGTTGGGGTATAGACTTGGACTACTGTGATATTGAATGGTTTGCCTTAGATTCGAACTGAGATCATTCTGTCATTTTGAGGATTGTATCCCAGTATTGCTTTTCCTACTCTTTTATTGACTATGAAGGCTACTCCATTGCTTCTGAGGGATTCTTGTCCGCAGTAGTATACTTGATGGTCATCATCATTCACCCATTCCTGCCCATTTTAGTTCACTGATACCTAATTTGTCGATGTTCAGTCTGTGACCACGTCCAGCTTTCCTTGATTCATGGATCTTACATTCCAGGTTCCTATGGAGAAAAAATCTTTACAGCATCGGACTTTCCTTTCACCACCAGACACATCCACAGCTGAGCATCCTTTCGGCTTTGGCCCAGTCACTTCATTCTTTCTGGCGCTACTAGTACTAGCCCTCTGCTCTTCCCCAGTAGCATATTGGACGTCTTTCGACCTAAGGAGCTCATCTTCCAGCGTCATATCGTTTTGCCTTTTGGTACTGTCCATAGGGTTTTCATGGCAAAGATACAGGAGTGTGTTGCGATTTCCTTCTCCAGTGGATCACGTTTTGTCAGAACTCTCTGCTATGACCTGTCCATCTTGGGTGGCCCTGCACGGCATAGCTCATAGCTTCATTGAATTACGCAAGCCCCTTCGCCACGACAAGGCAGTAATCCATGAAGGGGTCCCCCAAAATATCTGAAGCTAATACTTAGCAGTGGAAATTCTGTATCATCCAGAATGCTGCAGTTTCTCTTTATATGAATACAAACCCACATTTTCTTCTCAGTCTATTTTCAGGAATGTGAAAAAGAAAAAAGAAAAAGATTGATTGCATAATAGTATTGGGTTGGCAAGTGTTGCAGTTTTTTTCACTAGGGAAAGAATAAATCAGTGTTTGCCTAAAAGATTATTTCTAAAAGAATGAAAGCTTTTTTTTTTGAAGCACCAAAATATGAGCAATACATAAACTGGCAAGTGGAAATATTTTCAGTGTCTTAGAGATCTATGTATAAGCCATTCTTCAGTGGCCATTAACTTGATACACTGCAGCACCTTGGACAATAGCAGTGGGGATTCTCTTGGCAAAAAAGATTAATTAACTCTGCTCAGCATATGAGTTAACTTGGAGAGCGTGAGAACCATTAAAGGTGATTTAGCACTTGAAATATACTCCTTAGCCAACAAAATGAATGCAACAACTTCCTTATTATTATCATATTCAGAGTAACACAGATTTATGATGATGATATTACCTCTTTTTTATTAGTCCATCTCCAGAAAAATAATGGAAAAAATACAGTATATCTTTAATGAATTATTGCTGCAACCTTTGCACTGATCTGATACATATGAACGAGAAATCTGTCTTCCTTTTTCTTTTCAATAGGATGTGTATTTAAATGTACACTTGGATGTATTTTATCATAGTTTGTGATATTCATTATTTTTTTATTTTTCCTTGATGATATTTAAACACTGACCAATTATTTCCTCAGAATCATATCCACCAATCTTTATACACATGTCTGAGCACTCAACCCACACCCACATAACCAACACATGGCATCCCTGTATCACACAAACTAAAGCCCTCCAAAACATCTTAAGTAAATCAAAACATCCAATAGTCTAAGAAGAAGAAAAAAATAGGAGCCATCTACAACATGAAGACTGTAGCAGCCATTTTCTATGACAGACTGGCAGAAGACTAGCAGAGCACTTCCATAAACATCAAGTACAGTATTAGGAGGTTGGATTAGAAGACCTCCAAGGTCCCTTCCAATTATTATTACTATGAACTGAAAAATGTGAGCATCCAATCCAAGCTAAACCAAAAACCACCAGGACTTCTTGGAAGTTTGGCATTAAGACAAATCAGCCATCGATAGACATAAAGAGATATATCATATTTATACACCATTCAAAAAGATGATTTAAAAAACTAAGAAAAAATCTAAAAAAGCTAGAACATGTCCTGTCCAGCAAATAATACCCCGATAAACTGGGATTCACACCAGACAAGCAGAAAACAATATCCCAATCAAGAAGAAAATGACACTCCTATCAACAAGGGCTCTGCATCAAAAATATTTTTCTTTGTACCCAAATTTAATAATTTACTGAAATTTTGTTAAGGAGCCAAATTCTGAAATATTGTATTAAGCCACATAGGAGCTATGCTGTACTTCCATTTGGCACAACACAAAGTATATGCCACCTACTCCCAAGTAACTCATTTTTTTTTCTTGTCATGTGTTCCTCATATGTCAGTTTTTTTGCTCATATTCCACATCCTGAAGACTGGTTATAAGGTGGATCAAGCTAAAGATAGTGAACATCACAACAACCCCAATCTAATAAAATGAAATTTAAGACAAAAATGGTTTGGATAAAACTGCATCCCTCATAGCAATGTGGATGAAAGGATAGATGACATAGCAGAGAAACTAGGAGAAAAGGATAAATATTAGTGTAATCTGTCCTAATAAAAATTTGCTGGCTAGGAATTGGATGGACAAGACTGTGGGTTTTGCTTTCCAACATTGTTCTTTATTGTTTATTTTTTTTAATGTCAACTTCTCACCAACCAAATATATATTTATATATTTGAGGGGGGGGAAATCTGCATCAGCTAAATGCAATAGCAAATATTCCTATTATAGGCAAGATGTCTGGCTGGTAAAAAATGAAATATTTGTCAGAAAATAAAGAAATGGTGGCTATACTGTAATGTAGCACCAGAAATCTCTCTCTCTCTCTCTCTCTCTCTCTCTCTCTCTCTCTCTCTCTCTCTCTCTCTCTCTGTGTGTGTGTGTGTGTGTCTTTGTCTATCTCTCTCTTTCTCTGTGTTTCTCTTTCACCGTCTCTCTCTCTTATCTACCTAGCATCCATCTATCTATCTATCTATCTATCTATCTATCTATCTATCTATCTATCTATCTATCTATCTATATCTGCCACTTTAATCACCAAAAGTACTCTAAAATCAAACCTAGACTTTGAAAAGCTAAGCATTTCCACTACACGCTTTTGTTTCAAGTTTGAAATTCTTCCCATCTTTATTGTACACAGTTTTAGTAAGCTTAGTTGTATTTTGGTAAGCACGTATCAGTCAATGAATAAAATGATGCTTTTTCCTGTTGAAAAAAAAATCTACTTCAGTTGCTTATGGATTTGCCTTGTTCAAAAGTTTGTTTCCTAAGAATTCTCCAAAGGAATAATGAATAGGTGATGGGGTGCCCTTAGAAATAAATAAAACACTAGTAAAAAGCATGTGAAAAGGTATTGTATTCATGTTTTTAGGAAAAGGAATGTCTTTTCAACTCTAAAGCATAAATCTGAAAATTGACCATGCCCACATTCTGTATAATGGAGCTGTTATATCATCATGGAATTGCTCATTCATGCCATGAGAATACAGACCTAGTTTGCATACTACTTAGCAAAAAACATTCATAATAAGTCTCTAGAGAGAGCATTATCACAGATTATAGACTAATTTGGCCAAAGATATCTCTTGAGAGATTCACTGATTAATACTACTGATTGTAAATGAAAGTCTAAAAGAAACATAAAAGCCCATTGAAAAACATAAAACCACTAATCTTTACTGACATATTTAACTCATATTACATGTTAATGATTTATAATTTATTATGAGAAAAAAATCTCAGTATGTTCTTTTGTTACATCTAGGCTGTATATCTAGATCACAAATTTGCATTGTAGGAAACTAACGCAGAAATGGAAGAGAAAGTGGCAGCTAACAAATTCGCAAAGGGGAAACTATAAGAGTCATTAAAAGGATCAATGTTGAAAATATCCAGTATTAAAACTTTAGTTGATTGGTAATATTATTGTTAAGGTGATGTTTATAAATATAGCAATAGCCAACATAAATTATTCAGAATTCAGCCATTTTTTTTGCTAGTTCATACTGATAGTCCACTCTTAAGTGACATAGTTTCTATTTAACCAAACTGACTTATTCTCACTTATGTCTGACTATATGTGGGGACAGGAACTTTCAAATCAGTTTTTAAAACTCTTGGTAGCTGTCTAGCATAGCCCTGCAGTTTTCTTGACAATAATTCAGAAGTGGTTTGCCATTGCCTGCTTCCTGGAGCTGAAATACAGTGACTGGCCCAAGGTCATCCAGGTGGATTTGTATCCAAGGTGGGATTAGAACTCATGGACTCCCAGTTTCTAGCCTAATGCCTTAACCACTATACCAATTGGCTTTTGAAAAAAAATAACATCCTGAAAATATTGACAAAATTCACAACAGTTTGAGATTGTGGATAAATGGGTGAATTTAGAAAATATGTTTATTGTTGGAACCCCAGATGTACATTGAAGTACAGTATTTGGTGACTGGTCAGGTGATTGCAAATTGTGAGCTCCATTGCTAATTAAGAAGCTGGCAGGAAGTGCCAGCTACCACCCATGGTAGACAAATGGCTACTTGAGACATCATGCTTAGCATCATAGCAGGATTTGCTTAATGATGACAACTGGAAGTGCCAGAACTGCCATCACTAAGTAGCATGGTCACCTGCCTTGCACTTTATGATTGTATCAGCAATGGAAATTCTGGTCCAAATTACTGTTGTCAGATGAGGATTACATATAAAAAAGTCTACTTAAAGGAGGTCCAAACTAAACTTTTAAGGAGCATATTTGACTGTTTCCCAACTACAATACTTGGTAGGAGACAGAAGTCAGTAAACTTCAATTCAATCTTTGGATGAATACTTTTACTTACTGACTGAAACCACTCCAGAATGATGTTGGACTGTTCCATTTAATGGTGGTAGGTAATTTCAAATCCTCCAAGGAAATAAACAATGCTAACGAAATTTAGCTATTACAATTTCTCTTATCAGATCAAGCTAACTTAGTTTTTGATACTATAGAAGATTTTTAGAAATAGAAAGTAAAATAGAAGCTGCTTCCCATCCAATTTCCTTCTGATCTATATGGAGATGAATGACATGGCCTCTGAAAGTTACCGGACACTATGGAGCCCTGGGCAGAACGGTAAAGAAGTTAAGTCCACAATTTTTATATCAATTGCCCAGTTTGGGATCATAAGACTAGAAGAGAAAATAGCTCAAGAAAGTCAGCAATTGTCTATCAAATGGTGTCACTTATTAAGGTTTAGATTCTATGGTAGTGATCCTTTCTACTTTTATGAAGGACTCTTGGGATGATAAGATACATCTGGCAGTAATTATGAAGAAAGGTGTCAGGAATCTTATCAGTCTTGTCAGAGGACTAAACTAGAACGAAAGGGGGAGTGTGTCAAAGGCTCAGAAGTAAATAAAGCAGCCAAAAACTGGACTGTGGAAGTGAAAATAATAAGAACTAGAGATCTCATTCTGGAATACAAATATGATGGGATAGATGTTACTGAAACTTGATGGGATGATGCCCCATGGGATGATGGTACAGAACACTGAAAGACTTCAGATTATTCAAAAAGAATTGACCCCCCATAGAAATGTATATGGAGATTCTCAATCATCCAGGTCATGGTTGTCCCAAAGGTGCTTTTCAAAAGGCAACTGGACTTACTTGGGGATTTTTTTCCTTAAAAACATTTCATTACTCATCCAAGAAACTTCTTCAGTTCTGGCTGAATGAGGGGAATGGAAGGAATTATAATCCTTAGCAGTCATCTGGTCATTAGCACTCTGAAGGTGGGTCATTAGCTCTTAGAGAGTCATTAAGGCCACTCGGGGTTATCTGTACCTTTATGTCACCTAAATTAGGGTGCAACTGGGTGTGGGACCTTCTTGGGACTTCTGAAAGGACTGTGTTGTAGACAGAAGATAGGGGGTATTACATCCCCCTCGTTGAGAGAGCACTGTTCAGTTTTAATATGGATGGTCTTTTTGACCCCTCTTTCAAACTAGGGTCCTCTCTGTTCAGAAAATGGACTTTGCTGTCTTCAAAAGATTAACTTTTGTCTTTCAGATGTAGATGGCTTGCTGAATCTTGTCCTAATGGGTTTGTTCTCCTGTGTTATGCTATGCCTTTGTGAACTGGTTATTTTGTTTCACCCATGAACAGATCTTCCCTGCATTGCACAACGTTTCCCACATTACTCAGTTTGTTTTATCCTTGGGGTAGTCAAGCTTCTACCTTAGTGTATTCTTGGGTTTAAAGTGTACTTATATGTTGTGTTGGTTGAAAAGCCTCCTGAGGTTTTCAGATATATTCTTGCATTTATGGAATGACAACATTGCTTCATTTGTTGTTCTCTTCTTTGTCTGTTATGGAGGAACTCTGGCTGGATCTTTTCCTCCATCGATGAGGACCTAATTGGGATAACCCCAATTCTGAGGGCTTCCTTTATACAGTATGTTTTATTTTTCCCCCCTTTGCTAGTAGGGAAGCCTTCAGACTGATGGTGTAGGATTCTGATCATTCCCATTTTGTGCTCCAGTGAAACTTGGGCTAGACCTGAAGTCCCCAACCTTTTGGGCACCAGGGACAGGTTCTGTGGAAGAGGTTTTCTGCAGACTGGAAGGTGTGTGGTTTTGTTGCTGCCTGCATCTCGTGGATGGGGCTTTGCTTGTTTGTGCAGACCAGTTGCTGGCATGCCATGGATCAGTACTGGTCCACAGACCAGGGGTTGGGGACCTCTGGACTAGATGACCTCTAAAATTCTTTGGAAATCGACAGTTCTCTATTGCCTCTGCTCATCAGAGTCAAACTTAGAGATGAAATATAAGTATTTGCTAACTCCTAATAAAAAAATCCATCCTTTGTTCAAAATATTAAAACAAAAGATTAAATATTAGTTACCTGTCAATTGTTCATAACCCCAAATATTGAATAGTGAAACCATTAATTTCCAGTGCTCTAATCTTGTATAACAGTGGATAGAAATGTAGCACTGTCAACATTCCAGAAATATCTCCATAAATATTTAATAACTGACTCTGAATCAATCTGCATGACCATATTCATGGGCTGTGACTACTGGTCGCCCAGATAAATGCCAAAGAAGTGCAAGACCAATCATCTGAAATGCCTGCTATATTCAGAGTGAAATTCATCTTGAAGGAAAGTTATATTATTCTGCATGATTTGAACCTGTGTTAACTGCAGAAAATATGTGGAAGAACTTAAGCTTTTCAACTGAATTACCAATTTTGGGGACAGCTGCGTCCACAAAACCTTGCTGTGTTCTCTGTAAAAAGTGTGGGTTTTTTTCTTCACCTCCTGTTGTTTGATGCAGATATTTCCATGTATCAGATATATTGGATTGGTGGGACTATTTGCTAGCCCTCTAAATATATTTTCTATTTTAAATTAACTTTAAACATAATAGCTATGAGAGTACTGAAATAAATGTAAACTTCTTCTCATTTCCTGATGATAAACAATTTTATTGTGAATAATAACATCATGTTGTTTTGGTTTGAATGAATACACAGTCAAGTAGGCATTAAAAGTTCTTAATAATGTTGCATCCTATATTCTACATATTCACAGTTTGCAGGGAAACTCTGTGGAAGTATAAGCTTGTATAGTTATGGGAAGGTTACATTATCTACTTTCTTGTAATAATATGCACGATCCTCCATTTTCAAGACTTATTAGGTTTTTTTTTCCCAAATGCAATTACAGATCTGGGGTTTATCCATGTCATACAATGTCACAACAATGCAAGTGGGACTTTTGAGGCAATGGCAATAAAGCCCAGCAATTATCTGGAATATCAAAGCAATTTTTGCATTATTCATAATCAGATGGGCATTGACATGCACGCTGATTAGAACTAGTTGCATTTAATTATGTATTTCCCCTGCACAATAAAGAGAGATGTTTTAAAAGTCTGACTAAGAATATACAGCTAAGAGGACACATCGCAATACCGTATCCGCATTTTCAAATTTATTATTGACTTTAAGAAAGAAAATGATGTCACTCGCCGCCAAGTAACACGATAGAAGAATAGTGTTGTATCTGAAAGACCTAGTAAATGTGGCTTTGGATAAAGCGACTTTATATTAAAATGGTAATTCAAAGAAGAAGATTATTATTTCCTTAGACAGGATGTGCAACTGGCCAGACAAATAAGCAATCATCAGTTTACAAAGACCCTTATAATAATGTTAGAGACATATATCCCAAAGAGATCAGAGGTCATCGAAAATATCTACAGATTAAAATTGAAATTAGAAATTTAAAATAAAAATAAATAAATAAGATCTTAAAGTTAATACTGTATTTCAACACAAATAGAGTGTGGCATGCTATCACTATTAGATAAAATTTCTTAGAACCATTTCCTACTTTGACTGAATTGATTTGTTAGATTCAGATCCTGCTTTTTGTTTAGGAGCAAAGCCAGTGTATCTAGTACTTCCCTTCTTCCTATTTTTCCCCACAATAACTAATCTGTTAAAGCAGGGGTGTTAAACTGCCGGCCCATGGGCCGGTTTCATCATACCAAAGCCGTGCCCACCTCATTGCCGTAATGCAAAAAGAGTTGCGATACGTCGCAACACATCATATGACGTGGCGAGTTTGACACCTGTGTGTTAAAGGCTGAGACAGAGAGAATTGGCCCAAGATCATTTCATGAACTTCTGTGCCTGAGCTTAACATGAATTGGGTCTATGCCAGGTCAATACTTTCATCATTGTACTATTCCAGCTATTACCTTGTGATGCTAACTACTGGTGTGTTTACATATATCTTCAAAATCTGATCCAACAATGTTGATTGCATATTTTATTGGACAACTGACTCAGCTACAGCTATTATATAAACTAGGACTCTGGAAACAAGTTGGATGGGCCTTCAAAACTTCCTTTCTCTTTTCCTCCCCCCCTCCCTTTCTGGTTATCGAAGCTTCTTCCAACACAATCAATGAAAGTTGCTTTCATTATTTTTTTATTGTTCTGAGGTGGAAACACACAAGCAAATCTGAAGAATAAGCAGTAAAATAAGTTTTACCTAGTTGAAAAAATGAAAGAAATTTTCAGCCATTGCTTCAATCACTGGGGTTCTCCCTTAATTCAAAAATGTTCATTGCATCTCTTTCCTCTTATACAGTATTGTACCATAAACATATAGAAATCAACACTTCTTTAACTTCTGCAGATACCTTTATAGTTGGAAATGATTATGGTACTACTTTCTCCCTGCCTATTCATGCTACTTTCTTTCTCTTAGTGTAGATGTAAGCAGAAACCTGTTAAAAACAAATTTACTCAGGGCTGCTTGAATTACGTCTCTTTATTCGTGCTTTCTGTTGTAACTCGGAGTGCTTTGACTCTGTAGTCTGATTTACCATTGATTCAGTTAATACTAGGATTTTGTAGCCAGAGCAGATGGCGGAAATCAAAAGAAATGGCAACTATGACCAAGCTATTCATAACAGCAACAGCCTTTTAATACCTAATCAAATTTATCTTATGAGATGATAGCTTTTTTGCTTTTCCTTTCATGTTTCTGCTAGCTAATGAAAGAGAGGGAAAAAGGGAGTGAGCTAAACATAGACGTGCTTTCCTTTATTTTGAACTGCATTCAACAATTACTGTGTACCAGTACTGATAGGTTTTCCTTTCATCCTTGACGTTTATTTATTTATTTATTTATTTATTTATTTATTTATTTATTTATTTATTTATTTATTTATTCGGTTTATATACCGCCCTATTCCCAAAGGACTCAGGGCGGTTTACAAGGCAAAATTTAAAAACAATACAATATAAAATTAAAATAAATTAAATTAAGTCTAGCCGCAAAAATTAAATCACAATTTAAAAATATTAAACCCCTCAGTCCAGACCAGATAGCTCAAAGAGCCAGGTTTTTAGGTCCCGGCGAAATGAACAAAGGTCGGGGGCAGTCCGGAGTTCCGTTGGCAGTTGATTCCATAGGGCAGGCGCGCCCACAGAGAACGCCCTCCCCCTGTGGATTACCCGTCGGCAATCCTTGACCAGCGGTACCCTGAGGAGGCCCTCCCTGTGGGAGCACACAGGACGATGGGAAATTGACGCTGGCAGCAGGTGCTCCCTTAGATAATCCGGGCCCATGCCATTTAGGGCTTTATAGGTCATCACCAGCACCTTGAATCTCACCTGGAGGGCAACTGGAAGCCAATGCAGCTTGTGGAGAAGAGGTGTTACATGGGAGTATCGGGAGACTCCCATCACAACTCGCGCGGCTGCATTCTGCACCAGCTGAAGCCTCTGAGTGGTCCTCAGGGGCAGCCCCATGTAGAGAGCATTGAAGTAGTCTAGCCGGGAGGTCACGAGCGCATGGGTGACTGTGCGTAGGGCATCTCGGTCCAGATAGGGCTGTAACTGGCGCACCAGGCGAACCTGGGTAAAAGCCCCCCTGGCCACGGCTCGTATATGATCTTCCAAACTGAGCCGTGAATCCAGGAGGACACCCAAGTTGCAGGCCCTATCAACGGGGGGTAACACCTCACCCCCTATGGTTAACGATTGAAAAGATTGGTTAGTCTGAGATGCTGGTATGCACAGCCACTCAGTCTTGGCAGGATTGAGACGAAGCCTGTTTCTCCCCATCCAAACCCGGACCGCTTCCAGGCAACGGGACATCATGGCGAGGGCATCACTGGGTTGGTTCGGGGTGGAAAGAAAAAGCTGGGTATCATCAGCATACTGATGATACCCCACCCTGAAACCACGAATGAGCTCACCCAGCGGCTTCATATAGATGTTGAACAAGAGGGGAGAGAGGACCGACCCCTGAGGAACTCCACAAACGATAGGCCTCGGGGCGGACCTCTGCCCTCCCGTCAACACCGACTGCGAGCGGGCCAGGAGGTAGGAGGAGAACCACTGTAAAACAGTCCCCCCCACTCCAAACCCCCTGAGATGCCGCAGTAGGATACCATGGTCGATGGTATCAAAAGCCGCTAGCTAATGAGAGAGAGGGAAAAAGGGAGTGAGCTAAACATAGACGTGCTTTCCTTTATTTTGAACTGCATTCAACAATTACTGTGTACCAGTACTGATAGGTTTTCCTTTTATCCTTGCCGTTTATGACTAGAAAATGAAATTATTATGAAACATGAAAACATACTGACAGCTGACTAGCAATATATATACACAGAAAAAAGAGCAAAGTTGAAATTTCCTTTATGTCTTGTTTGTGGGTTTCCTATAGGCATCCAGTTAGCCACTAAGGAATAAAAATACCAAACAGGAATTAGGCTTTCTAAACCATTGTGGTTTCTGCTTTGCTCTGCTCTGCTCTGCTCTGTTCTGTTCCCCTCCCCTATGTGTATGAGAGATAGCCATTAAGAATCAACAGCCAGATTCAAATCCCAAAAAAATAAAAATAAAAATTACCAAGCACAAATTTGCTTAGAGTGTGATTTTAAAGAGCTATACAGGAATTTTGTCTAACACACATTTATAGCTGACACAAGATTATTATTTTTTATAGGAAGAAGATATAATATAATTCCATACTGGTTAAAGAAAGACTACTGTAAATATATTGAAGCGAAGACAGCAAGTTTCTAGTAACTGGAAAGTCAGCATAATGCACAACTGCTTTTAAACTAGTTCCAAGTTATTTCAAATAAAATATTGTTCAAAGATTACACACAGAGCGAAAAATGCAATCATTTCAATTATTGCTGTACTAAGAAATAATAAGATATTTTCTTCTCTATAACTACATTTACTGTACATTTTTAAATATACATATTAACCAGTATGTTTAGTTGTGAGGACAAATGAAAAAGGGCCATTTTAAGGAATAGAAATGCTATCCTTGTACAAGTAGAGTGAGAATCAGTTTGGTGCAGGGGTTAAGTCATCAGGCTAGAAACTGGGAAACCATGAGTTCTAATCCTACCTTAGGCACATAGCCAATTGGGTGATCTAGAGCCAGATGCTTTCTCTTAGCCCTAGAAAGAAGGCAGTAGAAAACCACTTCTGAAAAACTTTGCCAAGATAACTTCAGACATTGTCCATGTTGTCTCCAAGAATGAAACATGATTGAATGCAGTCAGTGAGTAACATATGTATTAATAAAAGGTAAAGGTTCCCCCGCACATGCGTGCTAGTCGTTTCTGACTCTAGGGGCCGGTGCTCATCTCCATTTCAAAGCTGAAGAGCCAGCGACCTAACCCACTGAGCCACCGCATCCCTGTACGTATTAATACAACAGATAAACACTATTGCCATTCCAATCAATTAATGGATTGCTTCGTTGAGCTGACCCTAGTGAGCAGGAAGTCTAGCAGGCCTTGAAATATCTGCAAGCAAACAACCAAGCTCAGGAAATACCAAGTAGTCCACAAAGCACATAATATCTGGAATTAAGGATTAATTTCTAGACAGCAACAATCACATTTCATCAAATAAATGTTTATACAAGCATTTTATTTACCATTCTAAAGAGTAGATAAAATCTTGCTGCTGCATTTCATATTAGTGGTAAAATTTCTATGGCTCTATTATTTTTTAAACAGGTTATCTATTGTACTGTCTATAGTATATCAGTTCCTTTGTAGTTGATCTTTTGTGCTATTTAATGCTTATGTATTGTTTTACAGCTTATGTATTGTACTATTGGATTTTGGGTTTATCACTCTGAGATCTTACAACTGCCAGAAGAATTTCTTAAACAAATGATTAACTTCATGAACTAAAATAGCTTTTATCAAAGCAGCACAGCTCCTGTATACCAAAGATTATTAACAAAGAGAATGCAATTATTGTTCTATTACAGAATCCTGGCACAAGGCCAAAATCTGATTTTCTACATTTTAGGGATGTTTTTCAGCTACATTCAGAGTCTGTAGAAGACATTGCCAGCTATTATATATCTTCCTAATAGACAACACTCTATACATTTGCCAAAAAGGTATTGAATAACCTGCCCCTGGAATTACATTTAGAAAAGAGTTTGGCAGCAGAAGTATCTATCTATCTTCATTTACTATTGGAAAAATAACATTTTCCACATTTCTAATTATTCATCAAAGCTTTAGGAGCTGGATGAACAAACTATGGATAATTCTTCACTGGACCTGAGAAACAATTGTAGCTTAGAGCTAAGGACAATCAAATTTCATTTCCTCATAGCTCAAACCAGCCCTGAAAAAGCTTCCTATCTAATACCCTGGAGCTACTGTTTTCTCTAGAGATAATTTAAAGAAAAATAGACCAATGGCCTAACTCCAGCTGTCTTGTTTACGTATCTCTCATGTAGCTATTAGCAGTTTACTAAATAATGGCCCATTATAACATCACAGGTAACCAATCTTTGTAACCACCATGTCACATTACCTTTCCAAACAATTGGCAGATGGAAAACAAACACAGGTAGTGCTAAAGGATTTGCATATATTATATTTAATGCTTACATAGTCATCTTACAAGAGCCAGAAAAGGGAAGGCAAAGTGAGAAAACTAACAGTTACAATTGTCAGAAATGTTGTAGCTTCATTTTAAAGAGTTGTATATTCCTGTTGTGACTCAGGGCCAGCCTGTGGTTTCGGCAGCCGGCTCAGAGGTGTCGGATGACTCAGATGAGGGGGAGGAGGACCGTGTGGGAGACGAACCGGTTGATGATGGCGTGGAGGCTTGGCAGAGTTCCCAGCCGGGGCCCTCTTCTCAGCTGCGTGAGCCCGATAGTGCGGAAGATGATGACCCACAGCTGGCCCTGTTCAAGGACGCCCGACGCAGGAGGCAGTCGAGCAGGAACAAACAAAGAAAGAATGTGGGACTCCTCGGGAGGAGGCACAGGGAGACCACGCCCTGAGCTCTCTATAAAAGGAGTGTTTGGGGAGGGGCTGGTTGCTGAAAGCAACTTTTCCGCTTGAGAAGACAAGCTCTAGTGTTTTTGTTAACTGCGTAATTAAATCTTGGCAGATGCCTTTTAGCCTTGGACGCTCTCCAGTCTCTTCTTTCTGAATAGGGGTTGCCTTACTCAAGGCCAGAAGAGGGCTGGTTCAGAACAATTCCTAAGGAACAGAGATCCTACTACTGGATCACGGAAATAATCATACACATTAAGCATGCTGGAAATTATACCTAATCTGACATGTGCAGAGTAATATCTTAATGGCACGGGAGTGGGTTATTTGAGAGGCTGACTCTTCCCAATTTCAGCTGCCCATTCTATCAGATACAAGCAGAGTTGGCATGTTACAAGTTCCATTGCCAAGGGAACTACATTTGGTGGGTCCAAGGCAGTGGGCCTTTTCGGCTGTGGTGCCCACACTGTGGAATCTTCTGCCGATTGAAGTGAGGTTGGCCTCATCACTATTGAGCATCTGGAGGTTCCTCAAGACCTGAATAAGGCCCCAGGGGATGGGTAAATTAGTGGAGTGGATTCGTTATTTTTAATATATTGTCTATTATTCTTTGTTTTAGCTTGTTTTTATACCTTTTAATGTATTCATTAACTGTTTTTAGGCCAGATCCTGAAGCTAAAACTCAAATACTTTGGCCACCTAATGAGAAGGAAGGACTCACTGGAGAAGAGCCTAATGCTGGGAAAGACTGAGGGCAAGAGAAGAAGGGGACGACAGAGAATGAGGTGGCTGGATGGAGTCACTGAAGCAGTAGGCGTGAGCTTAAATGGACTCCAGAAGATGGTAGAGGACAGGAGGGCCTGGAGAAACTTTGTCCATAGGGTCGAGATGGGTCGGACACGACTTTGCAGCTAACAACAACAACAAAGCTCTGTTGTATATCACTAGAGTCACTTGGGTAGTTATATAAAATAGTTTAATAAGTAAAATTTATTATTATTATTATTATTATTATTATTATTATTATTATTATTATTATTATTATCAATACATGAAGCATTATTTTTTTCTTATCTTAAAAATACTATTTGCTATTTTTCTTGAAACTTTTAAAACATGATGTAAGGTCTAGTTCAGGGGTCCCCATCTGTGGTCCACGGACCAGTATTGGGCTGCGGCATGCCAGCAACTGGTCTGCACAAAAAGCAAAGCCCCATCCACAGGATGCAGGCAGCACACAAAACCGCACCCCCTCTGGTCCACAGAAAAATCTCTCTCCATGTAACTGGTCCCTGGTGTCCAAAAGGTTGGGGACCTCTGGTCTAGTTTTACTGAATAAGATGTTCTCATTCTGAATTCAGAAATGGCATTTTTTAATTAATTGAAATGGAGTAATGAGTTATCTATTTTTTTTCTTGAGAAGGAAGAGTAGGTATTACCAGGGCCTAGCAACCACAAGGTATACAAAAACAGGCCTTCTTAAGTATGTCATACTATTCTACCTCATCGCAGAGAAGTAAAATATTGAAAGGTAACTATTGTAAGTGCCCTGCATTTTCATCACCAAATAATCTTTTTTCAAATAAAGATTTGGTTGCTAGAAGTTAAAAACAATGTGATGGCACATATTAATCAGATAAAGAGTCTACAATCACTTTATACTGGATGATTAAGCAGATCGTAATAGGAATTCTGGTTAGACTGCACCCCAAATAGTTTATTGGAAGACATCTACAGTACTCTCTCCAAAAAATTAGTGAAAGGAAATGTTTTCCTGTAATTCCTTAACTCCACTGGCAGACATCCAAAAGTTCCTTCCCGCAGTGACCTCAGTGAGCCTTAAATTGCTTAATTTCCACAGTGTAACACAGTTCAGAAAGCGGACAGTGCTCTATGCTTATCAAATCTAGCCTTGATGTAATTTTAGTTTATTTAAATCCTTTTCCTGTTTAAAGCTAGTGACTGGCTTTGATGGTTATAGATGCAGACTTTGTGGGCCATATCTATGAAAGGCTATGATTGATGATGTTTACTACATAATCCGTTAGTTACTTCAACCTATGTCTGCATGGTAGAGTATTATTTATTTTAAATTTCTTAAATGCATCACATTTTTCTTTTTGGGTTTTTTTTAAAGCTGCAGACAAAGATTTTGATTCTAACAATGCTCTTTGCTCATAAGAAATATTTATGAATTTAGAAGAGGCTTGGATATGAACAAATGCACTCTAAAATTCTTTGCCTCACACCCATTTTCTATTAATCTGACCTGCTTTCTATTTCCTTGGGGCAAAAAGACATTACACTGAGGACATGTAATTTTCTTCTTTCCATGTATTATTATTTTTTCTTTCCCCTCTGGTGATTTGTGTAGCTATATTGCATATTCACACTAATTTTGTTTTAAGTCATCTTTTTAAACATTTTTACATAGTAGTCTGTAGTCCTGCTTATTTCATCACCAAAACAGGACTTCAAATTATGATTTACTTGAAATAAATAATCCTTTGATGGGATTATGTTTCTCTCTTACTATTTTTATTATTTATTTACTGATTTATTTATTTAAACTGTTGGATGGCACATTTCTCCGCCATTATCTTAAATGATTCATCTAGCCAGGCTAAAAGAAAACTAGCTTTTGTTATCTAGTTCATTGAGCTCCATTTTTTTTTCCTCTATCACATCTTCATCTATTCAGCAAAACTGTGGAAATATGTATAAGACAAATGACACACTTAAGTACACTGATAATAATAATGAGTATATTCATCAAGACGATTGCTGTTATTAATATTAATTAATGAAGGAAATTATTGTATCTAAAGGAGTATCATATGGAAATTGATTTTACATGGAGCATTGGAAGCCTGATGGCCTGAAATATCAGTGATGCAAAAATGGGATTGTTTTATCTCAAGGTTATCCATTCAAATGGAGCCATGGGTAATAAGAAGAAAAAATCGCATGGACCTTGACTTTGTGATCCCATTTGCTTATGTCAGCAAGTGAACCTCACAAAAATGTCTCCTTTATTGTTAGCTCTTGTATGAACAGGAACCAAGTGGTGTTCCCTCTTTTCACATTTTCCCCCTTTGAATTTCTTTAACACAAAGCAAAACCTCAATCAAAACCTCTTAGCAGGTAAGGACAGTATTTTGTGAATAAAACAGATCTCAAATATTGTATAAAAGATTTGGAGATGATATTATTATTATTATTATTATTATTATTATTATTATTATTATTATTATTATTATTATTATTATTATTATTATTATTATTATGATTAAGTGTTGCCATGGGGTGAGGTTATGGGGTTTTATGTTGTAATTTTTAATGCTGTAAGACACTCGGAGCCACCTATGTGTGAGTTGGGTAGCCAATAATAAATAAATAAATAAAATTCCCTGTGAAAGATTGCTTCCACTTATCTTTTCTCCTCTCAGCCATGAGCCATGGGAAAATGGAGGGTGAATAGGCAGCACAATATTTTCTCAGGCAAAGTGAAGTATTGATAGAATCAAACAGGCAATAACAAAAAAGAAGCAACAAAATCAGACAACTTGTCTCAAAGGTGCTTTCTCAAAAGGCAACTGGACTATTTTTTTCCATTGAGGAAGAGGGAGAAGATATTTCACTTCTCATCCAAGAAGCTTCCAGTTCTGGCCAGAACCAACGAAGCTTCTTGCATGAGAAGCAAAAATCGCCTGTGAGACAACTATGACCTGGATGACTGAGAATCTGCACAGAATCAGACATCTTTGAAAACAACAAACTGGACCAGAAGTAGGCTACACCAGGTGCCCCAAATATCCAATGGAAGCAATTACTTGACATTAAAGTATTTCTTCCAATGAAAATATTATCCTCCAGAGACATTAGACATTCAGGATTTTACTAATAAAAAAGTACTTTCTCAGCATGTCTGTCAAATACCTGCCTAACCAGAGAAGCTGGAATCACCTGGAAAATGTGTGTTGATCTGGTCAGACTTTCTCCCTTTCTTAAATAAAAATATACTGATTTATACTGCAATGGGATTCTCATACTTTATCATATCTGTTTTGAAGGCATGTTGTGAGTATTCCTGCTGCATTTGTAAATAACTCTTTTATAATTCTTATGTGAATGAAAGCTATGAAAATGAACCCTTTGATTAGGTTATTCTAGTTCTCAAAGTGTGATCTGGGAAACCCCCCCCCTCCACCCCGGGATCCCAAGAACTTATCAGGGAATCTGTTAAATCAGATAAGTAAACGATTTTATCAGTTTTAATTTAATTTAATAGTAAATACTGATAGATATAACAGACAAAAGCAAATCACACTCATTTTAAGGGCTACTGGGACCAAAATGTTTGAGAACCAGTGAACTAGTCAATAACTAGATATGTAAAGGAAAAAATGAGATGGTGAATTTTAAATGTTATGTTATTTTGCTTCAAATATCTCTATTATATTAGTGATGTAAAACAAGGATGATGATGATGATGATGATGATGATGATGATGATGATGATGATGATGATGATGATTATTATTATTATTATTATTATTATTATTATTATTATTATTATTATTATTATTATTATTATTATTATTCTAAATTTCCTCAATGCTTTATGAAAATTCCATGATTCATTATTAAAATAGGTGGGTTATTTTCTAATTTGAAGAGGATATTTATGAATACAGCTGAATTTTAATGTGAGGTGCAACAGTTGCAAGCCCTGGATGGTGTACATGATTTGCCCTATTTGTTGTTTGTGTATTTATGAGGTTGTCGATGCTGAGTTACAATCAGGTCAAGTCCATTTCAGCCATGATTTTTCAAACCTTCTAATTTTTATCCCCATATCCTTATATGAAACCTAGTTTGCAAATTTGGAGGGAAAATCTTGAAAAAAAATCTTGAAAATATGCATGTATTTTGTGCACGTTTTGTACAACATGAAGTTCAAAGGGTTGGGGCTTGGCCCCTCTTCAGTTCACATTATAAAGACAGGGTAGTTATTCAGGAATGCTATAAAAGCACCTCTATCACCGGTCACTAATCCTACCTAATTTATTTTAATGCTTAGCTGTCAGTGATGCCAATGGTGTGATTCAAATATATGAATAACTGGTTTTCTGTGTGGATGCCACTTCCGAAAGTCCATTCTGGGCCTGGGCAACAAAAAATTAACTACTGGTTCTGCTGAAGTGGTGCGAACCGGCTGAATCCCACCACTGAGTGGTGCCCTGGATGGGCTATCTACAAGCCTCTTCCTATAAGAGGTCTACTTTCCTTTCAAGAGACGTACAACTACCCAGGGCAATCTATCATCTCAAACTTCTAGAGCCATTCATGCAGAATAAAGAAAGATCCTGCTTCCTGTATTCTAGAAGATACCCCCTGATTTGCATGAAGTGAACCCAATTTGCTTGGGGTTTTGGGGTGTGTGTGTATGTGTGTGTGATCACTTTATGAAATTGCAAACTGCTTCCAGATTTTGAAAAGTATAGATACCAATGTCTACAGTCATGTATTTGGATTGGCAGCTACGTAAATTCAACTCCTAAAATAAATGAAAACAGAAATGCATTTGTATTTCTGGACTAATACAAAAATGACTAATACAAAAATCTTTATAAATATTCATCTGATATTGTTCATATCTCTACTTGTAAGCTAGAGATTGCACCCTTTCATTGCTACAGGAGGCCTAAACCAGTTGATTAGGTCTGGAGAAATGCATGCTCTCGAGAGGTAGTGCAAATTCAGCTAATGTTATAACTTCTGTCAGAATATCCTGCTTCTTAAAGCAAGATTTTGCCTCTTTATTTCCCTGGAGAATCTTTTTTTTCTGTCATAGAGATAGAGAAGAAAATGACTGAATCAAAAACAAACATTTCAGTCAGCAAAAAAAAAAAAAGCTCAGCAACAATGGATATTACTGAAATAATAAATTGCTCAGAAAATAAATGTGGAAACAATTTACTTATGTAGTAAAAGAATATAGATCTATAGATAGACTTTATATTGTCAATTATTCACCAAACACAAAGTAGTTAGTCAAATTCTCTTGCTCTCTACTATTCTTTGGATTGCTAAGTTATGGCACTATTGTACCTCTTCAACTTGTACACTAAATTTATAATTATTAAGATAATTATTGACATTAGCTTGTCTGTGATGAAGTTTACTATGAAAATATTTATTCATTTCTCCTCAGAGGCATCTCTTATACTTTGTGGGGGAGTTTGCTGCTGATTTGTAGGAAGTTGGAGTGAAGAGGTAAATTAGCATTGAATGACTGGTATGTAGAAACATCCTCTCTAAATTTCATAGTGTTTGCAGAGTGTGCTTTAGTTTGGCAGGATTGCTGTCCATAGGCAAACAGCAATAAAGAAACTACTCTGAGCAATTTATTATGATGTTCTTGATGCCCCATGCAAAATTTGCTTTGTAAATTTGTTCAATAGGCTAGGTCAAGGGTAGGCAACCTTGGCTCTTTTATGACTCGTGGACTTCAACTCCCAGAATTCCTGAGCCAGCCATGCTGAGGGGAAAGGGAGAGGTTTCCAAGCTGAGTAATGCTGGCTCAAGAATTCTGGGAGTTGAAGTCCATGAGTCATAAAAGAGCCAAGGTTGCCTACCTCTGGTCTAGGTGATGCCACATCCTCTAGAGAACTTTTTCCACCAAAATGATTTGTGAGAAGTGTGATAAACCTAACTGCTAGGCTAAGTGTCAACTGATCTTTTCTTGGGGCAGAAATAAACTACGGGCATTTGTTCTGTACATGTTAAAGGAGAGAAAATGTTTACTTGTTTTGTTAAAAAAAGGTATTCCCAGGAGCAATTTCAAAAGACCTGTATGTTGGAATGGACTTAATGCAATGACATGTGGAAAAATAAGTTAGAAGTATTGCTATATTTAAACAGATGTAGGAATACACTTATACACATGCCTGTCACATGTAAGGGTTAAGAAGCTTGACTAGGAGTGGAGAGTGAAGAGACCCAGGTTGTAGTTTTCTCTCAGACATGGAAACTAGCTTGGTGAATTTAGCTAGCCATTCTCTTTTAGTCATAGACTGAGAAGTGGAAATTTTCTTATTTCCAACCTGTTTTAAATTGAAGTGGTAGTCTGTCAGCTTCCACTGTCTTTAGTTTTTGATCAAAGAAAATACAATAGGGTTATACCCATACATGCACACAGACATGCACACACAAAATCTAAGTTTGTTAAATGTAAGGAGGAGAACTGTATTTGCTAAGTAGTCTTAAACTCTGCTGGTTTACCATGAAAAATAATGAGCAAATAGGTAGAAACATCTCAGAAGAAAGCAGAGCTGGCCAGAATCCTAAATAGAACATCTCCACACAGTAATAATGTATTTCAGGTCGCTTCCTCACTAATCTAAATAGGAAATATTCCTTATCAGAGCAAGCATGCCACTCAGAATTAGCCGTTCCAGTTCTAATCATCTGGGTGAATCAAGGAATGAGGATTATTTAATGTGAAAGCATCACTGCTCAATTTTAGAAATTTTATTCCACCTTCTCCTCCCTACAGCTTTGCCTATGAATTGCAGGCAAGAAGAATTCAGCTCCCTTTCCAGCCAACTTACAGAATAAAGTAATACCTTGCTGACAGGTGCCTTACATTTTAGATGCCAGAACAGATTTTAGTATGGATTTTGAAGCTTAGCCATGGCTGAAATTATATGACAGGACTCTCACAAATAAGGTTCTGACTACATAATGAACCTTCCTTAAGCCTCTGTTATATTTCATTAGGAAGCTGAGACTATTGGAAGATTTCTCTTTGGTATTTCAGTATAACTGTTGCTTTGATCTCCTGAACTGAAGGTGGGATATAAAGCAGACAAACAAGCAAACCACTCTGCATACTTGAAAAAAGCACTGGGAACATAGCAGAAATGTGTGATAGTAACCCTTATTTATCAATGACTATTGGGAAATGAATGAAACCAGAAATGTAAACCAGCTTGGAATCAAGTCATTTATATACACAACTAGTTAAATAAGACCTATTTATTCCTAAGTAAATGTTTATAAAATTGTGGACTTAGGATCCTTCCACATCACAACTGTTTCTGGTTTCCAATTCCTCCAAAGCAATTCAAAGGGGACTTGCGATCATTTTTAGTCCTACCAATTTCAAACTGTTCAGATCATACAGAAATCCCAATGATCTAATCATTGTTTATCACCAGGTAATCAATAGGAAAGCATAATCATTGTTCAGTTAATTTCTTGACCTCAGATCATGAAGTACCAAACATCTCTTAATCCATACTCCAAGGAAAAGGGAAAATAAATTTATTTGTTAATGACAGGTGCACGGAGACAACATTAAAACATTCTTATCAACCTACAAAATTGAATTGAATGTTATAAAATCTATAGATTGGCAGCGTTGGGCAGCAGAAAAAAAACTAGCTTTGCTTCAGTTTCAGAGAAATCTGAATTTTGTTCTTATCTCACAACCAATGGACAACCTGTGATTGCACAAGTCACAAGCCAATTCTGAATTATAATAAAGTTATCACATGGAGATACCCTTTCTAAGCCCAATATCAGAAGCTGCTTCTTGCCAAGATCCTTGATCATTCTGGCAGAAATCAGCTGTCTTTGGACAGTATAGGGGCCCTTTTATGACTTGTGGACTTCAACTCCCAGAATTCCTCAGCCAGGCATGCTGGCTGAGGAATTCTGGGAGTTGAAGTCCACAAGTCATAAAAGGGCCAAGTTTGAAGACCCCTGCTATAGGGATTTCTACAGGCTGTTCAGAAGCTCATGCATTATCTTGTTTTTACAGTATTCTCTTGCTAGGCTTTTCCTAACTGCAACTGGCATACATCCAGATTCTTCAGCCTATGAAGTTACAAGTAGAACTGGAAACAGGTGGCATACAAAAATACAGATCATCAGTCATTAAGGACATATTCCTAAAAAATAAAATTCAATTTTTAAGGGTTGAGTGCATTTGCTTAAAGTTCTCTTGCCTTTCATTGTTAATTTATTATTACTGTTATAATATATATAAAGGTCAAGGAAAGTCTATTCAAAAATCAGCTAATTTTTAATTAGCTGACCTTGTCACCAAGGGCATAATTTTAACCAAATTGTGTTTTTTTCTTAATAAACAAAGCAAATATGGATGCTTCATCACACTTACAACTTAAACAAGAGATATGCTTGGTGTAATTTTTCAGTGCAGATCTGGATGTTACAACTTAAATCACAGTCACAAATATTTGCTGAAATGTATTTCTCTCACACACACTACAAAGGAATGAAAGAAGGACATAAAAGCTGAGTAGAGATTTCTGAAAATCCGTTTCACTTCAGGCAGCAATTTATAACTCTGCAATATATAACTCACCCCACTAGTATTAATAGAAATCAAGGCTTTTCTAACAAAAGACTCTGCAGGTTTAACAATGGGCTACTAAGCTTTTAACACATTTGATTTACATGACCAGGGAAAGAATCTTAATATGAATAGTTGGTCCAGGGTTCATGCTCTGGTCAGGCAAAGCATGGGTCACTTTAAAAGGTTTGGGCAATTAGAATTCATTTAGCTGGTTGGGAGAATTTGCATATAAAACATAATTAGGGAAAGCCAAGAAGCTGAGAGGGACTGGGAGATCAAAATATTTTTCAAACTGAATGAACTTGTGTAGAAAATAAATCCAGAGAAAGAAAGATTTGGGGGAATATTAAAAAGGCAGAATATATTTCCCCAAAGGAATAATGGAGAAGAGCTTAAAAAAGACAGAAACAGAAATCAGCTGCCCCTAGGCAGAGGTCAGCTTTTAGAAAATGCAAATTCTGTAATCCTTTCAGAAAGGTTGGAGCCTTCCGGATAGAAGCTGAAGAGATTAGGAGGACAAAGGTCCCTAAAATCTACATACCCCATCCAAACCTAAAAGACATGATCTTTGGGACATAATACCCAAAGGGGACACTCAGACTCAGGTCAAAGTACATGACACAGGAAATACAAAGCCTCAAACAGGAATAGGAAACAACCTCAAGAGCCCCAGAAGGTATAAAAAATTACCATTCCCTGCAACATGTGGTCAGCTTTCCCAGAGCCATGCTTCTGTCTGGCTCTGCTCTTCAATAAACTACAACCTTCTTTCTAAAGCAGTCTCCATTTTTTTTATTCCCAGCTTGGACTGGACACCGATGACTTTTCTTTCAATACTATCTTTAAAATGATGGCTATCTTTAAAAACATGGCTGCATGTGCACCAATATATTGCACATAGAATAGAATAGAATAGAATAGAATAGAATAGAATAGAATAGAATAGAATAGAATAGAATAGAATAGAATAGAATAGAATAGAATAGAATAGAATATTCCTTTTTAATGTTTGAAATATGAGACTATTTTCCTAGTTTTGGCAAGATTATTTTATAACAAATTCTCCAGTGTTCTAGTTGCTATTGTGAATGTAAGAACATAAAACAATTCCTGATGTCATATAGAAAGATCTTTCTAGAGCAGGCATGTTGTGTGATGTATCACAACTTTTTTCCCATTGTCAGCAATGGGGTAGGCACAGTTTCAGTATGATGCATCCGGCCCGTGGGCCAGCAGTTTGACATGCCTGTTCTATTGGAACATTTTTTTCACCAAAAGTGCCTCCTCTATAGTTTTTCTCCACCGAATTATACTCAATCCAGCTGTAACAGATTAACAAATTGAAATCATTGTGGATGTATGTAATTTACTTTATAAGGGCAGCTCACCTAATGGCCATATCATATATTATGATTTTCCTAAATAAATTAGCAACAAAACTGCTAAGTGTGCAATCATTTTTGCATGGTTTAACTCAGTAATCCTTACAGAGCTCTAAAAGTTAATTAAATTAATGAAGATAGCAGACCTGAAATAGAGACTTTTTAAATCTCTTCTAAAGAATCCATTAATGATACTACCCTAAGGGTCTACACAGTCACATTGTACATTCTGACAAGCAATGGCCCGCTGTGTTCCTAAGGTTTTCAGAATCCACAATTTTTCACAGTGCTAAATTCTGACATTGTTCATACACATGGAATTGAATCAATGATCAATACAATATCTTTGAGACTAAGTTTATGCTTCATTAAGAGCCTTTCCCTATTTTAGCCAAATGTGAACTATAGGATATTTCCTTACTTCATTACTCTTGCTCTATGTAATTGAATTATTCCCAAATGCAACAAAATTGCAAATTACTGGCTTTGAAAATCCAAACCAGCACAAGGTTAAAAAAAAAATCAGTTGCAGGTAAATCTAACATCTTAAAAAGCTGATTAAAACAGTATAATGTCCCACATTTGGCACCTAAACAAATATAAAGACAGTCTGGATAGAAAATTAGTAGTAATTCAATTTATTATGACTGCATTTTTATTGCCAGAGAAAAATTATTCTGCAATTTTCTACTTCAGGTATTGACAATATACTGCCTTGGCTACAGTTTACACTGAGACTGAAATCAGGGTGTTGGGTATATGTTTTTTCATTCCAGGCAACAAATAAACAAAAATCACATAACTTTTATTTCTCATTTGTTCAAACTATACCCCTCTTTCTATTCAAATTAAAGCTGTATTCAAGGTGACTTACAATAGTTACACTATAGTCAGTGGTGGGATTCAAATATGTTAACAACTGGTTCTCTGTGTGGATGCAGCTTCCGGAAGTCTGTTCTGGGTCTGGGCAACAAAAAATTAGCTGCCAGTTCTACTGAACAGGTGCAAACTGGCTGAATCCCACCACTGAGTGTAGTAAAACTAAAAATTAAACTCAGTATTAGCATCACTTCACAATGAACAATTAACAGCCTGGTAAAATAAGGTTTATTTATTTATCAAATTTAGAAACCACTCACCTTCCTCACAATATATGAGAAGACTTATTCTGTGATGAGAGACTGGGATGCATAAACAGAACTCTCGAGGGAATAAATTCTAAAGCCTGAACACAATTCAAGAGGAAGCCTTTTCTTTTGTGTCAGAGAGAGAGAAGTCTCAAGTATCCTGCAAAATTACATAGACAGGGAAGGTAGTTCGACAGGCGCTAAACCATTTAGGGCCCTATGTCTAGAAAATAAATAGCAAATTCCTTATTTTGGACCAAAGCATGGCTGTCTGCCTGATTTTGCACCTGATTTTGAACTTCTCGATATTTATTTAACATTAACCCCACATTGTACAAAATAGTAATCCAGATGACTAAATTGTTAGTGTGACATACGATTATTAGTGGCCTGGTACAGCTGCTGTTCTACTGGCATGACTAAGCAAATGGCATGAGAAAGGGGGGAAAAGAAACTGAATTCTGGCCTTAAAGGGCAGCTCTGGTGCCCCAAGGCTGATGAATTGAACTGGCTATGAACTAGGACTTGTAGGGAGATACAGAATAGTTTCAATGTCCCAGCCTTGTACATAGGTGTACTAGAACCCTGGGAGGGATACCTACCTCCCCAGTTCTAGGAAATAGGTGTTGGTTTGAGTAAAAGTTGAAGAAAGAAAGAGAGAGAGAGAGAGAGAGAGAGAGAGAAGAGGAAAGAAGGAAAAGAGAAGGGAGAAAACCTGCGTGAAATGGAGTGGCTGAAGAGAAAAGTTGGAGAGTGAAATTATTTGAGGGTACAGAACAATTTCTCAGGCAAGGAGAAGAAAAGACCAAAGGTGGATTCCATTGAACAAGGATACCATCGACCATGGTATCCTACTGGGGCGTCTCAGGGGGTTGGGAGTGGGAGGCACCATTTTACGGTGGTTCTCCTATCTCCTGGGCCAATCGCAGTCGGTGTTGACAGGAGGGCAGAGATCCGCCCCGAGGCCTCTCGTTTGTGGAGTCCCTCAGGGGTTGGTTCTCTCTCCCCTCCTGTTCAACATCTATATGAAGCCGCTGGGCGAGATCATTCGTGGTTTTGGGGTGGGGTACCATCAGTACGCTGATGATACCCAACTTTTTTTCTCCACCCCGAACCAACTCAGTGATGCCCTCACCATGATGTCCCACTGCCTGGAGGCGGTTCGGGTTTGGATAGGGAGAAACAGGCTTCGTCTCAATCCTGCCAAGACTGAGTGGCTGTGCATACCGGCATCTCGGGTTAACCAGACTATTCCATCATTAACGATGGGGGGTGAGGTGTTACCCCCCGTTGATAGGGCTCGCAACTTGGGTGTCTTCCTGGATTCGTGGCTCAGTTTTGAAGACCATATAGGAGCCGTGACCAGGGGGGCTTTTGCCCAGGTTTGCCTGGTGTGCCAGTTGCAACCCTACCTGGACTGAGATGCCCTACGCACAGTCACTCATGCACTCGTGACCTCCCGTTTAGTCTACTGCAACGCTCTCTACATGGGGCTGCCCTTGAAGGCTCCAGCTGGTGCAAAATGCAGCCGTGTGAGTTGTGATGGGGGTTTCCCATTACCCCCATGTAACACCTCTGCTCCGCGAGCTGCATTGGCTTCCGGTTGCCCTCCGGGTGAGATTCAAGGTGCTGGTGATGACCTATAAAGCCCTAAATGGCTTGGGTCCAGGATATCAGTTCCCTTCGTCCTGTGCGCTCCCACAGGGAGGGCCTTCTCAGGGTGCCGCCAGTAAAAGAATGCCGGCGGATAACACCCAGGGTGAGGGCCTTCTCAGTGGGTGCGCCTGCCCTTTGGAACCAGCTGCCCGTGGAGCTTAGGACTGCCCCCAACCTTCGATCATTTCGCCAAGACCTGAAGACCTGGCTCTTCGAGCTTTCTGGCCCAGGCTGAGTTTTAATTGGGGTTTTAACTGGGGTTTTATATGTTTTATATTTTTTCAGGGATTTAGTTTATCTTTTTAATTGTTCTTAATTTTTGTATTGACGTTTTTATGCCCTGTAAACTGCCATGAGTCCTACGGGAAAGGGCGGTATATAAATTCAATAAAATTCAAATTCAAATTCAAAATGAAGATCTAGAGAAAACACTACTTCACCCAAGTTCCAAGACAGGAAGGGACCTGGCTGATGATAAGACAGCATCCTCACACAAGACCCAAGTGGGGAAGGAGGGGTTTGTCAGTTGTAGGAAATCTTTATACAGGAAATATTTAAATATCCCAATTTCTTCCTTATTATTACTTAGATTAGTTAATTAGCATATCAAAAAGCAACAGTACTGAGCATGCTAATGGAATCCTGTAGATATCACAGGGGTTGGACTGTAGTTTCCAGTGTCATTTGAGTTGGCCTCAATGGAAGGAGCAGACCACATGCTTCAAAAATCCCTCCAAGATCCAAAAGCATATTGTGTCTTATTATATACTGCTCAAAAAAATAAAGGGAACACTTAAACAACACAATGTACTGTATTTAATAGTAGGATGTCTTATCTTGTGTTCCCTTTATTTTTTTGAGCAGTATATTAAAAAGCAGCATGTGACCTAGAATTACACTTCTTTGTGTCAGTTTTACAGCATAGGTCAGCAATGACCCAACCAGTCTCAGTACCAAATTTCAGAAGAAAACCTGCTTGAAATGGGACTTACAATCAGATGTATCTATAGATATGATATGTACACTTTTTCAATTATCTTTTTCAGTACCGTATTTTCCGGCGTATAAGACGAAAAACCTTGAAAATCTTCTTAAAAGTCGGGGGTCATCTTATACGCTGGGTCGTCTTATACGCCGGAAAATATGGTAAATGAATATTGGTGTATAATTATTACAAAATTCCTGGGTTATTCAGTATATGTGGTGAAGTACCATCCAGAAATGGTTCTTAAATATGGGCTATTGCCAGCTGAATCTGATGGGAGGAACTGGGGCAAAAGGGAGATAGTCGCACTCATCTCTCTATATGTCTTTTCAAATTTTGAAAATCTATAAGGTTAAAGGAATTAATATGAAAATTTCCAACATTGGCATTATATTCCAAAATATATGAAATGCAAGAAAGGTAGATATGATCAAATTTAGGCACAACAAACAATGTAAATAATTTTATCAAGCCACCAACTGTTGCAGTTTCCTTTTTCCAATATTTTGTTGAAGAAAGTACTACAGATTCAGAATATTTATGTGGATGTGGTGGAAGTAGCAAAATAAGCTCTCAAGTTGGGTCTAGAGTTATTCATGCTTGGAAGAAACCCATTGAAACCAGTGACATAAATTAGCCATGACAAATTAAATTCTTTTAATTTGGGGCTGTCTTTTCTAAGCATGGCTAAATTCAGATCCTGTCCAATCTCTGACAAATTTTTTACAATAGATAATGACACACAGCATTGGAACCACTGAAAAGGTCAAAAATAATAGAATAATCCCTTTCGTACAATATGATTGCATATAAGGGAAGAATAGTTATTCCTGCAGAAATGAAAAATAAATGCCTTTTCTCTGGGGTGATAATTTAAATTCCATAGAGTTTTTAACTACTGTATTAATGTCTTTCCAGCTAGGTGGGTAATTATTTCACAGGACAATAATGCTCCCCAGCAACTTCTTCAGGGACTGAAGTTGGGAAAATAAAGTTCAGAGACATAAAGAACAGCAATTAGAGGCTCAAATTACTTTACAGTTATTGTTTCCATTAGCAGTGGTTGGAAAATGGAATATGCAATGAGTAGCATGTGAAATGCAACTTGCAGCATAACTAATCTCCAGAGATTTTACAGGACTTTTCATTCTTGTTAGGGAACAACAAATAAGCACTGGCAATAGTACAGTTTGCATATCATTTCATACTATGACTATTCTCCCTATGCTTTCAAAAGCAAGAAACAGAGAGAAATGATGATTAAGACCATTTTTAATTGTTGCTACCCTTGTAAAACAGTCAGGACAAATTAGTAACTATTGTGGCAAAGTATGCCAAAAACCAACCCAAACTCAAACAAAAAACTAGCATTAAACTCAGCTGAATAATTTGGTGGTGTCACAACCTTTCTTTCATTTAGTTTTTGGCAACGCCATCCACATGACCTTTATATCCAATGGCCTTTTAACATAAAATGAAGCTTTCTGAGAAATGTGTAATTCACTGCTTCCAATCAAATCATCTTAAATATTCAAACTAAAGGAAACGTCACTCAGTATTTCTGTATGAAAACTATCCCATGATACTTGCCATTCATCCCACTGTTTGAAGCACACCTGAGATAGCAAAGTATTTTTGCTACTGATTCCTTTGGAAACAAATCCAGAGACTTTATCTTTTTAGGAATCCATGATGGAATAAACACTATAAACAAAGTTAGGCTAGCATTTGTCTTTCTCCTCAAAAAAAATGAAAGCTGCATGATAATCAATAGCTTTCATTAGCCTTCAGGAAGCTCAACATGTTCCCTTTGCAGTGAGTTTTCTCCTCCAGAATTTATAATAAAATGAAAAAAGAAAACACTGGCAAAGATTATTTTCAGTGGGCTCAGAGTTTATAGATGTTTATTAGGCTGCTCACAGTTCATTCTGCAATTTTCTAGATTTTTTGAAAAGTGCCATTTTGAAAAATGCAAAGGTACAATCCCTACCTGCCTCTGTCCAGTGTGATTTTTTTAAAATAACAATATTATATATTCTTGCCTTCAAAACACCCATATCAATGTTTAATTCCTGGGTTCCAAGCTCACCCCGTGCCAAATGCTTGGGAGAACAGTTAGTTCTTTAGAGTGTTTTGGAAGACAAGGAGAATGGGAGCCTGCCAGATTTCAAGAGGAAGAGTGTCCAGAGGGCAGAAGTTGCTATGGAGAAGGCACAGTTCCTATTTCCTACTAGATTTGGGACAAGGGACTTGAAGTGTGTCCACTCTTGAAATGTGCTCTTGTAGAAATCCTCAGGGAGAGGCTGTCCCACAAATACCCTGACCTTGTCCTGTGTAGGACTTTAAAAGTGATAATCAGGACGTTAAGTTGCACCCATAAAAAGACTGGGAGCCAGTGCAGCACACATAATAGTGGTACATAATGGACAAACTGGGTGGTGTGCTACAATCCATGTTCTACTACATTCTTATATATGATTACTATCTCCTCAGACGGCCATTTTGGTGACAGGTTCACAGTTGTCTTGATGTGGGTGGGGCAAAAAAATGCCCACCCAGCACTGTCGTGGGCTGGAAAAAGTGGAAGAGAGAATTGCAGTAACAATATAGTCTCAGACTCCTATGCATTTGCTAACTCCAGCTTAGAGCGTAATACATCAACATTTTGAAGGATAGTTTAAAGTTATTAATCCAGATTTCTACAAGAATTATACCTTAGTCAAATTTCTTATATTCCTTCTAGGAAGAAGACTTGGCACAATTTATCTTATTAACATGTTTTTTTCTTTTTTCAAATAATAATTTCTAAGGACTTTGTTTAATCACTTTTGCTAACAATGAGAGAAAAGAGCTAAATTAGCAATCCATGCTGTTTTGCTTATGATATATATGATTAATAAAGTATTCTTTACACATTGTATATATTAACTTGATCTGGGTTATTAATAGTTGGAGTCATACCACTGAATTTGTCTTAGATGACATGCAACATTTTGAAAAGGATGATTTTTCTTCACTCTTCAATCAAATAAGCATTTCCAAGGCATAATGGAAGTTGTGTTTCGTGTTTTCCCAAAAGTAAGACCCGGTCTTACTTTCTTTTGGGCTCTGAAGTAAGCATTAGGTTTTACTTTTGAGAAGGGCTTACTTTTTGCTGGTGCCAGTACCAGTAGGCCACAAGTATGTGGGGTTGGGGCAGGGCCTGTGCATGGTGTGGAAAAGCAACATTGTGGTGACAGTGTGGTGGTGGACCAGTACGGTACTGGTATGGCTGTGGTGGGCAGCAGTGGAAAGGGCGCCAAGCCTGGTGTATGGCGAGTCAGTCCAGATCTGGAGTGCCACCTCACCCTGGCCTGTCAGGGTCCTTCGCCAGTGGTTACCGGTGAAACTGCATTGTCCACCCCTTTGCCTTTGGACTTGAGATCTCATGAGAAGTTAGTCTGATTAAACTTTTTTTTTGGTCCTACAAACACACAGTCTGAGAAGTGAATGGAGAAATGGAATGCAGCTGAAAGGCAGGTTAGTAAAAAAAAAATGCTTGGGGGAGGTGAGGGCATGTGGGCAGCAACCTTACCCTGCATGATTTTGGCAGGTGTCTGGCAGGTGGAGGGCAGGCAATCTGGTGGGAGCAGCCAGTAGAGGCCAAAAGTGCCCAGCTGGCATGAGAGCTGCAGCGCCCACCAGGGCCCAAAGAGTGCCAGGTTCAGCCCTTAGCCTGGTGCCTGCAGCACCGAGTAGGCATACAGGCTGGCACTCAGCAGCCCAAAGTTGGAGGCCTGGACAATGTGGTTCCACCAGTGGCCACTAGCGAAGGGCCCTGGCAGGCCCCGTGATGGGGTGGCACTCTGGATATGGGCTGACTTGCCCCACACCAGGCAGGAGCAGCCCAGCAGTGCAGCTCAGAGCAGTGCAGCCAGGAAGGCAAAGAGCCCCATGAGGCAGAAGCAGCATGGGCAGCCACTTGGCTGCCACACAACACCCAATGTGGCCAAGAAATTTCCCAGCAGCAGTAGGGCCAGCAGGCAGGTGGAGGCCGGAGCTCACCCTGGGTTTGATTTGTGGTGGGACAGAGAGGGCAGGACCGGCTGTAGCCATTTCCACCAGTGGCCACTGATAAAGGGCCCTGGCAGGCTGGCGACAGGGGGAACACTCCGGCTGTGGCATGGAAGATCTAGGCCAACTTGCCCCATCCCACATTAGGGCTTACTTTTGGGGTAGGGCTTATGTTAGCCCCCCAAAAAAAACAGCTGGGGCTTACTTTTGGAGTAAGGTTTGCTTTTGGGGAAACACAGTATGAATGACACAATATAAAGGGAAACAAAGACTGGAAGAGTAAAAATAAGATTTCAGAAATTGAGTACAAATACTGAAAACTGTTCTTTATGGAAGGTTAAAAGGTGAGTCATGCTTTTTAATAGCTGTTCCAACTGACCAGTGGCTTTTCCTTGATATAATGTTCTAGGCTTTAAATAAAGAGTGCAATTTTCATCTGTTTGAGTGTCAGTTGAGTGAGACCTTTCAGTAATACAACTGCTTAACTCTTCCCATTTATATGTTCCAATAAACACGGTGCTCTGGAGCTCATCCTAGTTGTGGTAGAGTCTTACTGACATTTTAATTAGCAGTTTCCATTCATGACCACAATGTGTGAAGGAGGTCAAGTAAGGACATACTGACTGGTGTACCTACATATGTTAAATCAATTGTCAGAATATTGAACCTACTTTGATATTGCAATTCCTGCCTTTATGTCCATTATGTCTGCTATATCATGCCTTATCAAGGAAACATTGCAGTCGGCCCAGGTTCGAATCTCAGAAGGGTATGGCTGACTGATGAGAACAAATAAGTTTGAAATGATCATATCAGTCTCCCTTTATTCTTTGTTAGCAAGCCAAAAAATTTACACAAATATGAGCTGCCACTGCTTTGGCTACTGCCTGTAGATGGCCTTGGGCTAGGCTGAAACAGGAAATAAGATTTGTCCCGTGTCTGGGACTAAACAAGTGTATTCTGAATGCTTAACAAACATTTCACACACACACACACACACACATAATCTTTGGTCATTCAGGTTTTTCCCCACATAGAATTGGAGGTATTAGGACAACGTTTCGATGAAATCTCATCTGTCATCCTCAGGCTGGTGACTTCAGCTTCGTTCTTCTGGGAGAAGAAGCCAACACCTCAGCCACACAGGATGTTACAAAACAGCCGACTAATCCACATACAATAACCCCATCAACCAATCAACATGTAACAACACAGCCAACCAACCCGCTTACAGCAACAAAGTCAGCACCCCACACCCCCCCACCAATATTTATAGAGAGACAGCAGCTGCGATCACGCTTTGTTCGCACAAGCACGAAGCTGAAGACACCAGCCTGAAGATGATGAGTGGGACATCATCAAAACGTCGCCAAGAACAAGTCAGTGAGATGGACTGGACTGAGAATGATTCTACCAAAGTCATACAGCTGGCTTTCATGCCTAAGGCAGTACTAGAACTCATCGTTTCTAGGTTGGTGCCTTTACCACTAGAGCAAACTGCCCCTATTATTATTAATACACAGTGATAAACCAATTGATTCATATTCGTTTCTGCTATAACCATTCTTTCCAGCTCAATCTCTAATAAACTTAACTATCCTAAGTTAAGAGGAGAAAAATAACAATTATTTACCACTAATGTTTTTATTATTCTTGAAGCAGCAAGGGAAGCTGATAGTGAATAGCTTTCAGTCACTACACAGCAATAAATGTTTTTAAATGCTAGAATATATATAGCTGCATATTCTAATTGAGACCTGGCTTTGCAATGAGAATACCCAAATAATGAAAGCTCTGCACTCTTTATTTAGATTTGCTGTGACCAATATGTGAGAAAGATTGTTATACTAGTCCTATATTGGTGATAAACTCAGTAGCTATGGAGCGTTTAGTGGCAATTCTAAAGGATATCAGACGTTTCAATTTTTTTTGTAGAGAAAAAGATCAGTGGTATATTAGCATTACAACAAAGTTTGATTTGCAGTGTTGAAATAGAAAAGTGTTTCCTGCTGAAATTAGGTACTGTGTCTCCCAGCTATCAGAACTGGATGGCTAGCAAACACAAAAGATAGACTGATTGCACTTAATATGGAAATATTGGTCCGGGGCAGTAAAAACTACCTACTTGCTAAAGTCAAGGGCACTCACTAATTATTTCACAAATGGAAAACAGATGATGCAGAAAGATTCTTTATGACGCATTAGCGTTATTCTGACATGGTAGGGAGAGAAAAGGGCTTTTTGGTGATTGCTATGGGAATCTATTGTCTTGAAAAATATTCATATGGGGAACACTGGGCTGAAGTGTTTTAGCAACTGGAAGGAATTCCATTCCCACACTTCAGAGCTACATGTATCAATTTGCAATAAAAATAATAACATTTCCTCCATGCCTTTCCAAAACTAAGATGATACCTCCTGCTATGTGGGGAAAAAAAAAGCCTTATAGTTTTGTTTTTATCTCTTGGTTACAATATAGCACTTCCATATGATGGAAAATCTGCAGTGATTGACAAAGATTACAAGCAAATCTGAACGTGTTGTGCTGTCAAGTCAGTGTGCTTTGGTGTGAAATGGAGATTTGCTGTTTCTCCTTTAGTTCCATGTTTTGCATTCACACTTGTTTTTATTAGAACCACTTCACTGCACCTTCAATTTTCTAAAGGGTCAAAGGGTTAAATCAGTCAGCAGATGAGGTTAAGACAATCTTATTAATTTTGATGTACCTACTGAGGTGGAGTCTATGTTTCATCAAATGCTTACAAAATGCATGTAGAGGGTGGGGAACTAGAAAGGGAATCATGGGAAAGCAGATATCATGCAAGAGATGAATGCAAAAACATCAAGATACTGCTTAGTAAAATTAAGAAGGCTTGAATGTATACATACATTTCATTAAGCCCAACAGTACAGAGAAGGCAAGCACACATAGTTCAAAGAAAATCTGGGATGCAAAACAGTATTTTGGGAATATGAAAATGGGAATACAGTTAACCCCCAACTGAGCAATATCAGAGACACTGTTTATGATTGCCATCCATTAGTGCAAAACCAAAATGACTGTCTTATGATAAAGTAGAATTGATATAAGAATGATTCGCACCACATGTCATTTTCATACTAAAGTATCCATCTTCCACCCTGATATAGTACAGATTCATTCATTCATCCTCATAGGAATGACACTTCCTACAGTATCTTCCCCTTTTAGGAATTGTCTTAAATTGGTAAAATGCATGAGTTTATGTGCTTGTGTGAAACTACTGATTATTGAAGATAGCAATAGCATTACCACTTCATAGTGCTTTAGGGAGTCTAAGCAGTTAACAAAATCAGCATATTGCCCCCAACAATCTGGGTCCTCATTTTTTCAACCTCAGAAGCATGGAAAGCTGAGACAAACTTGAGCCTGTCAGGATCAAACTCCTGCCAGTGGGCAGATTTATTTATTTATTTATTTATTTATTTATTTATTTATTTATTTATTTATTTATTTATTTATTTATTATTTATTTACTTATTTAGACTTATATACCACCCTTTTCCCATAGGACTCAGGGCGGTTCAGAAGGTTTTTTTAAAAACAATACACAAGTTACAAAAATTAAAAAAAATTAAAATAATTACACTAACCTTGAACTAAAAACCCCAATTACAATTAAAATAAAATTAAAACCCCAGTTAATACTCTCAGCCCAGGCCAGAAAGCTCGAAGAGCCAGGTCTTCAGGTCCCGGCGGAATGAGCGAAGGTCAGGGGCAGTCCTAAGCTCTACAGGCAGCTGGTTCCAAAGGGCCGGTACACCCACAGAGAAGGCCTTCCTCCTGGGTATTGTCCACCGGCAATCTTTTACCAGTGGTACCCTGAGAAGACCCTCCCTGTGGGAGCACACAGGACGAAGTGAGCTTGATGCCGGCAGCAGGTGTTCCCTCAAATATCCCAGACCCAAGCCATTTAGGCCTTTATAGGTCATCATCAGCACCTTGAATTCTGCACCAGCTGGAGCCTCCGAGTGGTCCTCAAGGGCAGCCCCATGTAGAGAGCGTTGCAGTAGTCCAACCGGGAGGTCACGAGTGCATGAGTGACTGTGCGCAGGGCATCTCGGTCCAGGTAGGGCTGCAACTGGCGCACCAGGTGAACCTGGGCAAAAGCCCCCCTGGTCACGGCTCCTATATGGTCTTCAAAACTGAGCCGCAAATCCAGGAGGACGCCCAAGTTGTGAGCCCTATCAACGGGGGGTAACACCTCACCCCCCATCATTAGAGATGGAATGGGCTGGTTAGTCCGAGATGCTGGCATGCACAGCCACTCAGTCTTGGCAGGATTGAGACGAAGCCTGTTTCTCCCCATCCACACCTGGACCGCCTCCAGGCAGCGGGACATCACAGCGAGGGCATCACTGGGTTGGTTCGGGGTGGAGAAAAAAAGTTGGGTATCATCAGCGTACTGATGATACCCCACCCCGAAACCATGAATGATCTCACCCAGTGGCTTCATATAGATGTTGAACAGGAGGGGAGAGAGAACTGACCCCTGAGGAACTCCACAAACGAGAGGCCTTGGGGCGGACCTCTGCACTCCCGTCAACACCGATTGCGAGCGGCCCAGGAGATAGGAGGAGAACCACTGCAAGACAGTGCCTCCCACTCCCAACCCCCTGAGATGCTACAATAGGATAGCATGGTCGATGGTATCAAAAACCGCTGAGAGATCTAATAGAACTAGGACAGAAGAGCAACCCCTGTCCCAAGCCCGCCAGAGATCATTCACCAGCATGACCAATGCCATCTCTGTGCTGTACCCGGGCCTGAAACCCGATTGGTACGGGTCCAGATAATCAGTTTCCTCCAGGAACAGAGGAAGCTGATGCGCCACCACACTCTCAACCACCTTCGCCAGAAAGCGAAGGTTGGAGACAGGACGATAGTTGTTTAAAATCGCTGGGTCCAGGGCAGGCCTGCAATACTGAATTCCAAACTCCATGCTATCACAGATAGCTTATCCATCATGAGTTTAGTTTATATGGGGAATAAACATCTACCTACAATTAATTAAAGACAGTATATGAAACACCCCATGAAACTTCCTTACTAATCATAGATAGGACTCACCAGTGTATTTTTAGAAAGTCACTTAAAATGTCACTTCTGGCAAAACGCAAACAAACAATCAAATCAAATGATTTAAAAGAAACAAACAACAGTGCTCCCACAGTTTTCAATAAAAGCATGATTTTGTATGTAGAAATATACAGTAAAAGCCAACATCAATAAATGCTCTTTTGGGGAAGAGGAAACTAAGAGAAAGTTAAGACTTGTTAGGATTAAACAATAACGGGACAGTTTTTTTTTAAAAAAGCTGAATGTTCACCAAATAGGATTACTTCAATAATCTTTATTAATACCATGGTTATTATCCTATCTAAAGCCTATTCTATTTAAAAAACAGCACACCAGACTTGTATAAACAACAAAATGAGAGAATGAATGCATCACTAAAGAGAAACGAACAAAAGACGAACAAGGTCAGCTTCAAAAACTGGTATCATCCACATTTGCATTATGAATGCAATTTATAATTATATAGTTCCCATTTTGTTGATGAGATTTCCATATTTTTAAAGTATTATGATGATTCAGGCATTAATAAACAGCTAGAGAGTGCTATTGTGGGAAAAATAGAAATGAACTTATAATTTTACATTTACTTATGAAAAATCACAGTGTATTATGTATCCAAAAAACATGGGATGATTACATTTGAAAAATAAGACTTTGGTTTCCTGGGTCCTTGATAGATGGTATTGTTTAATTGGGGGGGGGGTGCAGTGCATTCACCTTTGTCAGGTCTTCCCAACCAGGTAGTTAAGCAGTCCTTCATATAATGAAGTCCTATGTCATGTAGGGCTTTATAAGTTACAGCCAGCACCATGAATCAGTGCAACTTGTGAAGCAAGGGTATCACTTGAACATACTGAAAGATGCTCACCATTGCCTACTCTGCCACATCTTAGAACAACTGAAGCTTCCAATTAGCCCCATTATAGAATAAAACCATAAGCAAGGCTATCAAAAGTTGCTGAGAGATCAACCTTCTTGCATTCAGTTTCACTCTTTTAATCTTGTACAGACAGCCAAAAACTTAAGACAGCAAGATAAGACTTCTGTAGCAGGGGCCCCCAACCCCCAGGCCATGGACCAGTACTGGGCCGTGGCATGCCAGCAACCGGTCCGCACAAACAAGCAAAGCCCCATCTGCAAGATGCAGGCACCACACAAAACCATGCTCCCTCTGATCTGCGGAAAAACCCTCTCTCCATGGAACCAGTCCCTGGTGCCCAAAAGGTTGGAAACCTCTGTTCTATAGCATTATCAGCAGGGCCAAGGGTAATGATGCACAACCAAGAACCATTGACTAGGTATTATGATTCTATACTTACACCAACAGAGGATCTGTCACAGTAGCTTCATAAACATAAAGCTACTGTCAGAACCCACTTCAGCCCATATCTTAAGAAAGGAGGACTCTTGGAGACAAGATTTTCCAAGCAGGAACTTTTACTAAGAAATAGGAGATAGCAGGCATAATAGACAGGATCTGAGGAATCCCTTCGCAGATTGATATTTTTTTAATTGTCCCCAAGCTACCCCTACCCCACAGTTCATTCAGTCAGTTCTGGATCAGCCAAGCTCCAGGTGATAAGACCATCGTGGGAGAAGAGAGATAACAGTCTGTTTGCAGCAGGATCATTTCCACCCCCCTCACAATTCATTCGGAGAAACAAACAAGATTCCAGAGAATTTCATCCCTCCCTTTTCCAACCAATTTCGTAGCTGCCCATAAGATGAGAAGGAATGCCTAGTGAGAAAGCAATTGATTATATTGTGATAGATAGCAGGCAGGTGGAATAAACACAGGTTACATTTAAGGGAGGAAGTATTAAATACTATATTTTGTTAATTTATTTTCTCCAAGAGCTTATGGTGACCCATATAACATTCTACCTCCCCTACTCTCCCAATGAACTTCAGAGACACACTGGGCTATAAGGCCATAACAACGCCAAAGTCACCCAGTAAGTTTCTTGGACTGAGGGAAGATCTGACCTGTCCTGATTCTAATACAATTCTTAGTGGAACTACTACATGACTAATAAGGTTTAAGGGTTTTCCCCATCCAGTTGTTACTGACTTAAGGGGCAGTGCTCATCTCCAATTCTCAGCTGAGGGATCCTGTGTTGTCTGAAAGATGCTTTCATCATCATGTGGCCAGCATGAAAATATGGAATGCAGTAATTTCCTGCCAAAGCAGTACCTATTTATCTACTCACATTTGCATCCTTTGAAACTGCAAGGTTGGCAGGAACTGGGGCAAGTACTGGGAGCTCACCACAGCATGTGGTATTTCCAGCTGACAAGCCCAGCATCTTAATTGCTGAGCCATTGTGCCACCCTCATGACTAGTACTATATAGATTTTCTAAAACCATGGTTTGCCTTCAGGTCCATGAATGAACTGCCCTTTTCATTTTAATTTCAAGACTAAAATATAGTTACCAATCCTCCATTTTACTTTAATAGTCCCAGGAAAGCAAAATGTGAATTTAACCACTTTCTACTTCAAATACTTCATGAGTGTACCAAATAACAAAAGCTTTGATTTATAGATATTTCTAATTGAAATTAGAGTTGAAATACACATGGCTTGGCTTAAACTTTTAAAAACAAGCGGATCTGGATAGAAAATAATCTAAGCAGATCTAATTTGACAAGAATATTGTGCAAACTGATTATATTCTATCCAGATCTGCTTGTTTTTAAAAGTTTATTTCTGCAGGCAAAGCATAGGAGCCATCTACCTTAACTTGATTAACATGATAATGGCATGGCCTAAATCACTTACATGCCTACTAGCAAAAATAAAATAAAGATACAGTAACTTGTAATAAGATTGTTAAGACATGCATTTAGTCCACTACTTATTTATGGCAGTGGGACTTTGAAAACAAAAGAACATAACCACTAATTATATTGACATAAGCCAGAAGAGTTACAACACATGGTTTTTCCTTTATTACAATTTGTTGTTTGTGGTATTCAATCAGCACTTGTACAACAAGGACAAGTATTAATTGTATCCTGCTATCTATTATATATATATCTACAAGTCTCACTGATGTCAATGATCCTTAAAGTATTGGTTATGTTGTATCATTTTGCCATTCTTTCCCCTGCTCTTAAAAGACTTCTTTTAATAGCAGATAAGCAGTGTTCTTCTACAAATTTAGCAGTTTTTCTTGCAATTCAGATAATACATCATGATACAAAGATAGCATTCTTATGACTTGTGGACTTCAACTCCAAGAATTCCTCAAACAGGCACGCTGGTTGAGAAATTCTGGGACTTGAAATCCACAAGTCATAAAAGGGTCAAGTTTGAAGACCCCTGAATTAAAGAATTCAGTCATAACTATCCAAGGTGCTGAAAATTTCAGTAGAAGTAAAATGGATATGGAGATATTCTTTTATACCTACCTGGACTTTTTTAAATCCCCTTTTAAAACTTTTGCATTGCTATGCATTTGCTATTGCTTTAATAGTAATCTTTCAGTAGTTATGACTTCTTTCTCATTTCTAGAACTTGGATAGACACACACTTGGTTAGTAACCATGATAGATAAATAATGAAATAGTATAATGAGATTAAGATTTATTCCATTTATTCACTGTTAGTGAGTAGGTACAGATGACAATGAGTGTTTGTCCCAAAGTTGACAAGTATCTTGGCTAAAGATAAACCTGAATCTGGGTCTCCATGGTATCAGTCCAACATCTTAAACACTATAATACATCATCCTGCCTACCTATTGCCTTTTCTTTTTTAATCCATTTAATTCAGTGTATGGAATAACTGAAAAAAAGGTATCTTCTCAGAGGTTCAGCAATAATGCATGAACCAATAACATTCCAAGAGATATCATGTGGGAAGAGACTGAGATATGAATCAGGAAGTTTGGCATTAGAAATCTCTTTTTTTAAATTATTGGTTTCAAGAAAGATATTTTTTCTCAGTTTAACCTGTCATCTCTTTTGATAATGGTACTATCAATGACTTTCCTTGCCTGATTGTTGTAAAGCAACACCTTAATCACTTGCACCAGGCTTAGTAGCATAGCACCTGCTTTTTATACTGAAGGTATTAGGTTTAATTTCATGGTTATATGCTAATATTGGAAAAGATATCTGTTGCTGTCCATTTCCTTATTTGTGTACCAAGTATCAGCAGGATCACCCAACTTACTTTACAGTTAGACCCACAGCCAAGACTAGAAGACTTCCTTCTCCTTTTGAGAAAGATGAATGAACAAGAGTGTGTTTCTTAAAAACCCGGTAAAAATAAGGAATGTCCCCTCATTTTAGTCAATGGCTGCTGCCTCTTATTTCTGTTGTAGTAAAGCAAGGGTTTCCATAACATAGTAGTTATATTTCCCTGGCATAGAGAAAGTCACTGATTTGAAACAGGGCAGAATGTATATTTAACTGATACATTTCTTTCCCTCACTCCCTAAATTTTGCTGATGTTCAGTTGGGAGCTTTGGTGAAGCCCCTCTACATTAAGTGTGTGAAAAAACAACAACAATGAAATGTTGATTAATAAACAATGGGCTTTTCTTTTTAAAGAGAGGAACAGTGGAGTAGAGTAATCAGTAGAGCTGATTAAATGGGAAGGAACGGGAAAACACTATAAATATCAGGCTGAGGAAGAGAAAAACCTAAACAGATTAGTCTTCCAATCAAAGGAAAACAGAACAGATGCAAGAGAAGAGAAAAGTAGCTTGTGTGCTTTCTCTGGTCCTAATGACCTTCGTGATAAATTGTATAAAAAGAGAAATAAGTTATTATATTTTTATCTGTCTCAACTTTTGTGAGGAGGCACCCAAACACTTAGGAAACTAGGAGATTAAAATCATTATTTAGTGCTAACAACTTAATGTGGTAATAGAGCAAACAGCATTTCTTACTAGCACTGATGATGCTATCTAATTTGGGCAATGAAATGTCTGCAAGAAAACAAGCAAGCTCAGAGAGCACCAAGCAGCCCTCATTTCAACCCTGAGCTACAAATATTCTCTTTCATTGAGAGCAAATTATTTTGTGTGTCATTCTTGATTGTGATTACTGTAAAGATGGCTGGGAGAAGTGCATCAGAGATCTACAGTCTGTGACTAAAAAGCTGCACAAAGCCCTGAATGTGTTAGATGTGGTCCTACAAAAATTTCCATCACTGTAATATTTCATATGAAAGAAAGCAAATGATGGGCAGTATTTGTATTTAATTAATATTAAATTTAAATGGATCAAATTTTGAATTATTTATTTTTCTTGGCCCCACCAAGAATACAGTCTCGAGAAAGCTAACCACAGGACAAGTGAGGCCATCTCTGTTCCTGAAGCAACACATTCTGTTTGTGTATAGTGATTTTTATTCCAAAACTAAGCTAAACATTTGTATTTTACCAGGCATTCATTTTTTTTCTAAAAAAAACCCCAAAAAACAAACCTCTTTCAAACCTTTCAGCTGAGAAGGAAAAAGCTTTCCTGGAGAGCTTTTATTTTATTTTGTGCAGCTGTAGTTTCTATATGGTAATTATAGGCATGAATTTGTAGACATGTGGTTGTCTTGTGTTAGCCTGAAAGTTGTCTGGAATTGTTGACTGGTACTGGATATGCAAGGCACATCTTTTAAGAATAATAAATAAGAAAATATGTTGAAGGTTTGTCATCCATAACTGCATTATAGTAATGTTTTTGCTGTGCTTTTTAAACTTCAGTTCTAAGGAAATATATTTGTGTCAAACTTGGATGCTATATATTAGTGGCAAAATGAGAGAAAAAGTTCATGCACATATTTAATGCTAGCCTTTAGACACAAACAAATGTTTACTATAGTACTACTCTTGAAAAATGATTTCTAGGAATGAATAGCAAAACCCTTAATCAAACATGACTTCAGACAGGGATTAAAAACTGACGTTTTACCCATCATCTTGACCTGACAAGTAAATTAGAACTGTGATAAAAATCAATTACTCCAGTGATATTTATGGACGTTGAATAATTCATTCATTATTATTCATTTTCATTCCCACACAGTCTCATGCAAAATACCAAGACAGAGAACAGTTTAAATGTATTAATAAACCAAAATAATAGATAGAGAAATACTTGAGTCCTGGTTTATTTTGAAGTGAAGAACATTTTTACATGTAATGTTATTTTTAAAAACATTATGTTTATTATTAAATAATTATTAAAACATTTTAAAATTACTAGTTATTAATTAAATGTAAATCCAGATTAGTTATTCATGCAAGTACAGACATGATTCTCTCTCACACACACACACACTGCAAATTATTTAAGATTATTTTTTCTTCAGATTTACTTTTTTTCTTAAAAAACCCCTGCATGTCACACCCCCAAATAATTTATAATCAACAACTTTCTACTTATTTAATTATTAATGGAAAAATTGGACATGACAACTGTATAAAAACTTGCTTCTATACAACCTATTCCTATGTTATTGTTTTTATTGTTTTTACTTTTGCTATCATTATAGCAAAATCAGTAGTCTTTACTAATTATTTTTATTTGCGAAGTAATGGCAGGTTGTATTATAAGTCTAAATTACAGTCTTGAATCAGCCACCACATTCTAAACAAGAGAATTTCAGAATACATGGTTTTCCCAAGATTCACAAATCCTTCCTTCCCAGAAGCTGGATTTGCAAGAAAGTATACACCAAGGAAAGGGACGCGGTGGCTCAGTGGGTTAGGACGCTGAGTTTGTCGATCAGAAGGTCAGCAGTTTGGCGGGTCGAATCCCAAGTGCCGCATAACAGAGTGAGCGCCTGTTACTCGTCCCAGCTTCTGCCAACCTAGCAGTTCGAAAGCATGTAAAAATGCAAGTAGAAAAATAGGGACCACTAAGTTGGGAAGGTAACAGTGTTCCGTACTTGGCGTCTAGTCATGCCAGCCACATGACCACGGAGATGCGCTGGCTCTTCGGCTTTGAAACGGAGATGAGCACTGGTCCCCAGAGTTGGAAACGACTAGCACTCATGTGCGGGGGAACCTTTACCTTTACCTTTATACAGCAAGGAATATTGGAGGAAGCAGAAGAATACAATGGCTAGTCTTTGTGTTATTAGATAACCCTAGGTAAGGCCAAAGCATTAAAAGATCAGGCCCACTCCAAACCAAGAAAATCAGGATTACCATTTATGTTATTTGAAAATTGATTTAGTCCCCCTTCACTGCTGTCATAGCCCCATTCTTGTTTTGCACACAAATCCAAAAACATAAAAAGAGTTGTGCTGAATCAGAAGAAAGGCTTATCAATGCAATATTCTGATCCTTCAGTGGCCAATTTATAAAACCTCTTTCTATAAAAAGCCCAAGTGTGACATGAAACACTATCCCCTTGAATGTACAGTTCTCTAATATCAGTATGAAATAATAATAATAATAATAATAATAATAATAATAATAATAATTATTATTATTATTATTATTATTATTATTATTATTATTATTATTATTATTATTATTATTATTATTATTATTATTATTATTATTATTATTATTATTATTATTATTATTATTATTATTATTATTATTATTATTATTATGGCAATGCCAGCACAGCTAAAAATTCTTGATCACTTTATCTTTGGATAGATCCAGTAGCATCCATAGGATTATAACCAAAAGGTACAAGTTAAAGCAGCATGACTGAAACCTTGTCCCTTTTATAGTGCATCAACTGTGTGTATATTTATAAAGGCACAATCTTAAATCAGCTTGAGGAATTGCCATCTTGTCAGTTTGATTCCTCTCTGTGGACAGAGAATGCCAGCTTATTTACGTATATAATGGCTCACTATATGAAAAGGAAGCTATTTTTTAAGATAATGGAACATTAAAACAAATAAGGATGGATCATCTGGTCACCTTAAAAACCACCTTAAAAACCACTGGAGATAAGTGAGCAAACTTACAGACTTGCAGCTTTACAAAAATCTTTTATAGCAGTCACAAATCTTTGCCACTTTACAATGTACCCACTCTCTTAATTTACCATTTGAGTTTGTTCTTAACTAAACTAACTAAAAAACACTAAGAAAAGCCAAACCAATTCAGCAAGTAAACCCTTTTTATGATGGTTTTACACATAACTAAAAGTTGCAGTCAGTTCACAGTCCATGGCCTAAATCTATTTATTCTGCTATAAAAACATAATTCTATAGATCCACTTTTGCATTACTACTAGCTATGTTCACACATTACACTAATACATCAGTTATTTAAACTAAGTTTCCCCCCCCCTTTTTAGCTACTCTTCCCAGTCTCAGTTGAATGAGTATAAATATGAACTATTCTCATAGCTGCAACCAGTAGGACAATAAGAAATGGTTTCAAACTGAAATAAAAATATAATAATAGTATGGCTTAGTTCAATATGTTTTTAACCTTAGACATGCTGGCTATGCTTCTAGTACAACAAGGATAGGAATAGGTGGGAATATAAAATGGTTCAGAATGGGGAGTTAAGATCTGCCCTGCTTTTGGAGTTTAAGATCTAACAAATCACAGTTTACAAAACCCTTTTGGCAGGTCCAGAAATGCTCAAGGCAAATGATACAAGAATTTAAATGCAAAGCCTTTGAACTTAGTTTATCTCTCTCTCAGGATTTTCAAAGTGCACATACTTGAATACATATGCTTTCTGCTCTTCTATTCTTCCATGCCCTTTGATCAGATGGTATTGAACTAGTCTCTTGTTTAATAGATAGGTTTTTTTTTAAAAAAAGAAACCATAGCATGATCATTATTAGAGTTGAATGAACATAAAAGAACTAACCAAAACAAAAAAGAAAAACCCAGGACTTTAGCCTCTCCTAATAGAGTAATAGCAAGTGTTTCAAAGGCAATGAATGACACGCTTTTGTCATTGTGCACTTAGTTATCAGTACTATCAAAAGGTAATGTATAGCTTTTATGACTAAACATGATATAAATTTACTGTAACAAACAAGGAATCCCACTGCTTGTTTTGTAAATGCCAGCTATATATAATATAAATTGAGCAAGTTTTTAAATCATATTTTTGTCCTAAAGAAATAGAAATTCTTCAGAAATTCTACACTATACCAGTGTAGATAAGTTGTCTTTCTAGGTTTAGCTGGCCATAATCATTAACTTTCTTGGTGTAACTGTATTTAAATAATAGAGATCTCCTGTTTAGCTCACATAGACTATTGTTTTTGCTACTTTAATAACTGAATTTAATAACTCCACATCTAACTGAATATGCACAATACAGCTCTGTTTTAAACATTCATAATTAATGGGTAAACAACTACACCAAATTATTCTAGTGAAATGTGTCTCTCTTTTGTTTTGTTTTCCCTACTCTTATTGCTTTATTTCTATTACTAATATCATTTCTTGATATTTCTGTCACAATTACCATGAATTTAAAAATACACCATTTAAAAACCTGGCAAACCATTCCGACTTATCATTATCAAAATTTAAGTCTTTTGAAAATACTGTGTAAAGGAATTGAGAATTTCTACTTGTCGGTATCTACTGTATGGATTAAGGTACAAGATACCAAATGACAAAATGTGCATTATAACTTCATGACACAAATACTGTACCATTAATTATGTGCCTGCATTGACTGACACAAGTACATGAGGCATAATAGCATAATATTTTGAATTATAGTAAAATATTTTACTTGGTCTAAGTCAAGGGTGTCAAACTGCCAGCCCGCAGGCCAGATGCGTCATGCCGAAACTGCGCCCACCTCAGCTCCGGCAATGGGAAAAAAGTCACGATCTGTCACAACACTCATGGTATGTGGCAAGTTTGACACCCCTGGTCTAAGTGGTCTAACTACTGTTACTGTCAAGTAAAACAAGTCCCTTTTCATTTATTTCAACCATTATATAAAGAAATTTGATTAGTTTCATTTTCACTGAAAACAATGTGCTTTAACTAAAGGTAACAAAAGAGTTTGTGAAAGGAAGCTAACTTTACAAAGAAGCCTTCATCTTTATTGCAGACTGTTGGAATACATCCAGAGAGATAGAGCCAAAATGGCAAGTATCATCCATATGATATACAAACCTCCTAGCTTGGTTATAATGACAGAGCTAGTTTGGGTCCAGTTCCAAAAGCAGTTTCAACATCATTCCAAAAAGAGATGAATGATAATTTATTTCAGCGTCTTTCCTGCAGTTCTGAACAATTGCTACTCTGAGAGCACTAGGAATAAAAACCGATTTTATGTAGCTTTTCCTTGTTCCGTTTCCAAAATTGATCCTGTTTAATATGACATAAAACCACGTGGCAGTTGTTGGAGACCAGATGGGCTATGGCTTGGGCTATTGTCTAGGCTCTATCACATACTTGGTTATTTTACTAGGTTTTCTTGGCTTGCTACTCCTGTGTTAAACAGCTGAAATTATTTAGCCTATTCAGAAACTGAGATTCTCTTTTTCTGCCGCATCACATTATATTGCAGCAATCTGTCAAGGAGACAGCATCATACCAGCAATCCATTTTTTCCCTCCTATCATTTTCAGATGCTTAACTGTATTTCTGTAAGCAATTTAATATTTTGATGAGCAAAATCTAAAGGGAGTTTCCATCTGACATTAAGATTGTCACGCTGGATTGCTCATATCATTGCTCAGAAAACAATGCAGATGCTGTTCCCCCTCTCCCTGAAACTTCCATTTGTATTTCACAGGCTCTATGTAGACATTTATCTAAATGCCTGGGGGTAGAGAATAATAGTGGCCATACTACTTTAGTCCCTTGGTCCCATCCCTTGTTCTTTCGGGGATATTCACGTAAGTGGTCTGAAGAGAAGCTGTATTTATATTGACTTAGAATCAAGCACAGCTCTTTGTCTGATTAATGAATGAGGATAGGTTGGCCCCCATCATTCATGCACTGCTAATCTCAATATTAGATTATAACAGTGCACTATATGTGGAATCACCCATGGGACATCTAGAAGCTGCATTTAGGGCAGTATGCAGAGACAGTGGGAACAAATTGACTCCTAATCCATGCAAATGATCTCTTTCTAAAAGATGTCTACTACCTGAGATTCATGACTGAGCCAGATCCTAGTATTTAAATGCAAACTATTCAACACCCCAAAACCAGATTATCTGAACTGATGGTTTTGATGATAACAGCCTCCGAGATGTGCAGGAACTTCAGGGGAGATTCCACTTTCTGTGTTGCAATCTGCAATTTGCTGTTTGGCGGCAACATATCTGTTACCCCAGCAGACTTCAACACTAACACATTTCAGACATACTTTATTATTGTTTCTGTTGCTACCCAGCAATTAACTTGCAATGTGTCTTAAAATGTACTATTTTTCTGCTTTCCAATTTTGTAAACCTCTTTCTATTTTTTTTATAATGAAATATGGAATAGAAATAGTCCTGAAAAGACAGAGCTAAGATTTTTGTTTCACAAGGGCTACCGGTATATCAACATTTTCAAAACCATCAGATTAGACAAGCACTGTTCAAAATTTGGAATAAAATTAGAAAACAAAATTACATTAAAGTACAAGTCTGGTTGTCTACCGTAGAGGCGACAGTTTACCCAAATTTGTTCAATTTGGAAAATAGCACTACGTATAAAGATATTATGAATGATATGGTAGAACTGAAATCCAGACAGGAACCAGAACAAGGGATAAAATTGGAATGGTGGGCTTACTTACAGATACAAACACGATATGGGAAAGATAAGAAAGAGTGGGGATAAATATTCAAGAAACTGCATTGGATAAAATCTTATTGGGGCCAGATGAGAAACAAATAAGGAAATTGTATAGACTGCTATTGGGGTATAAAATGATTGAGGAACAAATCAATGCTGACATGGCCTAAAAATTTGGGACATGGTATTGATCTTGATATAAGGCAAACCTTTTGGGATAGAAATAAAAAGATAACGCTGGCCTCAGCTCACAAAGAAAATTTATATAAGATGTTTTACTGGTGGCATCTCCCTCCAGCATGATTAGCCAAAATGTACAAAACAATATCCCCTAGCTGCTGAAAATGTTCCGAAGAATTAGGCACTTATTTTCACGTTTGGTGGTCCTGTAATAAGACGCAAAAGCTTTGGCAAAGGATATGGGATATGGCTAGAAGAAATATCAGGACGGAGAGTAGATTACAGACCAGAATTTTTCCTGCTTGGCATAACAACAGAGAAACATACTAAAGAAGAGTTATATATAATGATACACATCATCACAGCAGCAAGAATGACGTTCGCCCAGAATTGGAAAAATAGTGAAATACGTGATGAGAGTGAAGTGATAAATAAAATATGGGCGTGCACAGAAATGGACAAGTTAACTTTGGAAATAAAAAATAAAGATCAATCAGATTATTACAAAATTTGGAATAAGTTTTACCTATGGTGGGAACAGAAAGGAAGGTCTCAATAGAGATACACAAAGATGCTGATTTCACATATTACTAGAATAAGGTGGTCGATAAGATTGAATATTGTATAATTGTATATAAATGATATGTATATAAAACACAAAAATGATGTAAGACAAGAAGGAATGTCAGACTGTTAACACCTTGTCCAAAGTTTTAAATAATAAAATTTGTAATAAAAAAAAAGATTCTTGTTTCATACGCAATATAACAGGGATGTCAAACTGCTGGCCTGTGGGCTGGTTGCATCATACAGAGGCCATGCCCACTCCAGCTCCAGCAATGCAAAAAATGTCGTGATATGTCACAACATGTCATGTGACGTGGAGAGTTTGACACCCATGCAATATAATATTTACATTTAATCCAGTAGACAAGGATGCCTATGAATTCCATGAGTTGGTATTGCAGATACAAACATTTCCAAGGAAACCAAATTAAAATCCATTTTAAGTAATGATGGAATAACCAAACCATCCAGAAGCAATTAAAAGTAGATATAATTTGTTGCTATATATTAAATATTACTCCCTTGCAATCATTCTGCTGTTTGAATTCTATTATTTATAGCTCTGCCCAATCCAGAGGTAGAGACTACCTGAGAATCCTTAGGTTCATGTTACTCCTAAATCCTAAAATATGCCAATCTCAAGTATAAAATAATAAATGACATGAATTTCCATTGTTCTCAGGCATAACATATAAAACATATACCTTTAAATAACTTATTTTACAATCCCATCCCAGTCTGGTAGACTTTGACCTCCTTATTTCCTTTCCTTGGTTAAATCCAACATTGAAAGAGAAGTTTTTTGAAAGAAACATCCACACTAATGCTTGACTCAGAAACAAGAGCTATAGTTGAAGCTGCAAAAGCCTAAGGAAGCAGTAAGTTGTGAGCTGTTCTGTTGTGAATAACTCCAGCAAGAAGATAAGAAAATGTGTGCTTTTGGGTATATATGCCCAAATATAAGAACATAAGAAAACAGTACATAAACCAGACCTGATCTTTGGCAGAACACAAGTTGTGTCAGGCGTTCTGACGAGCACTGAGAATTTAAAGCTACCTTGAAATGAAATGAGACTTATGCAGGGGGGAAAAAAGAAATCAATATTCTTTGCACTAGTTGCTTGCAAAATTAGACTATTAATTTTGCGTAAACTAACCTAACTGAGAAATACACTGTGAGGGATTATGGAAGGAGCTGCTGTTGCGCTAGACACTATTAGGGAGCAAGCAATTTAATGAGATCCCTTGAGAGTCTATTCATGTCTTGGATCTTTGTCTTGAAAAGAACACTTTTTCCCCCCATTTAATTGTCAAAACTATATTACATCATATGAACAACAAATAAAGCAATTATTAATTTAGAGTAGAAGAAACAAGAACCACCTCTCACTATCAAAGGGAAAAACATTCTTCTTAATTGAATCCTAGCAGGCTCCTTTTATGCTTATGCGTGAATTATTATTTTTTTTAGAAAACCTGGTGCCACAATCATATATATACACAATGTACTGTATTTAATAGTAGGATGTCTTATCTTGTGTTCCCTTTATTTTTTTGAGCAGTATATGTGTATGTGTATGTATATGTATATGAATATGTATATGATCTATCCATCTATCTATCTATCTATCTATCTATCTATCTATCTATCTATCTATCTATCTATCTATCTATCTATCTATCTATCTATCTATACACATACTGCTCAAAAAAATAAAGGGAACACAAGATAAGACATCCTACTATTAAATACAGTACATTGTGTGTGTGTGTGTGTGTGTATACATTGTCGCAGTTGCGACTACCGCCTGTGGACGGGCTGAGTTTGGGCTGATATAGGCAAGAAAAGATTTGGTCCATATTTGGGCTGGCAAAGTGTTCAAAACACTATATATATAGCGCCCGACCTTCGCTCCTTCCGACGCGATCTGAAGACTCACTTATTCGAACAAGCCGGCCTGGCCTGATGGGGGATGGGTTGGGATTTTATTGTTGTTTTTAATATATGTATTTATTGTTTCAGCTTGGGCATTGTGTTTAATTCTTTTTTCACTTTTGTATTTTTTGTATTTTTATATGTTTGCCCTGTTCACCGCCCTGAGTCCTTCGGGAGAAGGGCGGTATATAAATTTGGTCATTCGGGTTTTTCCCCACATAGAATTGAAGGTATATATATATTATATATATATTCCCACATAGAATTGAAGGTATATATATATTAGATAGACCTACATCATTAATTTTATTAATCCTGATTTGGCTGCACTGGCCGACATCCAATCCAATTTTACCGTTCCCTCCACCTGATCCGCCTGCTTGTCCCACAAAATGTGGCTGTCAGGCATTGCCAACAGATCGCTCCCTCCACTGTCATGTCTAGATGCACCGTCCGTATGTGGGGTGATTGTGTCGGTTGGTAGTCTATCTGCTGTGTTGATCATGTTGGCTGCACTGGTCTGTTGTTTCCTCTTTGATCTTGTAACAGGTCCAGTCTGCGCTTCCATATTTCTGTTCCCCATAGCTGTCTGCCACACCGATGTCTCCGTAGGTATGTGGCTAGAATCTTTCATTTTCCTGTTTGCCCCAGAGATGGGTGGTCAATGGTTTGTCCATATATATATAAACTGAAATTTAAACTATGGGTTTCCTGTCATAGTCTTGGTTTATACATTACAATGACTCATCATCACTGGTCTCAGAGGATTATTGGAGAAACCGGTTAACTACCATTCCTGATTTTCTCTATCCCATTTCACATCACTGACTGCTACAAAGAAAGAATAGGAAGTGCTTAGAGATAATCAAATTTGGTTCTCATGGTGAATAAATAGTCTAAAAATATGAATTTACGGTGCAGAAATAGTGTATACTCTGGAGAACTGAAAAATAAGTAGTTGGTCTCTATCATCTTTATCTGCCCTATCTTTGGTATCTTTATCATCTCCATATCATCTCCTCTATCATCTGTCTCTTCAATCTCTATCATCTCTATCTCTCTTTCTCTATATCTTTCTCTTTCCTTGCTATCAATTCCACCTGTCTCTATCATCTCTGTATATCTCTATCCCTATCATCTCTACATCTATCAATAATCAGTGATTTTCTAGTTCTCCAGAGTGATCTCATTCTTTGTTAATCTGCACAGACTATAAATGTGAAATATATTTTTTGTAATGTGATTTTACTTCCCTCAGCTGAGTATTACCCGCTTATCTACAGACAAATGCACTGGCATAAAATTGGCAGCCCCATTTCTGATTCAGAAGGCTGCTGCTACCAGTAGAAACCGTTGCTGTTTACAATAAGCAAGGGAAGTCGGGGGAAAGGAATGATGGATTTATCTGGCTTTGTTTCACTTTTCTCTTTTCAAGCAGCCTTGGCCCATAAAAAAAAAAATTCCCCAATATATGGAACTGAAGTGACGGCCATGGAAAAGGGGAGTTTTGAGCTAGATATATGGCTTTAGTTACCTGTCAAAACTTACTTTATTTTTCTGCAAGAGTTTATTTGGGTGCTTATTTGTTTATTAACAAAATGTGCCTATGGTTAAGATCATCAACATGGTGCCAGAGGTTAAAAATATTCCTGAAACCAGGAGCAAAGGTGCCAATGCATATCAGTTATTGGGGATGGTGGGGATATTTGCTGGTCAACTGAAATACCTCTAAATCCAGATCCAATATCAGTTGTCAAGCTGTTTTGGATGGAAAGGTAGTGCTCTTCCAATAGAGCAGCCCCCAAATCCCTGAACAATAACTGGCATGCATGGGAAGAATTATGCCAAGAGATGGCACATAGATTGCTAGCCCTTGCTTGCTCGCTCTTTCTTTCCAGTCTGCTTTACTATGCACCAACTGCTACTGCTGGTTAGAGAGTACAGAGGAAAAACCAGTTTGGAAGGACCAGACTCTCCCATTCTGCTCAAAACGGAATGATTCTGGAAGATATTACCAGGGGTTGGAGGAAAAGATGTGCCTTCATTAGCCTAATTGCCCAGAGTCACTGGGAGTAGTGGATAAATATAAGAAATAAACAACTGGCTATTGGGTGTCATGCTGACCCCAGCCCCTAGGTGTTATCTGACTGCTATACTTGCACATCAGTTTGTATCTAGAACAAAATGATAAAGACAAATTATCTCCCAGCCCAAATTGGAATGGGATGGTATATGAATTTAATTTTTTATCATCATCACAATCATCATCAGTCTTAAAGTTTATTATATTTATCAAATTTGAATGCTACCCATTGACTGTAAAGTTGGCTAACTTATGGCTCAGGGATCAGACATCATGTGAAACACATTAAAAAGAGAGAGAGAGAGTCACCAGAAATATTTGGGCTGCAATTAGCAGCAAGTGGGAAAAATCTCTCAGTTCCTTTGTTAAAGACATATCCTAAGTTTAAACAGAGAGACACGGTGGCTCAGTGGGTTAAGATGCTGAGCTTGTCGGTCAGATGGTCAGTAGTTTGGCAGGTCAAATCCCGAGTGCCGCATAACAGAGTGAGTGCCTGTTACTCGTCCCAGCTTCTGCCAACCTAGCAGTAAAAATGCAAGTAGAGAAATAGGGACCACTACAGTGGGAAGGTAACAGCGTTCCGTGCGCCTTTGGCATCTAGTCATACCGGCCACATGACCACAGAGACGTCCTCAGAGAAGCTCTTTGGCTTTGAAACAGAGATGAGCACCGGCCCTTAGAGTTGGAAACAACTAGCACACATGTGCGGGGGAACCTTTACCTTTTACCTTTAAGTTTAAACAAAGTGCCTTGTCACCCAAAGATTCTGAATTCCAAAGGACTTTCTATAAGGTCAGGAAAGTATGCAAAGAAAATGTAAAAAAAGAGGACACTTTGGAAGCCAACAATTGAAACATTCTGAACAACTAGAGCATGACAGAAGTAAAGATTAACACATTGTTTTATCATGCAATTCATGAAGTTGGGTTATTCAATTTACATGCTGCTGACTTCTTCCTTAAAAGTTTCCAGTGGAAAGCATGGAGAGTAAGAGACTTAAAATCAACCAGATCCTTAAGTCATTTATCACCAAGCTGCCCTATCTCCAGAACTTACTATTTGGGAGCATTGTCTAATCAAGATTTTCCAACATCATAAAGTATCAGTCTTATAATTTAAGAGTATCAGATTCCCTACCTCCCACTTCTTCCTAGGTGGGAAGCACTCTTATCCTTGGCAGAGAATAAAAATGGAAAATCCTATAGAAATATTGTCCACAAATGTGACTCATATCTATGTAATGCATATCTGCAACAAACATCAACAAGCAACACTGAAGGTAGAAGGAACTGTATCTTAGCAAAATGGACTTCAACTCCTTCAATATAAATTATGTGGAAATGGTATCTTATATCACTATTTTTGCTAACTTGTGTAACAGCTCTATTATTAATCTAATATCAGGATGACACAGATCATCAAATTCATAAGTGGTACTCTACATTCCTGACACCCTAATCTACAATTGTATATAAATGGCCTTCATATTCTTACCCAATGGACCAAATATCTTATTCAGCAGACTAATTGGCTCCAAATCTCTGCTAAGCATCAATGATATTAGAACTAGAGGCTAACTTAAACATTAGTTGTGTGTCAGTCATCATGCAGTTTTTAATTTCTCTGCTTCCTCAAGAGAGCAGACATATAATGGACTAATGCTCATCAGAGGCCTCTTTGATTTTCCCTCTTAATATGCAACTTAAAATACAGGTTGGAATTGTTCATTAAACTCTTTCCACCTTGAAGGGAGGCAGGATAGCAAAATTCATATTTTCTATTGCACTATAATAAAGGAGACAACTATATTGCTGTGCATAAAAGCTTCCATACCCCAGACATCATTAGTTTCAAAGCCTGTACAAGCTAAATGCTGCTTGCTGGAAATAAACCAAAGAAATATCAGTTTCAGAAGTAACGTGACAGTTCCCAGACCCCTTCCCCTCCCCCTCCTCCCCCCTTCTTCCTTTTGGTTGCTAACATGTTTCTTAATAATTGCAGATTAAAACTCTCTGATGCGTTATTATGCAGATTACTTTTGCCAGGCTCCAGAAACCAAAAATCAAAAACAAAACCCCACATTGAGGTTCTTATGATTAGTTTCTTTTATTGTTCCTCAAAAATCTTGCCAAACTAAAGCAAATCACTTGCATCATTAAACCTATATTCTGAGAACTCTTAGGGAGGAGCTGTCTTGATTCTCTTTCTCCCATCCAAACTATCTAAATGTCACTGTATTTTGCTCCTCTGGAATACACGCCATCCATCCTGGAAATCAGGACTACATTCCCCCACAGGTTTGGGGTTTTTCTCTCTTACTGGGATGTTACAGAAACTGAGTCGCTTCAGAGCTTTGGTTGGGACAGGTAGTCTTATAAAGTTACAATCAGTGGTGGGATTCAGCCAGTTTGCATCACTTCGGCAGAACCAGTAGCTAATTTTTTGTTGCCCAGGGCCAGAATGGACTTCCGGAAATGGCATCCACACAGAGAATGGGTTGTTCACATATTTTAATCCCACCACTGGTTACTACCTGCAGAAATTTGGCTTATTTGCTGTACAAAACCAGACAGTAAGGATAATGAAATTCCACAGATGATAATCAGGATAATACAATATTTTTTAAGTGAACATGAAACTAAAAGCAGAATCAACTGAGTATGAGAACCTATATTTCCTACCAGTAGTAGGAAATGTTCTGAACAAAGTATTTGGCAAGAAAACAATTTGAAATATGGCCAATTGCCTCCTTTGACCCTTTCCTCTTTTCTTTCTTTTTTCTTGGCTGGTCACAGATTAATCAATGTAAACCAAGTGAGAGAAAAAATGCAACAATTGTATTGCAGTAGCAATATAATTGGAAATATTGATTAAATTATTTTAGCACTGATCAGCCTTTTCTGACTTATTCCCCTGTTGTTAGAGCCCTCCCTACATTCAGGCACTTAGGCATGTACAATCACAGCTTTGTAATCTGATCTTGTTCTTGTGTGAATTAAAAATGTTCTAAAAACATATTTGTAGCATATTGGCTGCATTCAGCCTTTTATTTGGTTCAGAATACTCCACCAAACTGTAATCAACTCACAAAGAAAGAAGGAAAAAATAAGAGACCAGTTAAATAAAAAAGAGGAAAATCACATTAGCAAAAAACATTCCATAGTTTCATAAATCTTAATATTATTTTAATATTATATAAATTATTGTTTATGTAAAATATAAATAATAGAATCATCGTGTTGAAATGGGTCTGGGAAGTCTTTTAGTCCACTCCCCTGACCAATGTAAGAATACTTATACCATCCTGGGCAAATAGCTTTCCTATCTTTTCTTGAAAACTTCCAATGATAGAACATTGGTGGTGCAGTGGTTAGAATGCAGTATTGCATGCAAACTCTGCCCACTGCCAGGAGTTCGATCTTGACTGGCTCAAGGTTCACTCATCCTTCCATCCTTCTGAGGTCAGTAAAATGAGGATCCCAAATGATTGTTGGGGAGCAATCTGACAACTCTGTAAACCACCCAGAGGCTGCTATAAAACACTATGAAAAGATGTATAAGTCTAGGTACTATTTGCTATTGCTATCCAGAAGACAGGCTGTTCCACTGTTAATCAGCTTTCACAGTTAGGAAATTTCATTTTACTTCAAGTTTAGATCTTTCACTAGAAACTTCCTCCCACTGGATTTCTTTTCTTTTTCTAATCCTCAGGTAGTCTGAAGAATAGTTCCACACCATCTTTCTGGTAGCATCTCTTTATGTGTCAGAAGACTGCTATTATATCTTTCTCAGCTTTGTCTTCTTTAGGCTAAACATATCAAGTTCCTTCATAGGATTTCTTTACCACAGTTATAAGCAGAATTCTAAATTTATTTCTTACCCTATGGTTACAACATAACTCTCTTCTTTCCATAATCTATCTTGTCTAATTGTCAAAATCATAAATTCATTTTTTTCTGTTTCACACATAAGGATTTTCAGTCAGCAATAAAAACAGACATTTTCTTTTCTCGCCATTTTAGTACTGTTATTTCTAAATAAGATTATTTAAGTCTCTCACAATACAGATAGAATTCCTTAAGATATTAACATCCTGCTTTCAATGTCTCCTGCAATTCAGAGGAATCACCATTAAAACAACTATTCACTTCATGATCCATGATCCTAGGTTCATCATTGGACAACCTACATTTAGAGGACAGTATTCATAGTACAAGGGACGCGGTGGCTCAGTGGGTTAGGACGCTGAGCTTGTCGACCAGATGGTCGGCAGTTTGGCGGGTCAAATCCTGAGTGCTGCGTAACAGACTGAGTGCCTGTTACTCGTCCCAGCTTCTGCCAACCTAGCAGTTCGAAAGCATATAAAAATGCAAGTAGAAAAATAGGGACCACTACGGTGGGAAGGTAACAGCGTTCCATGCGCCTTTGGCGTCTAGTCATGCCAGCCACATGACCACGGAGACATCCTCGGACAAGCGCTGGCTCTTTGGCTTTGAAATGGAGATGAGCACCGGCCCCTAGAGTCGGAAACGACTAGCACGCATGTGCGGGGGAACCTTTACCTTTACCTTTATTCATAGTACATGATATCATCAAGAGAGTAAAAGAATCAAAACAGAAATGGGCTGGTCACATGGCAAGAGGAACTGATGGCAGGTTGACTAAGGCAGTCATAGAATGGATCCCATTTGATTAAAAAGTGTCCACGAAAGAGACCTAAAACAAGATGGAGGCTTTTCTGCATGTCTATCATTACATACATATGTGATTACTTGTGTTTGAAAATAAGTAGTTATTTCTATAAATTACCAGGCAAAATGCACAACAATATATGTCTCTAATTTAGTCTACTTTGCTCAGATTAATCATTCAATTATATTCTGCAACAGAACTCTGATTTGTTAATATTTCCAATATTTTATTGTATGTTTTTGTGTGTGTGTGTGCATCTTCAATTGACCATTTTTGCCAATGTTTAACGCAAACTCTACTTCCTTATGCCATGGATTAATTTCATACAAGCTTGTACCCTAACAGCTTTAAAAATTTCTCCCAAATTGCACAAGTTGGCAAGTGTAAACACTTCAAAAATTTCATTCTATTATTTGTCATGAAATTTCACCATTCTCTTGCTGAACATGGAAATCCCACAACAACCGACAATCTCTCAATTTCTTAAGATTTTTTTTTAAAATGCCTTATTTAACAAGTGGGACAGTCTGGAGATACAGGCTGTTGGTTGGACAGTATTTGCCAAAGCAAAAGAACTATTGATTGACTTTTCAATTACTTTCCAAGAATAATTAATATTGGATGACAACATCATATGGCTGATGCATGGAAATTCAATGGATCTGAGTTTTATAAATATGCAACATTTATTCAAATCAGCCAGAGACATGTGTGATACATAGAAAAATGCAGGAAGAGGTTTCAGGTAATTAAACTGAGAATGTATCAACACTATAATAGTTGTAACCTTTTTACTAAAGTACTGACGCCAGCAATAATTTTTATGCTGATCTCTTAATTTTAGGTGCATATTTCATGATTTTTTATTTAAAAAAACCCTCTATGATAGAATGACTGTTTTTCTCACATGTCTCACAGCTCATTGAGCTCCTAAAACAAATGGTGTTTAGATATGCAGCAAGAATAATTTTTGAGACTGAGCCACTACACGATATGCAATATCCAAAAAAATAGGGGAGGAATAAGGGTATATTAGGAAAATATTGCAAAAATGGTGGTTTATGGTTTTTTTTAAAGTTCAGTATAGGAAATTTTAGATCTTGTACCATTCAAAACTTCTTCAGAGTTAAATCAGCTCCTGGTTTATTAATAGATGATAGCTTGAATATGAATGGAGGAAATTTCAGAAGAAATCAGATTAAACGTGAATTTATTCAATGGCAACAGAGACAGTAAAGAGTAGTTTCTTCTCTATCTGCAGAAGATTTGCAGAAACTAGTTTGGTCTTGCTTTCTATGGTGTGGAATATTTATGTAAATTGGAGTGAATTATACCAATCAGTTCTTAATTAACTTGCATCCCAGTGTTGGGCAGGTTGTAGTGATATAGCCTGGGACCTGTCTGCCCTGTTATTTGAATTGGCTTCAGATTATAAATCTTGAGTATGTGGGCACAGTGGGTGGAATCAGGACAATTGTTTCTCTATTTAACCCTTGTCCTTTCTGCATATTCAAATCAGCCATAATGTCTTGATTAAGGTAGGAGTTTGATGCTTCCTTGGGGTGAAATGCCTAAGGAGGCAATTATTAAATGCCTATTGTAAAATCACTGTAACAACAGACTTAACTATTATTATTATTTTTTATTATTATTATTTTATAATAATAACTATAATATTCCATTTCTGACTAAATGGATTCAAAAGGCGTATCTTTACAAGTTTATTTTTATTTATTTGTATCCTGCTTTTATTATTTTTGCAAATAATTCAAGCCAGCAAATATATTCAAAACACCTTCCTCCTTCTATTTTTCCCATAACAGCAACCCGATGAGGTGGGTTGAGCTGAGACCATGACTGGCCCAAAATCACCCAGTTGATTTTCATGACTAAGATGGGACTTGAACTCATGATCTCCTGCTTTCTAGCCTGGTACCTTACCCACTGGACCAAACAGGCCCAGATGTCTTTTCAAGATACTTATGTTAAAATAATTTTGGTTATATTGGTGGATGACCTCTTTCTGGCTTGAGTAATATGATTTGCTAATTTGTGTTAACTGATGATTAGGAAGCCTTAAAAAAAACAATAAATAGATAGATAGATAGATAGATAGATAGATAGATAGATAGATAGATAGATAGATAGATAGATAGATAGATACCAATTCCAGATCTGTTGGCAGCTTTTAATATTGTTGAGCAATTTGTCTGGAACAGTTATTTTCAATAGTTCTGGTTACTCCTACTGGGCCATTTCCAGAAAGTGCATTGGGGGATGGTTCAGTGACCATGGTCTATTAACTTATGGTACCTTATAATGATTCATTTTGCCCTTTATGTAACTATTTAACTTCCATGTGAAACTAATTGTTTAGGACATCTAGAGATTTAGAATGAGATGTCATCATTATATTGATGGCACCCAGTTCCATTGTTACTTGCCATTAAATTCCAAGCATCAAATCAATGTTACATTCTTGCTAAAACCCAATAATAAATTGGATGAGTGAGAACAAGCTGAAATTAATTCAAACAAAGTGGAGAACTGTTCATTAATGCAATGCTAAAATTGGAGATGGGAGTTCAAACTCTGCTGGGTAGGACAGTATTTCCTTAAAACAGAAATCCATAATCTCGAAATGCTTCTATTTGTAATGGTGGTGGTGGTAAGTGTGACCATGATAATTATTTGCATTAAAAAAGGTAAAGATTTCCCCTGTCCACTCATGTCCAACTCTAGCGGGTGGTGCTCATCTCTGTTTCCTAGCCAAGGGAGCTAGTATTGTCCAAAGGCACTTCTGTACTGATGTAGCTATCATGATTATACACCGAGGTGCATGGAACACTGTTATCTTCCCACTAAGTGGTACCTATTTATCTATTTGCATTTGCATGCTTTCCAACTGCTAAATTAGCAGCAGCTGGGCAAGAAAAGGAACTCACCATGTCATGTGATGCTTGGATTTCAAACTGCCAACTTTCCCATCAAGGATCACATCTTAACTGCCAGGCCACCACGCTCCCATATTATTTGTATTACAAGATGCAAATATTGCTGAGTTACTTGGACTTAATCATATTTTGACTTCACAATCACAAGGAGTTCTATGCATCATTGTCCTTAAAAAGTATTCATCTAGGGTGATAATAGCTCAGCTAAAGCTTTTGAGTTTTCATTAGTACATTCTTTTAGGCAGTCTATGTTTGAGGCTGGGAGTGACAGTTTGCATGAATCCAGACTTCAGGAATAAGATTGATTGTGAAATCAGAGAACCAATAGTTGCAACTGCAAGCACATCAGCATAGCCTACCTATTTGACCAGTGAGGTTTAGTGGTATAAACAACTTTGGCTGCCTGCTGTGGGTTGGAGAGTGATAGCTATTTAAGAAGTACTAATTGCTGCCAATAATTATATCAAAACCAACCAACATCTTTTATTGAAACTCATTGTCAAGGTTCTGACTAATGAACCCAAACAAATCAGAACTCCGAGGCTTGAAGTTTCCTAAAAGAACATTTTTATTGGATACATAATGTTGGCATGGTCAAAAGTGAAACCAACTCTAAAATTCCCTCTAGGGACTCAATGTAACTAAATGTAACAAATCCCTCTCCTCTACTATGCTATTGATCATGCTACCCAATAAAAGCAATTAGCAGGATCTGTGACACTTCTCTCCATCTTCCAGCTCCTGTGGGAATGACCTTGGTTCCCATGGGATGGCTCCAAGTTTAGTCTAACAATACTTTCACTTTCTTCCCCCCTTCCTCCCAATCTGTGTGGCAACTGAGAATGCAAAGATGGCTTCAGCCAGGTTCATTTTAGAAGTTGACACATATGATTTTTGACAGGAATAATTTATCAGGTTATGTACATCCACTATAGATGTAGCAATAGCCATCAACATTTAAAGTTAGATGGTTTTTAAAAAGGACTGGATAAATTTACAGAGGCTCTTAATGAATATAGTTTATTATATTACCAAACATTAAATGGTTCTTACTGTCAAATATTAAGAATATGAATATAAGAGTATTTTTCAACTCTATTTGGGGGTGACTACTCAGCATTTAATTGGCTGCTATGGTAACAAATGTAGACTAAACCGGCTGTTAAAATAATATAGGATGTCTATTTAAAAAAAAAATAATAACAATTTTACATTTTGTTTTTTCTGTTCAAATAACCAGAAAGATGGCTGAAAGCCATTTAAAAACCAGATTTAAAATGTAACAATACAATGAAAGCCAAGGCAAAATTAAAATCAATAATACAAGTACAGGTAATGATTAAAAAGTGGATGAATGGATGCATGGATTTTTACCAGGTTTCAAGTAGGAGCTAATCAGATCTTTTGGAAATTCTATGAGGCTATATAGGAGTAATCAGGAAAGGTGACCTTCTGGCAATTACAGAATTTTAGAAAGGGCTCTCCTGTTGATGTCAGAAACTAGGTATGTTAGAGGGGTGGTGGCCCAGTGGCTTAGAGATGCTGGTTTGCTATCTTTGCTCCGGCAGTTCAAGTCCTAACACTGCATGGCAGGGTGAGCTCCCATCACCTGACTCAGTTTCTGCTCACCTAGCAGTTTGAAAGCATGCTACATGTGAGTAGATAAATAGGTACCACTTTGGTGGGAAAATGGCAGCATTTCATGCGGATGGTCAGACCCCTGCCAGTGCTGGACCTGCCTAGATGGAAAGCCTGACTGAGAGACAACATCAGTGGTCAGAGCAGGCCTTGGATGATGCCACAGGATGATGCTCATCTTTCTGATGCCGACCTAGTTCACCCCCTGTGGTGCACCCTGGATAGTGCATGAATACAAGCTAAAGAAACTCGCACTCTTTTGCAACTAAATAACTACTTTCTACTAACACTGTGGTCTCCTAGCTAATTGCACCATCGCCATATACTAAATAATAATGTTATTTAGTTTGAGAGTAGTTGCTGGAGCTGTTTGCTTGAAGCAGACCAGGCAGAGAGAGTGAGTGAGGGGTGGGGAAAGGTGAAGTTTTATTGTTTCTTTCTCTTTCATTGTGGGCAAGTTAGACCAAGAGAGGGAGAGAGGATAGTTTGGGGATTTTTAATTCCTTTCCCTTGTTGGAGTAAGTTAGGCAGTGGGAGGTAAGGGATTTTTTTCTTTATAGGACCAGCTGGGGGAGATAAAAAGGGATTACATGGAGTGAGGTCAGAGAGGGGCAAGGACAGGGGAGGCCTCTGTCAGCGCCAGATATTGATTGCCATCTTTCTAGGCAAGTTGTTGTTATCAAAGACTGATTAACATCATCCTGGGCAAGTTGTTGCCACCAGAGATTGACCATCATTGTTTTAGGCAAGTTACTGTCACCAGAGACTGACCGCCATTGTTCTGGGCAAGTTGTTGCCACCTGAGACTGGGTACCATTGTTTTAGGCAAGTTGTTGTCACCAGAGACTGACCACCATTGTTCTGGGCGAGTTGTTGCCACCCAAGACTGGGTACCATTGTTTTAGGCAAGTTGCTGTCACCAGAGAGTGACTGCCATTGTTCTAGGCAAGTTGCCATCACCAGAGGCTGATTAACATTGTTCTGGGCAAGTTGTTGTCATTAGAGCTTGACTACTATCTTCCCTGTAAGTTCTTATTGCCTGAGATCAACCACCACCATTCCACATGAATCACCATTGGGAGAGAGCAACCATCACTGCCCCATGTGTGTGGCTGCCAATCATGACTGAATACTAGTGTGTTAAGTGCCGTTAGGCAGAGGCATCAGTGTGAGAGACCTTCTTGGGCTGGTGGCCTCTTGGAGGGGAGGTCAGGAGGGCCTGGAGTTAAGCAGTCCCTATGGGGGTGGCACTACATGCCATTACATCAGGGGTCTTCAAACTTGGCCCTTTTATGACTTGTGGACTTCAACTTCCAGAATTCTTCAGCCAGCATGCCTGGCTGAGGAATTCTGGGAGTTGAAGTCCACAAGTCACAAAAGGGCCAAGTTTGAAGACTCCTGCATTACATGATCAGGCCCTGAGCCATTGAAAAATCAACATCAGCAGCTTTGTGTCCTGTAGGCAATCAGGACAGATCTTTATTTCAGGTATTACAGAAATGCTGTAACTTGCTGTGATTAATGCACAAACTACCTCACCTTGGACCAATTGCAAAGGCAGCCCTTTAAGGTAGACCAAACTAGAAAACCAAAGTCATGCAGGCTAATACTATTTTTATTAGAAGGTTATGGTAACAGAATCTTGCAAGTTTGAATTGTTTCTCCCCCCCACCTCTCCCTTTATTTTTGTGAGAACTAGGGGAGGGTTTGATATGAGACCCTTTCTCAAATAACAGTTCTGCTACAGCAGTGGTCTTCAAACTTGGCCCTTTTATGACTTGAGGACTTCAGCTCCAAGAATTCTTCAGCCAGTGTGCCCGGCTGAGGAATTCTGGGAGTTAAACTCCACAAGTCATAAAAGGGCCAAGTCTGAAGACCCCTGTGCTACAGGCTTGGGTTTGTTTTATCTGATCCATTGTCTTTGTAGTCATTCTTCCATCTGTTCCTCAAGGTCATTCCTTCTACTTATTGCAGGGTCACAGATGACATATACTGCAGTTGCTAGTTCCATGCCTCTCCTGCTTGAACATAGAACATCATGAATGTGATAATACAACTTGATGTCTGCCTGGTAAATCTGACAGAAAAAAGTGGCAGTGTGATGCTTGAAGGGTTACAAACAATAAAGTGTTTACCATGTTTAGAATGACTTTGGGTGGGACTGAGAAATTTGTCAGTGTAGAACAGGTATGTCAAATTGCCGGCCCATGGGCCAGATGCGTCACACCAAAACCGCACCCACCCCATTGCCAGAAATGGGGAAAAAGTCCCGATACGTCGCGCGACATTATGTGACGTCGCGAGTTTGACATGCCTGGTGTAGAAAATGCTTCCAAAAGTGTTGATATATTTTCTTTATTTGACAAATATATATTTCCACTGATAAAGGGCAATCCTTTTTTGACTGTTTAGTTTAATTGAATAAACTGCAAGCATTTTCTTATATTTGTCTTAAAGTTACACCCATTCAGCAGAATTCCTTAAATGTTTTGGGAACTTTAGAAAAAAAGACTTTTATCAATTCCATTCCAAACTTTCTTATTGCAATCTTATGTCTGCTCAGAAAGAAGTAGAATTCTTTTCAATGATACTTCAGATGTGTGCAAGATATTTTCAGTACAAATACCTCATGTCCTTTCTCTCACAATGCATAAATAATTTCCCAAGAATCCTATTACTGAAGCACTGTGAAGAACTATTATTTTCAGCTGGAGGACCTTCAGCTGCAAGTAATAGTTGCAGTTAAAGGTCCTGTTTCATCTGTTCTTCACAAAGCATATAATTCATGATTTGTTAGCCTAATTTTTCCTTCTGAATTACACTTGGTTGCTTGAAGCAATCAAATTGCACAGTGTATTTGCAATCACTCCTTAATAGTTTGAAATATTTCTTTGACCCATTTTCCCATTTTAATATAAAATGAATGATTGAAATTAACTTATTTCATGATGTTACCAGCCCTTTATATAGTCTTGCCTTCTGAGGTGTAATGGATAAAGATTCTGCTGCATGTTGTAGATTACCTCCTCTGTATACTGACCTTGAGGTAGAAATGTTTAGATAGCATTGATCCACTTAAGGTCATGCTGTGCCAGTTTAAAAATGAAGGTCCTCCAGCTGTAAATAGTAGACTTTTTAATCTTAAAGTCAATGCCACAGAGAGATGAAAATGTTTATTTAAAAACTTTAGCCCATCACCCTATACCAGGGGTGTCAAACTGCCGGCCCATGGCCCAAATGCGTCATACCAAAACCTCTCCCACCCGATTGCCAGCAATGGGAAAAAGTTGTAATACATTGCAACACGTCATGCGACATCACGAGTTTGACATCCATGCCCTGTACTAAAGAATTGAGTTAATTTTGTATGTAGTACAGTGTCATTATTTTACTGTGCCATAAGTAGTTCCTTTTCTAAATAAATCATATTGTAAAATTGTTTTAAAATTCCAAGAGTTACTTTAAATGCCATCACTGCATCATATCATTACGGTTAAGCAATTTTACACTAATCCCAATCATTAACACCTTCAGGGAAAGCAAGACAAAGGATGCCATTGATGAAATCAGCTTCAATCATTGAGACCATCCAGTGGAGATTTCAACCCCTGTGAACTCAAGCTGTGCCAAGCTGCCTGTTATAATCTGGGCAATCACTGAATGGCATGCTCCATGCTATGTTTCATTTATTCATGATGTAACTCAACATGACTTAACAGGACCTCATACATAAAGGCAGCATGAACAAACCATTTCAAGCACTAAGTAGATGTATTCCCCCATAGGGACTGTTTCTCCCACTATTATGTGTCTTTCTCTAGACAGCTGATACAAAAAAAAAGAGGAAAAATATAAAACTATAATTTATTATAAATTATTAAAAACATCTCATAAATCCAAAATGTTCTGGATCTATAGTCAAAAGTCTTTAATCTTATGATCTATGGCACAGAAATATTTTTGGTAGTATCAACCCCTTGTGTTATTGCTATTATGACTGGTGTCTTTTGTTCTGACAAAAAGTATTCTTTTAATAAAACACACACACACACAAACACACACACACACATATACACAAATCTTATTTGCTAGAGAAATAAAGCCAAAATTGCAGAATTAACCAGGTTGCTTAGCAACTAATAGTTCCAGTGACACTCCTTGGCGATCAATTTAAGTCATACATCAAGGTCTAAAGCACCTTGTAGAAAAATCCACATATATTTTTATTACTTTGAAAATCTCAGTAACTTCATATAATGCAATAACACATTAGATAAACTTTATAAATGCTGTTTGATGGATATGGTACATTAATGTACTATTCTTTAAAACAGTGCTAATAGGAAAAGCAACAGTTAATTGCACCAATATAACATATGTGATATAAACAAGACAATTAGTGCTATTTTGTTATAGTGTGTCATGTCCCACAGAAGAGGGGGATGATAGGGCAGAAGGATAAAAGAAAAAGAAGCTATCATTATGCCAATTATTCACAATGTCCTTGATTCTTCTTATAACTAGGTTTTGACTTCTCCCTGCCAGCCAATGACAGCTGATTCATTCAACAGTTCAACAACAAACAAAATGGCTGCAATTCAAACTCTGCTAAATAAACATACAAAGCTTGGAAATAATGTATTATTTACAGAATATTGATCTTGGGGATTTCTGGAATACCGTATATAGTTAGGTTTTCATGCTTTTACTAATTCAGTTTAATTATAAAAGTACACATTCTAAATGTCCATAATAATTGAATTCCTTTCAGCTTAATGTAAACTACTTAATCAGAATATGCATTACAAGTTTAATAACTTGATTTTATCTTTAACCTATTATGAGATATGCCACTGATTATTTCTTTATGGTAATGATATATGGCACAGACCTATACTAATTCATAATCAAACTTTGATATGGTAGAAAAATTACTCCTGATTTCTCTGCTTTACATTTTCATTAATGACATTGATAAAGAGATGGAAGTAATGTTTGTCTGATTTACAGATAACACAACATTAGGTGTGATATTAGTAGACAGAAATAATATTGGAAACACTGTTTTGGGATTAGAAAAAATGATTAAAAGTCGCATAAATAAATTATATTTATTTATGTAAAATAAATAAATAGAAATAAATAAATAAATAAACAATGCAGTTATAATAACTTACAAAACAAGTGTCAGGAGGACATGTGGTTGTTAATGAAACTTGTAAAAAGATCTTGAATTTGAAATTTTTAGAATTGAGGGGAACCCCCCCCTGACTTTTGACACTCCAGTGACTGAGTCTACAGAATATAGTTATCCATAGTCCACTTAACTGTGTATTCAACTAATTCAGTTTTATGGGTTTGTATTGCACATAACTACAGACTATTAAAAAATGTTGGGAGTAACATGTGGCTGACCACTTCACAAGTCAAAAGCTTTGAGCAAACATGAGAATCCTATGTGTAGCTTCTCACTGACTGAAAGTGTTGGGATTCTCCCTCTGCCTGGATATGTTGTTCTGAGCTTTGGTTTCTGTACAGCAAAGACCAATTAATCAGATCAATCAGAATTGAGCTGGAAGGGACCTTGGAGGTCTTCTAGTCCAACCTCCTGCTCCTGCTGTCCAGTCTCTTCTTAAAAACCTCCAGTGATGAAGCACCCACATTTTCTGAAGGCAAGCTGTTCCATTGGTTTATTGTCCTCACTGTTAGGAAGTTTCTCCTTCATTCCAGGGTGCTTTTCCCCTTGATTAGTTTCTGAGATAAATCAAGGTGCTATTCAAACTATCATCTTTAAATCATTACATGCCTTAGGATCTGTATACTTATAGGACCCAACTTTCAAGAAAACTTTCCCTGAGTTCCACCTGCTAAAGAAGTGTAATCCAGAGTCCAATGAGTTAAGCTGTTTCATAAGGCTTGCCTTCAGAAGTTGTGGATGCTCCATCACTGGAGGTTTTTAAGAAGAGATTGGACAGTCATTTGTTTGAAATGCAATAGGGTTTCCTGCTTGAGCAGGAAGTCTCATTTGGAACAGCTCCCTGCCAGAGATCGGATTATTTCTCACCTTGTTGACTTTTAGGACAGCTGTAAAATTTGGCATTTTAAGAAAGGCTTAGGTCGGAGGAGGGGACCTGTTATAAATTCACAAATTCAAATTTGTGTCCATAGTTTTTATTATGTTTTTGCTACTGTGTGTCTTATTTTAGTTTTGTTATTTTATTTATTTTTTTAAATGTATATGTTTCCCATCCTACTCTGAAAGGCTACTCTCAATTTTATTCTATTATTTTACTATTTTAATATTTCTACTAAAGATGGAATAGAAGCTAGAGTTCATCTGGACTGGTGTCACATTTAAGCCCTTCTTAAGAACCTTCCTGAAGCCGTTGGTCCTATATTTTAATTTTGTCTCCTGTCCAATTCTTAAATGTTCAAGTGCCTTTTTTGTATTGCTAATATGTAAGGCAAAGAAACAGTAGCTGTTGAAGAGCTATGGGGATGGAGAGGTTTGAGTTGGACAGAGCTACCTGAATTTGTACTGGATTTATGGAATTTTGGGGGATGATAAATATCTTGCTCCTGAGGAAGCTGAACTGGATTGAAATTTCTAAATGTTAGAACTAAGTTTGAGAGAAACATAAAATCATTTCTATTTTATTCTTTTTTACTTATTGTGGAGAGTAAGGAAATATATGTTGTTGTTAGCTGCGAAGTCGTGTCTGACCCATTGCGACCCCATGGACAACGTTCCTCCAGGACTTTCCTGTCTTCTACCATCTTCTGGAGTCCATTTATTTTAAGCTCACGCCTACTGCTTCAGTGACTCCATCCAGCCACCTCATTCTCTGTCGTCCCTTTCTTCTCTTGCCCTCCACCTTTCCCAGCATTAGGCTCTTCTCCAGTGAGTCCTTCCTTCTCATTAAGTGGCCAAAGTATTTGAGTTTAAGGAAATATACCTTACTGGAAATATACAAGAATATACTATTACCTGTGCAAAGAAGACTGAAACTTTGTTTAAGCCCTGAGAAACAAGATAGTATTCCAAAGTGACTCAGACAGATGCCTTCCTGATTCACTGGGATATAGAAGTAGGGGTGAGATGGAGAGGGAGGGATGTACAGCACAATCAAAATTGACTGGCTCTGTTATAAAAGCCAGTTGGTAAAAAGGTAGCTCTAACCTTTCTGAGAAATTGATTCCCTGGTCTGGTCTACCTAGTGCAGGGGTGTCAAACTCGCAACATCATGTCATGTGTCACAATGTACTGTGATTTTTTTTCCATTGCCGGCAGTGGGGTGGGCACGGTTTTGCTATGATGCATCCGGCCCACGGCCCTGCAGTTTGACGCCCCTGACCTAGTGGGACTGATACTTACATTAGCTAAAGCCAAGATAAATAGAATCCATCCAACAATGGATTTGGTATTAATACGATTGGTTTTGCTTTCTAGTGAGCTCCCAAGGAAAGGCTGGGTAAAAGGTAAAGGTAAAGGTTCCCCCGCACATGCGTGCTAGTCGTTTCCAACTCTAGGGGCCGGTGCTCATCTCCGTTTCAAAGCCGAAGAGCCAGCGCTTGTCCGAGGACGTCTCCGTGGTCATGTGGCCAGCATGACTAGACGCCAAAGGCGCACGGAACGCTGTTACCTTCCCACCGTAGTGGTCCCTATTTTTCTACTTGCATTTTTTACGTGCTTTCGAACTGCTAGGTTGGCAGAAGCTGGGACGAGTAACAGGCGCTCACTCTGTTACGCGGCACTCGGGATTCGACCCGCCAAACTGCCGACCTTCTGATCGACAAGCTCAGCATCCTAACCCACTGAGCCACCGCGTCCATTAAAGGCTGGGTAGCAGCACCTTAATTACATACAGATTTCTAGGACCTATACATGATTAGCTAGAATGTATTAGGAATTCGGGTTTCAGTTTGGATGTGTTCAGAGCCTTGCCTAATTCTTTGTTATTACAGTTTTTTTCTCTCATGATGCTCAGTCTCCATTTGGGGTGAGCTTTCCTATTTTAAATCTGTACATACTTACTCTTTGAATCTAATATTTTCCCAATACTGCTCCAACACTGGAAGTTTTTAAGAAGAGATTGGACAGCCATTTGTCTGAAATGATATACAGTAGGATTTCCTGCCTGAGCAGGGGGTTGGACTAGAAGACCTCCAAGGTCCCTTCCATCTCTGTTATTCTGTTATTCCTCAGAAGACCATATCTATTTCTGTTGCTATTTGCAGTTTTATGTTTTCTAATAAAATAAATACAATTTAAAGCAAACAATTATGGTGGCATCTTATTTCTTACGGATGATAATGCAATGTCCTAAATCTTTGCAAATTAGCTATCACTTCTGCAGCTTTATTTGCCATTTTTTTCTTTCTTTTATACTAGAAGAGGGGAGAGATTTGGATGTTTTAGTCTTGCTTCTAACTACTTTGCTGGGTGGAAAACAGAATGTGATAGCAGCAAGCACCAGCAAAAGTCATCCTTGTTCTATTATCTAAGCTACCCTATTTGGGGCAAACCAGATTTAAAAATGAGACCTTTCACAACAAGCCATGTACTGTAAATATGTTGTTATTGTGTAACTGCAATCAGCAACAGTCAAAAGTTATTATTTGAAAATGAAGCCTATACATGTTATTGAGTATTTGTAAACACACATAGGTAAGCCAAAACATTCCAAACTGACCAAGCTATTTTAAGATGATGAAGGCTAAAAATATTTCAGTGCTTTTCAAAGGTAAATTTTAGAGCTCATAGTTTTGTGAGGATGAATGTTTACCATGGTGATGACCACAGATCCCTCCTTGTCTCTGTTGCTTTAAATATAGTTTATAAACAATCTTTTATAACAATGGAGGAAGCTTATCACCATACATTCTTACTGAAATAATGCTATTAGTGTATGTGTGCACATGTAAATATACATATAGTGCACACATATACAAAGGTTCCAGACTAATGCCCTTTTATACAGCTTGAACTACAACACCTATAATTTTCCCATATTCCCATATATTTCAGGATGACCACGAGATCCCCTCCCCCCCAATCACAGCTATGTCCATATGAGTTGTTTTGAGAAGAAAAGAGATTATGCTCACTGGATCCCTCAATTAGGCAACCCAGTGGGATGAGTCCATAAACCATTTTTCTGCTAAAATTGCTTTCATTCATTTTGACAGCTCTACATTGAGAGTGGATTCTGGTGGGCTGAATGAGGCAGACACTTGTCCAGTTTTGATGGATGAGTTTCATTTTGTTCACCCCGAGGAGTATTGGGCAAGTTGTTCGGAGGGGTGAGGACAAACACTTGTTTGCTAAATCCTTGTTTTGTTCATCCTGCTTAGTAAAAACTGCCAGAGGGGAACTGTCTATTTCAGTGGCAGACAAGAGTAATGTCCAAGCAACTTTAACAGAAGCATTTTTGAGCAAAATCATGTAGTTAATGTTGGAAATCCAATTTCACTGTTCTGTGGGTGAAGATTATTTATACATACTTTCCAGTCCTGGGTTAAAACTAGCATTGCAATGTAAAACCATCTTGGTTACTGTATAGTTGATGATATGTGCTAGAAAACAGGTAAAGTATAAAGGAGGACTAGGGTGACGTAGTAGCAGTATGCCAATATTTGAGGGGCTGCCACTAAGACAAGGGGGTCAATTTATTTTTCAAAGCACCAGAAGATACAATGGATGGAAACTAATCAAGGAAAGAAGCAACTTGGAATTTAGGAGAAACTTCCTAATAGTGAGAACAATTAATCAGTGGAATGACTTGCTTTCAGAAATTATCACTGGAGGCTTTTAAGAAGAGACTGGACAGCCACTTATCTCAAATTGTATAGGGTCTCTTGCTTGAGCAGGGGGTTGGACTAGAAGACCTCCAAGGTTCCTTTCAGTTCTATTCTGATTAATTAATATTCCATCCTGCTTAGTTCTGCTGTACCTCTCCCAACAAATTTGATACAATCCATCATACTATTTTTCTGGAATAATTGACTTCTATGGGATTTGTTGGCCCTGATTGGCAGCAATCCTGGTCCTATTTATTTTATTTATTTATTTTTATTTTATTGGATTTATATACCGCCCTTCTCCCGAAGGACTCGGGGCGGTGTACAGGGCAGTTAAAATACAATATACAAAGTTAAAATTAAATTAAATTAAATTAAATTAGCCCCAACAAATAAATCACATTCTAAAAATTTAAAATTCCAATCCCTCAGTCCAGGCCGGCAAGCTCAAATAACCAAGTTATGTTGGGTAATGTTGCTTAGTATCCTGGACATTGTTAGATATTTTTTTTTTTTTGAGAGATGGCTTTGGCCCTCTAAGCATTTAGCATCTGACCGAAGCCACTAAAAGATAATGAAGGGTTTAGAGATTGAACATCATTGGTTAATTTCAGTGGAGTCTTCTCTATAACAGATGCTAAGGAGTCTGTTGAAAGCCTGTAACATTGAATGGGTGCTGTATGGAATGGTTAACAGATGTACAAGTTTTTCTCTTATCAATATTTATCCCTTTATTTAATTTAACAGCATTTACAGATCTCTCTGACAGCCTCTATTATAAAGGGAATCTTCTACATGCTCCGTTCATCTGCCTCTGGAGAGTATAAATGGTCCATCAAGACTCATGGTACATATGTGCATTTGTATTTGTGAGACCCAAAGTATTAATAAGCACACAAACAAAACACAGAGATACGTTTGTGGGAAACAATCCAAGGGTAATATATGAATACTTCACTTTCTTTAACATTTAAAATTTACATACTTTCATCATTTTTTTAAAAAATGAAGCCACTGAGCAGAAATTATCACATTCTAAGAATTACTTTCATATCCTCTCTCACTCTCTCTCTCTACCTCTCCACTTCCTTCTTTTTCCAAATACTAAAGCCTATTTTTCCAAATTTAAGAGATTTGAGAACTGCACCTATTTGGAAAAGCTATGAAAGATTCATGCATGTCAAAGCACATATACAAACCCCCCCCCCGCCACCCCAAAACCCCCACCATTCCTTATAAGATTTAAAAGTTTTCTGCCTTTAGTTTGCTCTATAGGTAGGTGATTTGTGGGAGGGGAGAATAACTGAAGATAACTAAAATGAGAGTAAGCGGAGGGGAGTATATTGCATGTTGTAGATATCAAGTGTAAGAATCTTTTAAGAATCACACCAAGAGATACCTGTGACTAATGTAGAATTGTTAGAAATGAGGACAGTTTGAGCCAGCATAAAGGCCTATGAACATGGCTTAACTGAAATTCCTGATGGGACAGAGGAAAAATGAACTCATGTAGAACAGAATACGTCAGGCATATATTGCTTCCAAGAATTCTCTTGGGATAGATAGATAGATAGATAGATAGATAGATAGATAGATAGATAGATATCTGTGTATTGGGCTTAATATTGAAATATGATTGACTAAAGGGCAACCCTCAGTTTTAAAATGAAAATCAACAAAAGGGCGCCTGCTTAATAAATATTGAGGGAGGAGGAGGAGGAGGAGGGGAAGAATGGGAATAGAGAAAGCACAACTAAAAATGTTAAAAGTCAAATACACAGCTAGGAACACTCCAGGGTAATCTATTGAGAATCCCCTCAGCTCTGACAGCGATATTGCATGCACATATACATCTGTTCTAACCTTTTTGAAGACTGAATACACACAGATGTGCATCCTCAATTAGAAGATAGTTTCAGAACCAATCCTAATGCAGGAAATTTTGAAAGGAAAGCAGATTCCCCAGTGCAAATGTTATTTGGTGCATTTGAATCTAATGCAGCACATCAAGCTTTATTAAGCATTCTTCTCCAAATAAAATTATTATTTTAAAAACAGTACTTTTCTTCTGATGAAGTTTATATTTTATGACCCAAATCATTCTGTCTTAAGTCCTTTGCTTACTTCTTTGTTATCAAAGATTCAGTGGCACATTCTGATTAGTTATAGGAAAACTGAACCGTTGCTTTTTGTCCTTTTGATATCAGTGAGGCATATGTTTTCATACTCTCAGACTTTCACACTCTCATTGAAGTTAATCTAAAACTAGATGTAGTCTGAGAGAGTTCAGACTCACTCTGTGGGCATAGATCTTGTTTCATTCATTTAAATGCACGTTCCCCTTTTTCCTTTAAAATGTTTATAACCTAAGAGGTTTACAAAAGCCTACTTTTGAACATCAGTATACAACCACATTAAGAGACTGTCAAGAATTTTGGGGAGTGGGCCATTGAATTGTTATTATTGTTATAATAACTCTGTCTCTGCTCATGCCTTTGCTACTTTGATATGAAATAGGAAGGAAGGAAGAAAGAAACAATTATGAGGAACTATCCCAAAGGTGCATTTTCAAAAGGCAACTGGACTTTCTTTTTTTCCTTGAAGATGTTTTGCTTCTCATCCAAGAAGCTTCTTCGGTTCTAACTGAAGTAGAATGGAAGAAGCTTCTTAGATGAGAAGCAAAACATATTCAAGGAAAAAAACAACAAGGAAGGCCAGTTGCCTTTTGAAAATGCACCTTTGGGACAGCCATGACCTGGATGACTGCGAATCTCCATAGACATTTAGGAGGAACTACTTAAATTGGTGTCAGCGATCATGATGTGCTTTAAAATACCTTTACCTCAACTCTAATGGGAATTTGGTATGCTCCTTAATTGCATATGCTTAATGAATGAGTATTTATTCTACAATTCATCATTCATCTATTTTGCCCATTTATAATAAAATGTGGGTTTTAAAGCCACAAATGAGCTCTTTTCTCCATTAGAAATCAAATCCATTTTTTGTAAACTTGAATAAACCCAGACTAACAATTAATGCCATTAGAAGGGGGAAATACAGGTAATCAATAATCCTCAAATTCAGCATTACAAACCCTCCTCAAAGATGCACACTAGCTCCTTGTAATTCCTCAGGCTCAGAAAGATTCCCCCCTCTACTTTCAAAGGACTGTGACAAATAAACTTTAACCAGACAACAATGACACACTGATTTGTTCTCTCTCCCTAAACACTTCTGGGACCATGTAATTCACCGAGCTAGATTATATCATAAGCAGCTTCCGCACAGGCGGCAACTTAAAGCAGAAGGAAGGACAAACATCTCCTTGAATTTGAAGGGACTCTCCCTAATATCCGAATCGGCGTATATTGCTTTGCTGTTGCTCTGGATCTTTTCGGTCGCGCGGGGGGGGGGACAAAAAAAAACCGCACACCACAGCACAAAAGATTCCCAAGCGCATTCCCACGCACGGTTGGGGTGAAAGGAAGCGAGTTCCCTGGCTACTTTTGGGGTTCTGAGGATCCGAAGCTGCGACGGAGAGGAAACAACGGACTGTGTCACGGAGGCTTTCTCATGGGGGGCGGGGTGGTGGGGTTGAGTCCACAGGGGTTTCATTCCGGCTCAGCAGGTGGATTATCTGGAGAACCTTAGATTTTTCTCCAGCATACATAGGCGCCTTTTGTTAAGAAAAGGTCCCGTTCGGTTCTTACATTTTTTTTCCTCTTCGCCGCATCTCTCAGCCCTTGGGAACCACTACGCCTGCCCCCCTTGCACCCCAAAACGCCCCTTGCAGTAGATTTTAACCCCCATTCAGGTGCGAAAGGGGTGCCTCCTCCCCTTCCTCCCCCTCTCTCTTCATCTTACCTTGCCACTTGAGGGATGTGTTGTCGGGAGCTGTTCACAGCGCTGCCGGGTTGGGGGGCACGCGCGGGAGAGGGGTGCCAGCGTGTGTGCGTGTGTGTGTATGTGTGTGTGTATCTCAGAGAAGCTATGGAGTTTGCAACGGAATTCGGCTGAAGGCAACAGCGCTCGGGAGCCCGTCCCAGCTTGCTAAATTAATCACTTTTGCTTTTTTTTTCTTTCCACGAAAGGGGAGGGAGCTAGGAAGAAAAGAGGGTGGGAAAAGGGAGGAGAGAGAGAGAGAGAGAAAGAGAGAGGGAGGCAGAGGAGGATGAAAAATCTCAAGGCTGGAGAAAAGAGGAAGGTCCCTCCGTGACTGGCATCAATATCTCCTTCGGCGGAGCTTCAAGGGAGTCATGGCAACGAGCCCCCTAAACCTCCCAAATCTTTCTCAGCTATACACGCACACAAGCGTGCACGCACGCACACACATGTACAAACTGCTGCTGCTGTGCCTGCTGCTGGTGCTCCGGGGAGGGAGGGAGGGAGGGAGGGAGGGGGAGAGAGAGAGAGAGAGAGAGAGAGAGAGAGAGAGAGAGAGAGAGAGAGAGAGAGAGAGAGAGAGAGAGAGACATCCTCCTTTCCCTCCCTTGCACCCAACCCGTTCCCCCCCCAGCCGCCGCCATCCCTCCGCCTCTGCGAGGTTGGAGAGACACCGAAAGCGGGGAGCGACCTGAATTCCCCGGGAATTCTCCTTCGCCACCCGCTATCCCCGACCTCCTGCTATACTAGGAACTTGCTTGAAGCCTGGCAACCTGGAAAAGGGCGTCTCCGGACGCTTACCTGGAAATTGGAGAAGGGCTGGTGGGGGCGTGTCCCCCCTCCAGACCCTACCGGTAGCCCTAGGACTGACTTGGCCTGGCCTGGCCTGAGCCCCCTTCGGAGGCTCTTCCCCGGCGAGAAGCTGACGGACACCTGAGAACTGTAAAGGCGCGGGTCTGGTGGACGGTGGGTGGGAAGAAGGGGGCTTTACATCACGCCTTACTTTCCGATTCACCCAGGTGTCAGTCTCTTTATAGGCGCGCACACGCAAGCCGAGCGGTGGCTTTCTCGAAGGAAAATGCAGCGAGGAGAAAGCGCTAGGGCTGGCACGTACGTACACGCAAACATACACGGCTTACCTACCTACCTACCTACCTACCTACCTACCTACCGGATCAGAAACAACCAGGTAGGATCTCCTTCCAAACTTCCCCAAGAATCAAACGAACATTCTCCTAAAGGGAAAGGGAAAGGAGAGGGAGAGAAACCTTCCCAGTTCTCTCCGGTTCTCCTCCTTCCGAACGACCATTTTCTGAACTCCGAAGGATTAAGACATAGAAAGAGGAGAAAAGACTTGAAACTAGAGGTTTCGGTTTTGTTTTGGCTTCTTTCTTTCTTTCCTTTGGGCAAACAAGAGGCAGAACCAACAGCGAAGGGGAGGGAGACAAAAGTCACACGGGGGGGGGGGCTCACCTTTCTCAATCAAGAATTGAGTGAATATTCCGTATTTTTTATTTTTTTTTAGAAAAAGAGGCATTTCATTTCACACGTGCACACCCTGGCAGAAATATCCTACCTAGCCGCACCAAACCCACCGGGCGTTACCAAGAGCAACAAGAATCTCCTTAGGGAGAGCACCATACCTTGAGGAAGAAAAAGAAGGAAAAAAAAATAAATAGCAGCAGAGTTGTGTTCCTCCACAACAGCTGTTTGTAGCGGTGCAGAAAATGAAAAGCCAGATTAGAGAAGGCCGTGGGTGCCAGGAATCAAAGGTGCAGAGCTGCTTCCTTTTGCACAGCTGGTCTCAGGTCTAGTACGCACACAGAGACCAATACACACCCCTTTCCCCCTTTCCAGGCTATTTGTGATGGAAATCATTCAATGCCAGCCCCCTTCTCCCTCCCTTAGCTGCCTAAACCAAATGCACTGCAAAAGGTCCAGTCCCAGCATGTTCTCCTGCTTCATACTGTGTTCAGGTATCTGCCACACCCTGCCAGCTGAACACGTTTGAGGAACAGAGGCAGAAGGAAGGGCTGTTTAGGAAGTTCACTAGAATTGGGTAGAAGAGACATTATGAAAGATGGGAAATGGTTGGAGAAGGTGGCTATTAGTCCCTAACTCTTTTCTCCTTTCCTTCCCCCCCCCCAAATACGTAGGGGGAAATATTTAACCTGGGGCATCTCTTTTTCCAGAAAACATTAGACAATTCTTTTTGAAAAGTGCAGGGAAATAAATGTAGAGCCTCCATTCTGAACTAATTAGATAGCATTTGGATTGATGGGCTTAACTCTAGAATTTACCTATTTCTTGCTTGAATAGCCAATAGAAAGCGTTAAAACGAGTGGGACAGCATGGTTATTCATATCCTGTAAATATCATCTTCAGATGACCAGGATTGTCCTTCCAAAGTACCACTGACAAAGGTTGCAAAGCTTGCTAATTTGTTTCCATCATGTAGCACGTTTATTGTCAGCTACTTAAAAGAGAAGTTTCCAATCATAAATATGCATCGGTCATTGTTGTGATTTTGAAGAATTCTTGATAGCACAAAGTCATAGGAAGACTTATTATTCCGTGAAGTCAGAAAAGCTCATTACATTTGATTGCCACTAGGGCTTCAATGAAGCTCATACTTTCCAAGGGTTCTAGAATTCTGTAATTCTGTAAGCTGTCAACATAAGGAGGAAAAAGGCTATGTTAACATGTCCCTCTGAATGCCTTTCCTGGAGTTCCTGTACATTATCCTGACAGCCTCAAAGTTAAGCTGCTCAAAAAATGAAGCTACACAAAATGCAGAAAATTCTAAAGGGCTGTTGAAAAAACAAAGAGGGAAATATCCCTTGTGTAAAGAAGAACCAGATTGTAACAAATTGAAAGTGGAAATTCCATTGCCCCTTCTGTAATCTTATAACAGTAATGGACATATTTTTCCCCCAGCAAAGACCATGTTTTCCTTTGAAGGATATCAAAAACACATCCTGGTAGTGACAGAGGTCTGGGCCCCAACTGAGAGATGAGGGGAGGGGGTCTGATAATTTTAGGATTGATTTTTTTTTTCACATATTCAGACACAGCATCCCCAAACGTGCATCATTATCCCTGTTCTATAATCTGACCAGCAGAAAATTGGAGACTCAATTGTAGATTGGACTTTCCCCCTGCTGCTTAATTGGAAGTTGCTAATGGGATGCACAGCAGAATTCTGTGCAGCCACACCTTTTCCCACAATAGACTGATCCATGGGAGGTACCATGGCAGGCTACATAAGTGACATCGTAGCTTCTTAATTGACCAGATCTGCATTAGGAGTAACAATTCAGTAAAATTCAAACTTCAAACACCATTTGATCAATTCAGAGAACTAGTTCAGGATTATAGAAATTATCTGGGTTATTATGTTGATTTCTGCCTTGGTTCCTAGACTAAAACAAAGCAACACCTCTCTTTATCTAACAAAGGAAAAACACTTGGGAGAGCATTATGAAATTTGCAGTGAAATTAGTCATATCCAGAGGGATTTTCAAAGCAATTTTATATAGGCAGATCATTATCTTTTTGTTCAAAGGTGGGGTGGTAGAAGTGAACAATGATACAATTTCTTGAATAGGATGCTGTTGTTTCTCAAGGTTTAAGAGTCTAAGGACCATAAGAAACGAACTGTTTTTCACAAAAGACAACAATTGTTATGCTTGTACTGGAAACTGGCTAAGTTATTGGCATACAATTGCAAAAGGGGAAGGAAAGGAAAGGAAAGGAAAGGAAAGGAAAGGAAAGGAAAGGAAAGGAAAGGAAAGGAAGGAAGAAAGAAAAAGAAAGAAAGGAAAGAAAGAAAGAAAAAGAAAGAAAGAAAGAAGGAAAGAAAGAAAGAAAGAAAGAAAGAAAGAAAGAAAGAAAGAAAGAAAGAAAGAAAGAAAGAAAGAATAGTAAAATGAAGATTTTTCACATTAGGATCACTCCATTCAAGGTCCTGTGATTGAGGTAACCAATCTAATTGGAATGATCACTGACTATTCATTCTGTTAATCAATTAAAGACTCCTTTGCTCACTGTTTTCATCATGAGATTTTATATAAAAGATGACTATCACTATCACTGTTGGGAAGATTGAAGGTGGAGAACACAGCCTCATATAAAACCATCAGAGTTATATATTGCAAGGAGATTTGTCCGTGACAAGATTTCCCATACAAATCTATTCATCAGAGAATCAGATGAAATTACACCAGCAGTGCCATGATTCAGCAGACCTTTGGGAGTGATGAGCACATTGCTATGACAGCTTGTAAAAGTCAGTGATGGTGGCACTAGCAGACAGTGATGGGCAGTGAAAACATCTATCATTGCCTTGACCCTTGATTAGCTCTCTGTAGTATCTGTTGATGAGGTAGCTTTTCATTATATTATTTTATAGTCTACTTTTTATAGTCTACTGTCTACTTTTTCTTCTATCTAGATTATTGTATGCTGCTCAGAGTCACGTCTTGTGAGATGGATGGCTATATAAATTTGATAAATAAATATCGTTATTTTTATTTTTTTAAAAATAGCCAATTTATAAAGGTGGAAGAGACAACGTCACCATATATATGAAGTAGGACCAGAAGTAGTTTTCTGCTGCCTCTTCCTATGAAAGTTAATCTAGTTCAAAATGGAAAAGAGGAAAGCAGGGAAGGACAGGTGGCAGATGGAAGGGAATAAAAAGTGTAGCAATGGAATCTGTTAATTTTGCTGATTCTGGAAGAAGCAGAACTTAGTGAAGAGAAGCTGGACCAGTGGTGCCTTTATGGATGGAATAATTCTCCTGAAGGTGAAATAAAAGCCCCAGATGTTTTCCTTTGATCCATGCCTAGCACGGATTCTGAATCCTGCATTTAGAAAATTTCAGTAATTATATTTGAAGATGCCAATTTGAAATATCCAGTTCAGGGAAGGCTTTTCAAAAACTGGGTCCTATATAAGAGAAAGCATCATGCTTCAGAACTAGCTCTTTTGCCCAGTCGTGAGATAGGTGATTTAACAAAGAAAGGCTTTGAGTAATTCATACCTCACTTTAAATTATTCTAGTCTCTTTCAACTTTTGTATCTTAAACCCAATCAATCACTCTGGACTAAGAGATAACCATGGTCCCATCATAATAAAGCTAAAGGAGCCACTTTTCCCAAGGATGTTTTATATTTCAAAGGCATTTTGCTATTACATGTATTAGTTACAGAAAATTTTAAAGCTTTAATTAAAGTTTTGAGGAATATTCTAACTCCCTGTAATATGGTTGAGAACCACTACTTAATCCATAGGCTGTGTGTGTGTGTGTGTGTGTGGGTTCTGTATTGTGTTGCTTTGTCTTGTCTTTTCATTTCAAGACCTTCATCTGGCATATCTATCTATCTATCTATCTATCTATCTATCTATCTATCTATCTATCTATCTATCTATCTATCTATCTATCTATTTTTTAAAAAATGACATTTTGCTAAAGTAAGTAACTGCTGAGTATTTAAGATGGCCATGAAACATGAGTTGCCATAAAACCTTGGGAAATAAACAATAGTCTAATCATTTAATATAAATATATTTTTACAATAATGTCTTCAAAGATATTTAAAATAATTTTCAAATCATATTGGAAGAGATTCTTAATTTTAACTTGAATTTAATGTCTACTTGTTTTTTATTTAAATACTACTAGTATAAAGGACTAGAAAACAATATAAATTACATAAGTTAGGTGCGTATCATGTTAGTATTATATCTACATGCTGTCTCAGAATATATAAGTACAGTAGCCTCTGGAATTTTCTGATTATACGGTATCAGATTGTATCTAATGATTGTATCAATAGATGTTGTCCATCTCCAATTTGATCTTACATGTTTTCCAACAGTACATTCATCACCACTATAACTGAATTCATCAATCTTTCTGCTAGCTATCCTCTTCTTTTTCCTTCCAGCTTCCCCAGCATTACAGCCTTCTCCAGGGCTCTGGGCCTTAACATAATGGGTCTACAATAGTATAATTTGAGTCTGGTCATTTGTGTCTTTAAGTTGATATGTTCTATAATCTATTGTTTATCTTCTTGGTATTCTCAGTAGTCTTCTCCAACACCAAAGTTCAAAAATGTCGTATTGTCTATCCTGCTTCCTCATATCTCCTACCTTCATTTCCATATAGTCTTATGGGAAAACCATTGACTGTATGATTCTAATTTTTATAAGTATAGGCATGCCATAGTACCTATATTATCTTTTCTCAGGCCTTCATGTTATACCTATAAAGCTCTAAATGGCTTGGGTCCAGATTATCTAAGGGAACACCTGCTGCTGGCATCAACTTCCCATCGTCCTGTGCGCTCCCACAGGGAGGGCCTTCTCAGGGTGCTGGCGGTTAAGGAGTGCTGGCAGGTGATCCCCAGGGGGAGGGCATTCTCTGTGGGCGCACCTGCCCTTTGGAATGATTTACCGGTGGAACTTCGGACCGCCCCCGATCTGCGTTCATTTCGCCGGGATCTGAAAACCTGGTTTTTTGATCTATCAGGCCTGGACTGAAGGGGTTTTAGCTTTTAATATTGTTTTAATTGTTGGGCTTATGTAATTTAATCTATTTTAATTTATACTATTTTTATATTATATTTTATGCTGCCCTGTAAACCGCCCTGAGTCCTTTGGGAATAGGGTGGTATAAAAATTTAATTAAATAATAATGACTAGCCTATATGTATTTTGTTGACTGGTTATAACTTTACTGCTTATGATCCTAAAAGGCAGAAGCTATCCACCACTTCAATAACTTCAGCATCAAGTCTAAGTTTGTGATTATTTACCATTAGTTTAGTCCTACTTTTTCACTGTGATTCTTGCCTTTCATAATTTGGGCTGTCAGAGTAATGCCATCAACATACCACAGGTTACAAGTAGCCTTTGAATTGCATTCACAATTGAGCTCCAAATTTTCATTACTAAGCAAGGCAGTTTTAAAATGAATCATGCTCCATTTAATAACCTTTCTTGCCATGGTTGTTAAGCAAATCACTACAGTTGTTAAGTGAATTATGCAGTTGTTAAGCAAATCTGGCTTCTCACATTGATTTTGATATGATATATATTAGAAGATAGGTTGAATAAACATTTCCTTGCTGATGCAACCAGCCTGTTTTTCCACATTCTACTATATTCAGACTGATTTTTTGGCCAGTTTATTGGCTCTGCCGGGGAATTTGAAATGTTCTAGGATTCCCGATTTCCTAAAGACATTCCATAATAGCAGGTACAAAATTAAACATTGTCAGATTAAAAGTAAAAAGCCCACAAGTTACTTGTCCTCATGGAAGAAAACAGAAAATAACAAAATAACAGTTTTCTAGTTTAACCCCCTACTCAAGTAGGAAACCCTATACCAGGGGTAGGCAACCTCGGCTCTTTTATGACTCGTGGACTTCAACTCCCAGAATTCCTGAGCCAGCTGGCTCAGAAATTCTGGGAGTTGAAGTCCACGAGTCATAAAAGAGCCGAGGTTGCCTACCCCTGCCCTATACCATTTCAAATAAATGGTTCACCAATTTCTGTTTAAAAATCAGAATAGACTGCAGTTTTTTTTAAAAAAAACCAAGGATATTGGTCTACACATTTTTACTTCATTTTTTCCCTATCCTTTGTCCTTGCAATGCCAGCTCTTCTTCCTTCCTACATAGTTTTTTGCTTGCAATGATTGCTGAAATATTTTGAATCCTAACCAAAAAAAGAGCCAAGCAGAAAAACCATACATAAGTAATAAAAAAGCAAACACGGTGAATGCATACATCTTCGACTAGCAGTAAAGGCAAAACTACATTGATTTTAATGGCTTGGGATTGGATCCAAAATTAATTTCCTGAAGGCCAAATTTTGATGGATATTTTTTCCCCCTCTTGGTCAACTTGCCTCCTCATTCTGGATCTTCTGAAATCTCTACTAACCTTTTTGAGATGAAATAATCAGAACAATTGTCGGCAGTAATTATTGTGAGATACGCTTTATTAAAATCTGGTATTTTGTGGTCCGTAGCTTAACTCTTTCAGGTCATATAACAGATTATTAGTTTCAGCCACACATTTGATTGCCAGGGAAAGGTGATCGTTACTTTTCTATTCATTGCCTTAGATTTAGGAAGTAATTTTGAATAGGAATATCACTAACTGTCTTTCTGAGTACTTGATCTAGCAGTTGTAACATAAAATCATGTCAAGGGAAAGCGCGTCCACAAAGCGAAGGGAAGAAACTTACAAACTGCATGATTTTTACAACCTTGCACTGGACTCCCAGGGGAAGTCGTTGAGAGTCCATTATCTAAAGCTAATTAAAATGAGACTGGACACTTCACTAGGAAAAATATCCATTAGGGAACCATTCAACATTGTCAAGCAATGGACTGATTAGCTTAGAACTAGTGAAAGGAGAACAAATGGAGAAATCAATTTGCAGACAGTGTGCGAGGCTCCCTCTTCTCATCACTTGAGACCCCACTGAAAGGGAAGAGAGGGTGGGAGGTATTTCTCAAGGGGGCGTGATTTAAATAGCAGCAGTTGTGAGAATTTGAAACTGGGATATTTCATGCTCCCAAGGAGGAATAAGAAGCAGAGCAGATCCCAAGGTTGCTACCCTTTTATAAATTCTGTTTCATATTTATTTCCTGCTTTATCTTCAAAGTTCATAGGGCATTCAGTCCCTTCTTTCTATCAGGATCATGTGTCCTGGAAAGACTGGGCAATCAGCCATGGCATTTTTCCATTTAAGGAGCTGTCAAAACAGACCAACAAGTCTTATAGCCCCAAAACGGCAAAAGAGAATCTGACAGCCCTCTGTATATGTATCTGGAGATTTGATATCCCAATGGATGTCTCACCTGTCCGTTGGGATAACTGGATCTTGGGAGGATAAGAGGGATTTGCTATTATTGTCTTCCTTCAATTATCAGGAATCACAGACAGAGTTCTATACAAAACAACACCTGAGCCTATAAAACAAAACAAAACCAGAGTCGTAGTCAAAATGTGCTGCATTATATTCTCCAGCAGGCAGGCAGATGAAAGAAAACGCAACAGATCTTTGTGATCCATTGGTAGCAAAAGTATTCATCAGGATTATTATTATTATTATTTTAAAATGTCAAAGGGGCCGATTTTATTTTTTCTTATCATTAGATCAGGCTTCATCTTAATCCTACAAGCTCTGTTAGTTCATGGTGACTCATGTCGCTGCAAGGCAGTTCAACAGTGGCATTGTACATGACGCAAGAGAAGTGAGATTAAGCAGCTGGCTGTGAATACTGGTGATCATAAGGACTCCACCAGACATGGAAGACTGGACAAAGAGAAGACAACCCTCCTGTGATGAGGAAATAATAATAATAATAATAAAAACTAGCAAAACCTTCTGGGGAAGAGCATGGGCAGATTTGATCATTCTGAAGTCACTTTTCTAAACATTACAGGAAAAAAGTTTTAAGCTGACAAGGAAGCAAAGAGGCCAGGTTAAACAAGACCAAAATGATAGCTTGCTTCTCTGGACAAGATGGTAACTTTTTGAAAGTTCTGCCAGGCAGGAACTGAAGAACATTCCTTTTCCATGGCCAACTAATAGATGAAAAAGTTTCATTCCACAGTATACACTTTTACGGTAAAGGAGGATGGCCTGGCTAAACTGCTATTCAAGCTGTGGGGGTGTGGGAATGAAGACTTTGGATCCTTGTACTGAGTCAGGGTGGCTCACTGTCATTTTTGCCAGATAGACATTTTGGACATCCACTTCCATTACATTCTGATAACTTTGATGTTTCTCATTTCCATATACCGAAGTGGGTAAAAGCACCTGATATGCTGTGATTTTTCCAACAAGGTTTCATTACTGTTAACAGACCACTTACCACCATCTTTGCACTAGCATCCTAATATAAGGAACAGTTGCTGGAATTGGGTATGTCTAGTCTAATGAAGAGAAGGACGAGGGGTGACATGACAGCAGTGTTCCAATATCTCAGGGGCTGCCACAAAGAAGAGGGAGTCAAGCTATTCTCCAAAGCACCTGAAGGCAAGACAAGAAGCAAAGGATGGAAACTAACCAAAGAAAGAAGCAACCTAGAACTAAGGAGAAACTTCCTGACAGTTAGAAAAAATAATCAGTGGGACAACCTGCCTCCAGAAGTGGTGAATGCTCCAACACTGGAAGTTTTTAAGAAGAGATTGGACAGCCATTTGTCTGAAATGGTATTGGGTTTCCTGCCTGAGCAGGGGGTTGGACTACTGTAGATGACCTCCAAGCTACCTTCCAACTTTATTATTATTATTATTATTATTATTATTATTATTATTATTATTATTATCCTAAAATTCTCCATCCATTTTCTCATCTTTCACAAGTATTCCACAGGGCCATAATGTACAAGCAGCCACAGCATCATTTATGCTGAATATAAAATTGGTGTAAAATAGCAAAGTAGGATTTCTAGGCAAGTTAATCCCTAGAGACTACACAGCAAGCCAACCTATTGTTGCCTGCACCTCATCAATTAGGAGCTATATTCTTACTTCTTACTTACTTACACATTAACATCTTGTTCCTAATGTAAGGACATCACATTTATATTCATTTTTCTCTGTGATGTATAAATACCCAATGTATTGACTCCTGTTTAACATTAACACCAGATCCAAATTACTTCCAGATACCATAATTTGAAAGAGATAAGCCTTACTTGCTTCTTTGTTCCAGGTGCACTTGTAATAAATTGAAATAGTGTTGTGGTTAGCTAGAGCTCACCTATATCAGTGGTCTGAATAGCTTCTTGTTACACAGGTCCCTAAATTCTTGTTTGTTTTATTTAATATCAGTAAGTAGTATCTAAAAAACTGGGTACCTGCACTATTGTATTTCAGATTTGCATTATGTTATTATTGCTTTAAGACTTTGTCTAATAAAACAGCACACCAAGCCACAGATTGGTGTAGAGAATAAATAAATAAATAAATAAATAAATAAATAAATAAATAAATAAATAAATAAATAAATAAATAAATGAATGTTAACTTCTAACATACCCCTAGAATGTCAAGATCTGCTACAGATTGTCTTTGGTTAACAGTGGAACCAGAATTTTTGTGGTTCAGTGATGCAGATGTAAACCACAACATTACATGACTGCATCCTTTGGTGACAGCAATCCTGGCACACACCACTGCCAAGATTAAGTGAAGATTTCAGATCATTACGAGGAGTCCCAGGTAGCTACAAGCAGGGCAGGAGACAGGTAAGATGTAGCATACATGGTACAAGTGCAGGATGGCTGCTGCCATTTGGGGGAAGGTATAGTGACTGGCAACATTCTCTGTGGTCTTCCTCATTGACTTTGCTCATAGGAAGCTGGCAGGCATGATTGAAAATGTAATCACATGACTATGGGACATTGCCACTACAGTAAGTGTGTGTTGGTTGCCAAATGCCTGAATCACATGACTGTGGGGCTGCTGTAATGGTTGGAACTTTGAAGATCAGTAGTAAGTTTCCTTTTTCAGTGCAGTCATAACTTCAAGCAGTCTCTGATTGAATGGTCAGTAAATGATGACCATTTGTATTGATGGCACATTTGCCAATGACAGCTCTATGCTCAAAGTTCTCTGCAAAAGAAGCTCTCTTATCCACAGCAGATGCATAGATCAAATGATAACTGCCCTATTCTCAGCTACTATATACTATGCAGGTTATAGTAACACTTTTAAGTACAACAAAATACTCTAAACCAGGGCTTTTCAACCAGTGGTATGGGTACCACCTGTGTTACATAGGCACCTGGCAGGTGGTATGTGACCATCCTAGAAAAGTGGTAGTGGGGGAGGGGAATGAGCTGAACTGGTGGCAGCACCGCACAAGCCTGAGCGAGAGACGGCTGGAGCTGCAGGACTGTTAGGGCTTAGTGGAAGCACCAGGATCAGCGCTTCTTCAGGGCTGTCAGGGCTCAGTGGAAGCACCAGGATCAGCACCAGGCTCCAGCTGGAGCTCGGCACTGATCCTGGCGCTTCTGCTGAGCCCAGAAGCACCGATCAGCTGGAATGTTGCAGCATCTCCAGGGTCTTGTGATTTACATTCAGATGCTTGGCAACTGATTCATATTTATGATGGTCACAGTGTCCCAGGGTCATGTGAAGTGACCAAAACCTGCTGCAACCACCCAGCAGAGGGGGGGGGAATGCAAACCAAACACCCCCAGATTGGATTCTGCCAATCCTCAACAGAAATGTTCACAACAATGAAAACCTCAGACAGGAGGAAGAGTGCTGCTTGGCTGTGGCTTGGGGGGCACTTTTTTCAGTGCCATTGTAACTTCAAACAGTCACTAAGTGAACTGTTGTAAGTCGAGGACTACCTGTACTTCATCACTTTTTTTCTTTTCATTTTTTTTTTGGTCAAGTTTTTGACACCTTGCTAGGTGACTGGTGGTACTCTGATGTTGCCATATCCTAAAGGTGGTACAATGGGTGAAAAGGTTGAAAAGCCCTGCTCTAAACCAATCTAAAGTCTCCACTGAAACTCATTTAGTTAGACTTCTGTAATTTTGGCGGTATTACCAGCAGCAGCCCACTTTTTCTATTATTGGTTTTCCACTAGATCCAATACTTTCTCATTTGATTATGAATTATGCATTTTTTCATAATTAATAGTAACCACAATATATTGTTTATGAAAATGAGAAAATTATTAAAGAAATCTTCTGTGAATACAAAATTTATTATAACTGGCATCAGTAAATGTGTGCCAATCACTATAACTCTAAAATGTAATATTGTTCTTTTAATTTCCAGGACATTCAGGAAGAAAGAAAGCAGTTATTTTAGTACAGTGAACTGCCCGTGTTTTTCTCAAATTCAGCATTATTATAGTGTCTGTAACATTTGTTCATTTTCGTAATTCCCTGAAATCTGAAAAAAAATGATGGAACTACATGTATTTAAACAACATCTGAAGGAAATGGTAACTTTCCCTTATAAAGCTTGCTAACAATCCCTTATCATTGTAATAAGTATTTTGCCTTATAGAGTAATTATAAAGTGCAGTTTTGCTCTAAAAGTAGTAATTTTTGTTTCTTTAAAAGAAATTATCTAAAATCATATGGTAAACATGGCTGGCATTTTAATTGTGGCTTCGCATCCACAGTACAACCCAATGCTCAACAATCAAACAGGGAGGCTTTGTTCACAGTCACTCATGCCCCATGCTCTCTCATCTGGACTATTGCTCTCCCCCTGGGGGTCACCGACTGGTGACCCCCAGGGGGAGAGCGTTCTCTGTGGGTGCACCGGATTTATGGAACCATCTTCCGGTAGAGCTCCAGATGGCGCCCGATCTCCGCTCCTTCCGGCGCGACCTTAAAACCCATCTCTTTAACGAAGCGGGCCTGGCCTGATGGGACGGGGTGGGATTGTTACTATGATTTTAATTTTAAATTTGTATTATTATGGGCACTGTTTAATCATGTTTTAATAATTTTAATTTTTTTGTATCTGTTTTTATGTATTGCCCTGTTAACCGCCCTGAGTCTCTTGAGAGAAGGGCGGTATATAAATTAAATTAATAAATAAATAAAATAAATAAATATTGCAATGTTCACCAGGAAGCTTCAACTGGTGCAGAATGCAGCTGCATGGGTAGTAAATGTTATCAGGTATTCTACACATGTCACACTACTGTTTTGCAAGCTGCACTGTTTTTTTTTCTTCCCCAGATGCAATTCAAGGTGCTGGTTATTACATTTAAATCTCTTCATGGCTTGGAGCCAGTTTATCTAAGAGGCCTTATTGTCCCAGGTGTCTCTACCCATCCAATTCAGTCACGCAGGTAAGGATGTTCTGAGCTCCATCAGCTAAGGAATGTTGGCTGGCCGGAAGATGTGCCTTTATTGCCATAGCTCTGGAATATGTTCCCTTTAGAGATTAGGATGACCCTGTCCCAGTTGGCCTTTTGTAAGGCCATGAAGACTTAGTTGTGCTCCAGGACTGGGGCCCCAAGTGTGTTAAAGGCCCTGTTACCTAGTTGCATGAACATCCATAGTAACAACTTTACTTGATGCCATATATATTTATTTTATACAGTTTTAGTAGTTTTAATTGTTTTTATGTCTTATGATGTATCCCACTCAGAGTCTTGTGCTGAGATGGGCAGATAATAAAATCAAATCAAATGAAATCAATCAATCAATCAATCAATCAATCAATCGAACTGATGAATTGCAGGTCTTCCAATCAAAAACTAACTGCCTTCAGAAATGAGAGAAAATATCTACCTGGTCCAGCACTCTATGGCTAACAATGTGCTATGTGATATTTTTAGGTATCTCACCCGCTTCCCTTTAATGTTCAGCATGGCTAGTTGAAAATGCTCTGATATGGACAATGAAGGTTGCATCCTTCTTGCTTATATTTTCTACGTCAAGGCTAAACCATCTGAAATAAGAAACATACTGCATCTCTTTGCAGACTGAGTGGAATTAGAACATTGTTTTACTACAAAATTGGTTGAGAAGCTGGACAAGTTCAAAGAAATATCTGAAGCTATCCTCAAATAAGTGGATGGAAAATGAATAAACAATAATCCCTCACCAAGCTACAATGTTCATATTCCTCTCAGTCTGCAAAGAGATGCAGACTGAGTAAACCTGAGTAAAACTGTAGTGGTAATACATAATTCAGATATTTATTTATTTATTTATTTATTTATTTATTTATTTATTTATTTATTTATTTATTTATTTATTTATTTATTGGGACTTATATGCTGCCCTATCTCCCGAAGGACTCAGGGCGGCTAACAACAGTAAAATACAAGTAAAAATACAAATATTAAAAATTAAACTATATCTATAGCCCCAACTACAACCAATAAAACCTTAAAACCATATTAAAAACCCCTTATCATCAGTCCAGGTTGGCCTGTTGGAAAAGAAATGTCTTAAGGTCACGACGAAAGGACCGGAGGTCTGGGGTCATCCAGAGCTCCAGGGGAAGCTGATTCCACAGGGCAGGTGCCCCCACAGAGAAGGCCCTCCCCCTGGGGGTTGCCAGCCGACATTGTCTGGCCAACGGCACCCTGAGGAGGCCCTCTCTGTGTAAGCGCACAGGGCGATGGGAAGTTGTTCCTGGCAGCAGACGGTCCTGCAGGTATCCCGGGCCTAAGCCATGTAGGGCTTTATAGGTAAGAACCAGCACCTTAAATCTCACCTGGAAGGCAACCGGTAACCAATGCAGCTCACACTGTTTCTCACACTTACTTAAAATAAGATAACATTTATCTCAAAGGTTCTGCTTAGATCACAGTGAAGTAGTGACAGGTAGAGAAATTTTCTTGTATTTTCCTATCACTTCCAATCAATTTAATAAAATAATAATAATAATTTCAAGGAAGAAAAGTTACTTGAAAAAAGTCATTATGAGATTAGATGGATTTTGTGCTTATTTGTTTATGAGGTAGCCCAGAGCAACATGTGTTTTGAACTGCACAGTCATCTTTCCATTGTAGAATAATCTCTTCCATTAAAGCCCAGGGAAAAAAATGTTATAATGGAACTTTTTTCCACTGGATTTTTCAGTAGCACAACTATTATCACTGCTAAGGGCAACATTCTGCCTTTGAAAAATTGGTTGAGAAGCTGGACAAGTTCAAAGAAATATCTGATGATATCCACAAATAAGTGGATGCAAATTGAATAACCAATAATCCATCTCCAATTTCTTTTACATAAAAATATCCATCAGCCACCCAAACAGACTCAGTTGCAGCACATATAATGTTATTAAGTCCACTCTCATTTTTCACTGTCAGCTAGAAAAACCAAGGAAGTTACATAAAATGTAGCCCTTTGGGGAGAGGGTTTTATTTAAATTAGTATATTGGGGCAGAATTCCACTTAAAATCTGTACTTTAAGGAAAATTACATTAAAATGTATGTTAGGAATATTGCACATGAAAAATACCTACTGGGATATATATAATATTTACTGAGACAGTGACATATGCCAGACTTTTGCTATTCTTCACTGGTAGTCTCTAGGAAAAGTTGCAGCATGGTTTGATTACTCCACTGTTAAAGAACTAGCAAAATTAATATGGAGTCACTTCTTTGGGTTGTAGCAATCAGTAATCTTTCATTTCATAATTCCATTCCACACTTAAAATGCTCTAATTTACCAGTGGGTGGGTTCATCTAGATGGGTGCATGAGGCTGATAATGTTTTTTTTCTTTTTCTGTCCCACTACACAGCAGTCAGGGACACTTAGAGCTGCAAGTCTCAAGCTCCAAGTACTCATAATTTGTATGTGAAGTGGTCCTTGAAAGCCTCAAAAACCTACCCAAGAGAAGTGCTTACCAGATTTATGTTGAGCCTAAGTAGAATTAAAACCATGAATAGCATCTGTCAACTCCTGTGATCTTTAAATAACATTGCAGATCTATAATGGAGAAGTGAAGTAGCATTTGTATAAATCATGTTATTTTGAAAGTAACAGTTTGTTACCCAAACCTTTGTTTAACTGATTGCTGACTAAATTATTGAAATTTTCAGTCTGGAATATCAGCATGTGCTTGATATCATTTGAAAATAAGACAACATTGAGTATACACTATAAAATAGCAACAAACACCTTTCATTTCCACATTTTTTCCAGTTTAACGTAACTTATGAAAAATGTACCTTACAAATAAGTTTGATTGACTATAGATATGGCTTTAGAGTCTCATGAGGTCAGAGAGCCAAACACTCCAGGATTTTTGTTTTTAAATGTGCATTTCAAATGCTGGACAATTTTATGGCTGCGTAAAACATTTGTAGCTGCACAAGCTGAGATAATAACATGGTTAATCAAATATCATGCTTCAGGGCATAAATTGATTGCCTGAGGGGTTTGTGACGGATTTTTATTCCCACCAAGTACAACATTACAGAACTGGGAGGAGGGTTGTGTATTTGTGTATGAGAGAGAGAGAAGGAGAGGGAAAGGGAGAGAAAGAAGGTATGTGTGTTAATGCACATGCACGCATGCTTCTGCTTTTAATTTGGTTGAGCATAAGCTCTCTTCTGCTGTCTGCATTAAGCAATGAAGCCAAGGGAGGCTAAGAGTCACTTCATTAACTGAAGGTCCTAGAGCCAAGGCACAAAATGCTGATCTGATTACTAGTGGGAATTGCAAAACATTTTTTTAAAAACCAGCACTTATTTTTACTCCATTCATTTAAATTTGACCCAACACCTGACATACTATAGCACGTTATATTCTGAATTGAAGAATTTAAGTTAACAATGAATTAGAAACAGTTCAGTTGAAAATGCAAAAGAGTGATAAGGGAAGCATCCTGCTTATTGCATAGAAAGGATTCCCCATTCAATTCTGTACCAGTAGATGCTTAAAAAGATGCTCCTAAAAGTATGGAAAAATACAGAGGTAATCATAATAATGATAGCTATGCAATCCAGTTGTTAGACAAACAGCTGGCAATTGGGGCATGGTGGATAAATTGTTCATTTTTCTTTGGCTGCTGCAACTTGGCAGAGGTGATAGAGGACATCATCACTAACACTACAAAAATCACTCTAATTCAGATTGGATTTCCCATAGGTCTACATGGCTCCAGTACTGCAGCTCAATGATTCCTCCAAAAATAATGTCACCAAAATTTAGAAGCAAATTGCAGGTTTTTCAGGTTCTCATCTAACACGTCTATTGTGATGACCTTCCTCCAAACCACTACCCCCCTTTTCAAAAAGAGGCAAAAGGTTTTGAATTAACTACCTTCAATGTCCTCATCGTATTATCTCCATTCTCCCTGGGGGTCTTGAAATAATTTTAAAATAATTCAACTGCTGACTTGAAGAAAAATTGCCCAATCCTGGTTTAATGTTGAGTGAAGTAATTAAAAAACAGCAAGGATGATTTACTTTCAGCATCTATTTCTTGCACAGTGTTAGGTGTAGTATTTCCGGTGTATTCTATGCTATCCATCCTCTAGGTTGCCGAAGACTGCATGGATGAACAATTAATAAGAATGGTTGCCGAAGACTCTGCAATAATTTTGCAATGAATTATTCTCCTGGATGTGTCTGTTATTCACCTTATAGCAGGGGTGTCAAACTGCCAGGCCACAGGCTAGTTGCATCATGCAGAGGCCGTGCCCACCCCAGCTCTGGCAATGCAAAAAAAGTTGTGATACATCACAACACGTCACATGACGTGGAGAGTTTGACACCCATGCCTTACAATATGTCTTATCTTCCCAGTGATGTTTATAGTGCATGGCTAGGAATGTTTTCCATAGCTAGGGTTATTCTCAGCTCTAGGTACTGTCTAAATGTGAGCATTTATAGTGCTGGTTAAATTCTGTAAAAGCCTTGAGGCACCAACTAACAATGAAGTACTGGCTAGAGAAGACATCAGAAGTGCAGATGGGAGCAATAAATTCTTCATTCTTCCTTCCTCCTCCTTTTTCTCCTCCTCCTTTCTCGAAATAAGTTTATTCATTAATTCCCACATTTCTCCTTTACTTTCTCAGGTCTTTGTACACATGCCCTTATCCCATCTTCCCAGGTTCTATTCTTTGACATTAATTAACCTTCCCCGCCCCCTCTTCCTCTTGATATCATCATTGCTTTAATGCCTTAAGTATTAATTCAGAGGGAGCAGGTTGCTTCTTTATTCCTACATTTCAAAAAAGGAAATTTTGGGTTAGGGAAATTTTTATGGTTAAGCTTCATAGATGCAAAATAACATTCACATATTCACTGAAGCTTTGTACCTTCGTTCCAATTTTCCTACTTTGCAACATGTATTGGGAGAGAGGGGGGAAAAAGAGGGAGAATTTAAAGTATTGTGGTTTCCGTATGGCAGGGGTGTCAAAGTTGCCGCATCACGTGATGTGTCGTGATGTATCGTGACTTTTTGCCCTTGCTGGAGCTGGGGTGTGTGTGCGTGCAGCTTCTGCATGATGCATCCAGCCCACGGGCCAGCAATTTGACACCCCTGCTGTATGAGGAAATCAAGAGGAACATGCTTTAAACAATCAGAGCAGAACCCAAAACTCAACTGGTTTATGTGAAAGTATCACAAATTTGAAAAAAAACCACACAAAACCCTGAACTTCCAAGATTTCTGTACCACATTTAACAGATTTAAAGTACCTGATTTTAATCCTTGCATATCCCCTATCAGTTATGACTCTAGATGTAAAGGAGTATTTAGTTATTAAATATGTGGTCATACTTGGTCACAGAATACTGTGCAATGCCTGGAGATGCTCAACATCTGATCAGCAATCAAGGCAATTAGCATCCAACCTGATAGAGTTATGGCTGTCTTCAAAAAATATCTATATCATCCTAATTGCAATCAACATCAACAAAATGAACTATCATGGCAGCTTTCTCCTTCTGAGAAATTGGAACACCAGAATGTAATCTTTTGCCACTTTCTCAAAATATATAAAAAATCATACATCTAATGATTTTGAATACAGTAAAAGTGCCCCCCAAAAGGTATAGTGTGACATCTTAGGTTTTCCTAGGCCTTAGCGGGGGTTCACCTTTTGGTCTTGTGTCATCCTGAAATTCAGACATGAAGGTATAAAATTGTCTCTGTTTAAAGGAGATAATGAAAAGCTTAAATAAACATGATAATTAATACACATAAGTTTGTGCATTACTGAAAGAAACAGAATAAGCAAATATATGAAATATTCATATCTAGGTAAATATTAAATATGGACTGAAGTAGACATGCAACCAGTAGGCATGTTGAATAAAGATTTCCTTAATCACTTCCCTTGCTGCTTCCCAGGACTAAAAAGTAATGATGGAATTTTCCTACTACAGGTAGTCCTCAACTTACAACAGTTTGTTTAGTGACCATTTGAAGTTGAAAATAGTTTGCAGCATCCCTGTGGTCATGGGATCAAAATTCAGATGCTTAACAACCCATAGTTATAATAGTCAACTCCCCAGATACCTCCTCAGAGGTCAGCTCAGGGCAGGATGAGCCCATTGCTGACATTTTCAGGAACTGAGTTGATTGATGGCTCTGAATGGCCATTTGGAAGAGACTTGGAGGAGGCCGCCCACTTTCATGGATTCCTCAGGGGGGTGAGACTCCTTGTGAAACCTCCTGGATATTGAAGCAACTGCCTCTTGTCACTGCACCCTTTGATGCTGGAGTCAACCATCTTTGCTGCCCTTCTAACACTATAAGTTTCCCCAGTTGAAGCCTCCTCCAAATCTCTTCTGGATGGCCGTTCAGAGCCCTCAATCAACTCAGTTCCTGACATGCCAGGAATGGGCTCATCCTCCACTGAGCTGACCTCTGAGGAGGTATCTGGGGAGTCGATCAAGGGAACATCGCAAATGGTTGCAGTGTCCCGGGGTCATGTGATTACCTTTTGTGACCTTCTGACAAGCAAAGTCAATGGAGAAACTAGATTCACTCAATAATCATGTTACTAACTTAACAACTGCAGTGTTTCACTTAACAGGTTTGGCAAGAAAGCTTGTAAAATTGGGCAAAACTCGCTTAGCAACAGAAAGTATGGACTCAATTGTGGCTATAAGTCGAGGACTTTACCTGTATCTCTGGACTACTGCTGACAATGTTTCAAGACATTGCTTCAATAACTACCAGAATATCTCTGGGTATGAATTAAAAACAAAGCAAAACAAAAAATCCAAGGAGCGTGCTTTGATTTTCCCATTCTAAGTTGTCTTGATCTATTACATATCCATTCCTTTAAAAAAACCGGTTTATACCAGAGCAGAGTCCCTGTCCATTAGGTTACTATGATCAATTTGCATAAAGTCTTCAGTGTTCTGAGAGCAACGTATTCTCCTGAAGATGCTTGGAGCTGAACCTGGGATCTTTTGCATGCAAAGTATGAGCTGTGTCTTGAACTCTTGTCATTCCATGAATGGTAACAAGGTAAAAGATTTCCCAAGCATTCACCGAGAAAGAAAATGAAAGTGGCTTTCTGTATAAGTGCACTACTGTCAAGCACAGGTAATAAATGCAAAATAATTGGAAGAGTATACTTGAGTTGTTTTCTGTTGTTTAATGATCAACATTAATTGACTGAATTGTGATATATTTTAGTTAAGCAATTATGGCTTTTTCAATCCTTTAACCCTCCCCACCTCCTACAGTACCTCCAAACAAACATAAGATATTGCATACCGAGCTGACTCAACTTGCAAATGAGTTTTTTTCTTTGACGGGTGGAAGAAAGATGGGTGAACAAGACCTTTTAACATACCCTTTTTGTGCATCTGCATTTTTGCATGTGTGCAGGACTTTTACTAAACAACACTGACATTTTGTAAGAGAACTCTTCACTGCAGAACTGTATGGTACAGTAACTTCCTAGGATGGCTTCCAAGTACAGAAAGAATTGTGTTGAAAGCCTCGGTGGAGTTCAGCCTTCCATTTGAACTCATTTCTTATTTTGCAGCATGCATCGAATTAGCATCTCCCTGTATTTAGCAAAGATCCATACAATAAACATGAGCCCAAGAGGCTCAAAGAAAGGACTTAAAAACCTGCCTGCCAGACCGGTACGCCTCCATTCATGCATCTCAGCTGAGATCAAAGCACTTGAGCAAATCAGAGTTATATGCCTTCTCAGCAACCCAAGACACGGGCAAGTCCACAGAGCTCACAAGGCACTTTTACGCTGACAGAGAGTAACCAATGCAAATAATTGCCTATTCTCCTTTCCTATATTTGCATATTTTTAACCCTCATAAGATTTGATATGTTGTTTCAAGGAGATTTTTTATTATCTTTCACTAGCACAATGATGTTTCCAATTTTTCAGCACATAAACAGTGGGAAATAACTAAACAAAATAATTAAATAAATAAGGTTAATCCCTATGTAAAGATGGCAAACTAGCTACGCACACAGAAAAAGACACCCAACCTTAATTTGTGAGTACAATGATTTTTCATATTTTAATTACTTGTATTTTGGGTTGTTTAAATTCAACTTATAGATAGCAAGCTGATTCAACAGCTATGTAATAAAATATATCTCTGATATATCTTCAAGCATTAAAGAGGAACTTGGGGTTCTACAGATAATACTGAACTACTGTTCCCACCATCCTTCACTGTTAGCTGTGCTCAGTGGTGGGATTCAACCAGTTCGCACCAGTTTGGCAGAACCAGTAGCTAATTTTTTTGTTGCCGAAGCCCAGAATGGCCTTCCAGAAGCGGCATCCAGACAGGGAACCGATTGTTCACATATTTGAATCCCCCCACTGGCTGTGCTAAAGGTTGAACGTTGAAGCAACATCTGAAGGTAGATATCAAAAGATCTCTGCTTTTCATTCAGCTCTTGTAAGTCTCTGCTGTAGGGCAAGTTAAAACAATGCCAGCTCCTCAAAATGTCCAGTGAAGTTCATGACTGGATGATAGATTGGATCTGGAACTCTATATTTCTAGGTGAACACGATGCAATGGCACTGCCAGGATTAAGAAATTGGCATGGGATTTCCATTTCCTTTCTCCTGAAATTCTCTCTTTCCTACCACACACTTCCTCCTATTATTTTTTCTTCTTTTTTTATTAAACAGGAACACTGGCACCTTTCACTCACTATCCTTTCCTCACTGTTTTAAAGGCTTTAGATGTACTGCCAAGCAAAGCTGCAGTCATATGCAACATGCTGGGTTTTTTCAAATGGACTGCTTGAAATAAACTACTGAAAGTAGTGTACATTTCTTCAAAATATTCTGTGTTGCTGAATTTACTGCAGATTTTTAGATTCTTAGATTTTTTTATTATTATCCATATGCTCTTAAAATTCAAAGAACTGTAAGAGGGGAATTTTTGCAGAAATCATAAGCAATGTTATTTATACTCAAGTATAGATCCTCTCCACCCACCCCTTCCATTTTAAACCTCTTTGGAAGATGTACTTTACCTCTTTGATTGATGTTCATATGTTCACACATGCACAGGAGCTATTTTAATTCTATCCTTATTGGCTGATTGAAATATTTCTTATCCCAGTTCCAAGGGTTGAGTCATCTCAAAGAGGTAGCTTTCCAGCTTCTGGTTTTCCCTGCGGTGTTCTATCAGGTTAAAAGCTGCTCTGCTGACTTGTAATCTTAAACATCTGCATGCCATGCTTTTTAAGAGCCACCCAGAGAGAAGGAATGGATGGGATTTAGGAGGGAAAAAGGGAACGCTTAGCTTTTTCAGGAGATGAAGAAAGCTTTATGAAAAATGTTGGTGCAGCAGAAAAGTCTGCAGCTGACTTCTTTCAAATATTTTATACAACAACTGCATTTACTCTTGAGAAACCTATCCATAGACATTTTTCCTTCTTTCTGTGTTTGAGTTATATCTCATGACACAAGCATGGCATTGATCTGTCAGATAACGAGGGTTTTCACTCTAGAGATTTATTGTCCATCTGCATCCTGGCTAGATAATACCTGAACAATTAGAAACATAGCTAGATGAGGTCATTCCTATCCTTACTAAAGACTTTAGCAGAATAGATGATCAAATTGTTGAGTATGCAAACCAAAAAAAGACAATGCATTATAGAAATACCTATTTACGTATAGGAAGAAATAGGTAGAACATTGATTGACCTGGTGATTAAGGATCATGATACAAAGGTAGAAGTGATGTTTTTGAAGTATATGGCCTCAGTTATGATTTAAAGAAGGGTAAAACTTTTCCTGAGAGATTCAAAGGTAGCCTAGGGATTTTTGTGAAGGTAAAAAACAAGTTTATGCTCACTTATCTGAGCAGCTGGAGGCAAAGGCAAGTCAAATGTGACAAATAAGCAAAGATTTATGTCTGGCAAAGTACCATCAACAGGACTAAAATGGAGCTCATCCTAATTTATTTTACAAACTTGTATCCTACCCATCTAGTTGAAGGCAATTCTTTACCTCAGAGACAGAAGTGAATTACAGTATATCAAACAGTTGCTGTGAATATAAAAATGACTGTTTACACTTCTGCACTTCTTAATACAAGTGAGATATAGATCAGTAATCGATAATCTTCAGCTCAGAACTGATGAAGCTTCTTGGATAAGAAGCAAAACATATTCAAGGAAAAGGAAGGAAAGTCCAGTTGCCTTTTGAAAAAGCACCTTTGGGACAACCATGACATGGATGACTGAGAACCTCCGTACACATCTACATTGCAGACTCAACACATCCATTTTTCCTTGCCTCTCCAGCTAAAGGAAGCATTTAAAAAACACAAAATAGAAGACTGAAAGGCTGACATCAAGTGCTTTGTGAAAATATCATCCATAGCTCTCTGAGACCAAACCAATAAGTATAGTATTTAGTTGGAGATTCTTGAGTAACAACAATAAAATATACATATGTACATGCAGATACACATGGAGCTGCCTTTTAAATATATGTATGGCAAAATTGCATTAGAAATTAAATAGACTGTAGAATTAAAAGCCAGGCATGGGCACAAAGAATTGAAATTTAGGTGGCCTGTTATACTTCTTTGAGAATTTCAGCTAGACAGCAAAAGTAGGGAAATATATTTGCATTATAGTACTTCCAAAATTTTACATAGGTTACAGGCTTGGTTTGGTTTCAACTCTTCCAATACTGTTACTCTGTTATTCTGGTTTGGTTTGTTTTCATCTTTTAAATATCCCACAGCTGGTTGCTGAGCTAAATGTTGAAATTTAACTGATATTATTTCCTGGGTGAAATAATGTGAGAAAGTTTGGTAGCACATATGGCATCTGCAAAATATTTCAGGCCCTAGATTAAAATCATTTGACAGCAGAGATTCAAGGGTGTTAAACAAAATGTGATCCTCTGAACAGATTTATTTATTAGATTTGTATGTTGCCTATCTCACTATCAAAGTAACTCTGGGCAGCTTTCAACAGAATAAAAACAGGAGTATAGAAACCTTAAAATGTTAAAAACATTAAGGTTAACAGGGGTTGGATAAATCTAGAAACCAGTATATGAGCGGAATGGAAATGGGATTTTTTTTCCTTACTCCACTAGCCACCTCCAATGTGGAATGCTGCTTTGGGGTCCCAAGCCAAGTTCTGTGGCTCTTTTGAAAGGCCAAGAGGGTGGGGCTGGTTCTCACCTCCAGCAGCATGATGTTCCAGAGAATGGGGGCCACAGCAGAAAAGGGTCTTCTTTTGGACCCTGTCAACTGACATTCCTTGACTGACAGGCTCTGCAGCATGCCCTTTTGTTGAAGTGAGTTGGTCAGGCCAATCCCATTGGAGTGAGAGGCTTCCCTCAGGTACACTGGTTCTGGTATGAAGGGCTTTAAAGATAATAACCAACACCTAGAATTGGACCCAGAAGCAATCAGTGCAGCTCATATATCAGTGGGGTTACATGGGCCAGCAAAGGGGCCTCTAGAACTGTCTATGCAGCTGTGTTCTGTGCCAGTTTTCCAAGCCAGTTTTCCAAGCCAGGCTTCCAAATAATCTTCAAGGGTAGCCCATGTAAAATGCATAGTAATAGTTCAAAAGTGAGATGACCAGGGTATGAGTGACTGAATGCAGGGCCTCACAATTCAAGAAAGGGCACTACTGGGCACAACACAAAGAGGCACAAAGGCTCTCCTAGGGACAAACTGCCACTTGCTCTTCCAGCAGGAGTTGTGAGACTAGGAGAAACTGCAAGTTGCACACGGGGTCTACCTGAACTAACAATGTTAAGCTCCCAGATCCCAAGGCTCCACGAACCATAGCCATTTGGTCTTAACATGGCTTACCTGAAATTAAATGCATTTTATGGAATTATCTTCTATAAATTGTCTTTTGTCTTCTGCTGGCTCACATCTCTCATTTTCTCTATCTCTCTCATCAGTTTGAGCTAGGCTATTCCTATAGGCACAATGTTACTAAATAGATTAAATGGCACATGCGTATTGAAAAGAAATAATACATCTACATTCAGAGTAAGCTTCTCAGGTGTTATGTTTTAAATGCCCACATGTTTTAATGCCTCTGAACTGAACCTAGTAGTGTTTTGTGCAGGAAGAATTGTACCCAACCACTTGATAATCAATAAAGAAGTAAGTTTCCATGCCAACCTTCAAGCCTTGGACAAGAATGCAGTGCACCATAACTCTGAAGAGATGACAGTGTACCCTAACTGAAAAGAACTTTTAAAAATAAGAACTAAAAAAGCCAGAACAACTTTCATAAACGCTATAGTTAATGTGCTGCAAACATATTCACAAATTGCAAAGCTCATCTTATTGCAAAATATTCATTTAACTAAAGCCCCTCTGGGCCCAAATTTTAATCCGCAGCCCCTGAGACAGTAGCATAGAGAAATAAGAGCTTTAACATATTTTCTTTTTTTATGGACCGGTACACAGTGAAAGTTAAATTCCTTTTTTCTTACATCATTCTGACTTTCCCTTCATCTCCAAGTGCAGTAGCTTATTAAACACAGTAATTTATTTTACAAGATTCAGAGCCCATTTTTCATGGCACCGGGCCTGATTATGCAAGAAACCATCTGTCTTCCATAGTTTTTACCCATCCTCCAGGATCAGGCAGAGTTGACATATTCCAGGTCCCATCCATTAAACAGTGTCATCTGGTGGGACCTGGAAAGTCTATCTACTCTGTCACAGTGCTTGTCCTCTGGAACAACATTTCCCTAGATGTGTTTGGCCCCAATTTTAACCTTGTTTAAAAGAGCTATTAAACCCTGCTGTTCTCCCAAACCTTGGACTAGGATTGTTGTGGGCTTCTTCTTTTTGGACCGTGTATGAATGTGTTTCTGGAGGCCTGTTGCTGTTTTCCCCCCCTATTTTTAATACAGCATTTGTTTGCATATTTAACATTGTTTTTAATATTTTAATATTAATATAGCAGTATAAAGTAATATTTTAAAATTGTACCTGCCCAAAGTTGCCATGTTGAGCAACCTAATACATTTAATAAATAAACATTTTTTTCTCTCCAAACAAAATACCATGGAAAACAGCTATGCACATATCCCAGCATTTTGCAGAGTAGAAAGTTTATCTTTTTGATAAAGTGACAAAGTTAAATTATTACATTTCCTTAACCTTTTTAATTTTTAAGGAACCCTCAGCTTAACTCTAAAAAATGATCATGATATGGTATACAATACAAGGTTTGGGAAACCAACAGGAAACAATGACTGCAATGCTATTACATTTAATATATGTACAAAATGGAAAATTGCCAGTCAAAGTCAACCATGAATATTCACAGAAGGATCACAGAAGAAAGTGAATTATATAATTTGTGCCATTGCCATGATGATGCGTGGGTTATTACTATGGATTCCATCAGAGGTATATATAGCATTTCATAATAATGAAGCAAGCATCTAAAAACTCAAGAATTGGGGGTGGGAGGAAGCTTGAAAAGAAAATAATATTTCTTTATTTCTTAGCTTTATACTAATGAAATCATGGATAACAATAGCCATGTAGCAAACAATAATGAAATGCAATTTCCATAATACATGTAAGAATGGCAACATAAAACCAAAAACAATACATTCTCTATGATATCTAAAACATTTCAGGTTTTAAAAGCATATGAAAAGCCAATAACATGGAAACCAACTGCTTTGGGAAGTTGTTCCATAACACAGGTCTCCCCATGCTGTGTATGTGCCTATGTCTGTGTGTCTCTCTGTATGTCTGTCTCTGTCTCTATCTTTGTGTGCATGTGTGTGCACGCCTGTGTGTAAGGGACCAGCATGGTTTTTCAGTGGCATTCAGGACACTATAAAGTTAAAGAATATAGAACAGCAGAGTTGGAAGGCACCTTGGAGGTCTTCCAGCCTAACCGTCTGCTCAGGCAGGAAACCTTATACCATTTCAGACAAATGGTTGTCCAATCTCTTCTTGCATTGGAGCATTCACAACTTCTAGAGGTGTTATTCCACTGGTTAATTGTTCTATCTGTCAGGAAAATTTCTTCTTAGTTCTAGGTGGCTTCTCTCCTTCATAGTTTCCATCCATTGCTTCTTGTCCTGGCTTCAGGTACTTTGGAGAATAGCTTGACTCTCTCTTCTTGGTGGCAACCCCTGAGATATTTTGAACACTGCTATTATGTCACCTCTCGTCTTTTTCTTCCTTAAACTAGACATGCCAAATCCAGCAACTGTTCCTCATATGTTTTAGCCTCCAGTCCCCTAATCAACTTTGTTGCTCTTCTCTGCACTCTTTCTAGAGATTCCATATCGTTTTTACATTGTGGTGACCAAAACTGGATGCAGTATTCCAAGTGTGGCCTTACCAAAGCATCATAAAGTGGTATTAACATTTCATGTGATCTTAATTCTATCCCTCTGTTAGTGGGATAGATAAAATAGCTTCTTCAAGGAAATGTAGGACCTATCTTATATACTGTTCTGGTCATCACATTAGAAAAAAGACCTTGCAAAATTGCAGCAGGAGGTAGCCAAAATGAATGGGGATTAGCTGATTTTTTTCATACATCATTTATTTAACATATGACATTCATTACTACAAGATATGGTGCTGGTCCCTAAGCTGAGTAGTTTTAAAGGAGGATTCGATAAGTGATGCTGATCTTAAAGACTCAGTGTTAAATAGCATGCCTCCAAATACCAATTTCATAGTGTTACATATTCACACACACTATTAACCCCCTCACATCTATAAGGGATCCCCGGCAAAAGGCTGCCGCGGCAATCCCCCCCCGCACGCGGCTAGCGGCCGATTCTGACAGCTGTCAAACTGCCGCGCATGCGCAGTACAATGACAGCTGTCAAACCGGCCGACTCTGACAGCTGTCAAACTGCCGCGCATGCGCAGTGCAATGACAGCTGTCAAACTTCAGGAAGCCGCGCAGGCGCAGCTCGGCCGGAGCTGTCAAAGCTGCCAGCTGGCCCCGGCAACAAGCCGCCTCAGCCGCACCTACCTTTAGCCGGTCTCCCTCTTATTGGGCGTCCTTGTCTGGCGGGAGATTCTTGCTTGTTTATTGGTTCTTGTTGTTGTTGTTCTCTTCGCTGTTCACTATAAATACGAGAGATTCCCGGCACTGTTTTGCCCGGGACCTCTGCCCAAATAAAACGTTGTTTAAACCGTGCCTGCTGTCTCGCTGTCGTCCTTCAAGACAACACACCTGGCGACGAAGGTGGGATACGGGTCTGCTTGTTAGCTGAAGTCACTAGCTGAAGCCACAAGTGAAGGAGGGAAGCCGTCCCACCAGCTGACACCGCTGAAGTCACTTGCTGGTCGGGAGAGCCCTCCACGCATTCCACCCCAAGCAGACCCGTGGACCTGACAGTATGTCAAATCTTGGGCATGTCCGCGAATTTGATGTCTCCCAGCCCGAGGGCTGGGAATCGCATCTCGGGCAAGTGGAGGGGTACCTCCTCGTCAACAACATTGTCGAGGATCGCCCCAAAGCTGTGGCGCTCCTTTGCCTCAGCGGGCCGGCGGTCTATGATGTCGCCGTGGGGCTCTGCGACCCTGCTCCGGTGGCTTCTGTGCCATATGCCGAGCTGGTCGACCGCCTCAATCGTCATTTCGCCCCGAGACAGTCCGAGCTGTACTGACGATTGTACTTCGCCCGCCAGTACCAACGACCAGGCGAGTTGGCCAAATCATTCATAGCCACGGTCCGACAAGCGGCCCGACGCTGCCATTTCCCGGACCTCGAGGACCGCATAAGGGACCAGGTCATCGTCGGTCTGCGGAACCTGAAGCTCCAGAAGAAGCTAGTTACTAAGCCGACGATGGACCTGGCCGAATTAACTATAGAAATTATGGCATATGAAGACAGCCATCGGGAAGACGCGCTGCCACCTGGAAATCCCTTCACGGGGTCAGTCCACCACGACTGCCCTAGAAGTGCCGATCCAGGAACGACCGAGCAGAAGTCTGAAGTGGACGCCATCCGTCCGAGACCCACCAACCCTCAGACTCGCCGGGAGGGCGACAAGGGGGCAGATCGTCTGGCCGGAGGCCCAAGAGAGACCACCAACCGCTCCAAGTGCGCCAGTTGCGGTGGCAACCATGCCAGGGCATCTTGTAAATTTCGTAATGCCAAGTGCCATGGCTGCGGCAAAACTGGCCACATTCGCTCCGCCTGCCGTAGCACCGGCCGCGAGACCCTTCACGACCTGGAGGCGGCCACGGAAGGTAATATCCCCACCCCCAAATTGCCAGGGAAGGCCCTGCGGTCATCTGTCATGACCACCAACACGGACCAGGGGCCCCTAACCACCAGTTTCATCCGCCCCAAAATTAAAATTCAGGTTAGGATTCAGGGCATCCCCTGCGAAATGGAGGTGGACTCTGGGTCCTAGGTCTCCATTCTGTCCATTACAAGGGATCGCACGCCAATTCAGGTGCCGGTTTCCTATTACCCCCTCAAAAATTCTGCTAGCAGATTTCCAGGGCGCCCCTATCAAATTAAAAGGAGAAACGAGGCTCTCCATCAGCTATCAACGTTTCCAGGGGGAATTAACAGCCCAAATCGCAACTGGTAAACGAGCCAGTCTCATTGGCCTCGACTGGTTCGAACCCCTTGGTATAAAAATCCTGGGCGTGAACCACTTTCAGCCTCACCAATTACAAGCCGTCTGTGAACAATTCGCAGACGTGTTTGACGGGTCGTTGGGGAAATTCAATGGCCCGCCCATCGACCTAAAATTAAACCCAGAAGTCATGCCCATCAGGATCAAGGCGAGGAGAGTCCCCTTCGCGCTCAAATCTAAGATAGAGGCAGAGCTTGACAGGCTAATCGGACTGGGAGTCATAGAACCCACAGAAGGGGGCACTTGGGAGACCCCCATAGTCACCCCTGTCAAGCCCAACGGGGAGGTCCGCCTCTGCGCGGACTATAAAGCCACCCTGAACCGGGCTCTGAACCCCCACGCCTACCCAGTCCCAGCTGTCAGGGACGTGCTTTCCTCTATTCAGGCAGGCACTATATTTGTCAAATTAGACTTAGCCCATGCATTCTTGCAGCTACCAGTCTCAGAACAAACCGCCAATGCCCAAACAATTGTAACCCACCGCGGAGCATTCAAAGTGAACCGCCTGCAGTTCGGGATAGCAGTTGCATCTGGAATATTCCAGGAGACCATGGAGCGGACTCTGAAGGGAATCCCTGGGGTCTGCCCCTATTTCGATGACGTGCTCATCGCAGGGGAAACGGAAGACACATTAGCTGACAGGCTGCGGGAGGTGCTTCAAAGATTCCGCACTGCCGGCCTCAAATTAAAGAAGGAAAAGTGCTCCATCGGAGTTCCTTCTACGGAATTCCTGGGGTACAAAATTGACGCTAACGGAATCCACCCCACGGATTCTAAAGTCAAAGCCATCAGGGGAGCCCCACCCCCCAAAAACAAGGCAGAATTACAAGCCTTTTTGGGACTAATAAACTTCTATCATGCTTTCCTCCCCCACAAAGCATCCATAGCAGAGCCGCTCCACAGGCTATTAGACAAAGGAGCCCAGTGGCTCTGGACTCAAGCCCACGAAAACAGTTTTAACCAATTAAAACAACTCCTTTCAGGCAAGTCCACTGTCACCCACTTCAAAGAAAAAATGCCCCTCTGTGTCGCTTGCGACGCTTCCCCCTATGGCATAGGCGCTGTCCTCAGCCACCTCCACAGCGATGGGACTCAATCGCCCATCGCATATTACTCCAGGACCTTGTCCAAAGCCGAGCGCAATTACGCACAAATTGACAAGGAAACCCTAGCACTGGTGGCGAGCGTGAAGAAATTTCACGATTACTTATATGGCCGCCACTTTACAATCTTCACTGACCACAAACCCCTGCTAGGGCTCTTCACCTGGGACAAATTGACCCCGCAAATTCTATCCCCTAGGATGCTCCGCTGGACAACATTCCTAGCAGCATACTCCTTCAAAATTGAACATAAACCAGGCAAGGAAATGGGCCACGCAGATGGCCTTAGCAGACTGCCCCTGCCCAACCTCGACCCAGACCCCGCACCCGCCGGCCAAATCCTGGCCATCCAGGAATTGCCGGACCAACCCGTATCAGCCAAAGAAATAGCCGCAGCAACCACCAAGGACAAACTCCTGGGCAGGGTTCTGACCTGGGTCCAAACCGGCTGGCAATCCACATCCCCCGGACCGGAATTTCAGCCCTTTTTCCTAAGGCGCCTGGAACTGTCAGCCCACCTCGGCTGCGTCCTCTGGGGCAGCCGGGTCATAATACCCGCCCCACACAGGCAACAAGTTTTAACCTCCCTTCACGAAGGCCACCCAGGGGTGGTTAAGATGAAATCCCTCGCCCGCAGCTACTTGTGGTGGCCAGGGCTCGATGCAGACATCGAACACTTTGTCGCAACCTGCAACATATGCCAACAGACCAGGCCACCGCCCCCTCATGCCCCTGTCCATAAGTGGGAGATGACAAAAAACCCCTGGTCCCGAATCCATGTCGATTACGCCGGCCCCTTCCAGGGACAAAATTTTCTAATAATTGTAGATAGTTTTTCCAAATGGCTCGAGGTCATCCCGGTCACCAGCACAACCTCAGCAGCCACAATTAGGGGTTTGAGGAGGGTGTTTGCCACCCACGGGTTGCCTGATGTCATCGTATCTGACAACGGCCCCCAATTCACTTCCACTGACTTCCAGGTTTTCATCAAGGCCAACTTGATTAGGCACGCCACCTCCGCGCCTTTTCACCCCTCCTCGAACGGTCTCGCAGAGGCCATGGTGAAGGCGACCAAAGATGCCCTAAGAAAAATCATCTCCGGCAACTGGCACTGCAGACTGGCAAAATACCTCCTGGCCCAGCACTCCACACCATGCACCACTACCGGCAAGTCTCCGGCCGAACTCCGATGGGGGCGCCGCCTAGTCACAAAACTGGACCGTTTGCATCCCGACAGGGCAGCCGCCGAACAAACCAACTCACCGACTGCCAAGGTCTTCCCTCCCGGCCAGCCCATTTGGGCAAAGAACTTCGGGGTCGGCGACAAGTGGCTGCATGGCGTGATCTCCGACCAAACTGGCCCAGTCTCCTACCTCGTCGACTTAGGAGACGGAAGGCTCATCCGGAGACACGCTGACCAACTAAGGAACCGCACACCGCAGGACTGCAGTTCCCGAGCCCAGCCGAGCACACTATTTTCCCCACCAGCACCGTCATCGCCACCTAGCCCAGTACCGATCGTTCCTGACGTCGCCGACAACCCCCAACCCACCGACCCAGAAATTCTCCCCACCGTGGAAAGGGAAGACCAGCCCAGCACAAGCCAGCCCAGCCCGAGCCTCCGCCGCTCCACCAGACCACGGAAGGCTCCCACGTACCTGGCGGACTATGAATGGGCCGGCAGCAGGACTAATAGAACTGCCCCCAGTTGAACTTCCAGGGGCAAGGGGGGAAGGGGTGTTACATATTCACACACACTATTAAACCCCTCACATCTATAAGGGATCTCCGGCAGCCGTTGACAACCGTCAAAAGGCTGCCGCGGCAATCCCCCCCCCACACGCGGCTAGCGGCCGATTCTGACAGCTGTCAAACTGCCGCACATGCGCAGTACACTGACAGCTGTCAAACCGGCTGACTCTGACAGCTGTCAAACTGCCACGCATGCGCAGTGCAATGACAGCTGTCAAACTTCAGGAAGCTGCGCAGGCGCAGCTCGGCCGGAGCTGTCAAAGCTGCCAGCTGGCTCCGGCAACAAGCCGCATCAGCCGCGCCTACCTTTAGCCGGTCTCCCTCTTATTGGGCGTCCTTGTCTGGCGGGAGATTCTTGCTTGTTTATTGGTTCTTGTTGTTGTTGTTCTCTTCGCTGTTCACTATAAATACGAGAGATTCCCGGCACTGTTTTGCCCGGGACCTCTGCCCAAATAAAACGTTGTTTAAACCGTGCCTGCTGTCTCGCTGTCGTCCTTCAAGACAACACACATAGGATCAACAGAAGGTGCAAGGGTGTCTCGGATCTCCTGCTTGTAAGCAATTTGGCTGGAAACTGAAAGAAACAAAATGCTGCATTAACATGAACTGGTCTGGCTGAGTTATTTTTATGTTTTAAAACCTTAAGGGAGACACCATAGCTCAGTTGCGTAGCAAATACTTTGCATTCAAAATGTTTCAGTTCCAATGCAATTATAGGTGAGATTAGACTTTATTTGTAGCTCTTTGCTGCCATATTGTGTTCATCCAGAATTTTGAAGTCCAGATTTGATATCCCTAACTATCTTTTCTTCCATTCAGTAGTGTCCAGTTCTCAGAGACTGTCAGGACAAGTCCCTGCAGATTTGGGGGCAAGGTTTTTCGGAAGTAGGTTTTTTATTGCTTTCTGCCCAGGGCTGAGAGAGTGACTGGCCCCAAGTCATCCAGCTGGCATTGAGTTAAAAGGATGATGATAATGGTTGATGTTGTTGTCGTTGTTAAGTTAGAAGGGACCTTGCTCAGGCAGGAAACCCTATGCCATTTCAGACTCATGGTATCCTGGTTTGTAGTCTGATACCTTAACCACTATCCAAACTGGTTCTCAACTTCTAAAATACAAATATATATTTCAGCCCATGCTGTATACCTGATTGCTGAGATCATTTATATTTTTTTAAATCAGGATGATGAATCAATAGATGCACTATGTCCTCTATTTGTTCCTTTCCTACCAAATCATTAATTGTTTTCCCAAACAATCACCCTCTGTCCCAACCATATCTGAAAAAGATAGAACTATTCCTTCCTTAACTTGTCTAGCTCTGAAGATTAATACTTTTGTCTTCCATCCTACTTTTCCAAAGACTCAGTTTATGTGAGAGGGATTATGTAAGAGATTCTAAGAAATTGGTGAGAGATCTTATGGTAAATGAGGCTGCAGCTAAAAAGTCCATTAAGAATACAAATCTTGCATAAGGGATCCTGTTAACAAAAAATGCCTGCTCAACTAACATCCAATAAGGATAAACAACATTATACAAAGTACAGAGGAATTAAGAAATTCAGACTTCCGGTTTGTCACGCAGCTGCTATGGATGGCTGGGAGACTTGCTCTCTCTCCCCCACCCAGTTTCGCATTGCTGGGGGACGTGAAAGTCACCCTGAAGAGGCGACCAGCAAGGAGGGGTGCTTGCTGGATCACAAGAGAGCCGCAACTCTCTTGTTGGACCGGGTGATCCCTCCAAACCGGTGGACAAAAGGAACGGCCATTATGGCTCGTCCCTAGGCTGTGAACAGCTGAAGTCACATTTTCCACCAGGCAACTCTTAAAGCAGCACGGAAGAGACTGGGTGAGATCTACCTCTTTTACACCCTAATTACTTTCTGTACCTCATTAAGGTGCTAAGCATTTTCCCCCCTGTGGTGAGGCAAGGGGGATTTCAGCCCTCCCTCCAGAAAGAGCGGCAACTAAATACCCAGGGGTGTTTTAAATATTGAAAAAGTAACTGAATCCCAGTTGGAACTTTATTTCTCAAACCATGTGGATTGAAAGATTTTTTATTTCCTATTGTTCATTGTCTACTTCTCTTGGAAATCTGGATTGTTTCTTATGAAACAACAACAAAAAACCTGAAAAGATTAAGACAACTTTGGGACTCAAAGGGAAACATTAAAAGGGGCCTGGCTGACTGCCCAGGGAAATAGATAAGATACATAACCTTGAGAACTTTGAAACAAAAGCTGTGAAAGGCTTTGTGTTCCCTATCTAGAAAAAAAAATTCTTACTTTTGGATTTTCTAAGTATAAAGCCTTTTGTTGTGATTCAGGGTCAGCCTGTGGGTTCGGCAGTTGGGTCGGATGACTCAGAGGAGGAGGGGGGTGTTGAAGAGCTTGCTGAGGAGGTTGGAGAGCTTGCTGAGGAGGTTGGAGAGCTTGCTGATGAGAGCCTTCAGCCAGGCCCCTCCCACCTGGTCACGACGGAGACCCAGCTGTGTGAGCCTGACAGCGTGGATGAAGATGACCCACAGCTGGCCCTGTTCAAGGATGCCCGACGCAGGAGTCAGTCAATCAGGAGTAAACAGAGGAAGGCAATGGGGCACCTCGGAAGGAGGCAGAGAGAAGCCACGCCCTGAACTGTATAATAGGGGAATGCGTGGGAGGGCTGGTTTGCTGAAGGCTCTCATCAGCAAGCTCTCCAACCCCCTCAGCAAGCTCTCCAACCCCCTCAGCAAGCTCTTCAACACCCCTCTCCTCCTCTGAGTCGTCCGACCCAACTGCCGAACCCACAGGCTGACCCTGAATCACAACACCTTTAGTTTAAAATACCAACATGGAAGAAGACCAGGAACAAAATTTATTTACAGATGAAGATGAAAAAACTCTTGCTATGTTAAAAACACTAATCCAAATTCTTACCACAACCAATGAAATACTAAGAGGCTATGGGAAGGAACAAGAAGACAGCCCAGATATGAAAGCCCAAATTTTGACCACAATTAAAGAATCAGCTATACAAAATACAATAGAAAAAAAATGACACATTCAAGTACCATGACAGAAGAATCTACTATTAAACAAATATTGATATTTGAAAATACAGAAAAGACATTGACAACCTGGAAAAAGGAAAAGGTTTCTTATACAACTCAGAAGGAACTAGAAGCAGGGGTGTCAAACTCAATTTCATTGAGGGCCGCATCAGCATTGCGGTTGCCCTCAGGGGGCCGGGTGGGTATGGCCAGGGTGGGTGTGGCCTACTGGGTGGGCATGGCTAAAGTGTGTATGGCCTACTGGATGGGCGTGGCCAGCTCTACATCGTTCACATCAAGGGTGCCTATGGGGGCCTGGGCAGGAGTGGGACAGATCTGAGGGTCTCTGGCAGATGGAGGGTCTCTGGGCCAGGGCCAAGGCAGTGGGGGCCGTTCCCTCACTGTTTCCAGGATGGCTTCACGGGCCACATGAAACCACTTCACGGGCCGGATCCGGCCCCCGGGCCTTGTGTTTGACATGTCTGAACTAGAGGATCTAGAAAAAGAACAGTTGGATGAGAAGACAAATAATTTTGCTAGTCAGCTAACTAAGGTATGCAGGAAGCACATCACAAGAGTAATGGGGGTCTTTATCAACTGGGAGACAAACTCTGCACTAAGTGGAAGATCAAACAGATTCCTGACAAACATAGCAGACAACTTTCTCTCCTGAAAAGTAGAGAAGGAAACTAGGGGATTAGCCATATTGGATTTAATTCTCACTAACAGAAATGAAACGATAGAAAGTATTGAAGCCACAGGAGCCTTCGGGGGAAGTGATCATGCAATATTGGAATTCAACATTCTGGAAGCACAAGCAGTAGAACACAGCCAAACTAGAGTCTTGGACTTTAAAAGAGCTAATTTCAATAAACTTAGAGAGACCTTGGGAAGAATTCCATGGATGAGAATCCTAAAGGGGAAAACAACTCAAGAAGCTTGGGAAATTTTGAAAAGTGAGATAATAAAGGCCCAGTCTAGCACAATAACAACAAAGAAGAAAAATAACAGCTCTCAAAAGAAACCAGCATGGCTGCATAAAGAACTCTCTGATAAATTGAAATATTAAAAGGACAAGTATAGAAAGTGGAAAGAGGGGCACATAACTAAGGCAGAATATCAGCAAATACCTTTGTACCTGCAAAGATGAAGTCAGAGAAGCTAAGGCTCAAAATGAACTAAGGCTTGTGACCAAAGTCAAAAATAACAAAAAAAGCTTCTTTCAACATATAAAAACAAGAAAAAAAGTGAAGGAAATGATTGGTCCATTAGAGGGGAAAGTGGCAAGAAGGTGACAAGCAACAGGGAGAAAGCAGATACAGGAGGACCTGGACAGACTCGAACACTGGGCACTATCTAACAAAATAAAATTCAATGGTGAAAAAAGTAAGGTTCTACATTTAGGCAGGAAAAATCAAATGCACAGGTATAGCATAGGTGGTACCTTGCTCAATAGTAGTAACTGTGAGAGGGATCTCAGAGTGCTAGTAGACAATCACTTCAATATGAGCCAGCAGTGTGCTGCAGCTGCCAAAAAAAAGCCAACACAGTGCTAGGCTGCATTAACAGAGGGATAGAATCAAGATCATGTGAAGTACTAATACCACTTTACAATGCTTTGGTAAGGCCACACCTGGAATACTGCATCCAGTTTTGGTTACCACGATGTAAAAAAAGATGTTGAGAATCTAGAAAGGGTACAGAGAAGAGCAACAAAGATGATTGGGGGACTGGAGGCTAAAACATATAGGGAACGGTTGCTGGAATTGGGTATGTGTAGTTTAACGAAGAGAAGGGTGAGGGGTGACATGATAGCAGTGTTCCAATATCTCAGGGGTTGCTACAAAGAAGAGGGAGTCAAGCTATTCTCCAAAGCACCTGAAAGCAGGACAAGAAGCAAAGGATGGAAACTAGTCAAGGAGAGAAGCAACCTAGAACTAAGGAGAAACTTCCTGACAGTTAGAACAATTAACCAGTGGAACAACCTGGCTCCAGAGGTGGTGAATGCTCCAACATGGGAAGTTTTTAAGAAGAGACTGGATAGCCATTTGCCTGAAATGGTATAGGGTTTCCTGCCTAGCAGGGGGTTGGACTAGATGACCTCCAAGGTCCCTTCCAAATTATTATTATTATTATTATTATTATTATTATTATTATTATTATTATTATTATTATTATTATTATTATTATTTCAGAACAACTACATCAATATGGAAGAATAAAGAGATGACCCACTAGACCTACAAGTCCTCTCAATGGTTTTGCCAATATCAATTAATATAGATGTTATTACAAGGAAATTGGTTCGATGACCCAAAAACAAGGACATGGAAGATGATTTGGCAAAGGAAAAAAGCTAGAATAAGACTCAAGAAGAATGGAGTTTCGACCATCTTATTGAAATCTGAAACAGAATGTACTTAAATAGATAAGATGTGTATGTGGAACACGACATTGCTATGAATTGAGATAAAGAAAAACTTTTGGTCATTAAAATTTAGCAGTATAAATACTAATAGTTAATTTGAATATTGATTTGTGTGATCCATGTAAAGGTGAATAATGTAGATAAGCTAAAAATGTATTGTTGAAAGTAATAACTAGGTCTATATGGAATGTTAAAAACAAAAATTATTACTTTAAGCAAGAGATAGCAGATATAAAGAGGAAGAGAGGAAGCATTAAATATTGAAATAAAAAGAAATTTTTATTACTACTTTAAAAAACAACAACTGAAAATTAGCAAAAAGGAAGGATATCATACTGTATCCTTAACTTGTTGACATAGAGGGTGAGAAGTTAAGAAAACGGGATGTGTATTTTGAATATTAGATTTTGTGAGGAATGGTGATAGATGAATTGGGAGTATACTAAAAATCTTGGGAATGATAAATATGAAATGTTAAATCTAAATGTAAGTAATGTAAGTGGAAATTAAAATTGAAAAATCTATTAGGTCATTGATTGTCTAAAAGATTGTTATGTTAAAACAATTAGAATATGGGAAGGAAGGAAGGAAGGAAGGAAGGCTAGATTTAATGTATGTTAAAACTACTTCTTGTACTTCACCCATACTTTTTATTCCTCCAAGCCATTCTTTCTTCTGCTATGGACATAAACCACTTTATACAATTTTTCCCCTTAACTCTCTTATTTGGTTTTTATGGAACTGATCAAATGCATTTAACTGCTACTTTATCAGCTTCTGTTTGACTCATTCATTTGGTCCTCATTTGTTTGTTTATTATTTATTTATTAATTTTTTATAGCTGCCTACTTGCTCAAAGTGACTCTAGGCAGTTTACAAGCAATAAAAACACAGTACAGGGGGAAAAAATAACCCTGGTGACAACACACAACCAAATGAGCAGCTGGCAAAACCATGTCTTCAGGTCCTCACAAAAGAGTGTCAAACTGGGTGCCAATCTAATTTCTGAAGGATTGATATTTCAAAGGAAGGGAGCCATGGCAGAGAGGCCTGGCTACATGGTAGTAATTCCTAGCTTAATTAATCCACTATTATGTACTTTGTTTTGTTATATTGAATTAGGTTTAAAATGATTCAACTTTGAACATGTTTTATTAATTCCAGTGATCTAATTGCTACCTCTTGAGAGAATGTCAATTGCAAATTCTCTCTGGGAAATCATTCTGCTAAGCCTGAAGAAGCTGGCTTGATAAGCTACTAGGCAGAAATATGAGAGATCATAAATTTCCACAACTTGTCCGTCTTGACAAAAATGCTCTTCAAGCAAGATGTATGTGATGCGGCTTTCAGAAAGGAATTCATGCAATGCGTTCGGGGACAAAATATAGCTTGCACGGTGATGAAGTGGATAAAGAGTGATTATGGGTGTTTATTCTGATGAGTTCAGTAGCTTAAATTGTGACCTCCAATGTGAATAAGATGAATTGCTCCAACATCACCTGCTTTAGTTCAGAAAGGAGTGACAGTGACTAATAAGCCTTAATTAGTAGTCCCCTTTTCACCTGTACTGTATAAAGCACTCTGGCTTGTTCATCATGGAAGCCAAATACCTTGGGAAAAAAAGGAAAATCCAATTGGCAGGGAAAGAGAGCATGTCTGATTACAAAATTGATTATGCTAGCGTAAATGAAGAGTAACTCATGGGGACATCTCTGAAAGAAAAGGGCATGACACAGGTGGACACCATGCAGTCAGACTGCTTTTAATTAAAAACCACTTCTGTCTAGAAAACATAGAAGTCTAGATGTAATTCTGCCCAATTTGCTTAACTGCCAATTTGCAAGATATAATTTAGCATTTTTGAGTGGCCCCACATGGACGCTTTCTGTGTTTCTGGTCCAATGCTTTAGTGGTAAATTGCAAATGTGGGAATTACCTCTGGATAAGAAAGATACTTTTGGATATATGGATGACATACTAATGAATAACAAGTTGCATTGCTTCTATGTTACAACTGGAGCTTGGAAATACACACAGTTCCAACCACATGTGGTCCATATGGTTATATTTTGACAAAAGCATTTTGCTTTTGAAAACAGTTGAGTATCCCTTATGACTTAACCTGGAAATAAAGAAATGTGCTCTAAATAAGCTATATTTGGACCTTTCTCAGTCAAGTGAGATTTTATGATAACAAGTGTAAATTCCTTGTTGAAAATTCAAGTGATTTGGGCAATCTAGAAGGTCTGAAAATCTATGAAAACTTTCTGAGTATCTTTGGAGCAGTCATTCTCTCTCAGCACAGTTGATTCCATGGGGTTGTTGTTGAAATGCTACGTAAGCTGAATTGAGCTCTCGAAGGAAAGAGATGATATGAAGTCAACAAATAAATGAGTGTTAGCCAACATGGAGAATAAATACATGATAAAATAGTAACCACTATATATGATGGCCTATAGGAGCTTTATTTTACTTGAATCAAATTGTTATTATTGTCAGAGACCAACATATTCATAAACCTGACATTCATTAAGCCAACTAAGTTTTATCTTCTTAGAAGTGCTAAGCAAATGTACATGTTCATAACAAGGCCACAGTGTGACAAAGATGAGGAATGCAGAAAGAAAAGGAAAAAAATATGTCTAAAATTCAAAGTCATTACAGACATGATCTGGAGTTTTGTGAATCATGGTTCAAATTCACTGCATTCAAAGCATCCATTACCTTTTGTCCATCATTAGGATGAAAAATGTAAGTCCATTTTCCTGCTCCTCAAATCAATTTAAAGATGGTCCTTTCCTGTGTTAATCTCTGTTGAACCTGTTGAATCAGTTCTGTTCAAAGAGAAACTCATAAAATAATCAGCACATTGAAAGAAAATTACCATACAAAACTAAAATTGTACTAATTGCAGAAATCAGCTTTCCATCGCTGTTCTCTGTGAATAAAGAAGATGCATAAAAACAGAATGAATTGCATCTGATTGGAAAGAGAGGCAAGAAAAAAATTGGAAGCAAATGTTTCCATAATCACAGATTTTTTTTTCCTCCTCTCTTTTGAAACAGTAAGGAAAAGGAGGATATTTTTTTTCTTTTCTTTTTTTCATTTTCAGCCTTGCAGTGAGAAGATGTTACTCTTTCTCACCAAAAGAACTCAAATTCTAGTGAGGAATAGCATTAAAGGGAACAGTAGTGTGCAGCAGCAACCTAAAAAGCTAATACAGTCCTGGGTTGTATAAACAGAGGCATAGAATCAAGATCGCGTGAAGTATTATTAGCACTTTATAAAACCCCAGTAAGACCACACCTGGAATACTGCAGCCAATTTTGGTCACCATATCACAAAAAATATGTTGAGAGTTTGGGAAAAAATTCAGAGAAAAGCAACTAAGATGATCAAAGGCCCGGAGACTAAAACATATGAAGAACGGCTGCGGGATCGGTTTGGCTAGTCTAAAGAAAAGAAAAAATAGGGAAGACATGATAACCGTATTCCAGTATCTGAGGGGCTGCCACAAGGAAGAGGGGGTCACTTTGTTCACCAGAGCACCAGAGGGAAGGATGAGAAACAATGGTTGGAAACTGATCAACCTGGAATTAAGGAGAAACTTCTTGAGAGACGACAATCAACCAGTGGAACAGCTTGCCTCCAGAAATCGTGGGTGCTCCATCACTGGAGATTTTTAAGAAGAGACTAGACAATCCCCTGAGATAGTATTGATTCTCCTGCTTGAGCAGGGGGCTGAACTAGAAGACCTCCAAGCTCTGTTCTGTTCTGTTCTGTTCTATTCCTGCTGCTCAGCAACTTTAGAAGTCTAAAGATCAATCTCTTGACTTCTCTGCAAAATATACTGAATTGTGAAAGAATCTTCTTCACCACTTTTCACATTATCCCATTTAGCTACCTTAATCTATAACAGACCTCTATCTACATTCACTGTTCTGTAAGATTGTTCTTTTCTTTCAATACAGTCTACTTAATCTTTCTTCCCACTCCTTTGGGAAAGAACATTATTTCAATTACATTTACATTTGCCGAGTTATAGTTTGAAAAACCATAGTTTCTGAATGTTATCTCATTTTCTAACAAAAATGGGTACAATATGCCTTTCTTAGAAGAAATATAAAAATATATAATATGATAAATTAATTGCTTAAACATGTAGCTTGATTAAAAAGGATGACAAGAAATCAGGGTATTTCATATTAAAACAGAAACCAGCCTAAATAACATATGTAATCTTTTTTAAAAGGTTAGCATCCCTGCGAGTCATTCTAGTATAAGGACAAACCAAAACAATACCTTAATTTGAATGTTTCACTTCTTTTTTTATTTCTTTTTACAACATTAGGTAAAGATTCCATAAACATTTACTTATTTTGAGAAATAACTAGAAATTAGTTCATCATTTGAAAGCTTTAGAAAAATTAACTTTTGTTTTATTTATTTATTTATTTATTTATTTATTTATTTATTTATTTATTTATTTATTTATTTATTTATTTATTTTAATTCCATTTATATCCCGCCCTTCTCCAAAGACTCAGGGCGGCTTACAAGCTTAGCAGTAGCCTTCATTCTATGTATATGCCTGCTTATTAGGGCTTTCACACACACCCCAAGCGGCATTATTACAAAGTCAGCTTAATTGCCCTCAACAATCTGGGTCCTCATTTTCCCTACCTCGGAAGGATGGAAGGCTGAGTCAACCTTGAGCCTGGTGGGACGCGAACCTGCACTAATTGCAGGCAGCTGGTGTTACTTAAGGAGGCATTAGCCCACTGCTCCATTTACTGAAACACTTTATGTGACACAAAATAAATATTTTTTTCTCCCAACATTCAGTGGTGCTGTTGTGTTCAGACTGATAAAATTGTAAAAACTCAAGCTATCACTGGGTTAACTGTAGTATTTTGTTTCAAGTAGGTGTTTATAAATCAACACAATCCTTAATTCACACGTTTACTATATAAAATGTCTGTACAATTTTTCTCTCCCTCAAGAATTAATTTGCCTATACTAATACTGGATAAATTTATAATGAAGTGCCTATTTTGTCTCAGATAAGGAAAACACTAAAAATTATGGTTTTTCCCCCCTTCCTTTTCCCAACCACTGACCTTCACCTGAAACATACCTCGAGTATAAAAGTAAACATCATGAAAAGCTAAGGTATAAAATACTATTGTACGTAATCTGTTTTTGCTGCACCCTTTAATTAACTATATTTTATTCATATTTTTAGGCAAAATGCACATGACTCAACTAACGTTGTCACTATTTATATATTATAGTGAATCCATTAGTTGGGCGTGCTAACTAATGAGTTTCATTGCAGTTCTCTTAATGATTCATTTTAGAAAGTGCTGACATCAGGTTTTAAGAGGCTCTTGTTAAGGTGTCCTACTCCTATATTATGCACAAGCTTTGCTAGATTTTTTTTTTTTGCAGTAAGACCATAGCCAAGCATGAATCAACATGAGACAGAAGAGAGCTGCTATTAATTTTTCCTTCAGTTCAGAGTATTATTCCAGAATATTGTGAAAGAATGGCTCCAAGCCACTTGGTGTTAATGTATTAGCTAATCAATTGATTTAATGTTTTGCTTTGTTTCTGAAGGTAATCAAAGCCCTGCTTATTAATCAAAACAATACATAATTGCTGAAAGATCTGGTCACCTGATCAAAACATTTTACTCAGTGGGCTATGTACAAATTTCTTGAATTTTAGAACAAAGTAGACAACCTGTGCCTTACTGGGTCAACTTTTCAGAGATAGTTCGTTACCTAAATAGAGAAACAGAAAGACAATGAGTGGGCAAAAAAAGCAATGGGAACAGGAACAACTTGCTGCCAGCTTTCCCATTGAGTTTCCTTCCTTCCAAATTTCCAGACGCTGGCAGGGAGCATCAGAAGTCTTCTTTCTTTACTTTGTTTCTCCTTCCCTCACTCCCTCACATTCCTGCTGGTTTCCTCATTTGCTTTGTCTGTGGTAAGGTTTCAGGGAGAGACAGTGGTGAAGCCAGCAGGAAGTTGTAGGTCCAAGGCCAGCAAGCAGGTTAGTGGGTGCTTCCAAGTGGGAAAGGGAACAGGGGGCTGGACTCGGGTATGGATCAGTGTGAATGAGAGATGTTGTTAATGTTAGGAAGAGTGTGTAATGATGGCACAGTTAAGGGTGGATCATCTGGATGTGCAAGAGTTTCCACCTGGGTCAGGGAATGCACTCAAAAGGGCAGAATGAATTGGAATATGCTGGGGGTGGCAGCTTCCTCAAATTTTATTCCCAGATTTTGGACACATTTTCTATATTAACTCATTTGCACTGTGATGCATATTTTTGTCCAATTAAAAGTCATGGCAATGAGAATTTTAGTATTATATATGTCAGACATGTCAAACACAAGGCCCGGGGGCCGGATGCGGCCTGCGAAGTGGTTTCATGTGGCCCGCGAAGTCATCCTGGAAACAGTGAGGGAACGGCCCCCACTGCCTTGGCCCTGGCCCAGAGACCCTCCTCCTGCCAGAGACCCTCAGATCTGTCCCACTCCTGCCCAGGCCCCCATAGGCACCCTTGATGCGAACGATGTAGAGCTGGCCATGCCCACCCAGTAGGCCATACGCACTCTAGCCACGCTCACCCAGTAGGCCATGCCCACCCTGGCCATACCCACCTGGCCCCCTGAGGGCAATACTGATGCGGCCCTCAATGAAATTGAGTTTGACACCCCTGATATATGTAGTCTAGACAATCCATGACCTGTTAGGTCATTGTTTCAAAGATAATTCCTGAAAAGAGAAAACAAATGACCAAGGACAAAAGAGGATTGGGAGTGGAAACAACATCCAACTTCCTGCCAATTTAACCACAGTTGACTGTCCACTGGTAGCTGATGATAGAACTGGTCTAGTCTACTTGATCTCTAGCAGCTGAAGGAGGGGATGGTTTGCCTGGACTCTGGAAGGGGTTAGGGCAGGACTAGTCTACTGAACATTTGGGTGGTAGTGCAGCAGCACAGTAGCACTGAATCAACCACAAATTGACCAAATTTCAATTCTATGAGACTCATGGGTCCTGGATTTTAAATGTACTCTGTAAGTTAGCTCATTTAAGGTATCTTGAAAATTGAGTTTGACACCCCTGATATATGTAGTCTAGACAATCCATGACCTGTTAGGTCATTGTTTCAAAGATAATTCCTGAAAAGAGAAAACAAATGACCAAGGACAAAAGAGGATTGGGAGTGGAAACAACATCCAACTTCCTGCCAATTTAACCACAGTTGACTGTCCACTGGTAGCTGATGATAGAACTGGTCTAGTCTACTTGATCTCTAGCAGCTGAAGGAGGGGATGGTTTGCCTGGACTCTGGAAGGGGTTAGGGCAGGACTAGTCTACTGAACATTTGGGTGGTAGTGCAGCAGCACAGTAGCACTGAATCAACCACAAATTGACCAAATTTCAATTCTATGAGACTCATGGGTCCTGGATTTTAAATGTACCGGTACTCTGTAAGTTAGCTCATTTAAGGTATCTTGGTTCAAAATTGTTACTGTACGATGCATTGTTTCACACAGTTAAAGATTACAGAGATGAGAGTTTTAGTAGCATACAGATATATTTTACATTCAGTCTGCTTTCTCATCAAATCTAATTTCCATCCATTGTGCTATAATAAATGATTCATAAATAATTTCCAGCCAAGAACATACATATGCAATGTAAGAAAATAACTCTTATGTTGTCTCTCTTACATAGTAAATGAAAAGTGAGAGTGATGGGACAGACAAAATGTTGAATGATTTTAAGGACCTGAAAAATGCTTGATATTGCTAGAGTGATATATTAACTCTTTTTTTCCCTACCAGACACAAGCAAATACATAATGGAAGTATATATTCCTTTTTTTCTTGTCTTTTCTTGATAAAAATATTTATAGAGTTCATAGAGATCAATTAATCAATTGTAACTTTGTGACAATTCCAACTTTAATAGAGTATGTTATTTCTTATTTTATTTGATAGTAGACCATCAAAATTAGATTCAATCAACTTAGTATCTACTAATTAAAACATAAAAATATGTATATTTTTTTGTCTTTTCCTTACAAATTTTTCTGCTGCAAATTATTCAACTCTGCCTCAGTAATTTTTACAATGTATTATCAACTGATAGCTCAGTAAAAAAAAAAATGATTCGGAGAGGCAGAACTGACATTACAAATAAAAACATGTTTTAGTTCATTAGAATCAGGAAATTAAGTTTCAACAGCTCCAAGCAAAGAAACAAATAAAATAATTTAAACTTAGAAATTTCCTAAGCAAAGAGAAAATTTCTCTAGCCATTAAATTATCAGTTTAGGAGAGAGACTTTTATTCTTAAATATGACACTCTTGGGAAGAATGTTACACTTTAGAATTCCAAGGAAATATAGAACATCAAGACTGTGTGCCAAAGGTACATGTTCCTAATAGGGTCATCCAAGGTATGAAGGTCATTTCAGCTGCCCATCTAAAGCAAAGAGGCACCTATAATGGACAACAACACTATAGGAAGATTTTGGAAGTGGATTATCATTTTAGTAACAATGAAAAAGCATCAATTCATACTGCACAAAAGAAAGCAATGGTAAACCACTCCTGTATTTTTCAGACAGATGTTATGAGAGACAATTACAACAACATCAGTAAAGACATCGATGATGGAAACAGACATAGAAACACAAGAAAAATCTTTCAAAAGATCTCTGAACTCAGAAGGAGGCTCCAGTCTCGAACTGGCATGCTAAAGTATCAAAGATCCAAGTTGTATACTGAAGTACTATACAGTGTAGGTATCACCATTCAAGATACCTTACAAGACATTACTTATTTACAAAAAGCTCTGGTACTAGAAGATGAAGTTAGATCAGTACTCCATTTATTACCAAGTCAGAAGGCTATAGGAACTGATGGAATTACCACTGAAATATGGCAAGCAAAAGAAGATCATTAAAATTCTAGCAAAACTATGCTGACAAATCTGCTTAGAAGATATCAGTCTACAACAGGAGACTTAGCAGAGTGTGAAAACTTATCACCCGGTAATTTCACATGTCACCAAAATCATGCTTAAGATTATCCAACACAGATTAGGAACCCTATGTAGAAAAATCAGCTTTGATCATACAATTATGGACACCATCTTGATATTTTTGAACCCCTTTTATTACTCTTTATGTTTTAGCTAGAGTTGGATTTGCCAGCCTAATGTGTACTAAATTGAGCCTCATCTTCCTTTTTTTTTCCCTCTTCACCACCTTGCAATTTGCAAATACTTTCTACAGCTGGGAGATAGGGAGTGCGGCAGAAAATCAATAAAAACCAACCAACCAAGGACAGAAAGATGGTAGAGGAAGAAACAGTGCAATTCTCAAAACTGTAGAACAGCCAAAGATTTTGAGTTCCTGCAACTGTTAGCTTATTGTCAATGCCACTGACCATCAATATTGGATCAAACAGACCTGAGTTGTCATCCTGTACAATAAGCTTATTATACTCAGCAAGCCTTGACAGCTCTCTGTAGCACCCTAAACATCTTTCAGATAGAATATTATTCTTAATAAAATAGGCAAATATAGAATTGCCAAAAGTACTCTAGAAGATGTCATTAACAATTGCTGCATGTTTTATCAAGAGGGGGACTGAACATGGTAATCTATCATGTATGGCATCTATATATTTGGTTATTTTTTTCTATCTCCCTATATATTCCATTTGTCATCATGCCACAGCAATGTTTTCAGAGCAGCTCAAGAGAGAGAGAAAATAAATAAATAAAAAATACTGTGTTTAGTATCACTGAACAGTTATGATGAATAAGACTTACAGTAATCATAGTTGGATGCAGCAAACCACAATGACATCAAAATGACATAATACTATACATAAAATGACACATAAATACCACATTATACACTTGGTTTTTAATGTTTGACCTAAGTGCATCGCTCAAAGGATTTGCATGATGAAGTCACAATGGACCTGCTAACATATGACAACTCTCACTAGCATCCTGCTCTTCTGCAGATGTCTGGATGGAATGAGGAATTTTTTAAAAAGCAGTTTTCTTTCATTTTAAGAGAGACAATAACATTCTTTTTTAGAACTACAGTAGGGAGTCTTCCCTCGGTCATGGAAACTCCTTGAGTGCTTTGGGCCAGTTACTGTCTCTCTTGTGGGGATAAATTGAAGGGAAATCCCCATGTAAAGTGCCTTTTACTCCTAGAGGGAAAAAAAGGAGGTAAATTTAGCCAATAAATATATTCTTTTAAGTCTTCTGTGAACTTCTCGCTGGATAGATGATGGGTGAATACCCCCTTTCACTGTATTCCTGTTCACTGTGGACTTCACTGTTAGCCTGCTTCCAGAATAAATGTCTAGAGGTCGGTAGGTCAGTATTGAAGAGTCTAATGGAAATAAGAACGTTGTATATAATCTGCTCTCTTGGAACCCAGGCACAATGGAATACAGAAATGCTTGCAGTGAACCCAGCCAAAATACTTTGAGGACATTGTTTGCAAACTCATGCCTAAATATAAAAGGTCATTCTTAAAAATCTCTGTTGTCGGTGACAACCTGAATTACTGCTTTTGCCCATGACTATACTCTTTGTCATAGTTTCCCATTGTTGTGCTTTCTTGGTGGCCTTATAGACTTCTCCTAGTTGTTTTTACTTTATTAATCCTTGCTGCAATTTACTTCAGCCCTGTGCTTGGAAATGTCACTGTTATATCTCAGAAAGATTTCATGTCAGAAAAGTTCCCTAGATGGGATAAACAGGATGCATGTGGCAAAAATAGATAGTAGACTTTACCCTGGGGCTAAAGAGCTGGTTTAACCTATTCTTTTAAATACATCTTTTTAAATAATTGACTATGAATGTGTGCAGGTTTCAATCTGTTCTGTTGTTACTTTCTTCTGCTCTGCTCCTTAGAAATTTATTCCTTCTCCTGTCCTCTGCTTTTGTTTCCTACAAGACATCTCTCAGGTTTCCTTTATTTGTGAAGAAGAACATGCAGAATACCTCTTTTTATTGCACTTTAAACTGCAGATTTTATGCTACAGAGTATTTGATCTCTGAATGGACATATGAAAATTGGATGGGTGCATTCCCACATTATTCACCCCCCATCAGTCACATGTAAACATATAAGCAGGTAGTTCTCTGCTTGCGATCACAGTTGGGATTACAGATGTGAGGGTGATCTGACTGTGACATCTGTCACCCCATTGATCGCCAGGATTGATTTGGCTGATCTGGCTGGCTAGGCGGGTATCCCATTCCTCCCTCACTGGTCCATGTGCGTCCCTCCCGAAGCTGCGCGTTCGGTGGAAGAGGACGTCCATCCCAGATAGAAGGAGTGTACCGATCTTCGGTCAAAAGTATACAGTTGAGATTAGAATTTCTGTTGCTAAGCAAGGAGTTGTTAAACAAGTCTTATTCAATATTATGAGCCTCTTTGCCATGGTTGTTAGGAAAATCACTGCCATAGTTATTGGAGTCATATGGTTATTAAGTGAATCTGGTTTCCCTCACTAACTTTGCTTGTTGGAAGCTGCCTGGGAAGGCCTCAGATGATGATCACATGATTCTGGGACACCGCAACCATCGTAACTACATGCCGGTTGCTAAGTTTCTGAATTTTGATCATGTGATCATGGAGGATCCTGCAATGGTTGTAAGTGTGTGTGTTGGGGGCAATTGCAAGTCACTTTTTTCAGTGCCATTGTAACTTTGAACTGCCACTAAAACAATGGTTGTAAGCTAAGGAGTATCTGTACATACTATATACATCCCATATTTTCCTTGATTTATAATAGATTTCATTTTCGTCATAAGACTTAGGACAAGCTGGATGTTTGGGGAAGGGTAGGAGATGAAATTGAGGAAGCCTTCAAATATCTGTTCATGAAAATATGTGCAGAGAAAAGTGTAATGTTCATTTAAAGATGTTAAATACATGATAACATTTTTATCTGAATACTAATACTGTGGGTTTTGGACCTCAAAAGTCAGATTGTCAGTATCATTAAAACCGAAATTACCAACCAATGTTAAGAAAACCTAGTTTCTATTATCCTCAGAGATATGAACTGATATCACATTGACATTTTTGTGCCCTTGAAGATAAAATGTTTTTAAATTTCTTATTAAGAATATACCTTCTTCTGATTTAATATATATTGTAGAAACATGCATTCTGGTATATTTTCAGTAGGCTTTTTTATCTTCATTCTTTCTAAGTCATATATTTTAAGCTGCCTCAACTTTTATTGGTGAGGCAGAAATATTCATCATACTTGTTAAAGTTTGTATTACCTGCCAGAAAAGCAATTTATCATAACAATACATGAATGACTTTTCTGATTATTAAAATAGCCTCACAGCAAACCCCCCTCAATATTCCATATAAAAACTTCCTTTTGTTGATTTAAGGATGAGTCAAATTATATAAAAAAGAGAGTAAAATTTAGACTATTGTTTATTTTATTTAAAACTTTTATATAGCCACCCTTCTTGCAGCCAACTCTGGATTTTCCCAATTAGTTTTTTAAAAAACAACAACACACAAACAAACATATAAAATGGTTAGAACACAACCAGTTAAAACATAGGACCAGGAACCCTGGTGGCACAGTAGTTAGAATGCAATATTGTAGGCAAACTATGCCCACACCTGGAGTTTGATCCTGATGGGGCTTAAGGTTGACTCAGCCTTCTGTCCTTTAAAGGACCCAGATTGTTGGGAGCAATATGCAAATATTACTGACATTGTAAACCACCCAGAGAGTGCTGTAAAGCACTATGGTATGGTATATAAGTCTAAATGCTATTGCTAAAACACTATGTCAGGTCCCTAAAGAAAGGTATTCTTTCCCTTTGCATATTGTTGAATTTGTAAACCTTGTTTGGGACCTGCCATTCTGTTGGGTGGGGGGATCTTTGGAGTTTGCTTTGCTCTGTCCTGCTATGATGCCTTCCCCCAGGGGATGGAATGTCTCAGCCAGTGCTTTTTTTCTAAAAAAAAAGTGTCAGAACTCAGAGGTGCTGTAACTGAGAGAGATGCCGGTGTCTTGCTACAGTGTCGCCACCTGTCCTTTGCACCCCCGCCCCTCCGGCTCGGAGCCACATGCTGCAGGGATTCCCCTCCCCACAGCCACTGTGGGGATTCCCCTCCCCACAGTTGCCACACTGTGGCCCATGCTGAGCCCCCACCCAGAGCTGCTCCGAACCCCAACCCAGAGCTGTTTTCCTCGTGGCAGTGGTCTTCGGCGCCAAAAGCCTCTTTCCAACCACATCCAGAATTTTTTTTAACAAACATTGGAATTCTCAAGGCCATGTTTGGTACTTCCTAGCAATCTGTTACTGGAAGGAAAAAGCAATCCCTGCTGCGTTACTGATCCCAGAGAAGCAAATAATAATAATAATAATAATAATAATAATAATAATAATAATAATAATAATAATAATAATAATAATGTTGATGATGATGATGATGATAATAATAATAATAATAATAATAATATAATAATAATAATAATATTATAATAATAATAATAATAATAATAATAATAATAATAATAATAATAATAATAATAATAATAATAATAATAATAATAATAATAATAATAATTTTATTTGTATACCGCCCTTCTCCCGAGGGACATGTATGCAGGTATCCTTAGGGTGCCATAGTTATGGATGAGAAATATTGGTTGCAAAGTTGACATTTCTGGATGTAATACAGATATTTTGGACTTATTTTTGTTTCTTTGTATGTTTGATATTTTTAAAAAGGCATATGTTACTGACTACACTTCTGCACATATGTAACATCTTTTTCTAGGATACATGACCATTGCTTGTCCAGAATGTGAAAAGTGAAAGATTGTGACTAAACAAAATTTTAATGTACAGATAATACCACCAGAAATTATTTTAGCCTTTTTAAAAAATGTTGTTATTGATGCTCACCATGCTGTTTTAGATTCTAAAAGTTTAATTCCTAAAGAAGTCACCTTGTAAATAATTTTAATGTCCTCCTCTAGTGCAGGGTAGACAATCTTGGCTCTTTTATGACTCAAGGACTTCAACTCCCAGAATTCCTGAGCCAGCATGGCTCAGCTTGGAGACCTCTCTCTTTCCCCTCAGCATGGCTGGCTCAGGATTTCTGGGAGTTGAAGTCCACAAGTCATAAAAAAGAGCTAAGATTGCCTACTGGTAAAGCCAATAGAGGAAGCTTTTTTTTTTAAAAAAAAAAAAAAGGTGCCGGAATGCTGTTCTGAGCGTTCTATGAGAAAAAAAGCCCTGGTCTCAGCCTTATCTAAGAGATGGTTTGTAATTGGAGCCAGAAGGAAACCAACGTGAGGGTGATCTTGAATGAGCATGCCAAAGAACTCAGTTACCAAAGCACCTGCCACCTTTGGATTGGCTGGATTTCAAATGAACACTGGGACACTGGGGGGAGGAGTACTGAATGTTGCTTTTATTATATTGCTTTCGCAGTTTTTCCCCAGACCTCGCCTTGATTCTCTGCTGACACTAGCCCCTAATAAAAGATCCTTTTGAGACAATGCCTGTTTCAAGAGGTCTGCTTAGATGAGGTAGGTACCTTATACACTAAAGCAATAACAAAACTTGATAATCAATGCTAACGTGCCATTATCTAATCTTCTCCTAACACTTGGGGGGAAAACCAGGTCTTCAGACTAGGAGAGTAGAGGCCTGTCAAATCTCATGGGGGAAGTTGTTCACGGAAAAGGCTCACTTCCTAGTTCTCATTAGATGACACTGTTTGGGAAAAGGAACCCAGAATGTGTCTATCTTATCTGAACTGGTAGGATGGGTAGATGTCACTAGGGAAAAAATAGCTACAGAGAACATGTATTTAGTACAGAACAATATGGGGCAGGGGAAATACTTGGTATTTGGTAGTCTGGACCTCTTCACCCATCTATAATTGAAGTTTCCTTGCATACCTTAATTTTTCAGTTATTCTACTGTATATTTGAAATGAATGAGTGGTGATACATCATTTAATATGAAAGGTGAGGGTTAAAAATGACAGTGATTCCAAACCTATCTTTAAATATTTCCTTTTTGTTCCCTTAATGTGTTCTGTGCTGAAGAAATGATGTTGGATAGTAACAAATTCTTACCAAGTTCAAAGCATATTTTTTTCGTATAAAAATCTATGGATACAAAAGGTAGAGATATTTGAATCTGCCTGCAAGCTATAATGGAAGTATACATTGTGATTGGGTCTGATAATTTGCTTGCTTTTTCATTCACACTCATTTCATCCAGAATAATTGTGTATGTCATACTAATATTATTCCATTTTTAGTTAATATTGCTCCATTCTAGTTATGCACGAAAATGGTGCATACGAGATCATTACAGGATCATTTTCTGAAACTGCCAGCAATTCATTACATTTGTACCCTAAGTCAAAGGATGATTATTTTAATTTCAGTCTTTTAATGTCATCTGATAAATTTTCTTCTATTACCCGTCTCCAGATTCAATCTGACTAGTAGAGTAAAACTAAGCCTTAGGTGTCCAAAGTTAGAAGGCAACCAAATATAAAGCTATGCACCACCTGGTTCATCACTGGCCCTCTAAAGTACCTTGGTGCATCCACTGAGCTGTCTATTGACATGGTGAAACAAATATTCAGCTTACCCATCTAGTTGGTTTTGCACATGAAATGGGAGTTAACACAATTGTTCTTTGCAATTCAGGCAGCAGTCCTTCCTGCTAGTATTTTCAATTATACAAGGTAAATGTATTTCTTGCGCTGTATTATTGGCAACTTTGACAACTGAAGTGTCTGAAACTGTATATAGTGAACGATAATGTATATTTAAAATGGTGTTACTCTTCAGGATACTGTTAGTAAACAGTCCTATTTGATAAAGACCTTGTGTCTACAACACAGATCATGTAGTATTTTTTAAAAAAACAAAACAAAGACCTTATATCCTTCAGTTCTTGTCTTCCATCTGAAGGAGATGAGTTGAGGAAATTAAAAATCTATTTATTGATTTTTTGAACTTATATGGCTCCCCATGTCGCATAGTGATCATAGTCACCTCACAACAACCAATAAAGGAATGAAAACAGAGCAAACTTTCCCACCTTGTGCCAGGCCAACTAAACTATTGATTTCCTAACTCAGCTGTCTCCTAGCCCAATATCTGGGGGAAGAGCCAGGTCTCCATGGAAAGTAGAAAGGGTAGAAGGCACCTCAAATTTCAAATGTGAGGCTAGTCCAAGACTGTGGGAATCTGCATTATATCATCTCTGTCTACCACTGAATTCAACATTAAACTAGCAGGAGTATTTACATCATTTCTCATCCACTCTGACACACCTCAGACTGAACCTAATTTCTTTTATATGCAAAAGAAACATTATTGTATATGTATTTTAAAAGCCAGATCATATTACTCTGTTGTTTTGCATGTATACTGAGAGCTTCTGCACCAGAGACAAATTCCTTGTGAATCTAATCATATTTAGCGCATAAAGCTACTCTATTCTGTTCTGTTCTATGGTACACTATGCTATACTATTCTTATTAATCCATTAGACATCTCTCCTTCCAGCCACATTTAATAAGTTCTTCACTGTGGAGTACACACAGTATGAATACTCTTGCCAGAAATTATATGTAGATCAAAAACAAAAATTATTAAATAAATTCATACAAATTTCAGGATTATTTGAGGTTGTTTCCTTATAAATCATAGACATACAGAGTAGGGTTTTGGGTGGGTAGAGGGAGAAACTAATAGACACTATATAGAAACTAATTTCTTAAAAATATTTTGATTATTTGAAAAACCTTGAATTTTCTCATTGTTTTTAGTTTTCTACTAACTTCTGTGAATAATAAGATAGTAAGCTAAATAGCATAATTAGTAATAAGGATTAATTACAGAAAAGAGGGGGAAATACATTTTCAGTCTAGATTAATAAATTATTGCTGGTTTTTCTTATGTTCAATAACGAGGCAGCTGAAGCTTAGGACATTATAGGAGAGAACTATGATAGTCTTTGGTGTCAAAATCAGAACATATCTGATATAACTTTTTCCAACCAACATTTTTTATGAAAAGGCAGAATCTTTGTGAACTGCAGCTCATTTCATTAGATGCAATGGGGTGGCTAAAATGGTGAGAGATTTAAATTGGGTAAGTTGAATGGAAAGGAAGACAGGATGGTTGTGCAGATAAAGGTGACATGTCAGGTAGATTACAAGAACCTGATCAATTACCAGCTGTAATATGTTAAAAGTCCACAGCGTTTCTTGGGACCTTCTCAGATTACCTGAAATCTCTTTGATAAATGTATCCTTTTCCTCCATAGTGGAGTTAGGAAGACCAGCAGCTTACTTTTACATTTGCCTGTTAGTAAGAAGAATTTGGAAGTTTATCTCTCTCTCTCTTTTCCCCTCTTCTTGTGAGCTGAGATTTGTCATTTCAAATAATTTAATTCTCAAGGAATTATGCTAACAGAAAAAAATCTCAACAGCATAATAAAAATGCAGCTTGAGTCTTCTTCCCCAAACTGTTTTTTCCCCTTTTGCAATATATACTTCTATGAACATGTTCATTCTTAGAAATGAACAAGAAAAGGTTTCTTTTTTTTTCTTTTCTTTTCTTCTTTTTTTCTTGAAATGCATCAGAAAATGCTCAGATACATTGTGGGACCTCTGAGAACAGAATCTTCCTTGCATGTTTGTTCAATGTGATTCCCAGTTGGTTTGCCATGTATGTCATCACCACTCTCTGCCACTGCTTCAAAAATTAATTTAACAACAACAACAACAACAACAACAACAACAACAACAACAACAACAACAACAACAACAATAATAATAATAATAATAATAATAATAATAATAATAATAATAATAATAATAATGTTGGAATGGACCTTGAGGTCATCTAGTCCAACCCCCTGCTCAGGCAGAAAACCCTATACCATTTGAGACAAATGGCTGGCCAGTCTCTTTTTAAACACTTCCAATGTTGGAGCATTCACCACTTCTGGAGGCAGGTTGTTCCACTGGTTAATTGTTTTAACTGTCAGGAAGTTTCTCCTTAGTTCTAGGTTGCTTCTCTCCTTGATTTGTTTCCCTTGCCTGCTCTTTAGCTGACTGGAACTAAACGCTGGCATGTTTAAATGCTGCTATTTTAAAAGAAACAACTGGGCACACTTTTGCTTGAAATCAATCAACCAAGTAAAATAAGCAAAACACTAGAAACTAATTTATTGTTAATGATTCTCCTCTTTTCTCAATAAAGTCCTGGCATGCACATTAAAATGTGTGTGCCTATGTATGTGTATATTTACATACACATGTATGCACATATTGTGTGCATGCGTGCATGTGTGCACATACCGAGAGAGAGATATACCAGCCTTCCCCATTTGATATCCTTAGAAATTCTGGACTATAATTCATACCATCATCACCATTATACAATCATACTCATAATGCTATACATTGTAAAAGAGATCCACATACCAGGGTTATTTGTACATAAAAGTTACGTGTTTTAGACTTGAACTAAAAGCAGACAATCACAATCACATCTGGGGGTAGGGAGCAAGAGAGATATCAAATGAAGCCATGCCACAGGACTCAAACTCTGCTTCAGAAGAGAGTCTTAGAGCTTAAAAGACTAAAATCATGGTGGAAAGCCTTATATGAAAAATGTTATGAATGAAACACTTCTGGGATGGATTAAGCAACCCCTTTCAAACTCAATGCCACAATTTTGAAAACAGTTTTGCTTATAATACCAGGTTAAAACACATTATTCATCCAAGATAGAAAAAACTTTCCAGTCATCATCTCAGAAAAATAAGAGTGAAAATCCTCCTCTTTTTTCCAGATGAGAAAAAAAAGGAAGAACACGAAAATATGCAACTTCTGCATTGTTCAAAAAAACACTCTCGGTTCTAGGCGTCCAATTGTTCTTATTCAGTAGGGTACAATTTAAGTGGGCAACAGATTTCATCAGTGAGAATTCAGCACTGTAAGTTCTTAAAAAATAAAATCACTGCTATTTCTGTCTACCGAAGGTATCCAGTTTAAATAATGCTCTAGCTTATCCACTATTTTTCTGGTTACGCTTGTGTTTTTTTTTATAGTAATTTCCATAACAAATAATGCAGAGCTTTTCATCTGTCAGCTCACCAGGCATTCGAAAACTTACTACTTTGCTTCTTGCCAGCAGCAAACCGGTTTTGTAGGATTAAGTTATGACTGCCATCTATTCATAAAGCTAATCATTTTGCTTTCGCTGAATTTCTCATCTAATTGATAACAAGTTCTATTTAGCACTCACATTTACACAGTGAACCAAAAAAGTTGCATGTGCTTATTTCCCCCCTATTCAGTTCAAATTTCTATCAGGAATGTAAATTTTTGGTTGATGTACTGTATATAATTGATAGATCCATTATCTCAATATTTCTCTAAAGTTCCTGATGGACCTAATTCCTTATCTATCCCAATTTACCACTACCTTATTATCAGAATATTTCATTTCATGTTTAGCATGCATGAACATTTGAACTGGAAAGAATAATAACATAAATCAGAGAGAAGAGCAGTTAAGCTAGGCATTTAACCAATCTGTAACTTCTTTCCAATGCAGGTATTTGCTTACTCCATTAGTTGCTTATTCCATCAGAATCTCAGCTTTCCTCCAAAATGTGCCTCAATGCATTGTTATAAAGAGATAGAAAATTCATGTATTTTTCCATCTAGGCACTACTTAGCCTCAGCTAGCTTGCTGCATCATGTTCCTGCATGCATATTAACATTTAAGCCTATCATTTGACATTTCCTGAAAGCACATCCACACACCTGAATTATGTCTTTCCTGCTCCTGATGAAATTCAGGGAAAAGAAATAGACAGTATTTAACTGGAGGTGTAGGAGGGGGGAAAGATCCAATTTGAATACAATTAATAATTATACCTGCAATACGTTTATCCCATCCACACACTCTTACTGTGCAGATATATTGACTGTTATTATACAAACCCAGTCTCTTTCTAAGAGTACATCAAGTGTTCCCTTCAATACAAAAGACCTTCTTTTTGATCTTAAAACATCCAAGATCCAAAATAATAATAATAATAATTCAGGTGGTTGCAGACAGCAATACTAGCAATACTAGCAATACTAATAGCAACTGTGGCATTTCTTTTGATTTAAAAGCATCTTCATCTCTCTTAGAAAAATCTATTGTTAGTTTTGTCCTTTCTCTGCAGTTGCATGTTAAGCTGAATGCTTTGGAGAATTTTGTCAACAACTTCAAATCTTTTTTTTTAACTATGTACTCAGCAGCATCTTGCCTTTTTAACAGATGTGCTGGTTTGTTTGTTTTTATGTTCCAATATTGTTTTTTTTCCCAGTTACTGGAATTTGTCACTCATTGTTTCAGAGGGAATTTTTTTTACTAATAAAACATTGTACTGTACTTATACATGTTTGCTTGCTTTCTTGTGTGTCTGTGTGTGTGTGTGTGTGTGAGTATGTGTTATGCATAATATACAATCAATATACAAGTGTGAATGTGCATTTGATAGAAGGCTTATTTCATCTATTTGGTCTATGACAAATCAAATGTTTATCAGAGAAGGTTTATAAATAAAGAATGATAACTAGAATTCCAAATACAAATAAAGACAGATTTATGGAATAATACCAAGAAAGTTTTCCAGATGCTATTAAGTATTTGTTTTCTCCATCCACCTTTCCATAGCTATTGAAATATGTACATTAATTTACTTTTCATTGTTCCTAAATTACCGATGGCCATTTGTACATAATATGTGAGCTAAAGAGAAATATGTGAAGAAAATAACAAAGATGCACAAAAAGAGTCTTCAAATCACAGTAACTCAAATAGGCTGCAAAGGCTGATTTAAAACCAAGATGGGTGACAAATACATTTAACAAATAAATAAATATAAATAAATCTAAGTCTGGAAATATAAAAGCGGAAAATTTAGGAAATAGAGCAACATAAATGTACTAGGTATGCATCCAATCAGAGACAATGTTTATAGTAAGAATCCTTAGAGTGGCAGTTAGAGTATAAAACACATTCAATCCAAAGGTTGAACTTTTTGAGCTATGTACTTTTTAACCTGGAGAATTGTGCATCCTTTGAGGATAAGAAAGTATGCTTTGTTATAGGATATTTACTATTCAAAATATTACTAGTCTCTTCCACAGTAGATGGGAGATGAAGCTGCAACGGATTGCTTTTGTTTCACATATGCCTCTAAGTAACAATGAATGGCTACAATAGTGAAATATTGGGATGAAGGCTGACAGGAATCATGGAACTTCAGAAAATGGACAGAATAATTCATCCAAAAGATCATGCATTATATATGCACAAGGTAGAACAGGTTAACTTGTACCTTGTTTGGAATTAATGATTTTTCCTCCATTTGTTTAAATATATTCTGCTGACATCTGCACTGTATATCGTCTAATACTTTTTCTGCAAAAAAGACATCTGTTTATTTGTTGTTTGTTTTCTTTAGTCACAGATAACATTAGAGCTTGAAAATAGAATGAATATGTTGAGAAACACATATCCTTGGTGAAGGAAAGAAAGAAAACTTCCATATTGTTGGCAAGAAAATGACATGGCTTTTTTTCTAGTGTCACTGGGATTAGTGCTGAATTTGAAGTAAGGGTTCCATTTCTTTTGGACTCTTTACACATTTTCTCTTGATGCAGTTTGTCAGTCTAATCTATTGCTGGTCACAATTGAGGATGCTATTCCCAATATGATATTTAGTTATTTTTTTTGTTATTCTAAGGTTTTCCTGGTCACCCTACTTGAAAAATTCAAATTGTGGGAAGCCTTCCATAATATTTATTTTATTTATTTTTTAATCCCATTTATATCCCGCCCTTCTCCGAAGACTCAGGGCGGCTTACAATTTAAGCACAAACCAATGTGCTTAGCAATAGCCTTAATTCTATGTATATGTCTGCTTATTAGGGCTTCCCCCCCCCCCCAAGCAGCATTATTACAAAGTCAGCTTATTGCCCCCAACAATCTGGGTCCTCATTTTACCTACCTCGGAAGGATGGAAGGCTGAGTCAACCTTGAGCCTGGTGGGATGCGAACCTGCACTAATTGCAGGCAGGTGGAGTTTATTGAATTATAGAAGTTAGGAAGGCTGCCAATCACCAGGAAGATTATGAAAGACATGACATTACTATTTGAATCAACACATGTAATAAAGCTTGGTTACATTTGATTTGAGACCTGCCAGTCATATAGATTCCTTGGTCATCTTATAATTAAATTACCACAAAGAATTACCAAGAGAATTTCTGCAAAATTATTTTCTCTCTTGAATGAAGATTCAATACCATCTTTCTTATCATCAGATTGAGTGAGGATGGTAGAAAAGAAAACAGAGAAGAAATTTTCAATCCAAGAAAAAAAATGCCCAATTCAAAATCAAATCAATGGCAGGGTGAAATAAATAATAATTATGTTGTGTAGCTGGGTTTTTGCAGGCAATAAGTGAGATGGAAGGTTGCAAACAGGAACATGCTTTATTGCGGTAAACAGAAACAGAACTAAAACACAGGCTGCTGCGCAGCTACTCATACAGTTGACCACTAGGCGGTGGCCAATAGGTTTAAAGGAACCCATTGCCACCCCAAATCATCCAATGATCTTCTTGGAGACAGCAAGTCTGGCTTAGTCAGTGAGCGTTACACAGGCACACCATTGAACAACCTTAAGCAGCATTCAAACAGACACGTGAAATAGTTCAAGTAAAAATCCCATTACATTACAAATTAAATTATCATTATTATTTATTTGGCGTTTCCCAGGCCTAGGGCAATCAATACCTGCAAAGTTCACCTGTAGATGATTTGCCTTAAGTTCCAGTAAGGCCTCAATGCAATAATTTAAAAGTGGAGATTGTTCTCCAGTATTCTTAATCTGTGTGGAATTTGAACTCTGTGGGATATGCTATTTGGTGACTGGTTGCTTCTTGAAAAGTATTGGTTGATTAAGTGTTTGGAAGTGCTGCTAGCCCTATTTTAATTGGCCCACCTTGTCAGTCTCATGTGTGGTTTGAATCAGAGTAGGAGATTGTATCTAGTACCATTGTTGCATTGACATTATTTTATCTAAGTGCCAGGTTCATGGATTTTCCACTGAAAGTGTGGTTCATTCTGAAAGTGTGAATGGTGATTAAATATGTCTGGACTTGTTTCTTTCTTATTTTCATAACTAACAATTAAAAATTCAAATATGTTATTAAACATATGTGTATGCCACTGCAATAAAAATTATTCTTGGCAGCTCACAGAGAAAATTACAAAATAAACCACATGCAAAAATAAAAACCCAGCAGCATTAGAAAAAAATAAAAGATGGCACCAACAATTTAAACAATAGCAACACTTTCTGTTTTGTTTATACAAAAGAAAAAAAGGGACTAGAAGGACCTTAATTGAATAATTCTTTTCCCATGATAAATACTTGAAAAACTGGCAAACTTGAGCAAATCTAACAATTTAATAGTCATCTCATTTATTTCAGAGAGAAAAAATAGGACAATGTTTTCTTAAGATTTCAGAACATATTCATAATGGTTTTTTCATAAAAATATCTTAGAAAAAATTTCACATGTAAACTGACTATTATTATAATATAAAATGTCAGCCACTATTTACTGTATGTGATTTATCTTGCAGTACTGCCTGGACAGAAGATGGGAGATATTTTAAGATCTTCACGCTAAAAAAGGGAAAATCAATATGTGAGGACTGAATGGGAATAAATCATGGCGTTAAAAATGGCTTTATTCAAAACAAGCAGGAAGACACGTAAACCTTCAGGGACAATTTGAAGTGGATGTTGTGAAACTAAAGATCCTCCAAGGAATGCTTATTAATAATAATCTAAGGGTTAAATAAAAGGGACGCGGTGGCTCAGTGGATTAGGATGCTGAGCTTGTCGATCAGAAGGTCGGCAGTTTGGTGGGTTGAATCCCGGGTGCCGTGTAACAGAGTGAGCGCCTGTTACTTGTCCCAGATTCTGCCAACCTAGTAGTTCGAAAGCACATAAAAATGCAAGTAGAAAAATAGGGACCACTATGGTGGGAAGGTAACAGCGTTCTGTGCGCCTTTGGCATCTAGTCATGCCGGCCACATGACCACGGAGACATCCTCAGACAAACACTGGCTCTTCAGCTTTGAAATGGAGCTGAAGCACTGGCCCCTAGAGTCAGAAACGACTAGCACGCATGGTACAGCTCTTTTACTCACTTCTCCACCTCTCTGAACCTCAGGAAAGAAATTCATACCTCTGATGAAAACTGAGGAAGGACATGGATTTCTGTGTTATAATACATTTATTTGTCTTTAAGTTATCAAAATATTTTATATGACAGAGCTCCAGAAGTATTTTTGAAGCATAACTCTAATAAGATAATAATTTCAACACTTAGTTGCCATGGTGAAATGGACTGGTGGATATTGTAGAGGCTGAGTTTAAGTTTCTCTGGGACTTGAAGTGAAGTGAACCCAGAAACTTCCACGGAGTTTATTGGAACTACAAAGTTCCAAATTTGCTTCTGAAAAATTGACTGAAGGTTGTAGTCAAGCATTAACCAGGAAAAGCCTGCTGAAAAAGCTTCCTCCTTCATGTAAAGTAAAAGTAGCAGGGCAACATTTGCATTCAGATGACTTTGTTTCAATGTGTGTAACTCCATTTTATGGACTCTGATGGATCAGCTAATTATTTCCAGCAATTTTTAATCATCTGTTGGCCATCACTGACTTTATAAAATGGAACATTGACAGTATTGGAATGGATAACTAGTGTTAATCCACGTATTATATGCATATGAAGGTATTGGAATGGCACATGCATACAGTAACTATTATTGAAGGTTATGTTGAAACCAAAGGATCTGTATTACTCCTATAATCCAGGTTCATTCTTGGAAAAGAACTAAGAGCAAAGGGTGGGAAATGAAGAATGTCAAGAAATAAAAGAAAGAAGAAATTGAAGTTGAAGAAATAATAGATGCTGAAAATCTACTAGTTGATAGAGAAGAATCCTTACATGTGCCTAGCCTTTCCATTTCCAAATTTTTCTCCAACGTCTCCTACTTTCAGCATATTCTGAAGACTCCTTATCTTGATAGATGTGGAATCTGACTAGCCGTCCTTTCTTCCTTCAGCTGCATCTGGATAAATCTACAGTATATACTTTGTTACAGGTAATCATACTGAAGAAAGGAAAGCTGGATTATCATTTTTTAACTTGTGTAACTTGCAATTAATCAATTGCAAGAACAGAACAGAACAGAACAATAACTTTATTGTCATGTTGAATGTACACCAGTGGTGGGATTCAGATATGTGAACAACTGGTTCTCTGTGTGGATGCTGCTTCCAGAAGTCCATTCTGGGCCTGGGCAACAAAAAAATAGCTACTGGTTCTGCTGAACTGGTGCAAACTGGCTGAATCCTACCACTGATGTACACTAATCAGCATACATTAAAATGAAATTTTGTTGCATACATCTTTCAAAGGTTCACCACCTCCGATATATACTATATAAATATGACAAAAATAAATAAATAAATAAATACAGAATTATGCATATTCCTACATATATTATATGACAGAGAAACAACAGTCTAGTTTGGATTATGTATACATGTGCATGGCAAGAAAAACAAATATTGCGAGTTTACCAGATGGATGGCATAGGGAACAAAGCTGTTAGAATTGGGTAGTCCTGCTAGAAATACTTTGAAATCTCCTCCCAGAGGGGAGCAACAGAAACAGACCGTAAAGTGGGTGAATGGGGTCTCTAACAATGCTTTGAGCATGTAGCGCTTATAAGCAGCATCCTGAATACCAGGGAGCGAGCTTCCTCTTGTCTGTCTTTACCATTCTCTGTATGGGCTTTCTATCTGTACAGTAGGTGTTGCATATGTGACTTGAGTTGGAGTTGGGGGCAAAAGAAGGACATCACATCCACACATGGATTCCTAAGCCAGAGATGCCCATAAATTCAGAACATTAAGATTCCAGTTCAGCTTGAATATGATAAAGCAGAGGCAACGACACACTTCATGACAGAGGTTCTATTGCAATTCTGGAAAGATAACAGTCTTGGTTTATTCACCCCTCAGTGCAATGATCTAGAGGCAGGAACAGTCTTGTGAGCAGTCTATCTGGTCACAAATTACATGCATACAAGCACCACATGAGCAGAAATACTCTTTTGCAGGAAGATATGAATGGATGTAGACTGGTGAAAACCATTAAAAGTTTTGATACTGAGCTATGTTTATCTCTTCTTTATACATCACTGCATTAATATGAGCATGCAGTCTTCTAATAATAGAAAAACAACAAAGCACACCTCTAGCAGTTTGTCCTAATTAGGATATATACCTATGTGCTACCCTATTAAGGAAAGCCGTATGATTGATTTGGGATATCTGTACACAGTTTGTGCACAAGGAATGCACAAAAGAGGCAGATATCTATAACTTGGAATCACTAATGAAGAAAGAGTTGCTGGCAATGTCCTATTGATCTCTGAGTATGGTTTGCTCAGTAGGGGCACAAATCTTAATACTGCCAAAGAATTAGCAAGTTCAATTTTTGCCCTTTGATTCTCTATCATGAGGCTGTTAGGGATATAAAAAACAATATAAAAATGCAGTTGGTTGGCTGATAATGCAGATGGTGAATAAAGAGCAGATTTCTTAATGGAATAGATCCTGAACTCTGAACTTAAGCAATTCTTTTGAGCTGCTTGCCTAGGAGAGAAATAATTATGAGGCATTGTCTGCAATATAGTACTGAATTCCACAGTAATGGGGCAGCTGAAAGATAGATATAAACATAAAGAGATCTACAAAGAGTTACTTTGAGGATTGAATATGCAAGTTGATTTACATTTCTATTCTGTTCTGTTCTGTTCTGTTCTGTTCTATTCTATTCTTACATTACTTCATTATATTTATAAATACTTCTTGCAAATTTAAGTGCTAAAATTTCAGTTTCAACTCAATTTAATGAAAGGTCAAAGAATTATGTCTTAGATGAGGAATCTACCTTAATGTTGGCTGAAACCCCCTCCCCCCCAAAAAAGTCAAATAGCAGAAATAAATATATAAAATTCTCAGTTTTTTCTTAAAAAAACCCAAAAACAAAGGTAGATGTCATCTTCACAGATAATTTACTTGTATGGTGAAAGGCTCTACATAACCAAGTGGTGCTGTGAAATATATAATCAGGAATGTACTCTCCCAGAGGAGTTATAGAAAAGGGATGTACAACACCCTGAAGTAGGAACTAGCGAGCTTCTTCATTTTATTGTCAAGTAGTTGAAATAGGCGTTTATAATCAAGACAATGTCAACATGATACTGAAATATGTGTCCTCCCCCCATTGGAAGATATACAACAAACCTCTGGGGAAGAGCAGAGGAAGAGGAAGAGTATAACTAGTGCTTTTGCAAAGCTATACATGACAAGACATCCTGTTTCTGTTTAAGATTATGAAACAGGGATTATGTTTTAAAGATGATAGGCCTAATTAGAACTAGAAGAATACAAAATGGGGTTTAAAATTGTTGGGAGAAACATTGGCAACCTCAGATGTTTTGATGATATCACTTGGTAGGTTGGAAGGCTTAACAAATTCTAAAGGTGAAGAAGGAAGTTCAAAATCCAGGCTGCCTCAAATAGGCAGAGAAAAAGTTAAATAGCAACAGACTTTTATCTTCTTAGGCTCAAAAATCCACAAGAGTGATAAATGTAGTCATAAAATAAAGAGACATCTGCTACTTGGAAAAAAGACAATGACACATCTAGACAAAATATTAAACCATAGAGACACCACACTGATAATAAAGGTGTGAATTATCAAGGCTATGTTTTTGCTTGTTGTAGCATATGGCTGTGAAATATGGACCATCAGAAAGGCTGAGCAAAGGACAGCAAGGCCTTTGAATTGTGGTACTTGAGAAAATTGCTGAGAATACGTTGGACTGTAGGAAGGAGAAATAATAGGAATAGAATCAAATTGTTCACTGGAAACACTAATAATGAAGCTAAAGGGTCGATGTTTTTAACCTATATTGCAAAACCCTGATGCTTGGAAATCAAAGGGAGTTATTGGAAAACCTCCCAAACTTTGGGAAAATGGAAGGCAACTGAAAATGAGACTCCTCAAAAACAAGGTGTCTAAATACTATCACTGATGACACAAGCAGGAGCTTAAAAGTGTTCAGAAATGACAAGCAATCCTGGAGAAATAATGGAAGTCCACTGAGATACAAAGAGTGAAAAGCAACTCTATGTTAGCCTTGTGAGGTAGTCCAGACAAGAAGCACACCCGGGAGTGGTGGTTCTATTTTTACTGCAATGTTACGTTAACAAAATCTCGCAAATCTGAAAGTATCCCTTCTGTCCCTCACTTTTACTCTCCAACAAACTAGGAAGGGTCTCTTCTGAGACATTTTCACCACCCTTCCTTCTTTGGACTCAAATGTTGTTTATCAGACCATTGTTTAGGCTGCAGCTTTTCCTTCTGTCTCCCAAGGTCACTTCCACATACCATTAAACTGATTAACCCTATACCCACAAAGGTAGAAATTGCTGTGGAAAAATATTAATAAGTAATAAATAATTACCAACCTTAAGCTCACCCATCACTGATCTGATTTCTCTCTCCTACCCCTCATGTTGGGAGAATGAAAGGAATACCAAAATTCAACTGAGACAGGAGTTAACAGGAATTACTATTAATCAGGATTTTAAAATAACATCCGTTTAGATTCATGTCAAAGAACAAAACCACGGTATGGCAATTATGTTTCTGTGAAGTATCATTATACTCTCTACTGAATCTGTTAATTGTACATAGGATGCAGTGATGGACAAATTTCTATGCAAATTACAAGTCATGGAACACAAATTTGAAGGTGCCTTTATTGCTGAATCTCTGCCAAAACAGGATTTGCCAGACAACAGCCTTTTCCTTCTCTGGTTCTATATCAGTATTCATCCCACTCGACAAGTACATGTCAGGGTCTTTAACAGCTGAGGCTCAGACAGTTCTACTTAGCAAGATTTGGTGAGATGAAAGATTGGGAGGTACCAGAATTACAACAAGGGAACCATTTTCACTTTAGGAACAATAGTTCTCTTGGCACATCAAGGTGGAGACTTCCCGATTCTCCCAGCCATTCTTTGAAGGAGTGAGGAAGCGTTATCTTTTTTTGATAATGGGAAAGTTTGAAGCTACATTACAAAATGGTATCTTGAATATTTATCAGACTGGAACTTATATCTTACAGTAAGAAAGATAAAATAGAACTAGAACCAGAAAAAGACACTGACTGTAAAGGCGTTCCTTGAAACATCATCTTAGTAATATAATCAGAAAGCTGTATCTGAAAGACCTTCTTGGGTCACAATGTTTGATGCCTTTTAGCAATTCATTCACTGACTTGTGAATGTGCATTATGGCATGCTTTACGGAAACCTGGTTGGGCTCGGAGGGAGGGGTCCCTCTGACTGAGTTATGCCCCCCAGGTTTCTGTGCGCTACACCGGCCACGGGCTCAGGGTAGGGGTGGAGGGGTGGCAGTGGTTATTCGGGAGACTCTATGTCCATGGGAGACCACCTTTGTCCAGATAGGCGGGAGTGAGTCCTTCCTCCTGAGATGTGGCCCTCGGGTTCAGATGGGCTTTTTGCTTACATACCTGGCACCCAGCTGTGTAGCAGCAGCCCTGTCCAGGCTGCTCGACACCCTCTCAGGGTTGGCGGTGGAGTTCCCCAGGCTTATAGTTCTGGGTGACTTCAACCTGCCTTCCCTGGGAGGGTTGTCGGAGTTAGCTCGGGAGTTCATGGCTTCCATGATGGCCATGGACCTGACCCAAGTAATTCAGGGCCCAACTCATGTGGGGGGTCACACTCTCTACCTGGTGTTTTTATCTGGACAGTGGTTGGATGATCTGGGAGGGGATTCGCCAGCTATTGTCCCCCTGTCATGGTCCGATCATTATCTCCTGCGGCTGGTCTTCCGTTATGCCACCCCCCACCGCTGGGCTGTGGAACCGACCAGGTGGTTCTGCCCCAGGCACCTAATGGACCCAGAACGGTTCCAGATGGTGCTTGGGTCTATACCTGTTGTGATTCAGGGTCAGCCTGTGGGTTCGGCAGTTGGGTTGGACGATTCAGAGGAGGAGGAGGGGGATGTTGGAGAGCCTGCAGAGGACAGCCCTGAGGCTTCGCAGAGCCCTCAGCCAGGCCCCTCTCATCTGGTCACTACGCAGACCCAGCTGTGTGAGCCTGACAGCATGGATGAAGATTACCCACAGCTGGCCCTGTTCAAGGAGGCATGACGCAGGAGGCAGTCAATGAGGAGTAAACAGAGGAAGGCAATGGGGCACATCGGAAGGAGGCAGAGAGAAGCCCCGCCTTGAAATGTTTAAAAGGGGAATGTGTGGGAGGGCTGGTTTGCTGAAGGCAACCGTTTGAATAACTCCTGTTTCATGGTTCGTGTTTTGGTTTTGCTCTGTTTGCTCTGTTTTGTGTCAATAAATTTGGCAGGCTTAGTTCCAGCCTCTTGCCTTTTTGTAAAGGGGTTGTCCCTGGCTTTTCTGCAGGGCCGGTAGTAGGCTGGTACAGAACAATACCCATCGCCCTCAGTCACAGCCCGGCCGATGCCTTGGTGGATGCCTGGGAAAGGGCAGCCACCGAGGCACTCGACCGTGTTGTACCCTTGCGACCCCTGACCCGGCGCAGATCCCGTTGGGCTCCATGGTTTTCTCTGGAGCTCCAGGAGATGAAGCATTGGAGATGGGGTCTAGAGAGCGGTTGGAGGTCCAGCCAATCCAAATCTGACCGATTGCAGTTAAGAACCTTTATAAGGTCTTATCTCACGGCGATTAGGACGGTGAAGGCTAATTACTTCGCTGCCCTCATCGCATCCGCAGATAATCGCCCGGCCGCCCTGTTTAGGGTGACTCTCTCCCTTCTTAACCAGGAGGTGAGGGAGGAGTCTGGCCGAGGAGTTTAGTCACCATCTGACGTACAAAATCGCTCAGATCGGGCCAGTTTGGACTCTGACTGGGCAGAGTTTGACGTGGAGGAATCGGACGGTCTTGAGCATGTTATCTGGACTGAGTTCAATCCTGTTTCCCCTGATGATGTGGACAGGATTATGGGGAGGCTGAGCTCCACCACCTGTTTATTGGACCCATGTCCCTCCTGGCTGATTTATGCCGTTCGGGAGGAGACACGAAGCTGGTTCCAGGCAGTAATAACTGCCTCTTTGAGGGAGGGTGTTTTCTCTGCCGCCTTGAAGGAGGTGGTGGTGAGGCCCTTCTCAAGAAGCCTGCCCTGGACCCAGCGATTTTGAACAACTATCGTCTGGTCTCCAACCTTTGCTTTTTGGCGAAGGTTGTTGAGAGTGTGGTGGTGCATCAGCTTCCTCTGTTCCTGGAGGAAACTGATTATCTTGACCCATACCAATCGGGTTTCAGGCCTGGGTACAGCACAGAGACAGCATTGGTCGCACTGGTGAATGATCTCTGGCGGGCTCGGGACAGGGGTTGTTCCTCTGTCCTAGTCCTATTAGATCTCTCAGCGGCTTTTGATACCATCGACCATGGTATCTTACTGCAGCGTCTCAGGGGGTTGGGAGTGGGAGGCACTGTTTTACAGTGGTTCTCCTCCTATCTTCTGGGCCGCTTGCAGTCGGTGTTGATGGGAGGGCAGAGATCCGCCCTGAGGCCTCTCGTTTGTGGAGTTCCTCAGGGGTTGGTTCTCTCTCCCCTCCTGTTCAACATCTATATGAAGCCACTGGGCGAGATCATTCGTGGTTTTGGGGTGGGGTATCATCAGTATGCTGATGATACCCAACTTTTTTTCTCCACCCCGAACCAACCCAGTGATGCCCTCGACGTGATGTCCCATTGCCTGGAGGCAGTCTGGGTCTGGATGGGGAGAAACAGGCTTCGTCTCAATCCTGCCAAGACTGAGTGGCTGTGCATACCGGCATCTTGGGTTAACCAACCTATTCCATCGTTAACGATGGGGGGTGAGGTGTTACCCCCTGTTGATAGGGCCCACAACGTGGGCATCCTCCTGGATTCACAGCTCAGTTTTGAAGATCACATAGGAGCCGTGACCAGAGGGGCTTTTGCCCAGGTTCACCTGGTGCACCAGTTGCGACCCTATCTGGACCGAGATGCCCTATGCACAGTTACTCATGCACTCGTGACCTCCCAGTTAGACTACTGCAATGCTCTCTACATGGGGCTGCCCTTGAGGACCACTCGGAGGCTTCAGCTGGTGCAGAATGCAGCCGTGCATGTTGTGATGGGGGTTTCCCGATACTCCCATGTAACACTTCTACTCCGCGAGCTGCATTGGCTTCCGGTTGCCCTCCGGGTGAGATTCAAGGTGCTGGTGATGACCTATAAAGCCCTAAATGGCTTGGGTCCGGGATATTTGAGGGAACACCTGCTGCCGGCATCAAGTTCCCTTCGTCCTGTGCGTTCCCACAGGGAGGGCCTTCTCAATGTGCCGCCGGTAAAAGACTGCCGGCAGATAACACCCAGGGGGAGGGCCTTCTCTGTGGGTGCGCCTGCCTTTGGAACCAGCTGCCCATGGAGCTTAGGACTGCCCCCGACCTTCGCTCATTTTGCCAGGACCTGAAGACCTGGCTTTTTGAGCTTTCCGGCCGAGGCTGAGAGTTTTAATTGGGGTTTTTATATTTCTACTTCAGGGACTGAATTTAATCATTTTTAATTGTTTTTTTTAATTTTTGTATTGATGTTTTAAACACCTTGTAAACCGCCCTGAGTCCTACGGGAAAAGGGCGGTATATAAATCTAATAAAATCTAAATCTAAAAAAAAATTATAAATATTTTACTCTTTTGATGTATCTCACAAATCTTAGAATTCTTGTGGATATTTCATTAAATCCCAAAAGCAATGTTCCATTGAATTTTTGATATACAAAAATAAAAGTTTTTTTGTGCAGCTTTTTCCAAACCAAGCACAAAATTGTGGACCCTAATACAACTGCACAAGTAAATTACAAACATATGTAAGAGCAAAATGTTAAAATTACATATTAAATTTATTTAAATCTAGAGAGTGCAACAGTGCATCAAATACTCTATGCCTATAAGTTATTTTTGACTTCTTTCCTCCCAAAAGACAAGGTTGGCCTCATCATTCTGAGCTTGTGAAGGTCCCTCAAGATTTGGTTGTGGTAGTCTTGGTAAGACTTGGAATATTATATCCAGTTCTGGTTGCCACAATATAAAAAAATGTTGAGATTCTAGAAAGAGTGCAGAGAAGAGCAATAAAGATAGTTTTAGAGGCTAAAACATATGAAGAATGGGTTACAGAAATTGGGTATGTCTAGTTTAATGAAAAGAAGGACTATGTGTCTAATGTCTAAGGGTTTGCTACAAAGAAGATTTGGTCAACTTATTCTCCAAAGCACTTGAAGGCAAAACAAGAAACAAGAAACAATGCTTTGAAACTAACCAAGGGGAGAACCAACCTAGAAATAAGGTTAACTGAGAACAGTTAACCAATGGAACAAGAAATTGTGGCTGCTCCATCACTGAAAGTTTTCAAGAAGACACTGGACAACCATTTGTCTCAAATGGTATAGGATTTCCTGCCTGAGCAGGGGGTTGGACTAGAAGACCTCTAAGGTCCCATTATTATTATTATTATTATTATTATTATTATTATTATTATTATTATTATTATTATTATTATTATTATTATTATTATTATTATTATTATTATTAACAACAACAACAACATTATCATCTCTGTTATTCTGTTTATTGCCTTATTTATCTTGCTACATAGTAATTGGTTTCCCGCAAACATTCTGGGATGATGAAATACAGATCCCCCAGTTTTCACTGTGAACAGCAATGATCTTTGCTTCCAGTTAATTGGATATCTTGAAAACATTTTATCGGGTAGTGTAAAAGTTTTATAAAACTTTTCAAAATAGTTCAAAAGCAAATGAACGTCATTTTCTTTATCAAAGGCAATGAGGAAAACTTTGATTGACTGGTTAAAATAATTAAGTGAGCTCTAAATTTATGTTCCTAGTAGGCTTATGTTGATCCACATTACTCTTGTTTTTTGTTTATATATTCTCATATATTCTTTTTTTATCTATATTTAAAGGGAAAATAAAGACTGATGAATATAGCCGTGAGTGATTTATGAGATTTAATCTCTGTTCCAGTACATCTTCATCTTGATTAAGTGCCAGAAGAAGCATGTTGTTAGGACAGGCCTGCCACTTTAATGAGTTTCTTTTTTTCCCCCATCAACAAAGATGACAAAGCAAAGATGACCAGTTATACTAGAAAGAACGTGAGGCTGTGATTAAGCAGGGTTGCTATGAAATACAAGGCCCCTTTATGACTTAGTCCTGAAGAGTTTGTTCCTGTGTATTTGTTTTTATTTTCAGTGAAGTGTTGGCAAAAATCCTTCTACGTGTTATCCTCTTTCTTTCAAGGAAAAAAAAAATCAATACTTCTGTTAGGAATTCTGAAGTTCTCCATGATCAACTTTGCTGTCCCACTTCAGGGAAAAAAAAGCAGATTGCATAAATAGATAATATTAATTTGTTCTGACAAGTCATGTAGAAGTACTGGGAATATTAATAGAGTGTCATTTATTTTTTTAATGCATTTGGAAGAAATCCCTTTATTTCATATTTTAACTAATTGTTTAAAATCATGAGAGATGTGTACTACACTAGTGCAGATATGTGGATATAAATAGCAATTGTACTTTTGTTCAACATTTATAAATAAAAAAGTATATTCACATTCTATAAAAACAATAGCAAAAATAGTTACAATCTTACACAGGAGCTGAGAAATAAAGCTCAGTTTTGTTGTTGTTGTTAGTTGCGAAGTCATGTCCAACCCTTCGCGACCTCATGGACAATGTTCCTCCAGGCCTTCCTGTCCTCTACCATCTTCTGGAGTCCATTTAGGCTCACGCCTACTGCTTCAGTGACTCCATCCAGCCACCTCATTCTCTGTCATCCCCTTCTTCTCTTGCCCTCAACCTTTCCCAGCATTAGGCTCTTCTCCAGTGAGTCCTTCCTTCTCATTAGGAGGCCAAAGTATTTGAGTTTTAGCTTCAGGATCTGGCCTTCTAAAGAGCAGTCAGGGTTGATCTCCTCTAGGACTGATTGGTTTGATCGCCTTGCAGTCCAAGGGACTCGCAGGAGTCTTCTCCAGCACCATAGTTCACAGGCTTCAATTCTTTGGCACTCAACTTTTCTTATGGTCCAGCTTTTGCAGCCATACATTGCAACTGGGAACACCGTAGCCTTGACTATATGCACTTTTGTTGGCAGGGTGATGTCTCTGCTTTTTAGTGTGCTGTCTAGATTTGCCATGGCTTTCCTCCACAGGAGCAAGCGTCTTTTAATTTCTTGGCTGCAGTCCCCATCTGTGGTGATCCTGGCATCCAGGAAAATAAAATCTGTCACTACCTCCATTTCTTCCCCATCTATTTGCCAGGAATTGAGAGGGCCGGATGCCATGATCTTGGTTTTCTTAATGTTAAGTTTCAAGCCAACTTTTGCACTCTCCTTCTTTACCCACAACAAGAGGCTCTTTAGTTCCTCTTCACTTTCTGCCATTAGAGTGGTATCATCTGCATATTTTAGGTTGTTAATATTTCTCCCGGCAATCTTAATTCCAACTTTTGATTCATCTAGTCTTGCCTTTCTCATGATGTGCTGTGCATATAAGTTAAACAGGCAGGGCGACAGTATACAGCCTTGCCGAACCACTTTCCCAATTTTGAACCAATCAGTGGTTCCGTGTCCAGTTCTCACTGTTGCTTCTTGACCCCCATATAGATTTCTCAAGAGACAAATAAGATGGTCTGGTACTCCCATCTCTTTAAGAACTTGCCACAGTTTGTTGTGATCCACACAATCAAATGCTTTAGCATACTCAATGAAGCAGAAACAGATGTTTTTCTGGAACTTCCTAGCTTTCTCCACGATCCAGCGTATGTTGGCAATTTGATCTGAAGTTCCTCTGCCTCTTCGAAATCCTGCCTGTACTTCTGGTAGTTCTCGATCCACATACTGCTGGAGTCTAGCTTGTAGGATTTTAAGCATAACTTTACTAGCATGTGAAATGAGAGCAATAGTGTGATAGTTTGAACATTCTTTGGCACTGCCTTTCTTTGGAATTGGAATGTAAACTGCACTTTTCAAATCCTGTGGCCACTGTTGAATTTTCCAAATTTGCTGGCAAATTGAATGTAGCACTTTTACTGCATCATCTTTTAAGATTTTGAACAGCTCAGCTGGAATACTGTCGCCTCCACTAGCTTTGTTGTTGCTCAGCTTTCCTAAGGCCCATTTCACTTCACATTCTAGGATATCTGGCTCGAGGTCAGTGAGCCACAAAGAAGAGGGAATCAAGCTATTCTCCAAAGCAATTGAAGACAGGACAAGAAGCAACGGATGGAAACTAGTCAAGGAGAGAAGCAACCTAGAACTAAGGAGAAACTTCCTGACAGTTAGAACAATTAACCGGTGGAACAACCTGCCTCCAGAGGTGGTGAATGCTCCAACACTGGAGGTTTTTAAGAAGAGACTGGACAGCCATTTGCCTGAAATGGTATAGGGTTTCCTGCCTGAGCAGGGGGTTGGACTAGATGACCTCCAAGGTCCCTTCCAACTTTATATATTATTATTATTACCACCTCATTGTGGTTATCAGGGATGTTAAGCTCGTTGTTGTATAGTTCTTCTGTGTAATTTTGCCATCTCTTCTTAATCTCTTCTGCCTCTGTTAGGTCCCTGACATTTTGATCCTTAATCATGCCATTTTTGCATGAAACGTTCCCTTCATCTCTCCAATTTTCTTCAAGAGATCTCTAGTCCTATTGTTTTCTTCTATTTCTTTGCACTGTTCATTTAAGAAGGCATTCTTAACTCTTCTAGCTATTTTCTGGAATTCTGCATTCAATTGGTTATATCTTTATTTTTCTCCCTTGCCTTTCGCTTCCCTCCTGTCCTCACCTATTTGCAAAGCTTCCTTAGACAGCCATTTTGCTTTATTGCATTTCTTTTTCTTTGGGATGGTTTTAGTTGCTACCTTTTGTACAGTGTTGTGAACCTCCATCCATAGTTCTTCAGGCACTCTGTCTATCAGATCTAATTCCTTAAATCTATTTGTCACCTCTACTGTATATTTGTCAGGGATATGATTTAGTTCATACCTGAGTGGCCTAGTGCTTTTCCCTACTTTCTTCAGTTTAAGCCTAAATTTTGCAACGAGAAGCTCATGGTCTGAGCCACAGTCAGTTCCTGGTCTTGTTTTTACTGACTGTATAGAGCTTCTCCATCTTTGGCTCCAGAGCACATAGTCAATCTGATTTCTGTGTTGACCGTCTGGTGATGTCCATGTGTAAAGCCGTCTCTTGGGTTGTTGGAAAAGAGTGTTTGCTATGGCCATCGTATTCTCTTGACAAAATTCTATCAGCCTGTGCCCTGCTTCATTTTGTACTCCAAAGCCAAACTTGCCTGTTATTCCAGTTATCTTTTGGCTTCCTACTTTAGCATTCCAATCCCCCACGATGATAAGGACAACATTTTTTGGTGTTAGTTCTATAAGGTGCTGTAGGGCTTCATAGAACCGGTCAATTTCATCCTCTTCAGCACTGGTGGTTGGGGCATAGACTTGGACTACTGTGATATGAAATGGTTTCCCTTGGATTTGAACTGAGATCATTCTGTCATTTTGGGGATTGTATCCCAGTATTGTTTTTCCTATTCTTTTATTGACTATGAAGGCTACTCCATTTCTTCTGAGGGATTCTTGCCCTCAGTAGTATACCTGATGGTTGTCTGAATTAAGTTCACCCATTTTTGTCCATTTTAGTTTGCTGATTCCTAAGATGTCGATGTTTAGTCTTGTCTTCTCTTGTTTGACCACTTACAGCTTTCCTTGATCTTACATTCCAGGTTCCTATGGAGAAAAAAAATCTTTACAGCATCAGACTTTCCTTTCACCACCAGACACATCCACAGCTGAGCGTCCTTTCAGCTTTGGCCCAGTCGCTTCATTCTTTCTGGCGCTACTAGTACTAGCCCTCTACTCTTCCCCAGTAGCATATTGGATGCCTTCTGACCTGAGGGGCTCATCTTCCAGCATCATATCTTTTTGCCTTTTGGTACTCTCCATGTGGTTTCATGGCAAAGATACTGAAGTGGGTTGCTAGTTCTTTCTCCAGTGGATCACATTTTGTCAGAACTCTCTACTATGACCTGACCGTCTTGGGTGGCCCTGTACGGCATAGCTCATAGCTTCATTGAATTACGCAAGCCCCTTTGCCATGAGAAGGCAGTAATCCATGAAGGGGAAACCTCAGTTTAGATCTGTGTAAATTTGGGGCTCAGTATCAGTTATTTTTGCTGATCGAAAAAATCACAAAACTTTTGTTTTGATTCATTTTCAAGAAATTAAAGGCAAAAGACATGCCAGCCAGAAAACTACATTATTAAAAACATTATTATGATTGTTGTTGAATGCAGTATAGTTGGCTAAAATACCTATTTTTTCACTACTGCAAGATGTTTCAAACTTTATATTCAAGAGAAATGTGCAGAAAACGTAAAAGGATGTTCAATACTTTAGTAGCATTGTTAACAACAAGACTAACCTTATATATTCCCCACATTCCTGTTCATCTGTGTCTGAGAGATAAGACAAAATCAATAAGCTTGTCTTCAAATTCTAGATAAAAAAAACAAAAAAACTTTTGTGTGAAGGCTTTGTGTTCCTTTTCAACGAAACAGAATCTAGAAGCCGGAATCTGCAAGCAGATCTCATTTTGCTTGTCAAAGACCAATGATGTCATTAGTTAAGGTTGGCACTAACAGATCATCGATACGATTCAGTCTGTTTACCTTTCTATCTATTCCTCAATTCTTTTGTGAAATCATCAAAGAATGGGAAACATTCTAATTCATTCCAAAATACTAAATGGCACTAGAAAACCATACATGATCATAACTTTGAATATCAGCATCCATCATGCTGTTCATTAAACTTCTTTTTCTTGATGAGAGGTAAATTTGATGTGGGACAAGTAAAGTTTGCATGATTTGAACATTGAATAAACATCACAAGGGTTATGATTGTGTGGTAGAAAAATTACTAAATGCACTCACAGAAGGTGGAAAAATGAGAAAATTAAATGAGCTGCTCCTCAGATATTAACTAAATTGTCATAATGTAGAATTTCAATTTAGAATTCCAATAGTAAAGAATATACTATACTGTATAAAAAATATTCAGGGTTAAATTGATGGATTCTTGATTGTTTTTTTTTAAAAAAATATGTATTATTGATTTTTTTAACATAGTCACCTTAATATTTGGTAAACAGCATGTTGTCTGGGTTTACATTTAAAAAACATTCACTAGCAGTTGGTTTCTATAATCTATATTCCACATAATAACTTTACTTGATTTCCTCTTTTCCCCATAATGTTCTCTTTTATCAACCTTAAGTTACCGTAATACAATTCTTGTTGCTTTGATAAATAACGATTGAGTATAAAAAATTTTCTAATATTTCTACAGATAATAATCACATCAATATAATATTTCTTTTCTAACTAGTCATTCTGTTTGCCTCATCATAGATCCTATTTACAGTTCTTGTTTACATTTGTTTTTCCCACAATGTTCAAAATGTTCTTACTGGTTAAGATTTTCTCAAAATTAATTACATTTAAATATTTAAGACTATTTTTTTCTCATGTAAGCCATCCTAATACTTTTACCTTTCTTAAGAAATAAATAAGTCTAAAAAAAGAAATAAGAATAAGAATAAAGAGAAATAAAAGGATAGTATGCTACTTAAAATCTATGTTTCCTATAAGCTAATACATATTTATTTCCAATTTTTTTCCATTCTTTTTATCATAATTAAAATATATTTAATCTTTAAATATTCCATTTAATAAATCTAGTCCTCTAGTCTTTTAACTCTTATTCAAAACATTTTAATCCATTGTAATTTTCTTAAAGTCAATCACCTTTAAATATCTAAAACATTTCCTTTATATAGGCTATTCCAACTCTTTTATATTACTCATATCAAGAAATAAAATAAGAAGAAAGAAGAAAATACTATGTTATTTGAGGGGCTCTTCCCTCTTAAAATAAAATTCATATCCAAAATCTTTCTATTTCTTTAACCATATTCAAACAGGTGTTTCTTTTTAGAATATTCTCTCTGATATGTTTCATCGTCTACTTTCTTAATTTTCACTTTAGCCTTTTTCTTTTGCCTAGTATCTTTCTTAATCAATATGTTCTGCTGAATCAAAGAATCTTTCCATATTCTTGTAAGTGTTACTGTAGATATAAAAGGTAAGTCAATTACAATATCTTTGTAAGAGGCATTTGCCCATTTGTGTTTGTTGAAAATCTTTTTCTTTCTTTTTCTCTCTGTTTCTCTTATCATTTTTTTGTCTCTTCTCTTCAGTTCCAGTGCTTTTCCTGACATCTCTGCAGGCCATTTTGTCCAATCTTTTTTCTTATCCTCAAATTTGTTTTGTGGTGTTAAAGTATAAGTTGTCTTTTCCAAATCCAGTATTTTTTGTAATTTTTTTCCCCAATTGGGTTAAATCATACTTCTTTGTTTTGTTAGGTTCCATCTTTAAGTCTCTATCCTCATATTTGTATTCAGTTATCTGTTTTATCTGTTCCTTCTCTATTGTTGTTTTCTGGGAATTTTTTGTTGTAAAGTTAAATTGGAGATGAATTGGTTTATATTTTCAAAGTTATTTTGGATTTCTTTGTGGTTTGAAATCATTGTTGTTTGAATTAGTTGCAATGTATCATATGTCTCCTCTTGAAAGGTATTTATTTTTTCTTGATAAGTTCTTTCTATAAGTCTCTGATTTTCCATGACGACAAAGAATCCAAGTTTTCTTTTCTCTGCAAATAGCTTTGTAGTCAGAGTTAAGTAGATACTTGTAATCCCAAAAGTTCAAAAAGGTTTTTTTTTGTTCCCTAAAGTTTATAAGTCTCTCTTTGTCTGCAGCCCAGATTGTTTTCTTTTTTGTCACAGCTATTCTCTATTGTTAGAGCTTTGAAGGACACAAGTAGAAATTAGTTTTTTTTCCAGATTTTGCCAAGTCCCATATGAAAGCCATAGCTGTCATAGTCTTCATCCATCACTAGGTGTCAGCACCGGTTTATTTTTCAAATTTTTAAAATGAACAAATTGCCTTTAAAATGAGAAGCTTAACCATTCAGCAATTTCATATTTATCCTTATTTAGGTTTTATAGTCATTTCATTTCATTTCAATATGTTTTGGTCCTCCATAAAAGGTTTAATTCGCTGCTTCCATTAGTAAAAGGGTGGGGCAAAGATCTCCCTCCTTCACTTTTGGAGGTTTTTTTGCTTCTTGGAATTTTTTTTTTCTTCAGGAAAGTTGATAAGTAGGATAGAGAAAATTGATGTTCTTACCCAGATTCAAATGTGCTGTTTACAATCAGCTTAAAATAGTGCTTTTGACTTTGGTTGCTTGTAGCTTTAGCTAAACTCTGAAGTTAGGCTAGCCTTTCTCCTGTTAGTTTATGAAAGGCTTCTCCTGGACTGATCAGGTCAACCACCATCTCTCCATGGTTCCCAGGACTTCCTTCTTTGCCACCTCTTCAGGGCAGCTTCTGGCCCATTTTGGGTCCCCTAACAGGAAGAAATTCAGCCAAAGGGCACGGAGTCCCCTCGACTGCTGCGCTACTGCGCAGGACCAGAAGTTGGATTCTTGATTGTTTGTTTGTCTAACCAGATTAAGTAACAACATCAATGCAGCTCAGATAACACCAACATAACAATTTAGAGTTGAACACTAGGAACCACAATTAAATCAGAGAAGACATATATATATATAAATGTGATTTCCAGAATGTCTTGAAGATCTGACTTTTACTCAGACATTGGGGCCAGGATATTAGTTCAGACCAACATTTTATGATGCATTATGAAAAAAAATTACTTGGATCATTGGTTACACTGCCCTGCTTTGTTTTGCACTCTTTTTATAGTAGTTTGTTTTATTTTATGTTTTCTGTACTAATAGCTGCAGGATTCACTATTATGAGATAGGTGGTCTTATAAATTCTTTAAATAACAAAATAACAAGAAAGAGGAAGGAAGGAAGGAAGGAAGGAAGGAAGGAAGGAAGGAAGGAAGGAAGGAAGGAAGGAAGGAAGGAATTTCTGCTGAGCCTTGACCTTGATCATACTAGTTTACTTAAGAAGTCTTGTAGCTACACAACACATATTAACAATTTGAATTGATCAAGACTTGGAGGTTGTAAATATTGTTCACTACCCCAATTATATGTGATAAATGCCAATACAGTGCCAAACTCCAATGCCCATTTTGAAGCTACATGCTGCAGAAAAGAATAATAGATAATGTTGGCTTTGTCATCTCCACACAGCTGGTTCTGAAGATGCTGGTAACATATGATCAGCATATTTACTGGATAGAAATATACCTTATGTTGCACATATATAACTTCTTTCTTTATGATTACCTGGCATCTCAGGCCAATGGGGAACATCTCTACCAGAATACAAAAGTGAGATAAATCTATACTGTAGGAGATTAATGTAAATGGAGACAAATGATGTAGTGGATATAAGGAACAAAGCAAAGACTGCAAAGAATTAGTTTTAAACTAAGAACTTTTTTTTCATTTAGATGCAAGCAATATACAGCCTTGGCATCATTTGGTATATTAAATTATCAATTTTATAAAGTTTTGCTCTTACTTTACGTGACAAATGGTTTAACAGCTTCCTATTTTATATTTCTTAAAAATCTATTAACATAGGGTCAATTTACTCTTAATTCTTGCTTACTCGTCTGTCATTTTTTTTTAAAAAAAAAACCTTATATCCCTAGCAGTTCTGTATTTAGATGGCAACCAAGAAAATGAACAAATACTTGAAATATCTGAAGTTCAATTTGCCTAGATGAGCAAAAAAAAAGTGATCTTCAGTTTGAACCTGATTCATTCATAGGGTTTCTTGCTTTTAATTTTTAATCTTTCTTTTCTATGCCACCAATATGGATCCCAGTTGTTAATGAAATATGAATAATGTATTATTGTTGGCTTTTTTAAAAAAATGGCAATAATGTTAACAGAGCAGGAGACGCTGGCTGCTGTCTTCAAAAAAGCCACCAGCCAATTCTGAATTGGCACCCTGAGAGTAGTGGCACATGTGGACAGTCAGCTTTGTGTAGGTTTCTATTATTCAAAGGAATAAAACAAATCTGTGGGATGTGGATTATGCTTAGCCATGTCCATTATTCCCATGAAGAATAAAACTAATTTGGAGGCCCAGCTAATCTTTATTTTTTTATTTTTTTATTTTTTTATTAAATTTATATGCTGACCATCCCACTATCCAAAGCTACTCAAAATAATCATGCCCCCCTTAATTTTTGAAAGAATAAATAACTTGAGCCATAATCCAGGCAAAAATGGATATGGCAGAAATTTAATATGAAACTAGGATTTCTGATCAGAAATTCTAACCAGATTTTTGAAACCTAGATATGTATCTTTACTCCAGACTGATAAAATAAGTCTTTTTTTCTCTTTTTGTTTAATTTTTAAATGGTATAGAATCTGATTAGGATTAGAAGAACATCTCCAAACAGCAATGGCCACCCCCCCCAAAAAAAAAAACAAAATATTGACTTGACATTTGTTTTCCCAGGTACACCACTCTTAGAGGATTAAACTTTGGGGAGCCAGTTGATATATTTGACAACTGAAATAATGTTTTGTGAAACCAAATTTAAATTGTATGGCCTTAAATTAATAATATTAAAAAGTGTAAGAATGTCAACTGCCATAAATTATAAAGTCTCTATAGTTCGATATGGAAGTCTTTACACAAAGGCTCAGGAAAAGAATTAAACAGAATGAGAGTGGGTGGCTTTTCCTGCAGATCTAACTCACTCACATACCATGGGTGTTAGGAGTCTTTATTAAGGCTTCCAATTCCCTGTGCCAGCACCAGCTTCACCCCAAAGAGTTCCAATGACTACTCAAAAGAAGCCAATGCTAATCCTCAAGGCAAAGTCAGGTTCACAAGACTAGGCAAGTCCCCAAAGGCAAGGCAAAGGCATACCCAGAGGGCAAAGGCAAGTCCAAAAAGACAAGGGAAGGACACAGTTGAAGAGACACAATTTGATATTCAAGGCAAGAATACACAGCAAGGAAACAGACACACTGTACCCATCATCTTTTTACTTCCTTTGTTGAACTAAATAACTGCTTCCAAGTACAACTCATCAAGAGGGGCAAGGTTGCCTCCTCACAAGTATTCTGGTTGACTGTCTTTGTGCCTGCATCCTTTCAGCCCTATGTGCTCTCAGATCTGGAGGAAGAGGTATTTCTTCTTCATCTCCACTGACCAGCTGCAGCTGTGTGGCCCTCTCCAACTGAAGTCTCTGGGCTTCCCAGCTGCAGCTATACCTCCTCTGTCTCTAGCTCAGCCAGCTATTTATCTGGTTGTCCCCTGTGTTTGGCCCATCCACTCCTGGCTCATAGCTTTCAGCTACTGGCTCATCTTACTCTGCCTCCTTAAGTAACACCAGCTGCCTGCAATTAGTGCAGGTTCGCATCCCACCAGGCTCAAGGTTGACTCAGCCTTCCATCCTTCCAAAGTAGGTAAAATGAGGACCCAGATTGTTGGGGGCAATAAGCTGACTTTGTAAAAATGCCGCTTGGGCCCCCCCAAAAGCCCTAATAAGCAGGTATATACATAGAATGAAGGCTATTGCTAAGCACATTGTGCTTTAGATTGTAAGCCGCCCTGAGTCTTCAGAGAAGGTTGGGATATAAATGGGATTAAAAAAAAGTAGCATCTGGAGAGGCATCTGGGGAGGCATCCAGGGGAGACAACATATCACCATAGGATATCTAGTAATGGGAGGCTTACTTCCAAGCATGCAACTCAGTTTTCATAGATATGCCACTGTGCATCACAACATTGCATGATATTATTGGGATACTGATTAGTAAGCATAATAAGTATTCTCAGCAATCTTGGCCAGATTTTTCTACATCTGGTTTCAGGATGCCTGGTTCTCCATACAATAGCTGGACAACTTATCTACTTCTTTCAGGAAATGATAGAAATGGATGACTCTGAACTTTTCAGCTTGGTGGAATGTTCCAAATTCCACTTCTTCTCAATTCCAGGTTGAGGGCTCTAAAGAAGAACTTTGTTGGCTAATATTCTTAAAGCAACTGTCCACCCTTAGGTGCTGGTAGTTTTAGTAACGAATCTTGGGAGTAGGAATCATCAGTTTCCAAGATAAAAAAGAGAATTGTTATGTCTAGATCAGGGGTGTCAAACTGCCAGCCCGCAGGCTGGATGCATCATAGCAAAACCATGCCCATCCCATTGCCGGCAATGGCAAAAAAAGTCACAATACATCGTGACATGTCATGTGATGTTGCGAGTTTGACACCCCTGATCTAGGTGGACCAGTTACATCAAGAAATGGCCAAGTATCCATTGATCCAGAAAACCAGAAGGAAAATGACTAGAATAAGAGCCCTGGAAAATAAACTTATACATAGGCTTGGACCTCCATGTATTAAGTGACTCTTCCATGACTCTAAGGCTTTATTTTTAGTTGCAAGGGAAAAAACAACTAATCTAGTTGAGTCATAAGGATGAGTCTTCCATGAAGTAAGTCAATTTCTGAACCATAAATAAAGTGTCAGATAAAGTGTCAGAAATTTGTAGGCAAGATGAGTTAAGTCCTGACAGTTAGAAGTTCCTAATTTAATTTAATTTAATTTAATAATGTGATTTCTATACCGCCCTTCTCCCGAAGGACTAATGAATATCCGCTGTGAGTATTGCTGCCTGATAAAAGTAGAGCTTGTCCTTCCCTTCTTGCCTGCACTCAGTTCTGCTTTTTCTTCCAATAAAAGAACTGGCATTCTCAAAAAACCCATCACTGTCTGTTTCTCTGATATCAGCTAATTTGGAATTACAGCTTGTTTTTAAGTTGAGAGTGAATCTTCCCTGTCATCTTTGGTATCATAGCAAATTAAGCTATTTAGGGGGAACACCCTTGCCAATTGCCAATAGAAAAGTTAGTATCTCTTTCATCCATCTCTGCAACATCCTTTTTCCCTAGTAGAAAGCAAGCTTAGTGGGCCCTGATGCCACTGGCATAAAGGCAACTTATTTGCCTTACTAAAATGATCAAAGACCTGGAGACTAAAGCACATGAAGAATGGCTGCAGGACTTGGGTTTGCCTAGTCTAAAGAAAAGAAGAAACAGGGGTGACAGGTTACAAGTATTGCAGTATTTGATGGGCTGCCACAAAGAACAGGGCATCAAACTATTCTCCAAAGCACCAGAGGGCAGGATAAGAAACAATGGTTAGAAACTGATCAAAGAGAGAAGCAACCTGGAATTAAGGAGAAAGTTCCTAACGGTGAGGACAATTAACCAGTGGAACAGCTTGTCTTCAGAAATCATGGGGGCTCCTTCACTGGAGGTTTTTAAAAAGAGACTAACAGTCACTTGTCTGAAATGGTATAGGTTCTCCTGCTTGAGCAGGGGGCTGGACTAGAAGACCTCCAAGGTCCCTTCCAGCTCTATTCTATTCTGTTTACATAACTTTGGATCTCTCCCCTTCCTGGATATCTTCATCAGCAGAGGCAGTGATGGCAAATTAGAAACACCAAGTCTATCACAAAGCTACCTACCTGCTCCATTACCAAAATAACAACCCAATCTCACACAAGAGAAGCTGTGTAAGAACACTATTTAGACAAGCACAAAAACATTGCAGCCACCCTGAGCATTGGGGAAAAGAAACAAAGCATCTATACAATGTCTTCCAAAAAAATGGATACACACACGACTTCATCAAAAATGCCTGACCTCTCAACCTAATATAGCACAATCAACAAAAGCTGAGAAAAGGATAACACTGCCATGCATCAAAAACATGTCAGAAACTCTTTGGTGGAGCTATTTTATGATGCAGTTGTTACAGGAGCTGCCTCCACATGTGCCACAATGTTGCCTATCTCATGAGAAGATCATGAAATAGATCTGAAGTTCTATATACGGTAGTCAACCTCAAACATACTCTCAGGCCCACTCATTCAAGACAAATGAGAAGCAGGCCACAGAGGGATCTTATTTTTTATTGATGAATAAATTTAGAGGGAGAAGAATGAATGGGGCAATGAAGAAATCAGGCTACATTGGCCAGGCATCCAGAGAGAAATGGGATAGGTCAAAAGCAAATTGAATTTTAAAAATATATGGCTTTAGGGAAAGGTAGGATCCCATAGGAGAACAAACTAACATAAAGTAAGAATAAAAGCAATAGAACAGAATTTTCTCTCTTCTTTCTGGAGTGGACCAAGCAAATGCTAATCCTAAGTAGAGAAGACAAGCAAGGAGAAACAGAAAAACAAAAGAATGTACCACTTCAAGACAGCTGTGATAGGAAGAAGGATTAATGAGGTGATTAAAATTATTGCCCCACTATTTGTGTTAATGCCAGAAATCCCATCACACAATTTAGTCCTCTGCTTGACATTCTCCACTAATGGAAGTGGTGTTGCAACATAGTGCATCATCTGTAGGAATCTCAAAAATAATAGAACAGTCATTGAATCTCTGAAGGATTTTGGAAGCACATGATTTCATGCTTCAGAGCATGTCTCCATTTCAATCCATAAATATGTTGGGAGGGTGGGTGGAGGATGATTTGACTTAAAGCTTCATCAGATTGAAGTATCTGTTAAATCTTTGCACAGCACTGGTAGTTAGAAATAATGACAGTAGAGACTATTTTACTGTTACCATGTAGGTCTAGTTATTTTGGACAGCTTGGAAAAACGTAATATATAGGATTGTATGGCTTGAAACAAACTACTGTGCATTTCAAATAGCCACTATATTTCATTATGCACAGATGTTTTGAGATTGAATAATAGATGTGCATATGCAAGATCATACTGAATTCTCTTTGTTAAAGTACCATACAAAAGATTGTGCAAATGTTGTTATTGATTTGCCATGTTATTTGCATTATAACAAAAGGTTGATCCTTATTATGTTACTCAGAAATGTTTCCCATCAGATTCAAGAACAGTCCCTACCTACTGTATAATATTCACAGGAAGGAAAATAGATCAAATTGCAGCCTAACAGTATGATTATGTAAATGTCTATTTAGAAATAAATTTCATAATGCTCAATAGGGCTTCCTCTTCACAAAGTAGTTAAAGTGCAGCAATTAAATGGTTTAAAAATCATTTTAAAAAAGCACAAACAATCTTTCCACACGTGTTCAGAAAATAAGCATTTCATGTTGTTTATATATTTTGATTCACCTCCTCAGAGAATTTCAACAAAATTCAATTCTTTTTGGAGGCTGCTGCATCCTAATAGCTCTTCATGATAAATTGCTTAGAGTGCTGAAATGCTTTAAAAAAATATAAAATAATCAATGGTGTGATGAAAGGACAATGGCGAAGTGCTAAGGGCAGCACGCACCATTCTGTGATTGTGAATGAGGTCATTTCAATCACATTTCAGTACAAAAACTCATAAGTTATTTTGTATATATATATACACATATACTATGTGTGTGTGTGTGTGTGTGTAATTTTTTTTTGATTGCTAACAAAGAATTAAAGGGAGAGTAATATGGCCATTTCAAACTCATTTGTTCTCATCAGTCAGCCATACCCTTCTGAGATTCGAATCTGGGCTGATTGCACATTAGGCAATTGTTCTAACCTTTAGGCCACTGGCTCTTTCTTGCTTTGTTAGCTGAGAGGCAAGGGAGATATGTGTTAAGTGTTTGTTAAGTATTTTAGAATACCTTGCTAGGCCCCACTTAACTTATATATACATATATATATATATATATATATATATATATATATATATGTATATATATATACACATATATATATACAAGGTTGACTCAGCCTTCCATCCTTCCGAGGTAGGTAAAATGAGGACCCAGATTGTTGGGGGCAATAAGCTGACTTTGTAATAATGCCACTTGGTGTGTGTGTGAAAGCCCTAATAAGCAGGCATATACATAGAATGAAGGCTACTGCTAAGCTTGTAAGCCGCCCTGAGTCTTCGGAGAAGGGCGGGATATAAATGGAATTAAAATAGAAATTATATATATATATATATATATATATATATATATATATATATAAGGTAAAGGTAAAGGTTCCCCCGCACATGCGTGCTAGTCGTTTCCGACTCTAGGGGCCGGTGCTCATCTCCGTTTCAAAGCCGAAGAGCCAGCGCTTGTCCGAGGACGTCTCCGTGGTCATGTGGCCGGCATGACTAGACGCCAAAGGCGCACGGAACGCTGTTACCTTCCCACCGTAGTGGTCCCTATTTTTTCTACTTGCATTTTTACGTGCTTTCGAACTGCTAGGTTGGCAGAAGCTGGGACGAGTAACAGGCGCTCACTCTGCTACGCGGTACTCGGGATTCGACCCGCCAAACTGCCGATCTTCAGATCGACAAGCTCAGCATCCTAACCCACTGAGCCACCGCGCCCCTTTTATATATATATATATATATATATATATATATATATATATATATATATATATATATATATGTCTATCCTCCAATATTTTGTATAATCCATAGCACATATTCTAATTAAACCTGTGGCTTTTCATTTTTAAAAATCTGTAATTATGAAAGGTTTTGAAACAAATCTCTCACATTATCAAAATGAATTAAAATCCCTTTGGTTTAAAGTATGTTCTGCTGGAGTTACATGAAATTTGTATGCAAGTCTGCTCTGTGACAATTATCTATTGCCTTGATGTGGATGGGGGAGTTAGGATTGTGTGTTGTCTGAAACAAAGATAACATTATGAAACAAGTAGTAGCTGAATCAATAATAAATATTTCTGTCAGACTATTTTAAGTAATCTCCATTATAATAACACTCTCTATGATCTAAATCTTCTTTAAAAATGGCACTTAGGAAAGGAGAATAAAAGGAAAGAATAGTTGAATACGATGCTCTTCAAAAACTGTGGGAAGCCAAATTCTTTCCTACATATAAACGCACAATCATATAATTTCAGACAGCTTAAGTCTGAATAGTGTTGAACTCACAAGCTCAGGGAGAAAAAAAATATAGCCTGATTTTTTCCCCCAGCTAATCAAATAGACATGGTTGTGATATGTATTATATAAAAATTAACACATACACAACCCACATTCCAAATGGATAAGTTTCTATTTTTGAATATCACCTCAGCATAGCTATACAATAGAGTTATTTATCAGTCTATCACAGGGCTTAAATTAAACCAAGAATGAAGATCTGCTTGTTCATTCAGAGTCAGGAAAGAAAGAAAATGGCCATATAAGCTGACCCCAGCCTTTTGATTTCTGTTTTACCACCCACTCATCCACAGCAGCAGTTCTTCAAATGTTCAGCAGAGAATTGAAGGAGACCCTGATGTAATAGCATTGTACATGAAAAGTCTCCGCATGTACAACTCCACGGTATTAGAGAAATGAGCAATCCATGAGCTGTGGGCTAAAGTTTTTGGCTGTGTGAATCCTGAAAATGTTTTAAGTTGCTTCTTAACATGTTAGGCTTTATAAATCATGGTTTTTCTACTAAAATTTAGCATTATAATAATCATGCCTTGCAATTGTCTTTTCACTCTTATGAGATGCTTTGGATAATGAGATGGGCGATATATAAATTTAACAATAAACAAAATTAAAAACTATTGTAACCCTCTCTTGCTTTCTGTTGGCCATTTGGAAGTATATTACCTTCATTGTTCCTCATCCAATGTCATTGCTTCATATTCTTGCAATAGTCCACAATTTTTAAGTGGCCTTCTATATTCTAGAATTAGAGAACTCTCCAGAAGTAGAATCGTAGATGACATACAGTAGGCTATGACCAGAGCAGCCTTTAGTTTGTTTTGTTTTTATATTTTTATTGCATTTTTTCATATACAATTTAAGATGGTAAACATACCAATACTGCTTTTCCCCCCCTATTTTCTCAATAAAAATATGAGGTGAAGTGAGCTGAGAGTGATTGGCCCAAATTTACTAACCCAGACAGTTTTTCATGCTTAAGGCAGATCTAGAACTCACAGTTACCTGGTTACTATGCCAGAACCTTAACCAAATTCACTCTCTTTGAATTTGGTAGACTTTGAGTACAGGGACCTTTTTCTTTATCTTTTATCTTTATATTAAAGTTCTTGATAAAATAGGAAGTACAGGAGTTTTGTTCTCTCAACCTTGATTGACAAATAATTGCACTGTATTTCACTGCAAATTGCTCCATTCTCCTATAGTTTCCAGGAAGCACAACAGAGCTTTGATTTTTAAGCCTGCCTTGAAAATCCATTTTCCCCCTTGTATTCAAGAAAGTTTAATTTATGTTTACATTATTCTATTTCTAATCCTGCCTACTTCTTGATTTAAAGTTAAGGAAGGGCATATAGAAACTGGCAGCAATTTACTCCCTCCAGTCAGGCAAGTTGGCACCGATTTTTCTGTAGGTGGTAAATCTATGAACTAACATCCTCTTCGGCTCCAGCTGAGAGCCCTCTGCATTGAACAGATCCCAACTAATTAGGCATCCTCCTGTTCATGTGTTCAGCAGTCTTCTTTGAATCATGCTCCAATGACTTTCTTCAACAAATTTCTCCATATTGATCCTCAAACCAACAAACTTTTGGTATAAATTAAGTATAAACACTGTCCAATCCATCTCAGGTTTACAAGCTTAAGTTAAAACCATAGATTTCGAACATTCAGAACTATTCAAGGCCACTTTACTTCCACTACAGTTCTCTTCCTTTCTGCTTTCCAGAGTTCTGTCATATAACCATCTCTATCACCAGCATATCTTTTCCCCCCCTGTGAGAATCTTTCCTGTAAGTACTAACCCAAATATCTTCTAGAAGCTAAAACAGTACAAGGCCTTTATCTAGGTGTCTGCATGAATGTATGGATATGCCTCAAGTTGGCACAATGCTGTGGTAACTGCTAGTACATTCGATAAGACATTTCTCTCCTAGTGGCTTACAACATCTTCATAGCATCACTCAGACATTTCTGAAGTGATGTAAAGCCTCATCTAATTACTGTTATTTTGACATAATGATGACTGGATGGCTCTAGAAGTTGCTATAAATCACTAGTTGGGGAAAACAACCATAGCACACGGCTGCAGCTGAACAGCTATCAGTGCAGCGTTTACAAGTGAGCTTCTGATAATTATTTAAAACAAATCAGGAATTTAGGAAAGATTTAATTTCCCAGAAGAGATGAAACTAGCATTGATGATAGTGATTCAGTACAATAGTTATATAATGGGATGGGATGGAAAAATAGCTAATTATTTATTTTGTTAAAAATTCAGTCTCACTCCTGCTGAATTCACAGACATGTTAATTCAATTTTCAATAATTTGCTGTGGTTTTCTTTCCATTTTTTTTCAAATATTCCTCAGTTTATTTTGTAGCTCTGGATTCCCCAGTGCTTATCCAATCAATCAGTCTGAATAGAAGGGAAGGGACGTTGGAGGTCTTCTAATCCCCTACTCAAGTAGGAGACCTATACTATTTCAGACAGGTGGCTGTCCAATCTTTTATTAAAAAACCTCCACCTACAACTTCTGAAGGCTGTTCCATTGGTTAATTGTCCTCACTGATAGGAGGTTTCTCCTTAATTCCAGGTTGTTTCTCTCCTTGAGTAGTTTCCATCCATTGTTTCTTATCTTGTCTTCTGATATTTTGGAAAAATAGTTTGACCTCCTTCTTCTTGGTGGTGGCCCCTCAAATATTAGAATACTGCTATCATATCATCCCTAATCCTTCTTTTCTCTAGACTGGCCATACCCAATTCCTGCAACCATTCCTCATATGTTTTTTGTCTCCAGTTCAGGGTTGGACTAGAAGACCCACAAGGTCCCTTCTAGCTCTGTTCTGATTGATTGATTGATTGATTAATTGAATTGAGCCTCATTTTGAGGGAAGTTGCCTATTAAATATATTTAAAACTTTAAATGCTCCCCAAAGGTTAAAAAAAGTCATTTACTTATTTATTTATGTATACAACCATGTCATATAAGTGTCCTTATTTTCTATATGGTGGGCATGGGCTACACCTTTTTGTTGTCTGAATTTAGTGCTCATTCTAAATATAAATTAAAAGAATTTTCTTAGATTAATCTATATTATTATTATTATTATTATTATTATTATTATTATTATTATTATTATTATTATTATTATTATTATTATTATTATTATTATTATTATTTTATTCGTTGTTCTAAGAAATACCTAATTGTAGATTTCCATGACAGTGACATAGTCCCAGGAAAACACATGTTTAAGTTAAGGAGGTACTAGTAGGGTATAACAAGTTGAACATACTCATTCAGTAACACATTAACACCCCTTTGACCTTGATTTTTCCTTTTGGGGGATATGGCTACTGTGAGAACCCAGGAAAACCTATAGCTATTTTAAGACGTCCTGGAAAATGCAACAAATTATCCCACATCGTTTCTAATGTCCCTATTCTTCTGTTCATTTCTAAGCATATCACCTTTTTAGGGGTTCATATTGTTACAGAAAACAGCTTCTACCCTGTCTTCTGTTTCACAGGGGTATATAACAAATATAATACATTTTCAGCTTTTATTATAATTTAAAGTTGGGCAAAAAAAAAGTGTTTTGAAATTTTGTGGGCCAAGGTCAGATGAACACAGTCTGCATTCCTTCAGAAGAGGTTCTGTAACTATTTCTCAAAGATGCAATTCTCCCTGAGCAGCAGTGACAATGGCAGTCTTACTGAAATTAAGTAGGTAAATATGAAGAGTAGAAACTGGGAAAGCTGCAAAACAGTGGAGATAGCATTGTACAGACGACCAAAAGGACATTCACATTCAACCCTTGACCACCTTATAATTAGAAATGCAAACATCCCATACTCCCTGTACGTGAAATTCTTCCATTCTCAAAACATATCAATATTATACAACATTTTTATTTAGATGTATTTTACTTGTAACTGAGATGTTCATTGGGAATGTCTACATTAAGATTGTAATAATTAGTCACTTCTTTTCTAAAGTTCAAACAAAAAGTTTGAGCAATAGATTATACATTGCTTCTGAATCCAACCGATCGTGCTAAGGTTTTCCAATGCTATAAATATCCTTTAGAACATGGGTGTCAAACTCGCCATGTCATGTGATGTGTTACGACATATTGTGACTCTTTTTGCATTGCTGGCAATGGGGTGGGTGCGGCTTCGGTATGATGAAACTGGCCCATGGGCTGGCAGTTTGACACCCCTGCTTTAGAAACTCTTGACAATCTTTCTTTAAATATTACTAGGGTTATCGTTAATAAGCTGAATGTGGTGGGATTCAGCCGGTTCACACCACTTTGGCAGGACCGGTAGCTAATTTTTTGTTGCCCAGGCCCAGAATGGACTTCCAGAAGCGGCATCCACACAGAGAACCAGTTGTTCACATATTTGAATCCCACCACTGGTACCACTGGTCACCAGAAAAACTCCAGGATCTAATGGGTGGCAAGGAAAGAAGTTTGATCTTTGCCATCCTGTGATCTTCACTGGGATTTCTGTAGCTGAGTTCTGGCAACTGTAGTTTTAAAGTTGTAGACTACATTCTGTTTATCTGATAACCATAGAATCTATTGTCGTCATTTCTGTTATACTTCCACCATAATATTTTTAAACTAATTCTTCTTTAATGAATAATAATAATAATAATAATAATAATAATAATAACAATAATAACAATAACAACAATAACAACAACAATAATAACAACAACAACAACAACAACAACAACAACAACAATAATAATAATAATAATAATAATAATAATAATAATAATAATAATAATAATAATAATAATAATAATAAAAGTTGGAAGGGAGGTCATCTAGTCCAACCCCCTGCTCAGGCAGGAAACCTTATACCATTTCAGGCAAATGGCTGTCCAGTCTCTTCTTAAAAACCTCCAGTGTTGGAGCATTCACCACCTCTGGAGGCAGGTTGTTCCACTGGTTAATTTTTCTAACTGTCAGGAAGTTTCTGCTTAGTTCCAGGTTGCTTCTCTCCTTGACTAGTTTCCATCCGTTGCTTCTTGTCCTGCTTTCAGGTGCTTTGGAGAACAGCCTGGCTCCCTCTTCTTTGTGGCAGCCCCTGAGATATTGGAACACTGCTATCATGTCACCCCTCACCCTTCTCTTCATTAAACTACACATACCCAATTCCAGCAACCGTTCCCTATATGTTTTAGCCTTCAGCCCCCTAATCATCTTTGTTGCTCTTCTCTGTACCCTTTCTAGAGTCTCGACATCTTTTTTACATCGTGGTGACCAAAACTGGATGCAGTATTCCAGGTGTGGCCTTACCAAAGCATTGTAAAGTGGTATTAGTACTTCACTTGATCTTGATTCTATCCCTCTGTTAATGCAGCCTAGCACTGTGTTGGCTTTTTTGGCAGCTACAGCACACTGCTGGCTCATATTGAAGTGATTGTCTACTAAGACTCCGAGATCTCTCTCACAGTTACTACTATTGAGCAAGGTACCACCTATACTATACCTATGCATTTGATTTTTCCTGCCTAAATGTAGAACCTTACTTTTTTCACCATTGAATTTCATTTTGTTAGATAGTGCCCAGTGTTCGAGTCTCTCCAGATCCTTCTGTATCTTAAGCCTATCTTCTGGTGTATTGGCTATTCCTGCCAGCTTGGTGTCGTCTGCAAATTTGATGAGTTCCCCATCTATCCCCTCATCCAAATCATTAATGAAGATATTGAAGAGCACTGGGCCCAGAACAGAGCCCTGGGGCACCCCACTACACACTTCCTTCCATGTAGATGCGGTTCCATTGAGGACCACATGCTGAGTATGGCCTGTCAGCCAGCTACGAATCCATCTGGTGGTGATGCTATCTAACCCACATTTTTCTATCTTATCAAGTAGTAGGTTGTGATCTACTTTATCAAATGCCTTACTGAAGTCCAAGTAAATTATATCTACAGCATTCCTCTGGTCCACTAGTTTTGTCACTTGGTCAAAGAATGTAATAAGATTTGTCTGGCATGATCTGTTTTTGACAAACCCATGTTGACTTTTAGTGATGACTTTGTTCGCATCAAGGTGTTCGCTGATTTGTTGTTTGATTATCTTTTCCAGAATCTTCCCTGGTATTGAGGTCAGGCTGATAGGTCTGTAGTTTCCTGGATCTATTTTTTCCCCTTTTTTGAAGATGGGAACTACATCAGCTCTCTTCCAGTCCTCTGGTAGTTCCCCAGTGCTCCAGGATCTTTGAAAAATATAGCTCAGTGGTTCTGAGATCACGTCTGCCAGTTCCTTGAGAACCTTGGGGTGTAATCCATCTGGTCCTGGTGATTTGAACTCGTCTAGGCTGGACAGGTGTATTTTTAATGTATTTTTATATATTTTTTTCTATAAGGAAGGTTGCAGAGCAATTCTTTGCTAAAGTTGCAGCCCATATGGCAGGGGGCAAAAATCACATTGCAATTACAGTGATATGTTTCTAAAGGGCATCTTTTCTATGCCACTAAGCTCTGTTAGACAGCTCTGATGGAGTCTTTTGTGAAGTTTTCATCTCTCTATAAAAAGTCTCATGGAACATTTAATACAGCTCCCAAGAAGATTGCTATAAAAATTCTGTATTTTCACAGCTTGCATTCATCCCTATAGAGCTGATTTAAGGTCACTGTTGGGAACCACTTTTGTTATCAAAAGTTTTTTTCCCCCTTTTCTCCTGAGTTACAAAAAAGAAAAGTAAATCTTACCCTTGCAGTTTTATTCGGTTATTATTATGATTAAATGATTGCATTATTCACTCTGTAGAAATAAACGTATGAAATGACAGAATGTTCAACATGGGATAAAATTTGTTTGAAAGTCCTATGAGATAAAAGGCTAAAATGATATTTGTTTACTGTAAAGTAGCTTTTCCCCCAAGGCTTTATGACAACCAGACTGTCTCTGTGCTCCATTTACCCAGGTTGGATAAGTAGATAAGTAGATTTTTTGCAGAGAAATAGGAAATCATAAATAATGCCTAGGAATCTTATCAATTATATATGTTAGTTCCTGAGTTTGAATTCTGGCTCTCTTTCTCCAGTATTTTGAATCAATAGCAATGTGGCACCTTGTTTCCCAGCCTTGAAAATTTCTGCCATTTCTGCCATCTTGTTTTTAAAATCATCTTCACTCCTGTTAAAATCAGAAATTCTTACCTTATCCATTTCAACCCTGACATATCCACTTAACAAATGAGAAATTAGCTTATGAAAGCTCACTGGGATGAAGTTTCCATGTTACCGATAACCCAAAAGGGACAAAAACACTTTTTTTTCACCTGTGTCTCTGCCAACACAATACTTATTATCTGCATTTGTTGATTTACGTAGAACAAACGGTAAGACTATAAGAATAATTTTGCCCTGATTTCATCATCTACCCCAGCATCCTGTTTTCAGTAGAAGCCAAGAAGATGCAGCTGGTAAGCCTTTTGAGGAACAATCCCTTTAATTTCAAAAGGAAACAAAACACTATAGCAAAGAAAACATAATCAATAGAGAGAGAGATGAGCAATATAGTTTTCATTCAACATCTCTTCATGTTCCTTTGAGACCAGATGTATGAATAATGGTTAAAGAAAAGAAGTGCACAAAAGTTAGAACTTCTGAACTTCTTCAGGACAAATTTCAGACCTTCCGTATCAAACATAGTTAATAGCTATGTTTGCATGACATTTTTGCCCTTAGTGAACTTAATCATAGCTTACACAATCTAGTTTTCTAAAAGTGTATAACATGTGAACCATGTGACCTAGGTTTGCACAACATACAAAACTAAAGTGCAATTTCCTAATCTGTAGCTCAATATGTTGTTGAAAATGTAGCTCAGGGGGGTCTTCAAACTTGGCCCTTTTAGGACTTGTGGACTTCAACTCCAAGAATTCCTCAGCCAGGCACATTGGCTGAGGAATTCTGGGAGTTGAAGTCCACAAGTCCTAAAAGGGCCAAGTTTGAAGACCCCTGATGTAGCCAGAGGGTTTTTTTTCCACAATATAGGATAATACATGTGTAATAGTTTTCACATTTTTTAAGGGAAATCAAATCTTTCTGTTAAGGAAACATTTTTAGTGCTTTACTTTTTTATGCTTACTGTTTGAATGCAACATTTTGCAAAGGACAAAAAATCACTTTCTCAAATCATCCCTTGTTATTCAACATGGAATGCAAAGCTGACTTTCTCTCTCGTTACAAAAGAAAAAAAGAAAACATGAAATAAACAGTCTTCTTGACCAAAGCTACTTGAAGAGTCAAAGAACATAAATCACATTACTGTCACTAGCTATAGAGTGGTATACTTACAATTCGCCACCTGCCCCACTTTAGAAGGTTAATGGATGAGTGCTGGAAGGATGACCTTCTTGGTCATAGCATTCCACACCATCTGAGATCAGAGTGGCTCTGTCCTTATTATTATTCAAGAGTGCAATAAAAACTGGGTTTTTCTACAGGTCAGTGGAGAGGTGGACACATAAGAGAGACCATGGCTTGGGGACTTGATTAGGTATCAGCATTACTGATTATTGCTTTTATGTAAAAACAATATTTTTTATTATGATTTGAAAGTCAATTTATTAGGTAGCATGCAAATAATCAAAGTAACATACAAACAAATGTTAGAAAAGAAATGGAATTTTTGAAATTTTCTGTCACATTTCTTCCTGATGGAATGCTGTAGAGTGACTTTTCCATTTTTTTTTTAAATCCATACTGCAAATATAACTTAATTCCGCTCCTGTGTATTATAGCAAGTTACTTAGAGAAAGTGTTGTCCTTTGGAATAATAATAAAAATAAATAAATAGCACTCTACATAACTGGATTTAGTCGCCAAATATACATATATATATATATTCTTGAAGATCATTTTGCAGTTCATTGGTTTTTATTAACTACTTAGAAATCCAGATTTATTTTTGTAAAAAAAAAAGAAAGGAAAAATATCCTTTGTGGTTGAAGAGATAAGACAGAATGTAAAGTGGCCAAAATTTCTATCCCTATCTTAGCAACATCGAATTGGAATAGGGTAACCATGGTTACAAGGACAATAGCAAGTAAATCTGTTTTCAGCTGTCTTTCTTTTTGCACATTCAGTAGATACTGCTATGTTTGTGCAGTAAGTCAGGTCAATTCATGACTTTCTAGATACTTAACATGCAGTTGTGGTCAAGTAAGATCAATATTTGCATTTGCAAAAGAAAAATAAAGCAGATTTTGTGTAACTTCCAAAATATATAAAGGCCTTTTGTATAAGGAAATACAGCAGAAGTACTCTATTGGCAGATATAAATAATGAAATGAAAATGCATAAGAAATAATTTATAAAATAGCTTTTCAGCCTATTCTGTTTGTTTATAAACAAGTAAAAATGTATACTAGATTTGCTTGATATTTGTCAAAATGTCACATATAAAATTATTATTTTTTTACACATATGCACACACACAATCTTGCATACAGATACATACAGTATTATATGCTGATAGTTCAGAAGGTGATAATTTTCCTAAACACCATTTAAAATGGTAGATTATACAATTCTAATTGTAAAATTACAGCCAGAAAAATATGGCATACTCCATTTAATCTTCCACAGAAAGATTGAAGGCAGACAAGATCCAGGCAGAAGAAGAACGTTAAGGCTTCAAAATTTAAGGGACTGGTTTAGACAAAACTCAGCAGCACTTTTTCATGTGCCTGCTGATAAAAATAGGATCGCCAACATTATTGCCAACGTCCGATAACAGATATGGCACAAGAAGAAGAATTGTAAAATTGTTTTAATCATCAAGCAATTCTAAATTTTTGACAGGGAAAGGAATTTTGGTTCCATGTTGCCAGTCAAGGCCACACAACATTGTGTTCTCCCATGCAACCACTGAGTAGGAGGATGAAAAACACATTGTTACATTTCTGTTGTTTTCCAGAAGAAAAATAATCTTCTGTAAAGTATAACAGTCCCTATATGTATCTCTACATAATTGGCAGATCTGTTACAGTATCAGTACAGTAGCTGTGGCAGCGCAGTGGTTAGAATGCAGTATTGTAGGCTGACTGCCCACAGCCAGAAGTTCATTTTTTAAAAAATATGTTTTATTGGTTTTCAGTTAAAATCTACATATTTAGAAAGCATCATGTTGACTGGGTAATCAGAGATTCAGTAACAGAGTTTTCAGTACATAATTCAGGTTACATTATCAAAACATCCTTCTCAATTTCCCTTAATATTTCATACAACCAGTTTAAACTAATAAATTTAAAGAAATAGCATGGTCAGTTGAAAAATTTGTAAATTCAATTTCATTGAAATATATCTATGTCCTGTTATTAAAGTTTACCTAATTTTAATTTTAATTATATTATTCAAATTTAGCCTTTAACATCACAAATAATATTCACAACCCAAATTTCCTTTATTTCATTACAGCAAAAACTATAGCATCTAACATGTACGCAGTGGCTGAGTAGCTATGTTCTACGTAATAAACATCATCTGTTTCACATCCTAATACATCATACGTTACTGACAGGACCACTGCCTATGTTTATCAATTTACAACTATTTATATACAACCAGATTCTGTTTTAAATTTTAGCTAATTCTTAATTCTTAAATAGAATAATCAAATGTCTATAAACACCAAAAGTGGGATCTATAAACCAAATTTCCATTATGTCAGTGCACAAATTATAATGTCTAAAATAAGCCTAATAGATACATAAACACATTCTAGTTCTATCTCATAAACATTTTCTATTTTAGATCCTGATAGATCACTGATTACTGAAACGATAACCTTTAATTGTTCTCTAGGAACTCACTTTTTAAATCTAACTCTGGGTTTCTTTTTTTGTCAATCAGGTTTCCAAACCAAGGCCTTTGAATTGCCAGATAGGTCTCCCTTCACTCCAATACGTATTATTTGAATCGAAGGAGGCCATCTAGCCATCAGTGATCCACAAAACCCAAACCATTTGTAATCATTATGTTGTTGCCCTGTTAGTTCTAGTCTCTGTATTTGCTCTAAAAACTTTATCTTCAGTTCGGTCTGGATTCCTCTTCTGTCTGGGTTCATCTGCTTTAAGTAAAGAGTCTTATCCAATTTTGCAATTAATGCTTGGCTACCCAGGCTTTCAGAAAACTGTCTTTGTTGATCTTCCACATCCTCTATGTTAGCGTCACTATCTTGTACATAGTATACTTCTAAAGTTATAGGCTCTTTTGATGGAGTCAAAAGTTGAGTATTAAGTTTTCCCATAGTTTGTTGTTGGTCCTTAAGGTTATTTGTCATAGTGATAGTTCCTTGTACTTTTAGAGTTGTCATTCTTTGGATAGTTGTTGCTTATATTCCTCTGTCTCAATAGTAATATCTTCCAATTTTGTTATATTCTGAAGTATAAATTCTTTAGTTGCAGTCTGGGTTTCAATTTGTGACTTAAGGTTGGCATTTAAATTATTAAATCTGGAGATAGACATCTCAGTGACTCTGTAGATTGTTTCAAGTATGAGGTTATAATCAAGCAAGGTTTGTGGCTGATCCTTCTCCATTTTGTAATAATTATAAATAGTCCTTGGTGGAGGCTATGTTTCAAACAAAAATCAGTAAGAGTCCACCTCCACAAGTCTAAGCCAAATTCATCTCCAGCTGTTTCAGGTTTTTATCTTAATGCCAAGGTCAGTCCAAAATATAAGCAAGCTTGTTTGCCAATAGTATTCACTAGATATCCCCAGAATACTTCAGACAGTATCTTTTTATTTATTTCTTTTTTTGTCCCCATTTTTAGACTAATAGGTAGAATAGTCCATTTATGTAAATATAGGAACTTTGGGCCAAAAGTAGAAAGGCAGTAAGTCCAATAAATCAGTGTAATTTAATACAAGGCTTTTTCTTTCCTCTCCCAATGTAGACAAAGGCCGCTCTTAAGGAGGGTGAGGAAAAAAAATCCCTTCCCTCTCTCCTCACAGGGGGAAGCAAATTCAAGAAGCTTTTGACAGAGAAAGTAGACAATTAGGAAAACAAGAGGGCAATTCTCACCCAGTTTTCAAGTGCTTTGTTGTGCTTTTGGCTTTGGCAGGAAACGGCTAAATGATGGGCACTGGGAGTGGCCGATCCTTTTTTCTTTGATTCGGAGAGTAGCTCCAAGCCAACGGGAGGGCTGCCACCCTTCTACTGCCGACTGGAGAGACCTCTCCCCCACTCATCGCCCCTCCAGGGCAACTTTTGACCCCATTACAGGAGGCCACCAATGAAGAAATCCAGGCGACATGAGAAGCGATTCCCTCACGCATCTGAGAGCACCGAAAGTCCAGAACCAGAAGCCAGAAATTCAATTTTGACCAGCTCAAGATTGATTCAGCCTTTCATCCCTCCAAGATCGGTAAAATCGGCGCAGATCCCAGCGAGCCCCATGGTTCACCGCGGAGCTCCGGGAGATGAAGCGTCGGAGACGGGGCCTAGAGAGCCGTTGGAGATCCAGTCGATCCGAATCCGACCGATTGCGATTAAGAATCCTCACCAGGTCTTATCTCGCTGCGATAAGGGTGGCAAAATCCAACTACTTTTCCACCCTCATCGCATCCGCAGATAATCGCCCGGCTGCCTTGTTCAGGGTGACTCGCTCCCTACTGAACCAAGAGGTGAGGGAGGAACCCTTGCAGGGTCGAGCCGAGGAATTCGGTCAATATCTGCTGGATAAAATTGCTCGGATTCAAACCGGCCTGGACTCCAACTGGGCTGAGCTGGAAGAACAAGACATGGACAGTCTTGTCGACGTCATCTGGGAGGAATTTGATCCTGTGACTCCTAAGGAAGTGGACAGGATTATGAGGAGTTTGAGCTCCTCCACATGCTTACTGGACCCGTGCCCTTCCTGGCTGGCTTATGCAGCTCGAGAGGGGACACGAGGCTGGTTCCTGGCGGTCATCTCTGCTTCTCTGAGTGAGGGTCACTTCCCCACCGCCTTGAAGGAGGCAGTGGTGAGACCTCTCCTCAAGAAGCCCACCTTGGACCCATCCTCATTGAATAACTTTCGTCCAGTCTCCAATCTTCGCTTCCTTGCGAAGGTTGTTGAGAGCGTGGTGGCGCACCAACTTCCTCAGATCCTGGATGAAGCGGTTTATCTAGACCCGTACCAATCGGGCTTCAGGCCGGGCTACAGCACGGAGACGGCATTGGTCGCTCTGATAAATGATCTCTGGAGAGCCCGGGACAGGGGCCATTCCTCTGTCCTAGTCTTATTAGACCTCTCGGCGGCTTTCGATACCATCGACCATGGTATCTTGCTGCGACGCCTCAGGGGACTGGGAGTGGGAGGCACGGTTCTGCGTTGGTTCTCCTCCTTTCTCCAGGGTCGCTCGCAGTCGGTGCTGGCAGGGGGACAGAGGTCGACCCCGAGGCCTCTCGCTTGCGGAGTCCCTCAGGGGTCGGTCCTCTCGCCTCTCCTGTTCAACATCTACATGAAACCGCTGGGCGAGATCATTCGCAGCTTTGGAGTAGGGTACCATCAGTATGCTGATGACACCCAGCTTTTCATCTCAACTCCAAACAACATCAGTGATGCCCTCGATGTAATGTCCCGCTGCCTGAAAGCGGTCCGGGAATGGATGGGGAGGAACAGGCTTCAACTGAACCCGGACAAGACTGAATGGCTGTACGTACCGGCAAGCCAGGATACTCAGAACATCCCATCCCTTAACATCGGGGACAAGTTACTACCCCCTGTTGATAGGGCCCGCAACCTGGGTGTCCTCCTAGACTCGCAGCTCTCCCTGGAAGATCACATAGGAGCTGTGACCAAGGGGGCCTTCTCCCGGGTTCGACTAGTTCGCCAATTACGGCCTTATCTGGACCTGGATGCCTTACGTACAGTCACCCATGCCCTTGTGACCTCTCGCCTAGACTACTGTAACGCTCTCTACATGGGGCTGCCCTTGAGATCCACTCGGAAGCTTCAGCTGGTGCAAAGTGCAGCGGCACGGACACTCTTGGGAGCCTCCCGATACTCCCATATCACACCTCTCCTCCGTGCGCTGCACTGGCTTCCAGTTGCCTTCCGTGTGAAGTTCAAGGTGCTAACAATGACATACAAAGCCCTACATGGCATGGGTCCGGACTACCTACGGGAGCACCTTCTGCCAATGTCAGCACCCCACCGTCCTGTGCGCTCCCACAGAGAGGGCCTCCTCAGGGTGCCACCGCTCAAGGAATGTCGGCTGGTGGCCCCCAGGGGGAGGGCATTCTCAGTGGGTGTGCCAGCCCTCTGGAACAGCTTGCCAACCGAAATCCGGATGGCCCCCGACCTCCGCACCTTCCGGCGCGACTTAAAAACTTACCTGTTCCAGCAGTCCGGCCTGGCCTGATAGCTCTAATTGGGGTCCCAGTTTGTTTTTACTATTGTTTTTTCACTATTGTTCAATCTGTATACCTACCTTATTCTGTACACCGCCCCGAGTCCCTCGGGAGAAGGGCCGTTTATAAAAACAAACAAACAAATAAATAAATAAATAAAATGAGGACCCAGATTGTTGGGGGCAATATGCTGACTCTGTAAACTGCTTAGAGAGGGCTGTAAAGCACTATGAAGCAATATATAAGTCTAAGTGCTATTGCTATTGCTATCTGCTATTACAGATAGTGTAATAGTCTTACAGTATCTGTTATTTTTGCAAAGCAAAAAATAGTCACTTAGGTGTAAAGCTGAATCAGACTAGTTTAGCACTGGCCACAGCACTGTAAGTTCAGACAACAGATTTTGGCAATCCTACATAGTGTTGAATCATCTGCTATACCAATCATATGCTCTACCCATGGGCAATGAATCCCTACTGCGAAGGATATAGAGTACCCCCCCCAAAAAAAAATTGACAAGTTTTCTAGAGGACAAAAGTGATCACAAAATACATTTAAGACTTTGCATATATATTTATCTATAAAATTCAGGCTGAGCAAACTCAAATGGTTCCCTTATGCAAGGTAGAATATTAATATAACTGGCAGCATTAATTATACTTGCATTTTAGGAATTTCCTCAAGGTTCTTAACAGTGTCATGATTTAAAAATAAGTATGCAGTTTGGTATTTTTTAAATCAGCAAAGAAAAATGTACTACTTTTCATAGCAGCATCCAATGCAATATATTCTGACCTGATTCAGCTAATAGTTTGAGTGTAGTTAAAGCAGAAATGAGAGCCCTCCTTCCTGTCTTTTCTCTGATTCCATGTTAAGCTTCAGTGGAATGATCCTGGCCAGTTCTCCCTTACATCCAAAACCTATCTTAATGTGGATTAAAAGTCCAGTAAATCTGTATCTGTTGATTAACAGTTTCCAGAATCTGTCCAGATAAGGTTTATGGAGAGCTCATTAGTCTTGGTGCAACTCAGTATTCCCAAAGCATCTAATCTTGTCTTACTTTAGCAGTATGAAATCCAAGCACGATTGTCCTGAGACTTTATGGTGACCGAGACAGAAATAACAAGTCCTCTTCTTTTCACAGCGGATTTAAACTATCTTAAATATTTTGCTTTGGGGGAAAAAAAGGTAAGGCTGGGCAGTTGAGGTTGATGAAGATTGGCTGGGCACTTTTAATGGGGTTTTATTATATGGTAGATTTTTGTTTTTATTTTGTAAGTCAACTATGTATGAGTTGGATGGCTATATACATTGGTTAAACATGCAAACAAACAAATAAATGTAAGTGGGATCATTTTTTTTGTCTGGATTTGGAGGGAGACTTGGGGGAAAGTTTGCTATTTTATTTTTTAAAAAATATGTTCACTAATGTCTGCACCAGTTCTTGTGTCCACCACTTTGAAATGGGAGCAAACCAACAGGCCAATTTCAGCATTTCTTGATTGCATTTAATATTTATGTTTTCTGAGCGAAATTTGCACATGGCATCCTTAATTTTAATCCCACCATAGTATTTGCTTATGGGGCAGATTATGCTGGGAGATAGTGACTTAATTTACCAGTGAGTGATGTGAGTGAGAATTTGTAATTGGTACCTACATCCTAATCTGATACTTCAGTATAACATAGCTAACCATGCACCTGACGGACAATCTGACTCTATCCTATGATTCTTCTGTTCCATCTGAATATGGCTTTAAGAGGTTGAGAAAGTCTACCTTAGCATCAGTACCCCAACACAAGGCTTCAGGATACAAAGCATCAAAATAATATCATTCTCTATCTTTGTATCCTAGAACATTCAGAGCAAATGTTCTAAGTCATTCAAGAATTAGTTAATGACTTTTCTCTCAGTATGACCAACTTTTTCCATATTTTTTTTTATCCTCCCATTATTTTATAAATAACTCGAGGTGGTAAGCATACCCAATACTCCTTCCTCCTCTTATTTTCCCCACAACAGTGACTCTGTGTGGTGGATTGGGCTGAGAAAGAATGATTAGCACCTAACTGGTGTTCATGCCTAAGGCAGAATGAAAACTCACAGTCTCCTGATTTCTAGGCCAACAGATTAATCATTCTACCTAAATGATTGTATTTTACCTAATTAGACACTTCCTGAAAACTCTCCTTGACAAATTAATATACATGAAGCAATGTACTTCTCTTATACCAATTTGATGCACAGGGACAAGCTTTGGAGAGGCAAAGTTTGCTGAGCCAAGTATGATAAAAGCTCTCTAGAACATTCCTTCAAGTACTATGCTGAGTGATTAATAAAGTATTTGGAGTAGTCCTTCTGCCTTTTAGCAAACTGGATTGGGTAGAGGCAAAGGGCCAGTATTCCAAAACAACTTTTCTACAGAAGGTTACCTTAGCTTCTACTACCAACTTTGTGCAAGTTTCTTTCTTGTAATTAAGAATGATATCTGAATCTTTATGACCTTAGACTCACCCTGCTTTATTGGCCAGGAATAAAGAAGAGGCACTGTGAATGAGATCACAGTGCCTTGTTCTTAGTTGGAATGCAGCTTCCCATTTACTCTTTCTTATCAATCTCTGCTTTTATAGAGCTTCCATTTTCTGCCACTGCATTGTAAATTTCCTGCAACTCAGTAGTTCATTGTGAAGGCTATCCTCTGGAGGCCAACAGCCAGTTCTGTTGCAGCTGTTACTTCACATTTAGATTTTTTTGCCACTTCTCTCTTTCTCCTTGTCCCCTCCCCCTCTGTTTTAATTATAGGTAGTGCCAAAATTATCAAAAGGATATTTGCACATTTCTTATTTCAACCACATTTTAATACAATTTCAACAGCTACTCACTATTTGTAAACTCAACACAATTTTTTTCTAACAGCTTTTGTGGACATCTTCCAGCTAATCTCACTATAAATAATGTCTCCAGAAGCTCTTACAATATTTCATAATGCAATTATTCATTGGCCAAAACACAGACCAGCTGATGTTTTCTAGCTATTAGAGGATGCTTTAAAGAAATTGATGTTGACATGCAAACACTCATATACTTCCAGGTGGTCTCCTGAAGACCAAAATGTGGTCTGTGTATCTTTTGAAACTGCCCTGCACTTCCAAATGTTCCTCATCCGCACATTTTACATCCTTTCAGTTAAAATTCTATCAAGCACCCCATCTCTAGGCTAGGTGACCACTCTTAGTCTTAATGCAACATTCCTTATAAACAATAAGGACACAAGCAATCATTTGGTGACGCATAATAAGCAGTGTGCCACAAGCACAACCATAGCCCAGTTTTATCCCAAGTATGCTCATAAGACCCATAAGACCTATGCTTAAGTTTCTAAGTTAAATTCTTTAAACTACAATCTATCTTGTGACCTATCTCAAACTACAGGGTAGCTCATCCAAAATTTCCCTTACCTAAGAAGTGGGGAATCAAAGTTGCACCTTCTAATTTTATTATAAAAAATATCTAATGGTGAATGGTTTGTGTGTGTGTGTGTGTGTGTGAGAGAGAGAGAGAGAGAGAGAGAGAGAAAGAAAGAAAGAAAGAAAGAAAGAAAGAAAGAAAGAAAGAAAGAAAGAAAGAAAGAAAGAAAGAAAGAGAGAGAGAGAGACAGAAAGAGACAGAGAATTATTAGGAAAGCAAGATTTTGAAGAGGAATGAAACACGGTTTTATTGAAAATTCTTTTTTTATTTCAAAATGTATAAGTTTAAAAATAATAAACTCTCTGGAATTAAGTGAAACTGCTTATCAGGAATTGAAACAGAAATGATGAACATGAAGCAATATCCTTCTCTTGACACCAATCTGATGCACAGATAATAATTCACTGATTTTTTTTTAAAAAGAAAAATGAGTAAATGAAGATAACTTACAAACCTTCACCCTAAAACTGGTTAGGATGTGAAACTGGAAAATATTGGAATGGAATTAAATGTTAAAATTAGCTCTTATTGTACCTCTACAAATACTGTTTCTGGAGTGACTGATGATGACTTAATTATAAGATACACTGTGATTAGTTCTGACTTACTTCAATTAAGATTTCATCTGAATATTGCAGAGAAGTAAAATAAAACTTTATGTTTTGTAGTGTTTGGGCTAGAGGAAAGAGCAAATTTCTTGAAATTATGGAGACTCAAAGCTTATGTAGGTCTCCTATTTGTCTAATAAATAACAAATGTGAAGCAGAAGATCTTAAGAAGTGTAAGAGATTGTAAACTAAAACATAAATACATTTGAAATAAAGTCTGCACAATGTGTGATATAAATTCAGTGCAGTTAAAAATGTGATAAGGCCTGCAAGACAAGAATTTTTACAGTGTACATAGATATAAACTGCTCAGGTATAGACAAGACTGATTTATGAGGTCCTCTGATAATGTATTTCAACAAATCCCAAAGCAATCCACACTATATTGAAAGTGCTGTATTTTCAAACAGGCATCAACAACATGTGACTCTCATTCCTACAGTATCCAAACCATTTCCCATTCAAACTTCTCAAACTGATAGGACCTGTCCTTGTAGATTAGGGGTGTAGAAAAAATTAGGCATATTCTGTTATACTGTGAATTTCATAAGGAGCTCTAGAAGGTGCACCATTGTGCCTCACTGGCAATTTCTCAAATCCTCTTTTACTTATGGCCAGGCAGTCTCCTCCAATGTATGAATTATCACATTTTTCTAGCAGTAGATAACAGTGAGTCATTACTGCTAATCCACCTTTCTCACCAGCTGCAGCAAATAATCTCCTTCCTGTTCTTACATTATTACCTGTTTCATTATGTCTTGCTTATTATCTGCATATTTTAACATTTTAGGCTATTTTAAATTGCTGGCTTTGGGCCATAATACCTATTTTGAAAATGCAAAAGGAAACAAGTTTAGAATCCTGCTCTTCTCATTATGGTAATCTTTTTATATTTATATTTGTGGGGAGATATTTTCTTGGTTATCAAAAAAGTCACTCACCCCAAATTTAGCCCATCATCTTTTCTCCATGTAATGTCTACATAAAAAATAAAAGAGGTAAGATGTTCAATGGCAAATGGTAGTAAACATGAAAAATTTCTGAAAGGTTCAGTTGATAAAAAGTGTGGCTGTAATAGCAATGCTGGGCACCCAAACAATGGTGCATGTAACACCTCTGCTGTGCAAGCTGCATTGGTCCAATTCATGGTGTTAGTTATGACCTTTAAAGCCCTACATGGCATGGGGCAGTGATTTTCAACTCATTGTATGCATCCCACTGATGGTACTTTGGCAGGTAGTATGCATATGTTGGGTGGAAAAGCACTGTAAAAAAAGGTTTAAAAGAAGTGTAAAGGTGTAGCAAGGGGATGAGTTGAAGTGGTGGCAACACCACACAGGCCTGTAAGAGAGTAAGCTGGAGCTATGGTGTTGTTGGGGTTCTGCTAAGCACCCAGGATTGGCGCGTAGCTCCAGCTGACTGATGCTTCCCAAAGCAGCATGCAGCCTTGGGGAGAGGAGTCAGCTGGAGCTGCACTGAAGAGAAAAGGAGAAGGAGGGAGGAGAGAGGAGAGGATATAAGAAGGGGGTTGTGGGAAAGGGAGAGAGAAAAAAAGACAACGGGGAAAGAGAAGGGGACAGAGAAAGAGAGATGGAGAAGAGGAGAGGCTTCTTTGAGACAAGCAGAGGGAGAGAAAGGAATACAACAATGCAAAGATTAACGTCAGAGAAACAGGCACAAGTTTTCCATTAAAAGTGCAGCAAGTGGGTGTACAGATAGTGCTCAACCTACAACCACAACTGAGTCCAAAATTTATGTTGCAAAGTGAGAAATTTGTTAAATGAGTTTTGTCCCATTTTATGACTTTTCTTGCCACATTTGCTAAATGAATCATTAGTAATTAGTAAATCTGGTTTCCCCATTGACTTTGTTTGTCAGAAGATTACAAAAAGGGGATCACATGATCCTGAAACATTGTGACCATCATAAATATGAATCAGTTGCCAAGTGTCCGAATTTAAATCACGTGACCCTGGGAGCCATGCTGCAATGGTCATAAGGGTGAAAAACGGTCATAAGTCACTTTTTCAGTAACTTCGAAAAGTCACTAAGCGAACTGTTGTAAGTCAAGAACTACCTGTACTTTATCACTTTTTCCTTTTTTTTTCTTTTTTCTTTTGGTCATCAGGTTTTTGACACCTTGCTAGGCAACTGGTGGTACTTGGATATTGCCATATCCTAAAAGTGCTACAATGGGTGAAAAGGTTGAAAAATACTGATCTGTAGAATATTCTCTCCCTACAGTTCCCCACCCACTTCCCTGCTTTTGTAAAAATATCCAAACACCCAGCTCTGCCATTTCACTTGGGGCTCACAGAGAAGCCTGCAGCTGTGGGGCTGGTTAGTGCCCTGAAAGCCATATTTCTCTTTTAACTACTTCTGCCTTTATTTTAAATATTTTATTTTTTATATTCTGTTTTTAATATTTTTTAATGTTTTATTTGTACACCACCCAGAGATGGATGGTTCCTAAATATGATAAATATGATAAATAAATAAATAAATAAACAACATCTGAACTTGGAATGTTCCTTTTCTCATTGATACTGTTCTGAATACATTGTTTGCAAGGTTTATATCAATTATTCCTTACTGCTTCTATAGTTAACCTAAGCTGAATTATGCATCCTGAAAATAGAGATATGACATACATTCAAATATAATTTGTTGTATTAATTAGAATAAAATTCATCATGCAGTGGCTGATTTCTGCTATACTATTTTACACATCAATATTGGTGGCAATGATAAAAAGCAATAATCATAATAAGGACAAATTGGTAGTGCTAATTTACAATCTTTTCAGCCTGTTCCCTAACTTAGTAAGTTGGGAACTCTGAGTGCAGGATTCTTTCAATGCAACTTGTGAGTGTAGAGGGCCCACAAAGTTATCTATATGTGGGAAACATCAAGTGTTTCCCAAAGACAACTCTAGAAGAACTATTCTGGAGGAGCAGAGAATGTTATTAGAGGAACAATGATTATGCAATACCATATTTATACTGGTAAGGTAATTAATGTAGTTTGTTCACTTTATGAGTGAAGTTAACTGTATCTGTTGCTTTGACCAGGAATAAATCTAACTTCTATTTCCTTCAGATCAAGAGATGTCAGAATTTATGATTGTCAAGTACTTTAACTAGATATTTGTCATGTGAGTGTTCAGGTTATAATATTCCCCTACTGATATTTCCAGCAGGCAGCCTGTTTCAATTTGCTGAATGTTGCATCTGATTTTCTTTGAGTCATAATAAGTGCTGTAATTATTACTGATTGCTTGCTTGACATTTTCAAATTTATTCAGAAATGAGTTAGATTCCCCATAGAAAATACTGTCTTCTTAGATTAGGCCCAAACTTCCATTCTGCTTTTCAAGTTGTTTTTCTGTTCCAAGATCATCTGAAGGATGAAGAAAAGAGTTATACAAGGCTGGTTGCAATCAGCAGAAGATGACTACCTACCTATTCTGATGGTCATGATCTCACTTAGCAGGTCCTGGACAAGATGCCTAGTTTTAGTACTTGAAAAGTCAGAGTTTCTTCCTTACTTGTTTTTTCTCAGGATAAAAAAAAATAAAGAAATAAGCTTTTAAAACTCATTGCTTCTAGAGATATGTTGCCTATCTTCCCTTGTAATTTACTACGGCACAAACATGCCCTGATAGCCATATCTTCAGGAGATTTCCTTCATCACATCAGTGCAACATGATTAATTTGCTTTTAGCTGTATTTATTAAAGTGGTATTTTTCTGCTTCTGCAGACAGCATTCTGTGACAGCTGTAAGATGTGTAAAATCTGTTACACTTCTCCACCCACCACACTGGAGGCAAAGTTGGGTGACTAATAGTGGGTGGAATCAGAGAGGCACATATTGACTGTTTTGGGGTGATGTGAGCACAGATCTTTCTTTTCTGGTTCATGATCAGCCTTGTAGGCTGCTATTCTTCCTTAGAAGCTGGGAAGATTTATTGCCATGTCTAACATGAAGTCCAACACCTCCTCCCTCCCTCCCCATCCACCCATTACCCTATATGGGTAAAGAAAATCTGTAGTGGAGAACTTTATCTATCTGTAGAAGTGTGCTATAGGATTAAGTACACTGATTTTCCAAGTCCTGAACTGCAAAGCACCTCCACAGATACAGCTGCCACTCTATACCTTGAGACAAATTGCAATGGTTGGATTCGCTCACTTTTCTCCATATCCACCAAAGGATGCAGAACCTATCTTTTTTCAACCTAAATTAAAAGTAATATTTTCTATAAACTGAGGTCGAATTGTTACATTATCTATATGCACAATGTTCATACAGGCTCATCAACAGAAAACTAGCATTTGTTTGCACAGAGACTTTCCATAAGTAAAAGTTAGGTTTTTTTAAAAAAACACACACCCAAAGTGATTGATGCATGATTTGCTTGTACTTCTAATGCATATTGTTAACAGTGCCATCCCAATTGTGATGCAAAGGTCAGACAAAGTAAACAAACACACATCCCTTCAATTATAAATATAACCTCTCTTTCTTCACATCTCTGAGATTTTGGATTTAGCACTTTATGCTGTAATTTGATCCACACATTTACATTCTACAATTGCTGGATATTTATGAAAAGGTTTCATGAACTTTACCTCAAAGTTAAAAAGTCAGGATAGGTGTCCTTTGGGACTTTTCACAGAGAGAACCTGACATTTCATTAACTGATTCTAAGAAAGTCTTTGAGTTATCCTCCCCATCTTGTTTTTATAGCTGCCTGGTTCTGACTCACAGTCCATAAGCATCTGCCAAGATCTGTTTCTTGCTGTCAGTAATCCCAATCTGTTAAAAAGTTCCACCAGGACAAATACTGACAAGTATAATTACTAGCTATTTCTCCCTAAGGTTTTAATCTTTGATTTAAGGGTTCATTTGCCCTGTAACAAGGAGAAATTGTTCATTATGAATTAGGGTAAAAGGGATAATTGTACTGTATACCCCTGCAGAGTGTTATATTTCTTGAATTTTATGTGGCTGAATGCTTATATTCACACATGCCTTTGTGGCATTCAACACAATCACAGCAAGGTGGTACCCCTTCCTGTTAAAACATGGAGTAATATGGTTTTGCTTTGAAAGTGCCTAAAATGGGAATCAAAAGACTCAACTCTTGGTGGACAAGGGTATTTCTTTTAATGATAATGTAGCTGGAAAGTGACATTCTACTTATATAAATTTTTTTGCTAAGGATAATAATTGAATTGTAGATTTGGCTTGCAGTGTGAATTAAACACCCTACCTTCTGCTTTCTTAGCATTTAAAAATAAATAAACACATATGCACAACCATTTCAAATGTAAGCTTAGTGTCAAAATTATGGGCAAAATAGGGAAATAAATAAAACATAGATGTTGGTGGTTATTTCTTTATTTTTAATAAAGCACACAATATTAGGCTAGCCAGACAAAAAATATGAGCTGGTAGAAAGCAGCTCTCGGGGTTCTTCAACACTATGTTATATCTTCTTCTCGTTTATCAGGTTTTGTTTAAATTAAGGGTAGTTGAACTATACAATTTGCTGCCATTGTATGCTGTGGCGACTATTAATTTGACATAGTCTCCATAAATACACAGAGGTATAAATAGGCTTAATCTTGATGGTTGCATTATTTATTTATTTATTTATTTATTTATTTATTTATTTATTTATTTATTTGTTTGTTTGTTTTTATAAACCGCCCTTCTCCCGAGGGACTCGGGGCGGTGTACAAAGTAAGATAGGCAACATAATGAAACAGTATTGACAAACAATAATCAAAACAAAACAAACTGGGACCCCAATTAGAGCTATCAGAGCTATCAGGCCAGGCCGGACTGCTGGAATAGGTAAGTCTTTAAGTCGCGCCGGAAGGTGCGGAGGTCGGGGGCCATCCGGATTTCAGTTGGTAAGCAGTTCCAGAGGGCTGGCGCACCCACTGAGAATGCCCTTCCCCTGGGGGCCACCAGCCGACATTCCTTGAGCGGTGGCACCCTGAGGAGGCCCTCTCTGTGGGAGCCTCCTGAAAGATACTATGCTGTAAATATTGTAATTAGGGATAATGCTACTATCCATAATATAAATAGCAAGATTCAGAGATTAAGGCAGCAATGTTGTAACAGAGCTCTGGGCTTAAGGCAGTGAGAAGTGTATAGGTCAATTTACGAACGTAACTGAGCATGGAATTACCATTGTAAATCATTGCAGTCATTAAGTGGGTCACTACATGACCAAACCTTATTTTATAACATTGTTGCTGTGGTCACTGAGCATATTCATTAAGAGCATCCATTTTACACAATGGGTATTTTTACCAGAAACTCAAAATAAATAATGAAAAATGGGGGAAAAAATCATCAAAAATCAAATTCATATTACACGACACATTCGTATGACTGAGGACACTGTAAACACTGTAAACTGAGGACACTGTGAATAAAGATAAGTTGGTTGCTAAGCATCCAAAATGTGATCATACGACTGCAGGGGAGGGTATGTGTGCTTTTGCAGGGTCTATCACAACTTCAAAAGGTCCATAAGCAACCAATCTTAACTCAAGGACTACCTGCAATGTTATTTGATCTCTTTAAGAATAAAGCTTTTATATCTGAACTTCCTGTATTGTACTCAATCACATGATTATAAGTGCTTGTCTACTTGGAAGTAAGCATCTACTTCCAATTAGGTTATTACTTCCAAGGCACTCTTCTGCCTTAGAAGTAATTTCCTCTGCATTTCCATATGTTGTTCCCCTCAATTGAGAAACTGGACATGAGGAAAGATTAAAATTTCATAATATTAGTGAATTATACATTTGGAGATGGTTATTAAAAGTACCACAAATTGCAAGAAGATCCAATCATTCAATCCCAGAAGACACTTCACTTGAAAGGCATTATTAACAAGCAGAAACTCACATACTTTGGGCTTTTTCTGAGAGTGAACTGCAAAAAATTGAGTATGTTTAGCAAGAATGAGGGAAGTAGGAGAAGAGTGGAAAAGGAATGGATGGGATCTGGAATATCCCTGGAAAAGTTGTGGCTTGTCATCAGGGACAGATTGAAATAGAGGGCATTTTTTCACTAGAAGTTGGACATTCAATAACATACATTAGGCTCATATTCCAGGATTACAGAATAAGACATAGTCAAACTCTATTTTCCTGAGGCCTAAGACAGATTTTGACTCTTAGAAACATACATAACAGGCAGTAGTGGGATTGAGCCAGTTCGCACCACTTTGGCAGAACCGGTAGCTAATTTTTTGTTACCCAGGCCCAGAATGGACTTACAGAAACAGCATCGACACACAGAACCAGTTGTTCACATATTTGAATCCCACCACTGATGACAGGTGCTTTTTCCAACTCTTGTTCTTCTTTCTCTTCTCCTGATAAGACTCTGCCCACAGACCATGCTATGGTTTACTGAGGAGACATTCAAGAAATATCCATTTTTAAACAACTCTATTATTACCTGTTTTGGTTGCTGCCTATAATTTTTGAGAAGAAAATGTTACTCTTTGGGAACAGAATTTGAGGTAGTTTGCTTGATTTGATTTCCCGATGATTTTCCATGCGGCTATCATAAAGTCTGAGAATAAAAGTAGATGAAGCAATTTTTTTACACTGATATTTTTCACATGAAAGCTCATCCATCAGTAGCAAGAAATCGAATCACCTCCAAGAAGAAACAAACAGGTGGCTGTATTTTGCAAAAGTAGCACGAGTACAGTTTTGTGAAAACTTTAATTAGGCAAATCTATGGTAAATAATTTTCATTAATAACAGCCAGAATTATCCATCCCCTAGGATTAGCAATAGCCCACAAACCCACAGCCACACTCTGCCAGGAATTATCTAGAACCAAAGATAAGACACAGAAGGTTTTTTAAAAAAATCAACGTAATCTACAAAATCAACTGTAATGATTGCAAACAATTCTACATAGGACAAACATCATGTCAATTAAAAACCAGGATCCATGAACACCAGCTGGCAGTCAAATGCCATGATCCCAAATCCTTAATCTCCACCCACACTGTCATCAAACAATACCAGTTTGATTGGTGCAACACTAAAATCATTGGTCACGCTACCAGCCACCGTGCTCATGAGTTCATTGAAGCCTGACAGTCCACAAGCAATTCCATCAACAGACACATTGACCTACAACCGGCCTACGAACCCCTCAGAATCCATATCAACCAAACAGTCAACCAGAGACAGCACTAACCCTCAACCAACCCATGCAATTCCCCTCACACACCAGCTATTCACTTTCCAATGGCACTAATCTGATGTAACCTCCTCATCCCAAGACCCATCACAAGCCTCTCTCTGATAACTCACACCTGACCCATCACAAGAACCTCACTTGACACACCCGCACCTAAAGCCCTTATAAACAGAACAGCACTGACACAGACACCATCTTGATGCCTTCTAGATTCCCAGTCTCACCTGACTCTAAAAGAACTTAAAAGGAATAGAAGATAAGAGGAATCTTAGCAAAGCACTATCTTCTAGCATTATATGTCTTGACATCATTGGAACTCATAGGCTTCCTGGACTGGTGGAGCTGACCAGTTGAATTTCAGGTAAAAAAGAAAATTGCTTTGTGGCCATCTAAACCACCATTTCATGAGCATCACATGCTTTCAGAATCACAACTATCCCTAGCCAAGTTTTATGTATTTATCATTTAATAAGAGCTTTTGATATGTCTCTGTGGCTTCGTCACTACCAGCAGTAGTTTTCTATGGCTAATAATTGTTTTCACAAAAGTGTGAAATGTGATTAATAGCCATCACATTTAGTAAGTTTGTATTGGTTTTTGTTCATGAATGTTGAATGATATTTAATTTCCCTCTGGGAGGAGGCTTCGTGGTATCCAAAGCAGAACATCCAGATTCAGCCATAGTTTCAATCCATACAGCATTAACCTTGTGAACTCTCAAGCTTCCTCCTTCCATTATATATTCAAGATGGACAGTATTTAATATTTAATATGTATTTGTTATGTATATATAGGGGTGTGGGTCTAAACATATGTGTATATAGTATGGTTAGGTATGTGTCATGTATGTGTTCCACTTTGAGAGTGGGCAACTAAATTTCATTTTTGATGTGTGCCGTTGTGCCCACAGTAAAAAAAAATGACAATAAATCTTATCTTATCTTATCTTATCTTGTCTCGTCTCGTCTCGTCTCGTCTCATCTCACCTCACCTCACCATCTCTCTTTAAAGTGAAGTTTAAAAATGCAATCTCATAGACATGTTTCTGGAAATAAACCCTTCTGAATAGAATGGGTGTGAGTGAACTTACCCATAGGACCATCAACACTGTTTAAATACCACTGTAATGAAATAATGTAATGCATTATGTCTTATAACAATATAATAGAGGAAGTTAAATTGAAACAAGGAAGAATTCTCGCCTTGAAGTTCTTTTACTGGTTTCATTTATCGGACCCATGACATATCCATAGGAATATTTTAATTCTGGAATAAGTGGAAAAGATGTGATCTTGTAGTTTTTCAGAATGTAATGGAAAACAATACACAGAACATTAAACAGTAACAAAGTAGGAGGCAAAAGAAATCACTGAAACATTACAGTAGTGATTAATGGGGAAAGTTGACTAGTCCAGGCCTCCTTTTGAAATTTAATATGGATCCCATTTTAGTAACAGATGTGCATGTGTGTGAAAGAAATATTTCCATTCAAACTCTCATCAATAAATTTAAAATACTTCAAACCTCACAGAACGTTAATCAGTCATCTATCTTTTGTTATTGTTATGAATGACTATAGTCAAGCTATTTAAAGCAAATGATGCATTCAGTTGTTAATTATGAGTGCCTACCGAGAGTACCTCAAATTAACTAGTTTCTCTTAATTTCTTTTCTTTCCCTAAGCAAAGGGTTACATAAAGTAAGTTTTGGAGTATACAAGAAGCCCATCTGTTAAACCAACAACAGGCTCTCTTAGAAGAAAAGACAGTCAAAATTGGGGGGAAAAGTATAAACAATATTTAAATCAAAGAAAGAAGTTTAACTTCTGAATTTTCTTACTTTAAATAGGCAGAGACTCAATCCTAAATCCAATCAAGATTTTGAGTGGAATAAATTAACAGGACCTACAATGTCTTATTTTTTCCCCCCTAACCACCTTCCAATGAGAATCAAAAATAAAGATTTTAAATGGAGTAATCTAACAAGACAACATATTAACACTGAAATGATTTTGAGTTGTTTTAATTTGCGATTGTTTAGCCTTCACTCTATTGCTAATGCCTATTTGTTGTTTGACACATAATAGCTGCTGACATTATTAATTTAGCTGCTTTGAATTTATCACCTTCTCCAGTATTCATGCTGCTCAGTTTGACATGTATTATTATTTAAGAACAATGATAATTTAAATATACAAGTCTTATCTTTATTATTCTATATGCAAAGCATTTCGGGATGTCAGTCAACAGAAAAGTATCAAGGAAAGGCTTTAGAAAAAGGATGTTAAAATAGAAATGAAACACTTACTTGTTTTTAAAGTGAGTTGGAAGAATAAATGTATTTTTATGGATGCCTGGTTTTGACAAAATCACTTGGCATCCAAGCAATTCCCTAGCATTGAGTGAATTCCCCGAGCTGTTTTTGAAATTGGTTTGACCATTTCAACCATATCCTAACCTAAAAATAAATCAAAAGAACATTTTTAAACAGCTTAAAATTATTAGAAAAGTAAAGTGACTATGAAAACAAGCAGCATTTCCAAAAAGCCTCTTTTGAAGTTGTGGCTAAAATGAAGTGTGAGATATGTATGTTATCTATCCCATTTAAATGAGCAGAACAACAGATGAGACAAGTAAGGATAATGAAATAATGTCCCCAACTATCCCCACTTTTTAAATTGTTGTTTTAATCAATTATTTGTTTTTAACCATTCTAAACTTAGAATTAGCCATAGATATTGAAATAGTAAAATTAAAATAATAATAAATAAATAGGTCACACTCTGGGTTGATCATAAAACATATCCTAAAGTAACCAACTCTTGTGATCAATAATTCATCTAGAAGTTAGACTTAAAAATTAAAATAAAGCACACATAAATGTATGTTTATAGCAGATTGCATAGCCAGCAATTTTCATTTTAAAACTGACTTGTTCATGAGACAAATATACAATAACTACAGAATATCACATTAAAAATGGCTTTTAAATTGAATATGCAAGTAAATCTTGTATTTCTACAGACTAGAATTGAGATTGCTGTGAATATTAACATTTTCTCTCTAGGCAACCATTTCCTTCCCAAGGCAGAATGCAGAATTTGTGACATGACCTGAGAATAAATATGTGTAAGGGGTAAGATGATGTAACTGTTGCAGAGAAGTGCAACCCCATTGCTATTTATACTCTACAGTATGCTTGCTCTTAAAAAAACACCCACAATCTTTATTTTATATTAAAAACTAGACAACCTGCTGAGTCATCCTTTTAGAGATATCTAAACAGAGAAATGGAATGACCACAGGAAGATTCTTATTGTTTTAAAATTAAAGAAGAAAACATCATTTTATTAATGAAGACATATATAGATGCTTTTCATTTATCAAAGGACACTTTTGATGGTTGATTTGTGGTTAATCTGCCATTCTTTAAGTATACTCTAAGAGTTTCACTTCTTTTTCCTCAGTTTAAAGGGATATACAGCTGACCATGCCAGAATACTGATTTTTCCAGATAAAAACTGATTTCTCCATGGTTTATCCTTGTGCTTTATGTATAGTGAAGATGGGATATAAATACATGTGCTTGTTTGTGTGCCAGAGAATAGGCACATAAGGCAATAAAATATCCAAACTTTTCTTCATGGACCTTAAAGATGTTTCTCTTTTAAGAGGCACATGATGAGTCAATTCCTTGCTGCTGGGTGGGGAAGGGAGCAAGAGATTGTGAGAGTGGCAGGGAAACTGTCATGGAATGTTCAGGGTGAGCATCATGTGACCACAGCAGCAGCCTGAAATAATTTCCCCCAATTTTATTCCCTCTGGTATCATGGATCTCGAATATTGGAGTCCTTCTGTATGTTATTTAAGGTACCTCATTTAAGGTACCTTGGTTCAAAAACTTTTTGATACACTGTTTTGCACAGTTAAAGGTCATGATGAGATTTTCGGCAATATATAAAGATTATATATATGTTAGCAGAAAGAGCAAAAAAAGGTCATAATCTAGATTAACTGTTCTCTATAATTCAAGAGAACAAAATGTTGTTTTTTTTCTGTTCAGAGACATGTATTTCAGTTTAAGTGGCATGCCAAACAGTAACATATGCACAAATTGCAATGACATCAAAATGAGGACTTATGGGAGGAAATCCTACAAATTATTATATTATATTTATATTTATATTATTATTATGTTATATTATATTATATTTATTATATTATATTATATTATATTATATTATATTATATTATATTATATTATATTATTATATTATATTTATTATATTATATTATATTATATTATATTATATTATATTATATTATATTATATTATATTATATTATTATATTATATTATATTATATTATATTATATTATATTATATTATATTATATTATATTATATTTATTATATTATATTATATTATATTATATTATATTATATTATATTATATTAATTATATTATATTTTATTATATTATTATATTATATTTTATTATATTATATTATATTATTATATTATATTATATTATTATATTATATTATATTATATTATTATTATATTATATTATTATATTATATTATATTATATTATATTATATTATATTATATTATATTATATTATATTATATTATATTATATTATATTATATTATATTATATTATATTATATTATATTATATTATATTATATTATATTATATTATATTATATTATATTGTCATTTGCCCTTTGAATCCCTCACAAACACCCATGATTGGAGCCAAGACTATTCTATTTTCACTTATTTTTAATGAAAATTAAGTCGAATTAACATGTATTACCCTCATGGCCAAGAATGTTCATGTTCTAAGTATTGAAATTGCAAATTAATATCTACCGGTGTTTGAGTTTCCGGTAGCGCTGCCGCGCCAAATGGCGGCATTTCAAAGCCGCCCGATCCTGGGAAGCGTCAAAGCGCCCGGAGGCAGCGAAAATCAGCTGCTCCGTGGTGCTGGAGCTTCTCCCTCGGGAGAAGAGGGAGAGGCGAGCCTGCCTGGGTAGAGGTAGAGCTCCCCTGTGGGTTCTCCCAAGTAGTTTGGGGGATAACAGGGTGAGCCCCCTCGGAGCCCAGGCTTTCTCCTCTCTCAGGACGTCTTCGCTCCAAAAGGAGCGGAACCAGACGCGACAACTGCACCTGCGGCTTAGATGGGACTGTGAGTATTTTGTTCTTTGAGAAGCAGGCAGAGCAAAGCAGGAAGATCTGAATTTTCAAGTTGGATTATAACTTTAACTCAGCTTCATTATCTTCTTCAAGTTTCAAGCTTGAAATGGAGTAAAAATGGCGCTGGAATGTTTCTTTCCTGTGAGAAGTGAAAACTGTTATATTTGGCAATAATGCAAGAGATACAATCTGCAACTGACTTTACCCAGCATCGGATTTTGTTTATTTGAAAGCCTGTTATCGAAGGTTAAGAACTTTGTGAGAATTTTTATTTTTTCTTCCCTTTTTCTTTTTTTTTCCTTTTTCCTTTTTCTTTTTTTTCTCTCTGAACTTTGAAAGAGGAAATCGAAACTTAAGAGATGGCTGCGAGATGTGGGGGAGGGCTTCCAATCTTTAAACCTACAGTACAACCATCCTCCCCCCCACCTCCTGCATTTACACTGACAGATATTCAGCGAGTTGTGACACAAGTTTTCCAGCAGGAAATGAAGGAAATAAGGGAAGAATTTGTTAATCGAAATAACCAGATGAGGGAAGATATAGTGCTTGCACTTCAGGGTCTGGCCGTACATATAGATCGCCTGGATGACCGTGTGGACTCAGCTATGGAGCATGTGGAGAATTTGGAAAATAAAATTATTGATGCTGAACAGAAGATTGACAGAGTAGAGGCTAAGATTGACAGAATAGAAGACGAGCTTACCATATTAGAATATAAGAATATGGAGTTTGCTTTGCGTATTAGAGGCCTCAAAGAGAATCCTAAAGAAGACTTGGAATGGGAAGTGGCACGAGCAGTGGCTCCTGTTTTGAAATGTGAACCTGAAGAATTACTTAAAGAAATGGATAAGACATTCAGGGTTAACTCCTGGATTGCTAGACAAAAAAATTTACCTAGAGATGTAGTGATTTATTTTTCCAGGAGACTAACCAGAAATTCTATTATCCAGGCTTTTTATCGGGAAAAAATTCAAATTGCAGGCCAAGATATTATGATTTTAAAGGAGATACCTCAAAAAATTCTTAGAAAACGGAAAGATTTTGCTTTTCTGTCTGATGAGCTTAAGAAGCGACAAATCCAGTTCAGAATCGAACTGGATTATAAATTTGTTATTATGATGAGGGACTGGAATGGAGTTTTGGTGCTGTTTGACAAGAAGAGATCCTCTAAAAACTTTATTTGAAGCAAAAGCTGGAATTATGGCGGGAAAGGAATATGAGAGACAGACTTATTCTTAATCTTTTGTTATAAATATGCATAGGTACCTTGATAGAAAAGGTTTGGGATGTTAGTCTTATTTTGAATCTATTGGATAATGGGGTATTATTGTAGATTGTGATGTTAAAGAAACTAATTTGAATCTTTTGTTATAAATATGCATAGGTACCTTGATAGAAATGGTTTGAATAGGAGAGACAGACTGGTTTTTACAGAAAATACATGAAAGAATTTTGTTATAAATATGCATAGGTACCTTGATAGAAAAGGTTTGGGATGTTAGTCTTATTTTGAATCTATTGGATAATGGGGTATTATTGTAGATTGTGATGTTAAAGAAATTAATTTGATGTTGAATATAAAAAGGATAGTTTGTTTATTATAGAAGAATGGGTGTCTAAAGTTTTGAATCTTGCAGAGATGTCTAAGATTTTTTGTGTATTTGATCATCCAGAGGAAATATATGTTTCAGTTTGGAGGAGATGGATAGATTATATTTAGAACAAATATGGGATTAAAAAGTTCCATTTAGCTTATGAGTAGATGTTAGCGGGATATTGTTATTGGTACTTTGATTGTAGTTATGTTAAAGGGGAGTTAAAGCACATTATGAACTTGGTTAATTGTATATTTGCATAATTTTTATTTAGAATATGATTATTATAACTATAATCCTGTATTTAGCTCTGGGAAGTGGGGGGGAAGTGGGGGGTTTTGGGGTGGGGGGGATTTGGGGGTAAAACTTTGTTTTTGTAAAACTTTTCAATAAAAAAAAAATCTACCGGTGTTTAAAATTATTGGGTGTGGCATCTAAGACATGCATTTTGGAAAATCTCATTCTATACAAGGAGAAGAAAATTTCCAGAATACAGTATGTACCTTAAGATGTTTCATTTTCAATCCTAACACATAATATGGGCAGCTTCTTCACTCAATTTATCTAATACTGCTGGTAACATGTTATCACTCATAAACCCAGTAACTCACTTTAGCACTTATTAAACTGCTTATTATCTACATCATTTTCTACTTGCATTTTTACGTGCTTTCGAACTGCTAGATTGGCAGAAGCTGGGACGAGTAACAGGCGCTCACTCTGTTACGCGGCACTCGGGATTCGACCCGCCAAACTGCCGGACCTTCTGATCGACAAGCTCAGCGTCCTAACCCACTGAGCCACCGCGTCCCCATATATATATATATATATGTTTTCTGAGGTTTTCACGGGTGTTTGTATGTGGATGTTTGGTCATTCGGGTTTTTTCGGTTTCGCGGGTGTTTGTATGTGGATGTTTGGTCATTCGAGTTTTTCCCCCGCGTAGAACTAAAGGTGTAGGAGCAACGTTTCGACGAAATCCCATCCGTCATCATCAGGCTAGTGGCTTCAGCTTCCTTCTTCTGGGAGAAGCATGTGGCTGTTTGTTCCTCTTTTTTTTTTAAACTGCCAGAGGGGGTGTGTTCTGTGGGTGGAGGTGTGCTCTGATTGGGTGGGGATTAAGTGTGTTCTGATTGGGTGGGAGTGTGTTTTGAATGGTGGGTGTGTTCTGATTGGGTGGGGGTGTGTTTTGAGTGGATGGGCTGGTCTCAGCTCACACTTAATCCCCACCCAATTAGAGCACACCTCCACCCACAGAACACACCCCCTCTGGCAGTTTAAAAAAAAAAAAGAGGAACAAACAGCCACATGCTTCTCCCAGAAGAAGGAAGCTGAAGCCACTAGCCTGATGATGACGGATGGGATTTCGTCGCAACGTTGCTCCTACACCTTTAGTTCTACGCGGGGAAAAACCAAAACCCGAATGACCAAACATCCATCCATCCATATATATATATATATATATATATATATATATATATATATATATATATATATATATATATATATATATATATATATATATATATATATATATTTGTTTTCTGAGGTTTTCGCGGGTGTTTGTATGTGGATCTTTGGTCATTCGGGTTTTTCCCCACGTAGAATTGAAGGTGTAAGAGCAACATTTCGACGGAATCCCATCCGTCATCCTCAGGCTGGTGGCTTTAGCTTCCTTCTTCTGGGAGAAGCACATATATATATATATATATATATATATATATATATATATATATATATATATATATATATATATGTCAAATGCTTGTTAACTAATTTAGGTTACCTTGCTAGGCCCCAAACATGGGACAAATCTTTATTTCCTGTTTCAGCCTAACCTGAAGGCCATCGACAGGCAGTAGTCACACCGGTGACAGCTCATATTTGTGTAATTTTTTAAAATTGCTAATAAAGAATTAAGGGATATATATATGTAGATCTTTGGTCATTTAGGTTTTTTCCCACGTAGAATTGAAGGTATAAGAGCAACGTTTCGACGAAATCTCATCCGTCATCCTCAGGCTGGTGGCTTCAGCTTCGTTCTTCTGGGAGAAGTGTGTGGTAGTGGCTGTTTGTTCCTCTTTTTTAAACTGCCAGAGGGGGTGTGTTCTGTGGGTAGAGGTGTGCTCTGATTGGGTGGGGTGTTGGCTGTGTTCTGATTGGGTGGGAGTGTGTTTTGACTGGGGGCTGTGTTCTGATTGGATGTGTTTTGAGTGGATGGGCTGATCTCAGCTGCCAGCCTTAGACCTGAACTGGTGAGTTGTGCTGCTTTTGTTCGGCTCCGTGTTTGTGGTGGTGCCATGTTTTTATAGTGGGTGTCAGTTTGCTTATTGTGTGGTTTGAAGGGGTTTAAAGTGGCTGATGTTGCAGCTGTAGTTAGGTTTCTGTTTTGTGGTTGTGTGTCGTTATCGTTGTGGGTTCGGATTTGCTTTTTGAATGGTTGTGTGGTGGTGATGTCATGTGATGTTATCATGAGTTTGGGTCTGGTATCATTCTTGGTGGTTGGGACCCGTCTGTCAATCAAGGCGAGTTTCCAAATGGCTGGTAGGTGAGAGGTATCATCTCGTTTGTTCATGCTGTGGGGGCGTTTTTCTATCTCAATGGCTTCTCTGATTATTCTGTTGTTAAAATGTTCAATTTTGGCGATAGTTTTGGTTTTTTTAAAATCAATTTCATTTCCCGTGGCTTTAAAGTGTTGGAACAGGGATGAAGTTTGTTCTCCCTTTCTGAGTGAGTTCCTGTGCTCTTCAATACGTGCACTTATTCTTCTGTTGGTCTATCCGATGTATGTGGTGGGGCAGGTGGTGCATGGGATTTCGTATACTCCTTGGTTTTCTAACCCAATTATGTCTTTGGGGTTTCTTAGGATGGTGGATATTTTTCTGTCTACCATAAAAAAACACATAGAAACCGCTATCTGAATGCACTCTCACACCACCACCCAGCACAGATCAACTCCGTAGCCAAGACACTCATCTCCAGAACAAAACACCTAGCTGATGAACAACACCTAAAAACCGAACTACACACTCTCACTAATGTACTAACAGCCAATGGATTCCAAAGAAACATGATTACCAATTTAATCCGAAGAGAGACACCCACAAATACCCAAGACAGAGAACAAGAAAATGGCAAAGCCCTCCTCCCATACTTAAAAGGGACCACAGACAGAATCAGCAAGATCCTCCAAAAACACAACATCAAAACAGCATTCTACACAGACAGAAAAATATCCACCATCCTGAACAAACGAGATGATACCTCTCGCCTACCAGCCATTTGGAAACCTGCCTTGATTGACAGACGAGTCCCAACCACCAAGAATGATAACAGACCCAAACTCATGATAACATCACATAACATCACCACCACACAACCATTCAAAAAGCAAATCCGAACCCACAACGATAACGACACACAACCACAAAACAGAAACCTAACTACAGCTGCAACATCAGCCACTTTAAACCCCTCCAAACCACACGATAAGCAAACTGACACCCACTATAAAAACATGGCACCACCACAAACACGGAGCCGAACAAAAGCAGCACAACTCACCAGTTCAGGTCTAAGGCTGGCAGCTGAGACCAGCCCATCCACTCAAAACACATCCAATCAGAACACAGCCCCCAGTCAAAACACACTCCCACCCAATCAGAACACAGCTAACCCCCCACCCAATCAGAGCACACCTCCACCCACAGAACACACCCCCTCTGGCAGTTTAAAAAAGAGGAACAAACAGCCACATGCTTCTCCCAGAAGAAGGAAGCTGAAGCCACCAGCCTGATGATGACGGATGGGATTCCGTCGAAACGTTGCGCCTACACCTTTAGTTCTACGCGGGGAAAAATTTGAATGACCAAAGATCCATATATATATGGATATATATAGGTCAATAGGGAAGCTAGATTCATTTACTAACTTATCAACTGCAGTGATTCACCTAACTCCTGTGGGAAGAAAGGTCGTAAAATGGGGCAAAAGTCTCTTAACAAATGTTTCACTTAACAACAGAAATTTTGGGCTCAATTGTGGCTGTACATCAAGGACTACCTGTATATATATTTGAGCAATATATACTGTGTGTGTGTGTGTGTGTGTGTGCAAATATTGAATATACCATCTTATTTATATCTGTTTATCTTTTTTAAATACAGGTAGTCCTTGATGTACAGCCACAATTGATCCCAAAATTTCTGTTGTTAAGTGAAACATTTGTTAAGAGACTTTTGCCCCATTTTACGACCTTTCTTCCCACAGGAGTTAGGTGAATCACTGCAGTTGATAAGTTAGTAAATGAATCTAGCTTCCCTATTGACCTTGCTTGTCAGAAGGTCACAAAAAGGAGATCACATTTCCTTGGGATATAGCAATGGTCATAAATATGAACCAGTTGCCCAGCATCTGAACTTTGATTACATGATCATGGGGATGCTGCAAAGGTCGTAACTGTTAAAAATGGTCATAGGTCACATTTTTCAGTGTCATTGTAACTTTGAACAGTCACTAAATGAACTGTTGTAAGTCAAGCATTACCTGTAAAACAGACATGTCAAACACAAGGCCCGGGGGCCAGATCCGGCCCGTAAAGTGGTTTCATGCGGCCCGTGAAGCCATCCTGGAAACAGTGAGGGAACGGCCCCCACTGCCTTGGCCCTGGCCCAGAGACCCTCCTTCTGCCAGAGACCCTCAGATCTGTCCCACTCCTGCCCAGGCCCCCATAGGCACCCTTGATGCGAACGATGTAGAGCTGGCCATGCCCACCCAGTAGGCCATACGCACTTTGGCCACGCCCACCCAGTAGGCCATGACCACCCTGGCCACGCCCCCTCAGCCTCCTGAGGGCAAACGCAATGCTGATGCGTCCCTCAATGAAATTGAGTTTGACACCCCTGCTGTAAAATGTAACATATGATCTCTGATTCTTAACAAAGGCATACTATTTCTCCAGAACTTTCTGCTTTCTCTTATGAATCACTGCACTAAAATTATTCTAATACTAGTATCTTGCCTAGGAAGGTTCAAATGTCCTGTGATATATATGAGTCTTTGTTCAAGATTTTTTTTTAAATTCTTTCTATGCAGATACTGATATGTGAGGATAGGAATAGGTAGCAACTCATAACAAATTGTTTCCAAACTATATAAAGGTGAAAACAACCAACAATCAGAGTTAAACAATTGAACAATAAAAGTTGAAGATTACGTACTTTATTTTTGTGAATCCTGATACGTGAATGGTGCTTTGATGCTGCAATTCATAAATATAGTATTGCAATATTCAACATGTTAAAACTGTGTCAGAATTAGTTTAAAATGCATATTTTAAGAAAGCAGGTTGAAGATTATTTACATGCTTTTACACATTAAAAATAGCCTCAATTCAATGTAGAAATGGGATCAAACTAATTGAAAAAGTCAGCTGTCTTCTGTGTTTTGGTGTGGTTCATCCCATGACCCATATATTACATGGGTGGATAATCTGCAATCCAATTTGCAGTTTTCAAGGCAACTTCAGTCTTCTGGCTAAAATGAATTGTTTCTTTCTTGACTACTTGTTATGTGAGGGAGGAATGAGAGTGAAATGAGTATGAAAGGAAAGAAATGAAAAGGAAAGAGTTTCAGAAAAGATTGGCAGTTCCAATCCCTTTGGATTTTCTGGATCCACTTACCACTGGTGTGATACTTTTGCCAGAAATAGTCCTTTGATAGGAAAATTCATGTACATCAACTCAATTGCCTAGAGGAAAGGTAGAAGGATATATCACCATTCACAGTTAATCTACTGAGGACTTTCCTGGTCAGACTGGACCTTTTTATACTTGAATTCATGAAGAAGACATGTTAGGCAACAAGGTTTTTCAAAAATGATTTGACCTGCCTCCTTCCTAAAGCTGAGAGAGAGAAACCGACTCATGATTTTGTGCCTAAGGAGGGACTAGAACTCACAGTCTCCTAGATGAGTGCCTTAACCACTACACCAAGCTAGCTCTATTAGTCAGAAACTGACACAAGACCAACCTGCTGGTTTTGGGCCTAAAGTGGGACTAGAACTCCCACTTATAGCCAGGTGCCTTGACCACTACACCAAGTTGGCTCTATTAGTCACATTAGCAAAATGAAAATCAAAAAAGGCCAAGACTCTGGAGCCTCTACTAGGACACTTACAATATTTGGAGAATGTTGGATGGGGAAGGTGTTGGAGGTTTTTTTCTTTTAAGAAGCTAAGTAAGAAAGGGGAATTATTCTTAGCGTGGAACAAGTACTGTAGATACAAACTGTGTTTTGTTTTTTTTCTCTTGTGATGCTAGTGGCAGGAGGTTCAAGGCAATGGGGGCAAAGTCCTTTTTCACTCAGCATTACACAGTTGAAGACTTGAAACTGCTACCAGAATTTGTAGTGATTGATATTCTTAGGAATTAGGATATATGTAAACTAACTGGAATGGCTATGCATTTCTTCTAGTACTACAAAACACAAGCAGAAGGGTGCTACTGTGTTACATTTTTTAAAATTTAAGTGTCCCATGGATATCCATTTGATCATTAAGAGAACAAAATAATAGAGTTGGGAGGAACCTTGGAGGACTTCTAATTCAAACCACTGCTCAAGCAGAAAACTCTATACTATTGCAGACAAATGGTTGTCCAATCTCTTCTTAAAAACGTTTAGTGTTGGAGCACCCACAACTTCTGGAGACAAGTCATTCCACTGATTAATTGTTCTAACTGTTAGGAAATTTCTCCATAGTTCTAGGTTACTTCTCTCCTTGATTAGTTTTCATCCATTGCTTCTTGTCCTGACTTCAGGTGCTTTGAAGAATAGGTTGACCCCCTCCTCTTTGTGACAGACCCTTTGATATTGGAACACTGCTTTCATATTACCTCTAGTCAGTGCTTTTTTTCTAAAAAAAAAAAAAAGGCACCGAAACTCTCATCTTCTTAATGTGGCATGGGTGTGGTCTACTGTGTGGGCGTGGCCAGCTCAATGTCACTTGTGTCAGAGGCACTTGTTCAGAGCTGGGCAGAACTGGAACAAATCTGAGGGTCTCTGGTGGAGGGCGGATGGGACCAGGGTGATGACTGGGTCATGGTCCACTGGAGGAGCCTCACTGATATTAAAGGGGGTGGGGGAAGACATGGTTTTAAGTGGGTGCGGGAGAGATATTAAAGGGGTGGGGGAAGACATGATATTAAGGGGGGTGGGAAAAGAGATATTAAAGGGGGTGGGGGAAGACATATTAAATGGGGTGGGAAAAGACATGATATTAAAGGGGTAGGGAGAGATATTAAAGGGGTGGGGAAGACATATTAAAGAGTGTGGGGAAATGTCTGTGTGTGTGAGAGAGAGACAGAGAGAGAGAGATCCCTGTTATGTATTGGGCTCAATTGTAGCATCACATGGTAAGCTGGAGCAGCTAACGGCTCTCCAGCAACCCAGACTCCAGGTCTCCAGTGCTGCTATTGGCTGCCCCTAGGTGGCAATGGTTGCTTTATAAACCCATTGGCTGCCGCCTAGGGGCCTGGCTATAAATTGCTGCAAGCTGCAGCCCAATTCTCAGTTCAGATCCTGCTGAACTCACTTGCCTGGTCTTCTTTCCTGCACGAAGAACCCGCTACATAACACTGGTGATTAAGGTGGGAACCTGCTTCCCAAAAAAGAGCTGAAGTCCACTAGGGGAGAGGCAGCTCATGCCTGGAGGGAAAAGGCATTTCCCCCCCTACGGTCAGCTAGCAAGCCACACTAGCAACCACGTGCTCAGTGGATTCATTCTCTGGGCCTTGGGAAGCAGAATTGAAAACCGCAAGAACCAGCCGAAGACAGAATGCCGAAGGATGGAAGACTTCATGAATTCGACGTCAAGCACCCAGAGGGATAGCCTTCCTACTTGTGCCAGGTAGAAAACTACCTCCGGGCAAACCAAATTGCAGAAGATGGGCTGAAGGCCGCCACGCTGTTCTGCATGTGTGGCCCAGCCACCTTCGACCTGGCCAAAAACCTCTTCGCTTCGACACCGCTAGAGTCTATTTCCTACGTGGACCTCAAGAAGAAGCTGGGAGAACATTTTCAGCCAAAGATGTCAGAGATTGCCTGGCGCTTCACATTTGATCAGCGAGTGCAGCAACCTGGTGAAACAGCATCAGAATTCATCGAGGCCTTGAGGCAGGCTGCACGCCTCTGCAAATTTTCAAACCTTGAAGAGCGACTTCAAGACCAGCTCGTCTGCAGCCTGCGGAACCGAACGCTCCAACAAAGACTTTTTGCCAGACTGAACCTAACATTCTCAGAAGCAAAAGATAAAGTTATGACAGACGAAGCCACCGGGGGTGCAGTCCAAATGGTCCAGCCCGCCAAGACAATGAAACATGAAGAAACAGTCCACCATGAGAATGCCAAATGCTTAGAGGAATCTTTGGAGGAAGAAGATCCTGAAGTCAACAAGCTTCACAAGCAAACCAACATGCAGCAATGCAGCAGCAAACAGCAATAGAACATTTACAAGGTTGTTCTCTTACCTAGATGTAAAGGGTGCGGTGGCAACCATTTTTGCGCCGACTGCAGATTCCGGTCAGCTACATGCAGGGCCTGTGGCAAAACAGGCCACATCACAGTGGTTTGCAGAGCTTGCCAGAGGGGATGGCCACCCAAACACCAGTCAGAAGACCCGACCACGAGAGATACCGGGACCCAGGGTTCATTCAGTGTGGGTTTGTAGAAGCCGTAGAAGCATATGCCGCACAGGGGCCTGACGCCCCCTAAAACCTAAACTCAAACTGCAGGTAGAGTTACAAGGAGTCCCTTGTAAAATGGAGTTGGACTCTGGCTCTGCTGTTATTTCATGTGCAGGCGCAGTAATAAATGGGCCAAGCTGAGTCCCTCAGACATAATCTTAACTGACTTTCAAAATGCTCAAGTCAAAGTTAAGGGAGAAGCCACCTTGGCTGTAAAATTTAAGGGGATTTATGGGCACCTGGATGTCATAGTAGTAGGGGACCAGAGAACGAGTCTCGTAGGACTCGATTGGTTTGATGCCTTAGGCATTCAGATAACTGACATCAACCGGACACAAGCTGCAAACCTTTTGTCAGTTTGCAAGGACTTTGCAGACATTTTTGATTCAGCCCTTGGAACATACACAGGCCCACCTATCTCATTCAAGCTAGACCCCAACGTAGTCCCCATTAGGGTTAAGCCACGAAGGGTCCCTTTTGCCCTCAAATATAAAATTGACTCAGAAATAGACAAGCTTGTAGAACAGGGCGTTTTACAACCTGTTGATGGTGGGGAGTGGGAAACTCCTATAGTCACCCCACTTAAGGCCAACGGGGAAATTAGGATATGTGCAGACTATAAATGTACAATCAATAAAACCCTTAAGCAACACACTTACCCTGTCCCTGTGATCAACCACATTTTAGCTTCCTTGCAAGGAGGTACTATTTTCGCTAAATTAGATTTAGCACAGGCCTATCAGCAATTACCATTTGATGAGGCCACAGCCACGGCTCAGACAATTGTGTCTCACAGGGGGGCTTTTAAAGTTAAGTGTTTACAATTCGGAGTCAGCATGGCCCCAGGCATTTTCCAGGGGATCGTGGAACGCACACTTAAAGGCATTCAGGGCATCTGCCCTTATTTTGATGATATTCTTATTGCTGAGGAATCTACAGAAGTGTTAGCCAGCAGGCTCAGGACTGTCCTACAGAGGCTTCGCAAAGCAGGCCTCAAATTAAAAAAGAGCAAATGTAGTATTGGGATCACTTCAACAGAATTTCTGGGATTTTGAATTGATGCTAATGGTATTCACCCTGCTGAATCCAAAGTGAAGGCCATTAAAATGACTCCCAGTCCTAAATCCAAAGGACAGTTATAAGCATCAACTTCTACCATGTCTTTCTGCCTAACAAGGCCGCATTGGCAGAGCCTCTTCACAGGCTCTTAGATAAGAAAGCTCCATGGAAATGGACCAGCATTCATGAAAAAAGCTTCCAGGACTTAAAGGCACTGTTGTCAGTTAAATCCACTGTAACTCATTTTAGGGAGTCTAAACCAGTCTCTTTGCCACACATGGGTTGCCAGATGTCTTAGTTTCAGACAATGGAGCTCAATTCAGGCCTTCCTAAGAGCAAATCTTATCAGGCATGCAACATCTGCCACTTTTCACCCGTCCTCTAATGGTCAAGCTGAACGAATGGTGAGGACCATGAAGGAATCACTCAAACGCATCGTAACAGGTGACTGGCATCACAGACTGGCAGATCCTTTACTCTGCCAACATTCTATGCCCTGCACTGCTACAGGCAAAAGTCCTGCAGACCTTCGTTAGGGGAGGCGACTGATCACTAAACTGGACAGGTTGAATCCAGATAGAGTGGCAGCAGAAGCCTCTCCACCAAAACCCCCAAGGGGGCTGCAAGGGGGCGATTGGGTATGGGCCAGAAACTATGGACATGGGAATCTGTGGGTTCCTGGTAAAATTACCAAATCATCTGGTTCCCTTTCTTATGAAGTGGGGCTGGAGGGAGGGCCAGTTGTCAGACGCCACATTGATCAACTCAGAAAATGGTTTCCAGAATGGCCACTAAGTGATGACTGCATCGTAAGTCTCTCCCAAAGTCCCCAAGCTTGCAGCCAAGCCAGCCCATACATGGACTCTCAAGACTCTTCCTTCTTAAGCAATGAGGAACTGGGCATAGAGGAGGGGAGTCCAGAAGTGCAACATGGATCCCCTGAAGGAGCAAGTCAACCAGACTTTAACAACCACTGTGCCAACTCTGCTGATCCATCTGACTCTGGGGTGTGCCAACCTGGAGATGCCAGCCAGAGAGCATCCAATTCCTTTTACTCAGGTGTATCAAAGGACAATGGTCTACCTGGTCCACTGGGTAAGCTGGTAAACCACAAAGTGACTGGAACCCCGAGGCGTTCCACAAGGGTACGCAAGCCTCCTTCTTACCTTGCTGATTACATTGTAAAATAAAGAAACTGTAATGTTGTCTGTTCTGTAATTTGTCACTGTACTGAACAATACTGGAGCTATGATGTTAACTGTCTAGTGTGCTGTCAATGAAAACCTATTCATTCAGATACTATGATGTTAACTGTCAAGTGTATTGCCAATGAAGCCTATTCATTCAGATACTATGAGGTTAACCCTTGTAACTTGTATTATGTTTTTCTAAGGTTGATATGATGTTAAGTCTTGTACTTGTATTGTTTGCCAATTATTTAATTTAATTTAATTTAATATTTGCATTTGTATACCGCCCTTTCCCTGAGGACTCAGGGCGGTTTACAGGGAATTAAAAATCAAAACATACAAAAGTTAAAACCAATTTAAAAAGCATTAAATTCACCCTGTATATTAAAACCCCAGTTAAAATTTTCTCCTCAGCCTGGGCCCGAGAGCTCAAAGAGCCAGGTCTTCAGGCCCCGGCGGAATGATCGGAGGTCGGGAGCAGTCCTCAGCTCTACCGGCAGCTGGTTCCAGAGGGCAGGCGCTCCCACTGAGAAGGCCCTATCCCTGGGTGTCACCCGCCGGCAATCTCTCACCGGCGGAACCCTGAGCAGACCCTCCCTGTGGGAGCGCACTGGGCAAAGGGCGTTTGATGCCGGCAGCAGGTGTTCCCTCAAATAACCCAGACCCAGGCCATGTAGGGCTTTATAGGTGATAACCAGCACCTTGAATTTCACCCGGAGGGCAACCGGAAGCCAATGCAGCTCGCGGAGTAGAGGTGTTACATGGGAGTATCGGGAAACCCCCATTACAACTCGCGCGGCCGCATTCTGCACCATTGCTATGATGTTTGTCTGATCTAAGAGGGGAGGGGTGTTATGTATTGGGCTCAATTGTAGCATCACGTGGTAAGCTGGAGCAGCTAACGGCTCTCCAGGAACCCAGACTCCAGGTCTCCAGTGCTGCTATTGGCTGCCCCTAGGCGGCAATGGTTGCTTTAAATCCATTGGCTGCCACCTAGGGGCCTGGCTATAAATTGCTGCAAGCTGCAGCTCAATTCTCAGTTCAGATCCTGCAAGCAATAAACCATGAGCTTTGCTGAACTCACTTGCCTCATCTTCTTTCCTGCATGAAGAACCCGCTACATAACAATCCCCTTTTTGCTTAGTTTGCAATGCTTTCCTTTCCCCACACTTTTGCTTCCCTGCTGGTTCAATCTCTCTTTCTCTCCGCCTCTTCTGCCACCCAGATCTACAGCTGCAGAGCAATTTAGCTTCCCCCCCCCCCCATGGCTGATCTGGGCAGCAGAAGCATTTTTGAAACCTCTGGAGCTCGCATCCATGGCCATGGGGCGATTTTACAATGCTCCAGTGGCCTGATCTGGGCTTCAGAGGCCTGCAAAATGCTTCTGCTGCCCAAATCGGCCAGGAGAGGGGCAGCAACATCATTCTGCAGCCCTAGATCTGGGCAGCAGAGGCATTTTGCAACACCCGGATTGGGCCACTGGAGCATTGTAAAATTGCCCCACAGCCATGGATGCGAGCTCCAGAAGCTTCAAAAATTCTTCTGATGCCCAGATCAGCTGGGGGGTGGGGAGTGAAATTGCTCTGCAGCCCTAGAATGAGCGAGTTTAGAGTTTGGGAAAGTGAGCAGGGTCTTAACATAAAAGGCTGGTTCTGCTTTCAAAAATAGAGAAAGGAGGGAAGATTATTGGACTCCTTGCATCATTCCTGCTTGAAGCCATCCTTTGTAACAACCCTATCCAACGCTACCCAACATTTCAAATATGTGTGCACTGAGAGGATAAGACACCAGTCCTGCACATCTATATCTAGGAATAAATCTCATTAAACACATGAGGCTGTGAAACACAGAAAGGAAACACACACACACACACACACACACACACACACACACACACACACAGAGCTTCCAATCTTGTGAGCAATTCCAACAGCTAAACTAGCCTGAGAGAAATTCCAAATCACCTCACCTTCTCAAACTCCAAACCCGCACATCCTACTTCCCTCACTTGCCTTTTCCAACTCCGAATTTGCGCGTCCTACTTCCCTTGCTTGCCTTGACATGTGCTCGCCAGTCCACTCCTGTGCAAACTCTCTCACTGACAGTGCCAAAGCGTCAGTCACCATCAGATGCCCACCTTCTCAAACTCCAAATTCACATATCCTACTTTCCTCGCTCGCCTTCTCCAACTCCAAACTTGCACGTTGTAGTTTGGAGTTTGGGAAAGCGAGCAAGGAAAGTAGGATGCATGAGTTTGGAAGGAGTAGCACAGCTTGCATAAAAGCTCTTTTTTGTGTGCAAAAAAAAGGTGCCAGAACGCCGTTCTGAGCGTTCTATGAGAAAAAAAGCCCTGCCTCTAGTCCTTCTTTTCATTATGCTAGACATACCCAATTCCTGCAACCGTTCTTTGTATGTTTTATCCTACAGTCCCTTAATCATCGTTGTTGGTTTTCTCTGCCCTCTTTCTAGAGTCTCAATATCTTTTTTATATACTGGATGCAATATTCTAAGTGTGGTCTTACCAAATCATTATAAAATGGTATTAGCACTTCATGTGATCTTGATTCTATCCCCTCTATTAGGTAAACATGACCCTAAAATAGGTATGATAATTAAGAGAGTGCAGATTATAAAGAAAGCAAAATGTAACCATTCTCCAGTATATGACCAGAAAAATGCTTAATTCTTCAGTTGACCAAACCATCCAGAATGCAATCTTATTTAACAAAGAATGGCTTAATGCAGCTATTTGAGCATACTGTTCCTTCCATCTAGAATCTTTGCCCAGCAGCTGGAACAAAACTCATCAATTGTTCATGCATAGGAGATGTGGGAGATCAGTTGAATAGCACTAATTCCATCCATATTGTTGTTTAATGGGAACCAATGAACTCCTATATAATAAGAATTCCTAATCATGATCCTTGAAACTCCAGAGGGACCATAAAAGTATAAGCTACGTAGCAATTGTTTATAAATGGAAGGAGAAATAAAACAGGAAGTGTGCCAAACACTAAGCTAAAAATGGAGGATGCCTTGGCAGCATTTCCATGCTCCTGATTATTTTCTGATTGTAGCAGTCATAAAATTATTTTCAGCTTATACACTGATAAGTTAATATTAATTATAAGGTTCATAATATTCATTGTGAGGATCAAAGAGCTAGAACTATAACTGCACCATCTATTTCAATGAAAGAGACATCAGTAGACATGTTTGCAAATATGCCAGGCTGCATTTTGGGAAGGAAAATAATATAAGAAGTAATCAAAATTATATAAGCTGGTTGCTACATAACTAAGTAGCACAGATGTCTGAGTGAGGAAAAGTTAATAAACAAAATGGGGGATAATGTGGAATAATAGGAATGATAGGAATAATAAGAAGGGGAAAAGGAGAAATACCAGTATATTTATTAAAATATAGAATGGAGAAAGCATTTTAAAATGGCCCTGAGGAGCAGAATCAAAAGCTGCCTATACATATTAGTAGAGAAATCAAATAACTGAATGTACATAGGAAGAGACATATATCCAGCACACAATTCAGCCAAAATGAGGGGGAAAACATAATAAAAGCAACTACACTAAGCCTGAGAAAATAACAATCAAGTATGCTGAAAAAGGCTATAAATACTAATCAGTGAAAGAAAGAAAGAAAGAAAAAGAAAGAAAGAAGGAAGGAAGGAAGGAAGGAAGGAAGGAAGGAAGGAAGGAAGGAAGGAAGGAAGGAAGGAAGGAAGGAAGGAAGGAAGGAGAAGGCAGATAGAATCAAATGGATTTGATTCTAAAATAACTGTTCCATGGCATAATATTTTGTTGTAAGTATTCCATTTTGGAAACAAAAGAAATAATATGGAGAGAAAAAACAATGTATGTTATTTGATTTTATAATTATTTTTCAAATACATAAGATTTTTAGTTTATCTGAAATTGACATGCTATTTTATTTAGGGTTTTGTTTTTTTACCCGAACAGAAATTGGTGGAATCTACTGTATGGAAGATTATGCGGCTAAGTGTTTCCCTGGGGCAGGAAATACAAAGGGACAGTAATGTCAACAGATGCTTGTCTAACATCTTGAATCAATGACATCACAAAAATAATCATCAGTTCCAGCTAATGTTCTGAATTGCCAATAATACAAAAACTTGATACAAAATTCCTTATTTCCTTCAAGCCTTTTAACTTCCATACTTGGGCATACTTGTACATTTTTGAGCCTCTGTTGGTTTAAATGCTATGATTATTAAGTGCATATTGTATTGGTGTTTGCTGTGCTTTTGCTGCGTATCTTCCTGAAAACTATACCTAAGGCAAAAGGCACATTTAGAGAGAGAAAACAAGTAAAAAAAAAAAGAAGAAGGGTGGAAAAACCCAGGACCATCAACAAGTAATATTCAAATGCAGTGAAAACTGTAATGAAATGTTGGAGTGTTCTAAGAATTGAACATTGCTGAGAGCTATAGAGTTGAGCAAACTGAAGCATAAGTTAACACTAAATATAGTTTAGTTTCCAGATGTTTCAGAATTTACTAGTATAATCTGGAAGTCTCCTGTTTTCAGCAAAAGTTTTCCTTACTTTTTCATTCTCATCCTGATTTCTCAGCCACACTGCAGACTCTATAGGGAGAGAAGCATCCACTTCAACCTACCACAAAATAATCAGAGGAACACATTTTCAATTGATTGGTTTATTAGGACCTTAAGACATAGAACATGGTTATAAGCATGCAACACGTTGCATACTTTTAAATGTACATAATAAATCAAAACATTTTTTTTAAAAAATATGGTTTTTCTAGGGCAAAAAGTTTTCTAATCTAAAATCTGTTCAAAAGAACTAAGAAAAAGACAGCCTTATAACCTCATGATGCCTTTTCCTTTGTTCTATTTTTCTTTAGTGTTAAACTGTTGGCTATAATCAAACGCGTCAATGTGAGATATATACAATTCTTCTTCTTATTGTGTTAAATAGGACTATATGTATATTAAATATACAGTGAAAATTTATTTTCATGAGCAGTGGCAGAAAATGAATCTAGGCTGCAAACAAACCTCACCTAAATCATATTAACTGATTAGAAGCTATAGGAAATAGCTAATTTTAATGCTAAGAGGACTCATTGTTGAGTGGAGAATCTCTGAGATGAAGATGTGGAAATTCACAAAGGAGAGGTTAGAGGCTGAACAGGAGTATGACATCTTTTTCAAAATAGAGGGAGGGAAAGTAAACTGGTTATTTATACTCTGATTAATTTAATAAAGCTAATTAGATGATGTTCATGTAGGACTAAATATACTGTTATAGATTAAAATGGCATCAGGCTATGCTCCATAATTAGTTGACTGCAGCTTCCATACACATGTGATTACAACAAAATAGACACACTTTTCACACATGATGTTGGATATTAGTCCTTCCCCCTCCTGAAACCAGTTGTATTGTATTGCCCATTTCTGCTGTTAGAGGTATAGCAGATTTTTTTTAAAAAAGAAAATCCTACTCTTCCCAAACTGCAAAAAATAAACAAATGAATGAATGAAAAAAATGCACTCCTGATCATCTGCCTCACCATCTCAATTCTTAGGATCCTTGCATCTCCACAATTAGCTGCATTATTTCCTAACTATTGATTCAATAATCACACACTCAGAATAAAGTTATGCACCATAGTTTTCAGAATGAACGGGTTTGTAGAGAAACACAGCTGATTATGGTATGCAATGCAGTTTTACTAAGAAAGGACTTCCAAATGAATTTGGTCTGTCTAAATAATTCACTTGTTTAAAGCACAAGGTTGAAGCCAGAGTTTTTATAAAGGTTCACAGTTTATTAGTGAAGCATAGTCACTGCATACAAAATGTTCCAATCTTAATCTTTGTCATCTTTTGACAAATGGGAAAGCTTTTGATCTGAAGTTCTTGAAGTCAGTGGTAACAATATGTAGAAATGTGGACCAACTCTTTGTCTCACTGTAAAATACTTCCTATATTATGTTGTGTCATGATTGTAATGGTATTTATTTATGCTATATATATATATGTGTCTGTCCAGCTCACTGTAGTGACTCTGGTAGCTAACAATGTAAAAATATAAAAGGAAAACATAAAAACTAATACAAACACAAATACGTGCACACCACTAATATAAGAAACTAATCAACAACAAATCAAAATGCAACTTTTTAGGTCCCCTCTAACACTCCACTATCATGGCTGGGTGGAGAAGACCCAACTCTTCTCCAAAGCTTTCTAAAAAGCTAGCAGGGTTGGGGCCAATCAAATCTCAGGGATCTGGTGTTCCAATGACAGATATTCTGACAGAAAACTCATGTGTGCTGGATACTACAAGATGACATTCTTGAACCAACAGGACCAATGATATTATTACTATTACTACTATTTTAATATGCTGTAGACAGCTATAGTCATTTTTTCACATTTGGTATGTAAAAAGATACATTATTATTTACTACTGAATCTTAAAATTATTGCGGGCCTTATGTATCAAAAAACTTCCAAGTAATCTTGACAAAATCACTCCTTTCTTTTTATTATCTAATCAGTTTGCCAGCACTTGAGTGAGAACATTTAATATGTAAAATGCATTTTCAGCCTGAAGTACCCATTGTTTTTATAAAAGGAAATAATAGAAAAGATCCACAGGAGAATCATGGAAATGATAAAAGAGAAATCCCATAAGAAATTCTGAATGAGATAAAATGAAACAGTGTGTAGACTGGAATAAATCAGGGGCTGAATGAAATTCTGTACATTTTGAATTCACAGAAACATTTTGCAAAGAGAATAGAAATAGCTAAATATGTGATTAAAAAGAAAGAAAAAATCTGTCTTACATAAAATAGCTCTATGTTTTCTATCTGACTGAAGTGAAAGTCATACCTTTTGATCTTTTATTTCTCATTTTATTAATTAAATTTTATTTTAGGGCTTAACAAACTAGTTGTTGGAAGCTAATGTCAGTTTTATGTCTGCATAATCCATAACTAGGATAGCCTCAAATATCTGATGAACTGTAACTTCACATTTCTTAACCTGAAAGCAACAAATTATAGCTGCTTTGGTCCTATCCTCATGGCACCCTGCAGCTCCAGCATTTTGCTGATGGCAGCAGGACTCTAAGCCAGTTTAAGACTATTTGTCAAGACATACTTCAACAGAGACTTGTCATGGATTCAATCCAGACATCTGATTACCATGGCCCTCACTGGACAATTTCCCTGATGTTCTGCCCTCCCAACCTTTCATGCTAGGAAAGCAACTGCATTTTTTTTTCATTCTGTAGGGCAGTCTTATTAGACATGTACTGTATGCAATGCATTTATGCAGGTGCAAAAATATCTACATACTGAGGTACACGTACACTATACACATTTTTTATAAAAGTATACATGTCAGATTAAATATATATTTACAGATGGAAAAATACTGTATACGCACACACACCTGCCTCCACACAACATGAGAAGTTATATCAGGTATACGACCAGAAGGACATTGGGAAAAACACCAGAGGCTCAAAACGCTAATTGTTTTAGATAGTTCAGTGAACTAAAGATCTAAATAAACCAATCAGAGCACAGCCTGGACTGACTACAGAAAAGTCTGTGACTCAGTGTATTTGTGAATGCCTGCCACTACAAAAAGTGAACAGAATGATAAGGACCTTCCAAAGAACTCAATCAGACTGTGAAGACAACACCAGAAGTTAATTCAAGATAATTTAACTGGCTATCAAGTATGGCATATACCAAGATGATGCACTGTTCCCTCTGTTGTTCTGGATAGGCTTGAATTCCCTCAGCCAGATAATTACAAGGACTGAATATGGATACAAGTTCAAGCATGGAACTACCATCAGCCACTTCATCCATTCCTTGATGGATGACTTCAAGCTGTATGCTAAAAGTAAATGAAAAAAAATCAACTTGTTGAACCACCTGGCATAGATTTACAATGAAGATATTGGGATGTCATTTGGACTGGAGAAGTCTGGCTGGCTGGCTGGTAGTCAAGAGAGGGAAGGTAGTTAAGACTGATGGGGTGAAACTCCCAGCAGCCACATAGAAAAGACATATAGACGAGCTGCAAATGTCAACGCTGCTAACATCGGATGTTCTTGCTTTGACAATATATGAAAATGCAGCCATTTCCCCCTTAACTTGTGTGTTACTTTTAGAGTTAGTATTAGATGATGCTGAGTGGAGTGGGGGGAAGAAGGAAGAATGTGTATGGGAATTAGTTAGACATAACAACCTCATAGTAGAGTGTTTTCCTCAAGGCTGTTTGAAATAAGAGATGATAAGGAATGGCGGGGTCGGAAAACTGGAAAGAAGGTCGGCATTTCAAACTAATTGTAGAATGTGATTTATGACTGTTAATTAGAGGAGGGAATTGTGCTTTGATGTTATGTGTTTAGAGGAGGAGAAATCAGATTTTGTACATGCCAATACCATGTTATTTGAATAAAGATTCTTTAAGTTAAACAATGCCTTGAAGTTCTTTGAAGAGTAACATCTGTCAGAACCACGAAAGCAAGTACCTTAGTATTCTAAGATCACTTGGGAACTATGAGGTGGAGACAAGGAAGACAACAACATTCAAGTATCACCAAAAGATAAGACAAGTTCTGAAGAGCCAGTTCAATGGGAAGAACAGGTTCCATGACATCAACAGGTATGTCCTGCCAGTCATCAGGTACCCTGCCAGTATAGTGAGCTGGCCAAACAAAGACATAGAAGCTGTTGATGTACAACAATGTACAGAGGTTTCCACCCCAAGTCCAACACTCAGAGACTGTACATCTCAGGAAGAGTGTCTGGTGAGTGTCAAAATCACTCCCCTGGATGAAACCCATAGCATCCAGGAGAACATGAATAAGAAGGCCCCCAAAGAAGCTCATCAAAGAAGCTGAGAGAATGCCCAAGGCAGCAGCAGATATGTGAGGAAGATCAAGTAGAGAAAGTGTCATGGCAAGAGAAGACCTTGAGAAATCCTACCAGTGGCTAGAAAGGGATGGAATAAAATCAGCACTGAGGCACTGATCATAGCAGCACAAAAACAGGAACAACAGCTGAGTTCTCTGTCTAGAAGTCTGCAGTGCTAGGAGCAGCAGTGATACTATGCAGGGCAGACCTCTTGTAAAGGACTTGAGATTGAGAAAAACACATGAAAGATAATTCTTTCAGGCTGGATGCATCACACACAGGCCACGCCCACCCTGGCTCTGCAAAGGCAAAAAAATGTTGCGATACATCACAATACATGACGTGAAGTGATTTAGTTTGACACCTGTGTTTAGGCAGACACACACAAACTGTATTTGTCTGTGTGTATGTCTGCCTGTCTGTCTTCCAGAAAAACAACCAGCTTTAAAACAACAATTCCTTTATTTTGTATTTAAAAATTGACTCAACAGTGTCTGCTGCAGCTATTGATGGAGGAATCTCTCAGTTGTATACCAATTAGAACACTTGCTTGCCATGCAGAACATCACTACTTTAAAGCCTGGGAGAAATGTTATTTCATTACTGTTTTTTTCTTCTTTCCAATGAATGACTCACATTACTGTTTTGTTTTTAACAAGTACACCTTGCACTATTTTATATTTTTTCCTTGTCACTTGAGGTATAAAGGCTTCAGTCCAGTCCAAAATTGCATCCATGTCCTTATTTGTTTGGGGGAAGAAAAGAATGAAGGGAGGGAGGGAGGGAGGAAGGAAGGAAGGAAGGAAAGAAAGAAAAGTGTAGCATTTTAAGGGTTCATAGGTAAATTTATTAAAAAGGAAAATATATCCTATTTATTTATTTATTTATTTATTTATTTATTTATTTATTTATTTATTTATTTATTTATTATTTATTTAACTCATATGCCACCCTTCTCACTATCCACAATGAGGATTCACACATCCTGTAATGATACCATTAAATTAAACAACATCTGCTTACTCCAGGTCCTTGGGAAGAACTTGACAAACAGATAAATAAAAATGACAAGTCTACCCTAAACATCTGGCTGAGTGTGCAACCAGAAATAAAATAATCTTTCTTTCCACAAGTGTTGAATTAACAATACTGTCTTTATGAAGCAAACATAACAGGATTATTAATCTTCTGTACTAGTCTAACTGAGCAGGCTTCCTAGAATGGGAGGACAGTAGAACACTGCCAAGTGACCCATTTAGAACACAGATGAATCCCTATTTTATACACTGAGAAATGAGTGTGATCAGCTAAGGATATCTGCAAATAGTTGTCCTGCAATTGCAAAATGTATTATCCTGGTGTTTTGAATCAACATAATTCCATTATTATTGTTGAAAAAAAATATCGCTCTCTGTAGTGGCTATGCACACTGGGAACAAAGATCTTAAATTGACTTAAGATTAGCGAGCCCAACAGTGCTTTCTACTTCTTTAAAAAAATTGTTTGGGAAAAACTCCTATGTCATTATATCTTCTCTAAGCATTCCCATGATACTGAGAGAACCTCATTATGTTCTCACACTTATGAAGCAGCCAACACATTTAAAAAACTAAACAACTGATAAGGATGAAAAAAGGATCACAGTGAAGAGATTCATATAAAAAAGATAACCTGAAGATAGAATGGAGTAACACTGCACCGGGGAGAGGGAAGGGGCTTATATTAAAATATACAGAGTAAATGATAGAAGAAATCCTGGAAGCTACCGTAAGCCTATTAGCATTTCTGGGAGAGATGCCAATATACGGAAGACACTTGTTTGCCCACAGCCAATGAGTTACTTCCAATATCAAATAATACATCTTTGATTTGTAAATAATGTACAGATTTCAGTGAAACTGGTTGTCTAGGATGATGAGAGGGAGGAAAATGGCAGACAGACTGCTCATTTCAAATCTATGTATCTCATTTCCATGTCCATAGAACTAATAATAATAAGAACTAATGAAACTGAAGGACTGAAAAATGCATGACTCCAGGCATTAGATGTACCACAGACAATGTACATTTATCAAATACAACAAGGATTTTATTCACCATTTAACCTATAGTATCTAAGATTTAGTTACATTATGTGCTCTATAAATGTTTTTATAGAAATAAACACTAGAGAAGCAGGGAGCATAGGCAAAGCTATTGTTGATTTGTTCCAGGCAGAATGTACCCAGCAATGTAAAGTCTATTATGTTCTTTTACACTTCTTCAAAATGATCCTGGAGTACATGTAACAAAATCCTTCTGAACATATTTTTAAAAATATGTCAACATTTTATAGTAAGGCCTAGCTTAAATCAAATTAAGAAGCTGCCATTGTTAATCTAAATATGATTGGAAGAAATAGGCACATATCCTTCCCCAGCAATTATTATTTCCCACTTTCATACTGAATTAACTGGATTGTTTGAAGATTTGGTTGAGAGGAACAAATTTCAACAGGAAGAAATATATGGTATTAGACTTAGGGAAGAAAATGCAAGGCACACATACAAAATGGAGGAATTGTATCTTGGGGAAAAAAATATTAGGACTTGGATATGGTTAGACCATAAGAACATAAGCAGCAATCTCATGGATCAGACCTAAGCATCTAGCCCAATGGTCTAGTTCTTACAGGGACAAACAACTGCACAAGGAAGCTCACAACTGTGTATCTCCGAAAATAAGACCAAGTTTTCTCTTAATTTTTGCTTTAGAAGACACATTAGGGCTTATTTTCTGGTTAGGGCTTATATTTGGGAAAATATGGTACTAAATGCATATGTCTGACTGATGATCCTAACTGGGGCTTTTTTTGGGATGGGGCTTATATTACCAGCATCCTGAAAAATCAAGCTGGGCTTATTTTCTAGTTGGGTCTTATTTTGGGGAAAATACGGTAGCATACCAGCAGATGGCCTTCAGAGATAGTCCCACTGCAATCAGGGCTAATAGCCATTCATCCCGATGTCTTCCATAGATTGACCCAGCCCTTTTCAAAAATCAGCCAAAGTGATAGACAGCACTGCAACTCATAGTGAATTCCAAAGAAGTATTCTTCTCTATTCTGGTGTCTAATAGCCTGCCGATCTCATAGAATTCATGTCCCATTATATACCCATATACTTCCTACAACCTGGTACAGTTTTCTTACATGTTGTGTAAAAGAGTACTTCCTTTTGTCTATGCCAGTTCTGCCAGGAATCCATTTCACTGGGTGACCTTCAGTTCAGAAATTCCCTTTACTGAAGTCAAATATGACTGGGACATGCTATGTTAGGTTGTCAGGGTTTTTTTTAATGTTGAATTGTACTGTATCATTATTCCCAATTGGTTTGACCATGTGTATTTCTCTTATTAAGTTTGGGCACTACTTAGGACTAGGTTTTGACTGTCCCCTCACTCACTGATTACATGAGCAACTGTTTTAGCACAGTATCTAAAAACATTACCCATGTCTCACAGTTTGAACACACATTAACCCAACTGATGTGAGAATAATTGAAATGTTCCATAATTTCAAGACTTCCTTTTCAGGATGCCTCAATATTTTCCCTCTCCATTTCCATATCTTTTTGACCCTTAGTTGGGGAGATGACAGTCCACAGCTAGTTTTAACCTTTATGACTTGATATTTCCACTCAGAGTGATTCCGTTAAATGATCTGTTCCTTTGGAAATGTCACAATGACTTGATTCAGTGGTCTCTTTTACATAAACTTCCTCCACTATGTCTATCCTTGCCTTTCTAACACAGTCTGTAACTGGAAATAACCATGTCCCATTAATTTCCAAGTCCATTAACTATATCTATACTGTCTTTTAAGAGTAGACATTGCTGTTCAGCCTATCATTCATACACAAACACTGGCACAAGCACCTTGCCATAGTTTGCATCTTCTCTATAAGGTAGCATACTTCTGCTCCCTTAATCCTTATTTCTTGCTATGTATTTTGAAATGATAAATTCCAAGCTCTTGCTTCAAATTGTCATTTTCCTCCTGCAGCATCTTACACATATTTCTTCTGTTGCTATTTTTTAAGAAATAAAACAGCTTTCTTTTCTACCTAGGCCTTAAAAATATTGTTTTTCCTGCCAATCAAACTGACAAAGTTGCCATGTTTTCATTTACAAATGTCAGAGCTGCACTTCTAACATTTTTGCTTTTTCTTTCAAATGCAGCAGTGGCACAAGAGGGGAAAAAAAGGACTACATAGTTTGTTCACACGGCACTGTATTCTTTATAATTTTCCTCACGTGCATGCTGTTTTATTTATTTATCAAACATAAACAATCGTCCATCTCACCATAGGTGATAATAGGCACCTTTGGTGAGAAAGAGGGTGGATAAAACCATATATTTTAAAAAACACAAATATGAAAATATATAAAAAATCACATTAAAAAGTAAATATAATAAATATAATGATAATTTTATTAAATGCTAAATGAATACATATTAAGACAAATTTTAAAATGGAGGAGCCCATCCAATATATTTGTATGTGACCCACTGGGAACAAGGGGATAAATAAAAAAAAATGAATGATGTCCCAACACAAATATCCTGATTCACATACTTACATCAGGCAGTTTGATCTAGTGGTTAAGGTATCAGGCTAGAAACTAGGAGACCATGAGTTCTAGTCCCGTTTTAGGCACAAAAGTTGGCTGGGTGACTTTGGGTGAATCACTTTCTCTCAGCCCAACTCATTTGACAGGGTTATGGTTGAGGGGATAATAGGAGGAGGAAGGAGTAATAGGAATGTTAGAAGCCTTGATTTATAAAAGTAATAAAGGCAGGATTAGAAAAAGCTAAAAAATATTATACACTTATGAGGCAAGTGTATAATATTTGCCCTATGACATCACCACTTGTGTCATTATTTTACTATAGATTTGCTATAAATACTGCAATAGTTTCTGCTGAAAATGATTATTTCACTGAAACCATAAATCATATCTCAGCCGGAATTTGGAATGTAGAAAATATTACTACAATGATATTTAATTTTTTTTAAAAAAATCAGAATTATTCAAATGTTATCTCATTCTTCACATGGACAATAACAAAGTCTGCCTGGGACTTGAATTCTGAAGTAGGAAGCTAAAAAAAGGTTTGCTAGTCTCTCCATCTGGCATGGAAATCAATGAAATCATAATTAAATTGTATTTTTTGTGGTTTGCATAATGTTGCTCATCTCAAACAGGAGTAATGCTCATCTCAAACAGGAGTAATTTGATGTATATGCATGTAATAGGAGAGAGAGAAATATTTTACCTCCCCCACCAGCTCACTGCCCTTTACAATTAAATTATCTTGGGTAGCAGGGATTTGGGAAACCCATGCAAGAAATTGTCCTAAACATCTATGAGTAAAAAGGTTAAGGTTGAGGCCCAATCTATCTTGCTGACATGTCTATTGCTTAATTAGATTAGAATGAAATTTTAGTGGGCAAAAGAGCATAGGTTAACTCCAAGTAGTTTAAAAATAAATCTGGGTTAAGATTTTTACATAAGCACACGTCATTGTTAGCACAAGAGGGAAAATCTTCGCAATCAGAAAAGATAGGGGAGGTTTTTCCCCTTCCAGGGGAAATACCAAAATTAAATATTCATTTTTTATATCAAGGAGACATTTCCACTTTTCTTTAATATCATTCTTTAATAACAGTAATAATAGATAATAGTACATTTTTGCCTATCAAATAGGCATTTAACGCTTTGGTAGAACACTGGGCATAAATTAGAACAGCATTTAATTTTGGATATATAAGTAATTGCTTTCAGTTTGGGTGGGACTGAATAACCTTGAGCCAGTATGACATATTAATCTGTGATGAATCATGACAGTCAGAACAATTAATCAATGGAACAGCTTGCCTCCTGCAGTTGCTGGGTGCTCCATCACTAGAGGTGTTCAGGCGAAGAATGTCCCAGAGGTACTTTTTCCAAAAGGCAACTGGATTTTCTTGTTTTTTTCTTTGAAAACATTTTTCTCACCCAAGAAGCTTCTTCAGTTCTGAACTACAGAATCTTCTTAGATAAGAGACTAAATGTTTTCAAAGAAAAATAACAAAAACAAGAAAGTCCAGTTGCCTCTGGGACAACCATGGCCTGAATGATTGAAAGTCCCCATAGATGTGCTGTCCTGCTCTACATACACACATGTAAACGTGGCTTAGTGGGTTTATTAATATTCCCCACAACACCCTTCACCAAAAACTCAGGACTGTCCCAATTATGTCCAGCCACAAGCAGACCAATGCTGGTCTACAGTGCAATGGTCAATGAGTCCATAAGTCACTTGAAAGCTTCCCAATCAAAATAAACACACCAGGCAAAATTATATCCACAATACAAGAGAGTTCATGAGGCAAGGAAAGTCCAGAGTTCACAAGGCATGATCCAAGTCAAGGCACAGTGTCAATCCAAAGCAAGGCAAGAATCACAATGACCAGAAAACACACAGCTAGGAAATGAACATCTTGTTCCCAGCATCACTTCCCTCTCTCTGCTCTGCTAAATAGCCAGCTTTTAGTGCAGCACATCAAGAAGGGCAAGGTTTTTTCCTCACAAGTAATCTGGCTGACCTTGGCTGGTCCTGCCTTTTCTCTGCCCTATGTGTCTGTGAATCAGGTGCAGCAGGCAGTGCCTCTTCCTCATCACTGACTGGCTCCAGATGCATGCTTTCTCCACCTGAAGCCTCTGGGCTGTCCTGCTACAGTTGTGTTTGAGCCAAATTCCTCTCAGACAGCCACTTGGAGCCATTAACCATCTCCCCTCCAGATATGCCTGGAACTGGTTCATCTTCCTCCGAGCTGACATAAGGAGAGATGACTGGGGAAGTCTCCAGGGGAGTCACCACAATAGACATCAAGAAAAGATTGGACAATCATTTGTCCAGGATGGTATAACGATTCTTACCTTGGCCAGAGGGTTGGACTATAAGGCTTCCAATGTCCCTTCAAGCCCAGTGATTCGATTCTATTCTGTTTCGCTCTGTTCTTTGCATATAGAAATATTGAAGTTGTACTATTTACAAAGATAAACAGTAAATTATTAGGACTTTTATTATAGTCTTCTACTGAATAGTGATGTACAAAATGAATTGTTGTAACTCAGCTTTGATTCTATCTTGCTGGTCTTCAACAAAGAGAATAAAGTATAAAACATGCCATCAGCATCCTGGATTTTAGAACTTGGCCAGTTTTACTCAGGACAGCTAGTAAAAAAAATTGTAATCCTTTTATTATTATTATTATTTCCTTGCAGCTGTGCACAGTTTTTTATGACAGGACAACAATGCAAGGGCCACCAAAGTTTCTGGTCTATCAAAGAATGCACTGCTATGTTGACTCACCTGGAAGCTTACTGTCCTCTGGTCTCTTAGATCTGTCAAACCAATTGTAATCTAACCCAGCTGCATTCAAACACTATTAAGGAGGAAGTAACAGACAATTATTCCCCTCTTTTTGTTATTTTCCCATTTCTGCTTTCAATTTTCTTTCTATTCACATTGAATGTATTGTAAATAACAATAAGGTAAAGGTAAAGGTTCCCCCGCACATGCGTGCTAGTTGTTTCTGACTCTAGGGGCTGGTGCTCATCTCCGTTTCAAAGCTGAAGAGCCAGCGCTTGTCCGAGGACGTCTCCGTGGTCATGTGGCCGGCATGACTAGACGCCAAAGGCGCACGGAACGCTGTTACCTTCCCACCATAGTGGTCCCTATTTTTCTACTTGCATTTTTACATGCTTTTGAACTGCTAGGTTGGCAGAAGCTGGGACGAGTAACAGGCACTCACTCTGTTACATGGCACTCGGGATTCAACCCGCTAAACTGCCGACCTTTTGATCGACAAGCTCAGCATCCTAACCCACTGAGCCACCGCGTCCCTTGTAAATAACAATAAAGAGGGGGGAAAAGATGGTTAAGGGCCATTCCCTCCTTGTATATAGCTATAGTATAAACGTGTTCTACAAACACATTTTATTCAGTTGTGATTCCATACGGTTCCCCGCATCTCATCTCTAGCTCATGATCTTGGCTGGTTCCCTATTGAAGTAGTGCTTTCTTGAACAAAGTGTTCAGAATTCAATAACAGCTACAACATGTGTTATATCTACTATATTATTCTGCCATCCATTACGTTAGGCTTAAATCAGGTGACCAGATAAGGTCAAAGGCATGTTCAGTGTCTTTGTGGGCAAATATGGCCCCCTTTACAACCTGTGGACTGGTTCATAGTCCACAGGTCACAAGGTCCAATGGCTGGCTTAGGAATTCTGGGAGTTGAAGTCCACAGGTTTAAAGGGGCCATTGTTGCCCACCCATGGTTTAGTGGGTGTTACAGTTTATGCAGGCATATTTTCCATATCTTCTGGTCTCTGATCAACCTTCTCTATTATCTTGCTGGTGAACAAGCTGGTATAAAACATACAGAAGACTACTTTCTGGAACTTCAGATAGCCATTTGTCTGAAATGGTATAGGGTCTCCTGTTTGAGCAGGGGCTTGGACTAGAAGATCTCCTATGTCCCTTCTATGATTCTATGTAACATAACAGTGAAGTGGCATAAAATAGGCATTCGTGTGAGCAGCATGTGATAAATAGCATGATTGACTGACACCTGAAATATCATAAAATTGAAATTATAGCATCAGTATTCCATCTCCCCCATGTCTCTCAACACAGCATGGGAGATATTGACTCCATAAAGAGAAACAGGAAGAAATTGCAAACAAATTTGTTTTCTATAACTCAATTCACTTCATGAATCCAGTGTTTTTGGGGAAAAATATTCATGATACAACAGAATGGGGCTTAGGAGGAGGGGTAAAGGAAGGAGTGTAGAGATGATGAACAGACTCCTTCCTCTTGTAGTCCTTGTTTTCCCCTCTCTCCACTAACTGGTCCCTTTAGAAAGGGCAGGAAAGAGGGCTCTGTTTATCTCTTGCTCTTAATGCAAATCTAACATCAACATTTAGCAGTGAGTCAGAATAGAGATAACAGAAAAAGGCAAGAGATTGGAAATAAGACCAGAAAACTCAGAATAGTTTTATGGAAAAGGAAGAATGATGGGACAGTACTTTACCTCAGCTGTGTCTAGGTTAGCCTTCTCTAACCAGTTGCCCTGCAGATAGATTGGAACGGTGTTTGTTTGTTTGTTTATTAAATTTATAAGCCATATATCTCACCATTGTGATAACAAATCTCCAGGCCAACCCCTTGGAAAGGATATTGTAAAGAACTAAGAATAGTAGGTTATGGGGATGGTTTGGGGACCCATTTTGAATGATTACACTAATAAAGGAGAATATTTGTAGCTTACTGTTCAAACAAGGGGTCCTTCGTGCTAGAACATAATAGAGAATAATAGAATAATAGAGGAGGAAGGAGGTCTTGGAGGTCTTTTAGTCCAACCCCCTGCTCAAGCAGGAAACTCTATACCATTTCAGATAAATGATTGCCCAGTGTCTTTTTAAAAGTCTCCAGTGATGGAACACCCACAATTTCTGAAGGCAAGTTGTTCAATGGTTGATTGCTCTCACCATTAGGAAATTTCTCCTTAATTCTAGGTTGCTTCTCTCCTTGGTTAGTTCCCATCATTTCTCATTTTGCCTTTTGGTGCTTTGGAAAATAGTTTGACCCCTTCATCTTTGTAAGAGCACCTCAAATATTGGAACACTCTCTGAGCTTGGTTGTTTTCTTGCAGAATTTCTTTACAACAACTAGGTAACGCCATAAGATATACACTAGCATTGATGATGTTACTTAGTTTGGGTGGTAATGATTGTACTAGGTTTTGCTTCAGTTCTTTCTTACTGACTTGAAATACATTTTTTTCAGGGGAACAGATTCACCAGCTTTTCCCCCACTACAGATCTTTATATTGAATTAAAATTATTTAATGATATATTGTAAAATCAAAAGTTACATATGAGATAAATAGAGAAATGATAAGTAGACAGACAGACAAGAAGAAGCCTACTTTTCAGCAAAGGTAATCCCAATGTGTGATTATAATAGTATAATACTTAACAATTGATTTATATTTCAATAATTAAACTATACATTTTTATTCACATGTTTAAAATAAAATCTAGTATGTTAAGAAGTGACATTATTGGAACGTCCTTGAGCTACTGTGACAATAGCTTTCCAACTGTTGCCCTTTTGGACAAACATTTTGTGCTTAAAAAAAAAAGCTGAACAAATTACCTTCCGTCACTCTCTGGCAAATGTTTTATGCTAGCTGCTTCCCTTCATGAAAAACATGTGCTATTAGGATGCTGTAATAAATGGAGCAGAACAGCCCATCATTTTTGCCTTTGGTTTCTTCCAGGCAGCAGTAAAGAAGGAAATGATAAAAAAGAGGGGGGGAAATCACAATGGAAACATGCACAGAATATTTTATTAATTTCAACAGAAGCCAAATTAGAACAATAAACACATATATTATTTTTAAAAAGGTCTGCTTATATTCCCCTTCCCAGCTACGTTAGAATACGAATCAATATATATTGTACTTTGTGAATAAAAATTAAAGTGATTGCAGGGTAGCAGATCCCTTTTGAAACAGCACAGCAATCCTGTTGCTTTTTGTGGTTCAGATGAGTCCACCGCACAAAAACAATTGCCCGTTAAAGCCTCAGAGGATGACTGTTGCTTGGCTTCCAAGGATAGTAGGTACCCTTATGAAACCTGTCGTTCAACTATATAGAATGCCTCACAACCTAAATTAATAATAATAATAAAAACCTCTTTGAAAGTAACTAGATTATTTTAGTTTTAAGCATTCAAATGAGCTTTACTATTCTGCAATCTTCTCACCCTCAACCTCTTTCGAAAGCTTGATTTTGGTGCTTTCCAGGGTTTTAAAAATATATCATCCCAGATACAAAAGTCTCAGGACTATAGTCTTTTGGCTGCTGTCTCTCAGCAGGTGGAATTAGTCTCATAGCTAAGGGATGCTCAAACTTGAGAGGGGAGGAGACAAAATGTCCAATCTAGAAATATTGCATACAGATGAGAGACACAGCTAGGGCCTTTCAGGAGACCCCATAAGTGCCAACCAATTAAGAACCAGGCAGGCAAACCTCAAATAATTGCTGCCTCGCATAGAGGGATCCAATAATTCAGAAGGGGCATGTCCCCAGTACACCCCATGGGGATTCAGGCAGAATGACATGTTCCCAAATGTGTCATTTCTCTTGACGCAGCCAGCAATCCTCCTTTTGATTTTAATAATAAACTTACTGTACATAGTTTTTTTCCCCAATTCCCAAGCAGCGATTCAGATCAGTGAGGCAGCAAGATCACCATAAGCAGAAAAAAACAAATGTTCCGGTTTTTTGACAGCTTTTGGGAAGGAAGGGTGGCCAAAAGCAGAATATCATTTAGTGGGAAAATAAGCTGTTTTGCCACTGCAATTCAGAACATGATCTGCTGTGGGATTCAGAATATCCAGTATATTATCCACTCCAAATTTTAAAAATGAATTATCTATAAGAAAGCATGGAGGCAAATAGTGCAGTGAATGAGCAACTTGCTCTGATAAGATCATTGAGACCTTTTATAACTTAACAGATAAATCCATTCCAAGTCTAGATCAGAGTTCACCATTACGTTTCCTAAAAGTGCACACAGGGCCAACTCCCTAAACTGATGCTGGAGCTCCCTAAATTGCAATGCAGGTTGGTAGGCTGGCCCCTTAAGTGAAAACAGCTTGGAATATCCTGTTAATTATCCAGGTTTTTAGGATCTTGCTCTGGAGATCTCCACAATTTCAGGCTTCAGAGTCAGGTTATTGCAGTTATTGTACTTGGGCCATGTTTCTCTTCTGAAATATGCTAGAGCAGTGTTTCTCAACCTTGGCAACTTTAAGACGGGTGGACTTCAACTCCCAGAATTCTCCAGCCAGCATGGGTTAAGGTTAGATTGGACTGAGGAATTCTGGGAGTTGAAGTCCACCCATCTTAAAGTCTCCAAAGTAGAGAAACACTGGGCTAGAGGCTAAAGTCTTAACAGTGAGTAAAAGAAGATGCTCACCGAAAGACCAAACAAAGAACCAAAATTCTGGTTCCCCCCCACAAAGAACTCATTTTTCAATTTTACATCTTTAAAAAGTTTAATCTGACATATGAACTGAGGAACACACATTGAAAAACCATTGATGAAAGGCTTGATTGAGAGGCATTTATCCTTGAAGACCACTAGGAAACTTCAACTGGTCCAGAATAAAGCAATGCACACAGCAATGGGAGTCCATAGGTTTGACCAGGTAACGCTCTGTTGCATGAGCTACACTGGCCTCCAGTTTCTTTCTGGTTGCAATTCAAGTTGCTGGTCATCCCCTTTAATGGCCCATATGTTTTAGGGTCAGATTATATCTGCCTGACTGCCTTTCCCTAAGGACATCTACCCATCCTACCAGGTCAGGTAGTTGAGCACACTCCTAGTCTCTTCCTTTATATAATCCTATGTTATGGGAGCCTTATGGAAATGTGCTTTTTCTGTGGTAGCCCCTGCCCTATTGCTCTCTTGCCCCTGAGGTTTGGCAGGCTTTTACTCTCCTAGCCTTCTGTACAGGCTTTGAAGACCAGACTTTTCCCAAAAGCTTTGGGTAAGATGAGGTAACTGCACAAGTTTGACTTGGTGCCAGGTTTTTGTTTTTAATGTGTTGTTTTTAATAGTTTTAATATGGCTTTTAGGCTCTTTTAAGTTTTTAGTGGGAGCTGCCTAGAGCTGGTTATAAGATGGGTGGCTATGCTCTAAATAAATAAATAAAAATTGCACCAACAGCATCAAATGGGATCTTGACTCTTACTCTGATTGTTTAAGCTTGTGGATAAGTACAACATCACATAGATACTTGTCTGTATTAATGTAAAATTGTACATATTAAAAAGTTAATAGTAATTTATAACTCAATTTATAACACATGTTCATGTCACCAACTTATTCATTTGTTCTGCTACTGGTCTGGTGCTGTTCTACCTCTCATTGAGAATAGAAAGCATTAAAAATGGGCCAACTCCTAATTATATTTTCATGATCAGATCAATGTGTTCATGTTCATATCATATTCAAACCAGTTAATATGATATTTAGAATTCATTTCTCTCACCTCAGCAAACTAGTTCTTTAGCTTAAATGAAAATATTAGTGGATAAAGGTAAAGGTTTCCCCGCACATGCGTGCTAGTCGTTTCCAACTCCAGGGGCCGGTGCTCATCTCCGTTTCAAAGCCGAAGAGCCAGCGTTTGTCCGAGGACGTCTCCGTGGTCATGTGGCCAGCATGACTAGACACCAAAGGCACACGGAACGCTGTTACCTTCCCACCGTAGTGGTCCCTATTTTTCTACTTGCATTTTTACGTACTTTCGAACTGCTAGGTTGGCAGAAGCTGGGACTACAGGTGCTCACTCTGTTATGCGGCCCTCAGGATTCAACCCGCCAAACTGCTGATCTTCTGATCGACAAGCTCAGCATCCTAACCCACTGAGCCACCACGTCCCTCCATTAGTGGATAGGAGACAAAATTGACTTTATACTTGAAGAAATATTTTCCAGCTGTTTCCAATTTGCATTTAGTTATTTGATTGATCATACAGTGAGTATTATTGAGGTGGTTTTGGCATTCTAGTTGTCTACCTGACTGACTGTAAAGTGGTCTTTAGTGTTTATTGGTTTATACTGGGAACCTGAGGCAGTAGGAGGAACAGATACAAAAAAACATGTAGCAGGACTGATTAGAGTTTTGCAAATCCTTCAAAACAGGTGCTCTGAATTGTATAAGAATGTGTAAAATACACTATTATTTTCTGCAGCCACTTCAGAAGCTACTCCTAGCAGTCTCTCTTTGTATGTCTGTACATAGCTGTTATTTCATTGGGGAGAAAAGTGACAAAGCTTTGGGTACACATACCGGTACATGCAAAGCTGGGAGTAGGATTTGTATACTGGTTGATTTGTTCAGGAGCATGTCTTTAAAAGACCTTGCTATTGATGAACAGTGTAATAGCCACAACAGTAAAAATGATTTTTGTAGTTTAAGTAAATCAAAAGAAAAAAAAACATTTCCCCATTTTTGTAAAATGCATTTGTCACCATCTGCTTTCTGTTGTATAAGACTATAGCTTTTGCATACCAAGCACAACTGGGAGCAATAACTGTGTTGCTAAGTGCTGTAGTATCTAAACAAAAAAAAATCATGTCCATGCTGGACTTAAAACATCACTTCTGCTTCGATTATTAAGCAAATTGCAACAATTGTTAAGTAAGCCATCCTATGATTTGTGGTTTCACTTCCATGTTCTCCACTCATTCTGCTTCTTGAAAGTCATTGTGAAGCTCCTTACAGTCGTAACTTTTAAGCAGTCACTAAACAAGGCAGTCAGTAAGTGAAGACTACCTTAAATAAAAGAGGTAAACTTACACACACAAACTGTATATATGTATACACACACACAAATGATATGATCCTGATTTTCTATAAGTGGTTAAAATTCTGTCATTTTTCTCAAGGTCTTTCTTGAGGTCACTTTTCATTCTTCTAAGAATAAATATTGTAAATATTGTACACCAACCATTGTAAATTCTTACCTTCATTGAACAATTCTTGCTGAGGGTTTAATCTATTTTCTGAGTCTGAATTCACCATATTGCCTATCTGATTAAATCTTTCTACAGTTGTCTCTGTAAAATGCATTTGACAGTGAATCTAAAGGTGAAGACACTGGATTTAATCTTGTTTTTAGGAACTACCATATTGTTTTTATACAGCTTTGTCTTATAATGTGTCACTTTGAATTATTTCTTCTTTGTTTCCTTCTTTCATAAATACCTGTGATCTCTTATTAGCTAAGCCAACTCCTTCTTTGATTCTATTTGGGGATTTTATCTGCTGCACATGATAAACAGCTTGCATGATATAATTTAAAATTGTATTGCAATTTTAATATAAAATTAAAAAATCTCACTAAAGCTGTACTGTTTATTTGGAAAGATTGTGAAAAACCTAGTGAACACTGCTATTTTCAAGCATTTATTTATTGCCATAAGGGACAAAATCTTAAAAAGAAAATATGTGCACTTAGTTGGATAAATACACTTTATTAAGATTAAGGCAGTTTCCTTTTGAATAGGAATCATAAGTTCCCTTAGCACAGCACATTATTGGATTAACTCCTAACCTATTTTATTGTATCTATAGTATTTAAAAATGCTCCTAATCTATTTTATAGAGCCATGAAAGCAGGAAAAATATTAGCAGTGTGCAACAATAAGGAGGGAGCTTCAGCAGTTACTTCAGCCTCATCTTTGAGTCTAAGAAAGAGAGTTCCTAATCCATACATGGTTAAGACAGAGACCTAGAACCATCACTGGGCCAAAGTTACTGTTTGGTGTTTGAGGAGTGCATTATAAATCCTATTCTCAAAAATAAACAGAGTAAAGAAAAGAGTGGCACCAGGATGGAGAATTTTTCTTTTTAATTGGTTTTTAATGAAAACCCACTTAAATGTTTTGGATAACACTCCAGATATTTAACACTATATCACTTTTGCATATCATATTAATATTTTGGGAAGTCTCTGAGGACTGTACCTACAACCTCAGTCATGGCAGTCTCATTCATTAATGAATTGGACTAGGGGATAGATGGGGAACTCATCAAATTTGCAGACAACACCAAGCTGGCAGGAATAGCCAACACTCCAGAAGATAGGCTTAAGATACAGGAGGATCTTGACAGACGATTTGGATCAGGGGATAGATGGGGAACTCATCAAATTTGCAGATGACACCAAGCTGGCAGGAATAGCCAATACTCCAGAAGATAGGTTTAAGATACAGGAGGCTCTGGACAGACTCGAACACTGGGCACTATCTAATAAAATGAAATTCAATTGTGAAAAAAGTAAGGCAGGAAAAATCAAATGCACAGGTATAGTATAGGTGGTACCTTGCTCGATAGTAATAACTGTTAGAGGGATCTCAAAGTCCTAGTGGACAATTAATTTAATTTAATTTAATTTAATAATTTGATTTCTATACCGCCCTTCTCCCGAAGGACTCAGGGCGGTGAACAGGGCAATACACAATAAAAATCAGATACAAAAATTAAAAAACCATTAAAAACCAATTAAACATCATGCCCATAAAATCAATACATATTTAGTTAAAAACTAATTTTAAAAAACCCAACCCCACCCCGTCAGACCAGGCCAGCTTGTTCGAAAAAGAATGTTTTAAGATCGCGCCGGAAGGAGCGAAGGTCGGGGGCCGTCCGGAGCTCAACCGGTAAGCTGTTCCAAAGGTCTGGCGCGCCCACAGAGAACGCTCTCCCCCTGGGGGTCGCCAATCGGCATTCTTTGATCGGCGGCACCCTGAGGAGGCCCTCTCTGTGGGAGCGCACTGGACGGAGGGACGTTGACGCCGGTCGCAGGTGTTGCTGTAGGTAATCTGGACCCATGCCATGAAGGGCTTTGTACGTCATAACTAACACCTTGAACCTCACCCGGAGAGCAACCGGTAGCCAATGCAGCTCACGGAGGAGAGGTGTAACATGGGAGTATCGGGAAACTCCCAAGACAACTCGCGCGGCTGCATTCTGCACCAGCTGGAGTCTCCGGGTGGACCTCAAGGGCAGCCCCATGTAGAGAGCATTACAGTAGTCTAGACGAGAGGTCACGAGCGCATGAGTGACTGTGCGCAAGGCATCCCGGTCTAGATAGGGCCGCAACTGGCGCACCAGGCGAACCTGGGCAAAGGCCCCCCTAGTCACAGCTCCAATATGCTCTTCCAAAGAGAGCTGTGAATCTAGAAGGACCCCCAAGTTGCGAGCCCTATCTACGGGGGGTAATAGCTCACCCAACATGGCCAATGATGGGATAATCGGAATTTCCCGGGATGCCGGCACGAACAGCCACTCAGTCTTGTCAGGGTTGAGTCGAAGCCTGTTCCTCCCCATCCAGACCCGGACCGCCTCCAGGCAACGGGACATCACGTCGAGGGCATCGCTGGGGTGGTTTGGGGTGGAAATAAAAAGTTGGGTATCATCAGCTTATTGGTGATACCCAACTCCAAAACCACGAATGATCTCACCCAGCGGCTTCATATAGATGTTGAACAGGAGAGGCGAGAGAACCGATCCCTGAGGAACTCCACAAATGAGAGGTCTCAGGGTCGATCTCTGCCCCCCTGCCAACACCGACTGCGAACGTCCCAGGAGGTAAGAGGAGAACCACTGGAGAACCGTGCCTCCCACTCCCAACCCCCTGAGACGTCGCAGCAGGATACCATGGTCGATGGTATCAAAAGCCGCTGAGAGGTCTAAAAGGACTAGGACAGAGGAACAACCCCTGTCCCGAGCCCGCCAGAGATCATTCACCAGCGCGACCAATGCCGTCTCCGTGCTGTACCCGGGCCTGAAACCCGATTGGTACGGGTCTAGGTAGTCAGCTTCCTCCAAGAACAAAGGGAGCTGATGCGCCACCACGCTCTCAACAACCTTCGCCAAAAACCGAAGGTTGGAGACCGGACGATAGTTGTTTAAAATTGCTGGGTCCAAGGCCGGCTTCTTGAGGAGGGGTCTCACCACCGCCTCCTTCAAGGCGGCGGGAAAACTACCCTGACTTAAAGAAGCAGTAATCACTGCCTGGAGCCAGCCTCGTGTCCCATCCCGGGCTGCATAAGTCAGCCAGGAGGGGCACGGGTCCAACAAACACGTGGTGGAGCTCAGCTTCCCCATGATCTTGTCCACTTCTTCAGGGGTCACAGGATCGAACTCTTCCCAGATTAAATCGACAAGACCGCCCGTATCCTCTTCGACAGACTCTGCCCAGTCGGAGTCCAAACCGGTCCGGATCCGAGCGATTTTGTCCGACAGAAATCGACTAAACTCCTCGGCTCGACCCTGCAAGGGTTCCTCCCTCACCTCCTGATTAAGGAGAGAGCGAGTCACCCTAAACAGGGCGGCCGGGCGATTCTCTGCGGACGCAATGAGGGTGGCAAAGTGGTTAGACCTAGCCACCCTCAATGCTGCGAGATAAGTTCTCGTAAACGACCTTAGTCGTAACCGGTCGGATTCGGATCGGCTGGACCTCCAACAGCTCTCTAGGCCCCGTCTCCGACGCTTCATCTCGCGGAGCTCCATGGAGAACCATGGGGCCCGTTGGGATCTGCGTCGGGTCAAGGGCCGCATGGGTACAACTTGGTCGAGTGCCTCTGTGGCTGCCCTTTCCCAGGCTTCCACCAGGGCATCGACCGAGCTGTGAGCAAAGGAGGCAGGTGGGGGCCCAAGCGCCATTTGGAACCGCTCAGGGTCCATAAGGCGCCTAGGGCGGAACCATCTTGTTGGCTCAGCCACCCCACGACAGGGAGTGGCAAAATGGAAGACCATCCGCAGGAGATGATGATCGGTCCATGACAGGGGTAAATTAATTGGGGAACCCCCCCCAAGATCATCTAACCACCGTCCAGATAGAAAAACCAGATCGAGCGTGTGACCCCCTCCGTGAGTTGGGCCCAGAATAACCTGCTTCAGGTCCATGGCCGTCATGGAAGCCATGAACTCCCGAGCTAACTCAGATGATCCCCCCAGGGATGGTAGGTTGAAGTCACCCAAAACTATAAGTTTGGGGAACTCAACCACCAACCCTGAGAGGATATCGAGAAGCTCAGGCAGGGTTGCTGCCACGTGTCTAGGTGAAATATACACCAACAGCAAGCCCAACTGAGCTCTGGGACCACATCTCAGGAGGAGGGACTCACACCTGGCTATCTGGACTATGGTGGCCTCCCGCGGACATAAGGTCTCCCTCACAACAACTGCCACTCCACCGCCCCTACCTTGAGCCCTAGGCTGGTGCAGCACCCGGAAACCTGATGGGCTAAGATCAACCAGGGGGACCCCGCCCTCTGGGCCCAACCAGGTCTCCGTAATGCAAGCCAGGTCCGCATGCTCCTCCTCAATCAGATCGTGAATGAGAGGTGCTTTATTCATTACAGACCTGGCATTAAAATACACGAGCCTGAGCTCAGGTGGCTGCTCATCCTCGCTCCCGGTACCACGTGCTGAAATCAGAGGGTCGGAGCGCATCACCGCTTGAAGACAGCGGGGACGCACCCCCGGGTATTGATGTGGCCCTCTGTTCCTACACCTGCGGCCATTCCCAACCGCCGTGGGAATAGATAATCCCACACCCTGCTCCGGGGCCCCGTAAACCCCCAGCCCGGCCCCTACCACGGCACGATCAGTCCCTGACCTGGTCTGAGAAACGGTTGGTGGAACCCCCCTAATTTCCAACCGAGCCGATGAGCCCACCCCCCTCCCTAACCCCTCAAAACATTTAGCTAAAAAACACACCACTTAAAAAGACAATCACTTAAATATGAGCCAGCAGTGTGCTGCAGCTGCCAAAAAAGCCAACACAGTGCTAGGCTGCATTAACAGAGGGATAGAATCAAGATCACGTGAAGTACTAATACCACTTTACAATGCCTTGGTAAAGCCACACCTGGAATACTGCATCCAGTTTTGGTCACCACGATGTAAAAAAGATGTTGAGACTCTAGAAAGAGTACAGAGAAGAGCAAGAAAGATGATTGGGGGACTGGAGGCTAAAACATACAAGGAACGGTTGCTGGAATTGGGTATGTGTAGTTTAATAAAGAGAAGGATGAGAGGAGACATGATAGCAGTGTTCCAATATCTCAGGGATTGCCACAAAGAAGAGGGAATCAAGCTATTCTCCAAAGCACCTGAAGGCAGGACAAGAAGCAACAGATGGAAACTAATCAAGGAGAGAAGCAACCTAAAACTAAGGAGAAACTTCCTGACCAAACAATTAACCAGTGGAACAACCTGCCTCCAGAAGCTGTGAATGCTCCAACACTGGAAGTTTTGTAAGAAGAGACTGGACAGCCATTTGTCTGAATGGTATAGGGTTTCCTGCCTGAGCAGGGGGTTGGACTAGATGACCTCCAAGGTCTCTTCCAACTACTTCTTCTTCTTCTTCTTCTTCTTCTTCTTCTTCTTCTTCTTCTTCTTCTTCTTCTTCTTCTTCTTCTTCTTCTTCTTCTTCTTCTTCTTCTTCTTCTTCTTATTATTATTATTATTATTATTATTATTATTATTATTATTATTATTATTATTATTATTATTATTATTATTATTATTATTTAGATTTATTTGGTCCATTTCCTAATAAAAGGGATGTTTGTAGATTAAGCTTTAAGCTCTAAAGATCAGAGTTATGTATCAAAAACATAATATATTTTATATGCACTACTACAGTCTTTACAGGTAGTAATCACATTGTATGTTATAAAAATAGATTTAGCCCATTTAACAAGTGGCCAGTTCTGAAGTCTCTTCAACAAAAGTACTGTCCCACAGGGATAGACAAATGGTTTAGATACATTAATTATGGCCTAATATATTATGGCTTGTCTACATTTTTCTTTTTTCTCTCTCTAATTCTTCCTTCACTTAATTCTTCTAGATCATCTCCCTGCAGCAGATGATGATTAAGACTTATTTAGCCACAATTACCCATTAATCTAACATGGTTTATTCTAGTAATACAAATTAAGGTATATTCTGGATGAATCATGATTAATGAGATGAGAATTGTTACTGTTCAGTAAATCAAAGAAGGGAGGAAAAATGAGGTCTTGGTAGTTTGCAGATAGATTCAGCTCAAAACACCATTCTTGAGCTTATCACTCTGAGTTTATAAATCTGGGAGAGAGCAGCAGAAAAGCTAGCTAGCCTTTGACAGTGATGATGGAACACAGGCAAATAATCTTTAAATTATTTACAACAGAAGCCTTGTTCTGTGGTATCTAAACATAGCTCTAGTATTCTAGTTCCCAGACTACAAGGTGAAAATAAAACTAAATGAAATAGAAACCCACTTAGCTAATCATTTTAATCTGTGCTTCTCTTTGCTAGAAACTAAATCAGGAAAGGTACATCCCATTGAAAATGAGACTTTCGTGACTGTTGCCACAGGAACAGAAAAGCCTGAGAACGCTACGTTTATTTGTTTTTTACTCTTGGGAAGTAGATCACCTAATTGACTAATCAACATTCTGGGCCTGCATTTATCAAATAGGCAGCCAACATTCAACAGGGCCAAAATTCAAATAGAAGCTTAATTCATATGAAAAAAGCCAGTCTCAGTTCCATCAGAACTTGGAAGGACATAGTACTCCTAGCGTAAAGTTGAAGCCAATAGACTGGGATGGTGCAATAGGAAATAAACACCCTCTCCTTTCTGCCAATCAGATATCTGTTAAACAATGTGAAGCAAAATTACATTCAGGGCCTGCTTTACAATTTTGACAAAGACTCAACATGTTCTAAATGCCTCTCAGTTCTCTTTTATCCTCCCCAGGTCAAATGGTTCCATTATAGTCAGGAAATGAAGAGGAAAACAATATTCTTCCTATCTGTTACCACTGTTGCCCTTAAGGAAAACGGGACTTGCAGAAGTCATGAAGAATCACTGTTCAGTCAGGAAGTTAAGACAACTCAAAATAAGCTCAACAAACATGAGATCACTTTATCCACACACAGCAAACTCTCAACTTCATTGGTAGCTCTCAAATGCTGAAGTGCTGCAGAATAAGTGAGAAAGGGGACACATGACAAGACATTGGGGTGCAGATACCTAAAAGAAGTATTTATATGTTATCACCATGCATACGTTCCCGCTTTGGTCTCCTTGTGGTTTGCTGTAGACACCCCTGTGAGAGCTAAGTAAGACTTAAAGTGCTTAGCTTCTGAGATCAGCCCAGGTTGTCTACGTGGATCCCAAGATGCAGGTTCAGATTGTATGATGCAGTTATTTGTAAACTACAATTTTCAAATTAAACCATAAGTAGCTGGGTTAAAAAATATGCTAAACCATAAACTGGAGCCAAAAAATCACAATGGTTTGTTCCCTTAACTTGCAAAAACATTTTTAAAGGCATATTATGCTTTACTATGATATATGAAATTAGCTGCTAAGTATCATTGTACTTGCATCAAAAAGCTTCTAAAGATGATTTTTCCCCACTATCACAATAGCATGTCCATGGTGATATATTACACAGTTGTTGATTTTTTAGTATAATAATCTAGGTGGAGTAGATGGAAAAGTTGGAGTAGCAGACAAGAACACAGCAATGACATACCGTATATTGGGGAAAAGTAGCTACCAAGGAAGGACTCAAAAAATAGAAGTGTCACTAAAAAGATAACATTGGCTGTGTGCCTATCCTGAATGCATTCCTTAGCTCTCTTCATTGGCAGTATTTCAGCAGGGATGTCATGATCAGTGGGGCTTGCTACTCTCTGAACTTGGATTTCTTGCAGATGTTTCATTAACCAACAAGGTAGCCTCACTGGTCCACTGATGAGAGCACTAAGGACTCCAAAGTTCGACCCTAAGCTACAAATATTCCCATCTATGCCCTGATCAGTTAGCTGGTGCTTATATTGCAGTCACTGCAAACAAGACTGAGAAGATAGGTGCTTTCCTAATTCCTTCTCAACATCTTGCAGTGTTCTTTCATGGAAGGATGGGGAGAGGAATATCTAGTTCTACCTGTTTCTGCCCCTTTTTCACATTTATAACTGCAGGAGAAATAAAACTGCAATTGACACAGAGGAATGGAGTACTATTGATACCCTATTTTTGCAGGACTTCTCTAGAATATGAGCACTGTCATAGAAGACAATGACATCAAGAACACATACACATCTGTATTGGTACTGTGGAAGATTGAAGAGGACCTCTCTTTCCTTTGCACATCTCTCTTTTATGCTGAAAGGGTTATCTAGCCAGCTGAGGCAATTTGTATACAATTTTAACAAGTTCTGTATTGCAAATTATTCCATAGTTGCATTGAAAAATTAATTAGCAAGTTTTGTGAATTGCATCATTATATTGTTAATCACTCTTCCTTGACTCTTCTACATATTCCTACTGCTAGCAATTAAGGTAAAGGGAAACATCAGGTAAAGGACAAAAATAATAACAATGCTAAAAACAATTCCAACAAAATGGATATCCATGCAACTTCATTAAAAAAAAAATCCCTGACCACTCAACCCAATACAAAACAAACCTTAAAAAGAATTACTTTGCCATGCATCATCTCAGAAACCACCAAGAGACTACTACAACCACATGGAGGCATCATAGCACACAAGCTAACTAAAGCCCTTCAAAACATTCTAAGCAAACCAAAAGACCCAGCAACTCCAGGAGAAAAAAACAACAGGAGTCATTTACTACATATAGTGTAAATACTGCAACAACCATTATGTAGGACAAAGAGGTAGAGGACTGGCAGAATGAATCTATGAACACCAACTACTAGTCAGAAGACATGATGAAAACTAGTTTGGGGAAATGAAATGTCTGCAAGAAAACAAGCAAGCTCAGAGAGCACCAAGGACCCCTCAGATTACTAAAAATAATGTTCTCATAAAAGTACTCTTAACAAAGGATCATTTATTGGAAACCCCAAGTTATTGACCAAACATATCATGAGACCATGCCCAGGCGATATCTTATAGAGACTCTGCTCCCCTAAAAATATTCTTGGTAGATGGTACGCTGTTCAAAGTTATAATCACAGAGACCCAGGAGGCTAGACTTCTTTCTTTGCTGTGGTGCCCGCCTTATTTTATTTATTAAATTTGTGTGCTATCCATCTCTTTATATGCTTTTTATTGACTATTGTCAGCTTCCCAGAGTCATTTTTTGTGAGATGGAAAGCTATATAAAGGTGTTAAATAAATAAATGCCCAGCATGCAAATTCCTCCCATGATACCATTATGTGAACTGTAAAACCAAAGACATAGAACCTGGGTTAAGTAAATGACATGTACTATACAATATTTTTACAAGATTGCTAAATGATTACAGAATTACTTAAAATACTTAGCTCAAGTCAAAATACCTATCCCTTTAAGATATACATTAATTAGGCTCAGGAACAATACAAAAAAACGTAATCAGCACCTCTGACTTATTAGGATAATTGTGCTTTCCGTCATTTCTTGTTGTTTGAGGAAAAACTATTTTGACATTTTTTGATGTTTGCAATTCAATTTTAGTGTCTACATGATCCCCAGTCTCTGGTCAATCTCTTACTCCATTGATCTGCTCTAGACCATTTCCTGATTTGCTTATTCATTTTCATTGTCTCCAGGAATGAAGAGTCTCCAAGGGCTACTGCTAATCATGGAGAGAGAAAAAATCTCATTTGTTTAAACAATGAAAGCTACACCTCCTCCTGTTCTTCTGTTGGAAAGTAAACTTATCACCTTGGAATTTAAATCAGTTTCAAAAATTAGCCTTGCAAAGATGCAGTTTGCAGCTTTCATTTTGTTTTCCAAGTTACTACACAGGTTCCTATTAAGGAAACCTGTTAAGGAAACCTATTATGTTAACTTCTGCATTAGAAAATTCAGCTTAAGTGATTTGTGCAGAAATTTGATTGATTCCATGCCATCAAGTCATTGTCAGGTCTTAGTGACCACATATACAGTATGGATTTTTTTTCTTGACTGTCCGTAACTTGGTCTTTCAGGTCTTCCAACAATGCACTCATTGCTACCTACTACTGTACAACCAAGTCCATACACTTTACCATAGATAATCCTTTTTTCTGCCTTCCCTTCTTTCTTTCCTAGCACTGGAGACTTCTTCAGAGAGCCTCTGTTTCTAAAGTAAAATAATTTGAACCTGTTAATTTGTAGCTCAAGTGAGAGCTTGTGTTGATTGACTTGCTAATCTAATGGGTTTGTTTTCTTGGCTGTCCATGGTATTCTCAGGAGACTTTTCCCACCCCAAAGTTCAAAAGCATCAATAGTGTTGCTTGAAAGTCCAACTTTTGCTTCATATAAATGTCACAGGAAGTAAGTACCATGAATTACACGTCTGATTTTTAGTTACATATATCACAGCCTTTGAGTATCTCTTCAAGGCCTTCATGTTTGCTTTACTAAGTAGACTACAGCATACACTGTTATTCTCTTACAACAATATAAATTAGCAAACCTACATGGAATGTGGAAACATGTTGGTTTGCTTAAGACCATTCAGCTGAAGTGAACTTTCTGTCACACAGATGAGACTGTGAAGCAGAAATGTTTACTTCATCCTTTTGAAGTCTTAAAAAGGGTATATACTGTAGAGGCTTTAACGTAGCAAAGTCCCTTTCTACGGATGAAGGGAAAAAAGGCTTTTATCTCTGGTTTTAAAAAAGCTATATGTTTTCTGAATAGATGGTTACTTTGTTTTATTTTAATCTGTCCAGATGTTTGCTTTATTCACTAGAATGACTTAAAACCCAGTGAGGAGTCACTCTGATTGATTTTCAATACAAATAACAGTGAGCATTTTGATTCTTTTAAAATGATACATTATCTTTTAAAGCAAAGATACAGCTCCTAATTAATGCTTTGTTTGCTGCTCTTTCATCATTCTCCATTATTTGGGGATAGGGGGTTGGGGGGAGGGAAAGGCCAGAACTTCAAATCCAATTATCATGTTTACAGAATTAACTCCCCCCCCCAACCCCAGCAAAAATGTTCAGAATAAGAACTTGGATTGGCAAAATAAATTTTCATAGTCCTGCACACTGAGGGCAATAGGAGAACATTTAAGGCATTTTTTAAATATTTCTGGTGCCACAAGAATGTCCATACTTCTGCCCATAAATATAGAATCATTTCTTGATAATGGATTATTACAGTAATGTCAATGGCTGTTCATTTCTCTTAAACTATTCTGATTCTGTTTCATACCATTTTATTTAATAAAAAATAAGAAATCAGAATAGAATGATGCCTCAATAGTTCAGAATAAACACCTTATTTTGTAAAAGACAAAAGATGCTAAAGAATTGTGTAAATGCTGAGCACCCTCTAGTGGTATCTTGCACAAACAATTTTCTACTTCTCAGCAGAACCAGACAATTGGAGAAACTAGATAGCCTCCATTCAAAATGATGTAATTCGGGAGGGAGAGTTAGGGGGGGGGGATGTCGGCAAAACATTCTTTGTTCAGAACCCTCACAGAGTTGTAAATAAACCCTGCTTATTTATTCAGAAGATAAAGAAATAAATATGAATCTATAAAATCCACAGGTTCTAGAATGTTATTTTTCTGGAACAGAAAGCAGTTTAACATATTCCAGACATCATTATCTGGGTAGAACTGGCCTATTTCATCCTTGGACCACAGAACATTTCTGCTTCAGATGAGGCAGTATTTTCCAGCATTGCCAAACTGCTTCCACAATGGCATGATCTGGAGATTGTCCAAAAGGGAAATAAAATATTCCAGAGTTCTCAGGAATGTTTTGTTCCAGAATCAATAAGTTTTGTGCAGCTCTAGAAAAAGTACATTTTTCCCAGAGCCTTCAGGGATTTATTTTATTTTTGCTAGCAACAGTATAGTTTAGATAGCATATCTGAAATGGTAAAATACCCCTTTAATTAAAAAAAAATCAAAAGAATGCACATGTAAGGATTGTTTCTCTTCTTCTTCTTCTTCTTCTTCTTCTTCTTCTTCTTCTTCTTCTTCTTCTTCTTCTTCTTCTTCTTTTGAAAAAAAATATTGAATGTACATTTAAAAACAAAAGTGGACATGTTACAACTTCCCTGGCTACAACACTGCTATTAGTATTACCTTATGTAACAAAGGAAAAACAGAAAAGAAAAATGCATTCTATGATGGGACAGAATATGGCAAAATGTACATATAACATCTGTAAATTTTCTGGTAAACAATCTTTCAGTCATCTACGTTGTAAATAAATATCTTTCAATTCATTCCTGATATAGGTGCTAGTAAAAAGTCTCTGCGTTATCAACTAATCAATCAATAGTCATCTCAGCGTTCCTCCTTAACTCTAGCTATTTGTACAAATTGTTCCAAATTTCATAATACTCTGTTTCAGTTTTATTTTTAATCTCTAATGTTAACCTGTCCATTTCAGCGCAGGATAGGATTTTGTTTATTATTTCTTCTTCGGTAGGGGTTTCCATTCTTTTCCATTTTTGAGCGTAGGCCAATCTTGCTGCAGTTAAAATATGCAATAGGTAAGTAAAAAGATGCTTTGCTGAATTTATCAGAAAAAGATAGAGATTATCAGTAAATTAATACCCACTCACCAGTTCATAGTAAATCATTAGAAAGAAATTACAAAGGTCTGTCTATCTTAATATCTTAGGAGATAAATGGAATCTAATGTCAAATAAAGTATTCTAAGAGCAAATAGAACCTTACTGAGTTGTTTATAACTGTATTATTTTATTATAATCTTATTATTAAAACTATGGGCATATCCTCATTGAACCATTAAGCTGTTCTTCCCAATGGTTTTGTCAGCTTGATTTTAGAATGATTCTTGTCCAAATGAAAACTTATCTGCACTGATACTTTAAATTACCCCTGTGAGTTAATTGGAATCTGGGGTGAAACCCTTCAGTAACCCTCATGGTTACTGAAAAAATAATGAAATTGTGAGATTTTGGTTTTATTTTTAAAATAATAATAAGTAACTATCACAGACAAAGACAAATATAGTATTTTTTAATTACAATATTACTTTATTTTTTTAAAAGTTTCTGCTGGATTTCAAACCATCAACCTACTTTTTAGAAAGCGTTATAACCATTCTGCTATTATAGCATTCTCGGTAAACATACCTGTAGACAAAATTAGAGACCATCTTTGTCTCTGTGAAATAGCCATTGAACTGCTGGGGTTAGCCTGGAGAGAAGTAAACTGCACCAGGCCAATTGGACAGGAGCTGATAAAGTGACATAAGAGTAAAAACAATAGTTTAAAAGTGTAGTAGAATACCCTAAACCAAAAATGGGTAGTAATAAGGGAACAAGTGTCCTAGGACTTGATTACCTTTTACTTAAATGATGTTTAAACTGGGATATTATTGTTGATCAGGAATCTGATGAATTTGATGATTGGCTGAAAGCTACATACTATGTTGAACTGGCAGAACTGAATTCAGACCTCAGCAGACTCTTGAGGCCATAGAAAGTTTCATAGGAAACCACCAGCCTGCAGGTTAGGCATGCGATCAAAACCACAGAAGGCCTGCTTGAGTAGTTTTATAACTTCTATACCATATTTGTTGTGTGCCAGCTTCCTCTTATGTGACTAATTAAAAGCTAAAAAATATGTATATGTATCTGCCTTATATTGTGCTAGGGGTTCTTCCAACAAAATGGAGGATCTGCCCTTCTTCAGCTGAATAAATGCATTTGGCTTAACAAGACAAATCCGGACTCTGTCTTTCTTTTTTTTTACCGAGTCATACCTGAACCCCTGCATAACATTGTAATTACCGATTGCTTTTATCAAGTTGTTTTAATGATTTTTTTTTTGATGTAGCAAAGAAAAGTAGTGTAATGATTAACTTTTTCCTACAACAGCTGGTTATTATATGACCAAGTATGATGTTGCTTAAGGATGGAGCCTTTTCTATCTGAAGAAGTTGCTATAGATTTTAAAAGAGCTACTTAATACACACAATCGCTTTCTTTCTTTCTCTCTCTCTCTCTCTCTTTCTATATATATATTTATTTTTAAAGATCAGGATTTTTCAAGATAATACTGTATATTTTTCTTTGGTTCTGTAATTCTATATCTTTTGAATTCTGACAATAGAAAAAAATTAGAAAGAGCAATTGGTGGTTGTGAACGTTGCAGTGCCAGATTACTTTGGGAGAAGGAAAGGCCCATGGAGCTGTCATTCATCTCCAGACTAAAGAAAGGAAAGATACAAACGAGATCTCAATGTTCAGCAACAAGTTAATTTGTGCTAGCCTGAAATGGAGGCAAAGTGGCAATCTTTATTCCTGCAGAAATCTGCAGGTGCAGAGGCAGTTGGACTCCCACAGAAATAGGATGAGCATTTGTTTCTTACAAACAAGGCTGACACATTGTTTTTGTTTTTCACTAATTATAAAAGATTATCAAAAAGATCTAAAATGTTTATTTTTCTGGCGAATCTCCAATGCTGCTGCGCAGAATCTTAGCCACCTGCACCGTGATCACTGCCTGCTCATCTTTAAGCAGCCATTGGAAATAAATACTAAAATCATAGGAAATCTTTGCTTTAGGGTTATTTGACACTGATATTTGGAGATACAATTTCTCTGACTGCTGAAATCTAGGTAGGAAGTGCATCAGGCATATACCTTCGCACTTAGCTTTTGTACCACTTGTTATGTATTGGGCTCAATGGTAATACCACGTGGGTTGCTGGAGCAGCTAACGGCTCTCCAGCAACCCAGACTACAAGTCTCCAGTGCTGCTATTGGCTGTCCCTAGGCAACAATGGTTGCTTCAAACCTATTGGTTGCCGCCTAGGGGCTAGACTATATATTGCGGCTGGTTACAGCCCAATTCTCAGTTAAGATCTTGCAAGCAATAAACCATGAGTTTTCCTGTACTCACTTGCCTCGTCTTCATTCCTGCGCCAAAGAAACCGCTACACAAAACCACTTGTTTTTCCTTCTTACATTTGCTGGGCCCTCTTTTCCATCTTCATCTTTATTACATTTTGGCCTTAGGCTGGTTCTGAGCCATTTACCCGCAGCCCAGAGAAATAGCATCATTATGCCAATAAACATCCTTATTTCAGATTTATTTCATTAAATTGGAGCATTACTTGCACTATTTTCCATTGGTGAGTTGTTAGTTGTTAGCATTTGTTTTGAATGGAATATTCTTCAGGAAATATGTATATTTGTCATCTCTTTATTTCTGTTTCTTTACTGAGTTCTTATCTTTTTTTCTATTTCTATTTTTCTTTTTTCTTCTTTCTTTTCTGCACCTATTTTTCATTTTAGTTTTTTTAGCTTGCATTAGTTTTTTATTGTTGGAATTATAATATATAATATATGCTCTCTCTCTCTCTATACACACACACACACACACACACAATAGATTTATATTATAATATAAATATTACAATTCCAATAATTAAAAACTAATGAAAGGTAAAAAAAACCAAATAACATATGTATGTGTATTTGTGTGGGTGTGGGTACACACAGAGAGATATACATATATCAGAGAGACAGAAAGAAGATGTGCTATTTTTTGTCTCTCCTTGAGGTCTGCACAGAGTTGATGGGAGTCAAGTTCAGTTCCTCTCTGCATTATGCACCAAGCTGATGCCAAGCTATATCACAAAGATATTAAATACTGACTTCAATCTCCAGTGAGCGTTTTGTGTTAGACTTCTTGTTTTCACTGTGGAAAAAAAGTGTAATGCTTATTTTACACTTTACAGTACATTCAGGAATGAACTGCAGTCACAGCAAAGTATTGTTTGATAAAAGTGGAAACTACTACTATCCTCACTGACAACATACAGTATATTTATAAGATGTAATATTTTGCCCTCTTTGAACAGATACAGTTTAGGTTCTTTTGTGGGTTCACAGAAGTGTTTCATTAGAGAGCAGAAGCTGAAGGAGCTGCACTTTGCCCTCACTTGCCATTCACAAAACCAAAGGTCACAATTTTTTTTCCCTCCCAAACAAATCTTCACAGCAGCAAGACAGGACCTTCTGGAAGGAACTTCCTGGTATGCAGTCACACAACAAGGCATTCCTGAGACTTGATTTCCCCATCATTCCTAAATATAAGTGCCTGGGAAGGGACACTTTATCCTTTTTGTCTATTAATAAATGCTACATTTTCCCATAAAGAACAGCAGCTAAGAAAGATCAGCCTAGGGCCTAGGCCAGGGGTAGGCAACCTTGGCTCTTTTATGACTCATGGACTTCAACTCCCAGAATTCCTGAGCCAGCATGGGAGGTGAAGTCCATGAGTCATAAAAGAGCCAAGGTTGCCTACCCCTGGCCTAGGCCCCAGGCTGATGTCCCTCCCCTTCTCTCTGATTGCCATCCAATTCACAGATGGAACATATCCACTTTGTTAGATCATAGAGAAAACAGAAGAAAAGCTATTTGATGGATCCTGGGAAAATTCCAAGTCTCTCTTCTATTACCTATAAAAATGGAGGGGGGAAAATAAAATTAATAAATTTTATGGTGGCCATTTCTATTTATAAAGCATTTTATTTCTTTTAAATGATACACCTTCAGGATCTGAAACTGGTAACCTTTGTTGTGTGACATTCACCATTCTACCAACTTATTTTCATTTGCTATGGTACCAGAAGGAAAAAAAAGTTCATGTTTCAATATATATATTTTTTGAAAAAATATGGTTTCAACTTTTGAAGAGCAGGAAGTATACCTTTTTGTTGGTGACAAGACTATCAGTTTGTGTAGACATTTCTTTCTTCATTTGTTATTGTAAATCAAGGAAATAGCTTTGCTTTCACTTTCTTTGAGCATGTTATATGTATACAGCACATTTTAACAACTCCTTAAGGTGTGATGCTCATTATCATAAGTATTTACTTTCATTATATTATTTGTGTGTGGCTGCAGGAAGTGTTCTTCCATCTGTTTAATGCAGGTCTTTGTTTGTAACCAAACAAGGTACAGAAAGCCATGCTCATTCAAATCACATCCACTCCAATGCTCTCTCAGAAGTGACTCCTATTGATTTAAAGAGGACATGAGGCCCACGGGCAGGTAAGTGCTTGGCAACCTTAATTTAATTTAATTTAATTTAATAATTTGATTTCTATACCGCCCTTCTCCCGAAGGACTCAGGGCGGTGAACAGGGCAATACACAATAAAAATCAGATACAAAAATTAAAAAACCATTAAAAACCAATTAAACATCATGCCCTTAAAATCAATACATATTAAGTTAAAAACTAATTTTAAAAATCCAACCCCATCCCGTCAGACCAGGCCAGCTTGTTCGAAAAAGAATGTTTTAAGATCGCGCCGGAAGGAGCGAAGGTCGGGGGCCGTCCGGAGCTCAACCGGTAAGCTGTTCCAAAGGTCTGGCGCGCCCACAGAGAACGCTCTCCCCCTGGGGGTCACCAATCGGCATTCTTTGATCGGCAGCACCCTGAGGAGGCCCTCTCTGTGGGAGCGCACTGGACGGAGGGACGTTGACGCCGGTCGCAGGTGTTGCCGTAGGTAATCCGGACCCATGCCATGAAGGGCTTTAATAAAGAGAGAAAGACTTAAAAACTACTTCTGAAGGTCAAGGACATCTCACAACTCAATGGAGGGCAGACATCTATATCTCAGTAACCCTAGTGAGTATGATTATGGTGTGAGGAGCTGGGAAATAGTCCAACAACATCTGGGATCAACCACACTTACTCAAGCTTTCTTTTATTTATTAAAATGAATATGAGGTGCATGTTCCTACTACCTCTAATTTAAAGCAGCAAAAAGCTCAAATTACCTGTCCTTTTTGATATCTATCTGAGGTTTAAGAGGTTCTCCAAAGGCCTCCCCTCTTCCTTTGGAGAAAGAATACAGAGAAGTTTTTATCATGTCCTCTCTATGCTCTTTTTCTTTTTTTGGTATATGGTATAGGGCAGAGGTCCTTTTGGGCACCACATACTAGTTATGTGGAGAGAGGTTTTTCCGTGGACTGGAGGGTACATGGTTTTGTGTGCTGCCTGCATCCTATGGATGGGGCTTTTGTTGTTTGTATGGACTGGTTGCTGGTATGCCACAGCCCGTAACTGGTCCACGGACCGGGGGTTGGGGGTTGGGGATCTCTGGTATAGGTTCTCCTGCCATGGGCAGGGGATTGGACTATAACACCTCCAACATCACTTCCAATACTATTGTTCTATGTTCTATGTTGTACTGCTTTGAACTATGGTGCTGGAGAAGACTCCTGTGAGTCCCTTGGAGTGCAAGGCGATCAAACTGGTCAGTCCTAGAGGAGATCAACCCTGACTGCTCTTTATAAGGCCAGATCCTGAAGTTGAAACTCAAATACTTTGGCCACCTAATGAGAAGGAAGGACTCACTGGACAAGAGCCTAATGCTGGGAAAGATTGAGGGCAAGAGAAGAAAGGGATGACAGAGAATGAGGTGGCTGGATGGAGTCACTGAAGCAGTAGGCGTGAGCCTAAATGTACTCCAGAAGATGGTAGAGGACAGGAAGGCCTGGAGGAACATTGTTCATGGGGTCGCAATGGGTCGGACACGACTTTGCAACTAACAACAACAACAATGTTGTACTGGATTCTATTGACTCAGACCTCTGGAGTTAATTCAAGTAGTCAGGTCTTTAGATGTGCAATGTTAATTTGGGAGGTTTCCAAACTTTCTATGTAGTGAATTGTCTTTGGTATATCTCCTAATCTATATTACAAGTGTTTTATGCTTGCCTACTATAAGCTGTCCAGGTAATGTTACAGGAAAGCATAGCAATGTTGTTTGAATATACTGATATATTATTACTTATTTGATTTCTATTCTGCCTTTATTGTTCATATATAACTCAAGGCAGTGAACATACCTAATATCTCTTCCTCCTCCTATTTTCCTTACAACCCCAGCCCTGTGAGGTGAGTTGGACTGAGAGACAGATGACTGGTTCAAAGTAACCAAGTTGGTTTTTCATGCTAAGATGCGACTAAAACCCATGATCTATGCCAGCACCAGACATTTGGAGTCTCCTTAAACCATGAGATGGGCAGCAAATAAATTCGATGATGATAATAATAACCAGAGTTCAGTAACTATAGCCCTTCCAGGAGCAGCTTTCAAAGAGATATCATAGGGATTGATTAACTATCAATGTAGATACCAGTGACTGTCACCCCTTTAATGTAGACCAGACTAAGTAGCAGGCACTATGCAGACCTAAAGCTACTTTTACAATAGTAATACAAAAGTAATAGAATAATAGTAATAGAAACTTGAAAGAATGAATATGTTTCTGTTCTTCCCTCTCTATATGAATAAGTGTGTGTGTGTGAGAGAGAGAGAGAGAGAGAGAGTGAGTGAGTGAGTGTATGTGACCTACCTTAAGCATTTTTGCATTCTAGTTTCTTGTCATGGGCTGAAGCTTCACTTATCTGATTGTTGCCTTGGTAGCAGATGTCCCTTTGTCCTTCAAGGCCTTCCTCTACACCTGCTATAGTGACAGAAAACAGGGAAGGGAAAAAAACAACCTCTTCCCAATTTCTTTTCCTTGGGGTGAACTCAGATACTATAAGGAAAGTTAAGGAAGAAAAGAAAGATAGTGCAAACCCTTGCTTCCCAGAATTTCTACTTGCATCTAAAGTAACCTCTTTGTGACCAAAGCTCTTCCCTGAAATGTCTGATTCTCAGACCTTTCTGATTGAAAAGCTAATGCCAAATTTATTCTCCCTGCCCCATTTAGCCCACTCAAATTTTTCCTTTGATTTTTTTTTAAGAAAGGAAGACTCATGTTTACATTAAACTCCCATAAATGAAAAGATGAGTTCGGTTTTAGGGCCCAGCTTAAAAGCAGTGCTTTCACATCTGTGAACATTTAATTTAAGGCATTTTGCATCAACCATCAATGAAAAAACAACCTTTTTTTCTTGCCTCATGCCCCAAAACTTTACCTTATTTAACTGGCCCATGAATGAGATGGCTTATATTCCATACTAGTTTTTAAGTGTCAGGTCTGAGCTCTTTATTTTATTTATTTTATTTATTTATTTTATTTTAATTGCATTTATATCCCGCCCTTCTCCGAAGACTCAGGGCGGCTTACAAGCTTAGCAGTAGCCTTCATTCTATGTATATGCCTGCTTATTAGGGCTTTCACACACACACACCCAAGCGGCATTATTACAAAGTCAGCTTAATTGCCCCCAACAATCTGGGTCCTCATTTTACCTACCTCGGAAGGATGGAAGGCTGAGTCAACCTTGAGCCTGGTGGGATGCGAACCTGCACTAATTGCAGGCAGCTGGTGTTACTTAAGGAGGCATTAGCCCACTGCTCCACCAAGGCTTCTAAAGACTGCCAGTCTAAAGACTGCCAGTCTCTAGAGATATCTGTTAGGCTTTGTTACTCATTACTGACATTGGAGGCTGCAGTGACTTGAAACAAAGGCAGGATAGCAATTGACAATGTATACAGAGACATCACCCTGTCAACAAAAGTGTGTATAGTCAAGGCTATGGTCTTCCCAGTTGCAATGTATGGCAGTGAAAGTTGGACCATAAAAAAGGCTGAGCGCCAAAGAATTGAGGCCTTTGAACTATGGTGCTGGAGAAGACTCCTGCGAGTCCCTTGGACTGCAAGGCGATCAAACTGGTCAGTCCTAGAGGAGATCAACCCTGACTGCTCTTTAGAAGGCCAGATCCTAAAGCTAAAACTCAAATACTTTGGCCACCTAATGAGAAGAAAGGACTCACTGGAGAAGAGCCTAATGCTGGGAAAGATTGAGGGCAAGAGAAGAAAGGGACGAGAGAGAATGAGGTGGCTGGATGGAGTCACTGAAGCAGTAGGTGTGAGCTTAAATGGACTCCAGAAGATGGTAGAGGACAGGAAGGCCTGGAGGAACATTGTCCATAGGGTCGTGATGGGTCGGACACGACTTCGCAGCTAACAACAACAACAACAGCAAATTTCCTGACATTGTGGTTTTCTTTAGAATGGGTAGAGAGTCCTTCACACAATAGTGGGGAAGGGATCACAGAGTAAATTTAGGTGAAACACAAAAAATATCCTTATATTTGACTTCTGGTTTTGCATCATGGTGAGATGGATGCAGGAAGGCAGGGCTCTGCTTTCTGCTCCCGAATTTGCCCTGCTGGGCCACCCAAAAGGGCCTAAAGTTGCCCCAAAGAGGCGATGAAGAAGGAGGGGTGCCTCATCGATCATGGAGAGACAGCAGTCAATCCGTTCAATCTGAGGAAAGCCCTCCAAACCAGCAGGGAAAAGACTGGCTGCATCTTGTGGCCAGCCACCAGCCACTGACAACCAAAGAAGAAAGCACTAACTAGCAGATCATAAATAGCGTGATTGAAACTGGGTGAAAATAATGATCTTTTCTTTATTAATTTACAACTGACTTTCCTGGAGAAGGCTCCCAAAAAGCTAAGGTTTGTAGCCCCACCCTTCCAGGAATGGAAGCGGTGTTTCAATTTCTTTTATGGGAGACAGAAATACACAATACTGAAGTGGAAGTAATATAAAGCTACAGTTTTGATAATTTTGAGAATTGAGATATCTGTTAAGATTTTCTCTTTGAAAAAATACTGGGGTGAAATATAAGAAATTAACCTCTGTTTTAAGAGTGAAAATAGATATTGAATGACATCTAGTGGTGTATTAGAGTATAGCACCAAAATTGCAAGGACTGAGGCTGACCTAGCAAGAACCCTAGAAATAAATGTCAACCTAGCTTCCTGGCTTAACAGAGAACAGCTGGCAACAGAGGAAAATATTTTGGCATACTTATCACCCTGACCTTCTTAGACTATAAATACCTTCTGAGCTCAGACTTTTAATCTTCAGAATTATTTGGAGAGAAAGGAAAATTTGACTTTTGGCTTCGTTTGGCGGGGAGAGACCTTTGGATTGTTTTCAGAGTGGCTGAATATTTTGAACACTTTGAACATTGTGGATTACAACTTTGCCTGACTGACAATTTTTGGACACCTGAGCAGAAGGACCATTACAAAATATTGCCTTTAGGACTGGACTCATATTTTGGAACCTATTGGATTACAAAGGTTATACATAAAGACTAGAAAACTAAATGAAACTTCATTCTATTGTGCTTAAGATTGGTGATGTTAGATAAGACTTGTATTGGGAGAATATAAAAGCTTTGACAGAATATCTGGAGGGGGGGAATGGATGCTTCATACCCAGCTAAAAGTGATAAGAAAACATATCCAATAACTCCATCTGAAGCCCCCACCCAGGAATGACAGGAGCCACAGTAGTGACACCTCAAGGGAAAAAAAAATACTTTTCAGAAGGAAATATACTCTATGCTACAATTAATTCACCAGACAATTGTCGTACATAAACAAGACACAAAAGATATTATGATGAGACTAAAAAGCAATTTAGTTAACATAAATGAGAAAATCTCTAAATTAAATCTACAACTAGAAAATTCCCAGACTACAAAGTATGAACAAATAACTCAGAAACTAGAAGATGAAGCAGAGGAAATTGACCCAAAGATGGAAGAGATAAAAGAAGTGAAATATAGACTGTCATATACAAACAAAACACTGCAAGACTTAGCTACAATGATGAAAATGGAAGACACCTTACCTCTTGGGTCTACAAAATATACCTGATAACAAGGAAGAAGATCTTTAAAAATGGACTATAGAGCTGTTGGGGGAAATGTCAGAAAGTGGGAGACGAAAAAGGAAAAGAGAAGTTGAGGGAAAAGGAAAGTGGGAATTGCTTAAGGAATATAAATGGGTGGAATTCTCCCTCAAAAATACCCTACTTAAATTGTCTTCCTCATTCCAAGCAATTTTTACAAAAATAGAGGGAAAATTCTTTGGCAATTTAATTGCTTTGGCTTGGAAAGCTATTTGGCAAAGAAAGCAAGCTAGAGTTAGATTTAAAAAGCAGAAGACTTGATCTATCAGAAGGGGCATTATTTGATTATCTCTGTTTGAATGTGATTAAAACAAGAGATAAATTTTAGATATAAATAGACTTTTACAATAAAAGATATAATTTAGAATTAGAATAGCACTTTTTTGATATGGGAAATATGAAAATAAGAGGATGGATGGTATGAATAAAATTCTTAGCTACATAAATGTAATTAATCTTGAGAAAATCATAATTGACAAAGATATTCCAAATATTGATGGGAAATTAAACTTAAATAAGAGTTGCAAATACAATTGAAATATAAATTGGTCAGAAAAGAGGTTATAAACTGATATTATTGTTAGTTGTATAATACTAGAAAAATTGGATGAGAATGTTTATACTTAACTTTGTAGTTAAGTATTGATAGTAGCAACAATTGTAATTGCGTAATGTGGGGAAAATGAAAACAAATTGGGGAAGAAAGGAGGATCAGGGGAAAAACACTGCAGTATTGAACAGATTTATATGAAGTATGTTAAGTATGTGTACCTAGACAACACATTGTTTACTAAGTACTGAAGATGGCAATTGTTAAAAATCAATAAAACATTTCAAAATAAATAAATAAATAAATAAATAAATAAATAAATAAATAAATAAATAAATAAATAAATAAATAAATAAATATCCTTGTTTAATTCCCATGTGTGTAAGAGAGAGACTAAATGAAAATTATATCTGCTGAAATTAAGAGATTTTTTTTCCAAAGCAACTGTGCCAAATTATATCTGCTGAAATTAAGAGATTTTTTTTTTTCAAAGCAACTGTGCCAAATGTAGGTTTTTTACATAACTTTCCCAAGCAGTAGGGTATGTAGGTTTTGAACTGAGAATTTTTTTTTTCAGCTGGATGCTAAGAGACTTTGTGAATTAAGCCCCTATTCCTGCTGCAGCAGATTCTATTCTGGCAGAACACACCATTTTGCCTGAAAAGAAATCTGTGATGGATTTCTTTTATGTCCCTGCCAATCACAGCCATTATAGTGCTCTAACTGAATGGCAGTGATTTATGGCAGACCATTTATAAACAGTTGCAACATGTGACTTTAAGTGTGTTTCAGTAATGCTTTTTATACGATCCAAAGAACAACATTCAACTTGTGGTTTTATTTTATTTTCTTTTTCTGAGAAATAACTCTTCCCATCCCCACCCAACCTTTACATACTAGCCTACATCTCCTTTTATGAGAAAGACACTTCAAAATATTGTTAATTTACAGTGGAAATGGAATTGAGAATTTCACTTAACCACTAACCTTTACAAGGTCACAAGTTATATTTCTTCTTGGGTTTTTAAAACCTAGCATAGTTTCAAAGAGCACTATCTTCTTCCATTGATGGACATCCTTGGCTAGAGAAGCTTAACTGCTTGGATCTGATTCACAGAAGACAAGAGAGCTCTTTGTAGACTAGCTGTTAAGAAGCACCATCCTAAGCCTCCTATACTGTAGGTGTGGACTTTCTGACACCCTGATTTTTATTTCCTTTTTAAATAAGAACAGCGCTCATTGATGATTCTGCCAACTCTGTTTTATTGCTGAGTTTTATCAATTCATACATATCTAAGAATCTCAGCTGTGTCACTTTGGAGGGAGGGGTTAAAGTGGGGAGACTGCCAGCCTTCCCTCTTAATTTCTCAGCAGGCTTCAAACCACCCCCCCACCCCCATCAGAAGTTCCTTTCTCCTGATAGATCTTCTCCCTCACTCTAGCCTAACTGATGAATCTCCTTCACAAGTAATCCTTTTTTTCCCCTTTTACTGCCTAGATATGGTCAGCGTCCTTCCTTAATGCACTGAAAGGACATGGCATGTAAGGCCCTAATAATCTTTCTCAGGGGGTCTTAAAAGTAATTTATGGAGCAGCATGGGCATCTGTTGCTCAGAGGAAAGAAACAAGATCATGCGGTGTACCAGGTACATGAAAACCTAAATTAGCTTTCTGGCTAGCAGCTGAAATCTTTGAAACTAGTGGAGAATGCAAAAAACACAGTGATTTCTGCTGCTTTCTTGACCTACTTCCCACAGATAAATATGATAGCCCTTGTCTTTATATGCCTTCGGTGTGCCTTTAATCAGTCCCCAACAAGAATGGATTTCAAAGGGAGATTAAACATCTCCAAGACACATTTGTTATTTGGAATTCTTTTGATAAATATGTGGATGATACTTTTTTTGTAAAAGGAGGCTTTCCCAGTGACCATGCGTTCCTTTATCTGTCCCATACAGATATAAACACCCCAAAATAAGTCTTGCATTCTCATCCACCTGCCCCTGTCTTAAATAATACAGGAAGGAAAATGTTGTCTTCAACAAATGCATCACAAAGAAAAAGCTCAACTCTGACAGCTTTATAGCAAGGAATACATACATTAGGTAGTCAAAAATCTTTGCTTTCTGAGCGTGTAGAAGAGAACTCATCCAAATGGCTATATAAAGCACATTGCTTATTTTTGACTCAAAAGACTGCATGGGTTTTTTTCTATGTTCAGTTCCAATATAACAGATGTATCTGCATACTTATTTGGTCACAATAATAAATCACATCCCGCTGGTAATCATAAAACCACTAAAGTTTGTTACTGACCTTGCATATAAATCCAGAAATAAAAATGACAGCAAAACAAGAACACATTGAAATACACTCTTTTTTAGTACCGCCAGGACTGAGAAAGGGAAGCTCTTGATTCAAATCTTGAATTAGAGATACAGAGAGTTTTTTTACCTCTTCGGCAAAAACAAAACTATACAGCAGCAATACAAAGAAATTGACTTCACATATTCTAGTAAATATATTACACTAGAACCTGAAGTAATTCTAGCAGGAATTTTTACTTAGGGATCCAGTTTTGGAAACATCAATTGTCATTTTCAAAAAAAGACTTTGAAAAGATAGCACCTCCTAATTTCAGGAATTGAGGCCTTTGAACTATGGTGCTGGAGAAGACTCCTGCGAGTCTCTTGGACTGCAAGGCGATCAAACCGGTCAGTCCTAGAGGAGATCAACCCTGATTGCTCTTTAGAAGGCCAGATCCTGAAGTTGAAACTCAAATACTTTGGCCACCTAATGAGAAGGAAGGACTCACTGGAGAAGACCCTAATGCTGGGAAAGATTGAGGGCAAGAGAAGAAGGGGACGACAGAGAATGAGGTGGCTGGATGGAGTCACTGAAGCAGTAGGCGTGAGCTTAAATGGACTCCAGAAGATGGTAGAGGACAGGAAGGCCTGGAGGAATGTTGTCCATGGGGTCTTGATGGGTCGGACATGACTTTGCAGCTAACAACAACAATTTTAGAAAAATGAAATATTTTATAAGCTTGAGCATAACTTTGAAGAAGCACAAATGCTTCAAAACAAAACATGAAGTGTCCTTCAAGTGTCACTCTTCATGATGGAATATAAAAACTTTGCCCAAGCAAAACAATAAGGTGGCCCTAGAATTTTTTTTCATTTAAATTATGGACAAATTCACTTTTCCAAGAAACTTTCAAGTGGAAATTTATGGAATTTAACCAGAGGAACTTTACTGTTTCCATCTGTAATTTCTTGTCTGGCTTCAGGTGCTTTGGAAAATATGTTGACCCCCTCCTCTCTATGACAGCACCTCAAATATTGGAACACTGCTATCATGTCTCACCTTGTCCTTCCCTTCACTAAACTAGCCATTCCGTTCTTCATACATTTCAGCCTCCAAGCCCCTAATCATCTTTGATCACATAACTCTGGGACACTGCATCTGTTATAAATACATGCCAGTTGCCAAGCATCCGAATTTGGTTCACATGACCATGGGGATGCTGCAAAAGTCATAAGTGTGCTGTTGTAACTTTGAACAGGCACTAAATGAATGGTTGTAAGTTGAGGACTAACTGCAAGCTGCTATTCGCTTTTTTCCTGGATTTGAATAGTGCAGAGATAAGAGTTTGGCTTTGAGTTGCTTGAGCTCATTATTTCTTCTTAGGAATAAATACCCTCCTAGTTTCTGAAAACATAGTGCAAACAATCAAAACACTCCTGCAATCTCCCAAATGTGTTTTTAAACAGTATTACCAGATTTCCACTTACATGTAGTATAATGATCATCTTGATGATACCGGTAATGTTCAATAAGTATCTCTACATGCATGTTTCTTTTTCCCATTTCTTTTCCTTCAGGGAATTTAGTGGGGATTAGGGCCCCAAAACTGATACATGCTCACCTGCAGGAGGGACTTAACAAGTGTGGGACTGATCAGGTTAGTCAGAAATATTCCATCCTCCGTCATCCATTAAAGTGTACAGAATATAATAACAAGGATGCAAAAACAGCAGTAAAGTTAGGGTTATCTTAATACTAGTTCTAATATATAATAAACACAACAGTGAAATAAAGATAACAACATGAGTTTATTGTCCAGGAAATCTCTGTTCCTAAATATGTCCTCTAATGTACTGTTATGTTTCGTACCCTGTCAAAGAGGCTATCCAATTCTCAGGATGCAGGAGAATTCCTTGAGAATTTCTTTTGAGGTCCTTTTATCCTGCTTTAATGATGCAGGATGACAATCTCTTTGCTGCACTGTAATCTGCACTTGTTCATACTCCCAGATCTGTAAATAAGCCAACATTTTATCACCTTGGTCAACTCAAGTGGCATCACAGAGGCTAGAGAATTTTCAGGCTGCTGGAGAAAAGATTGAAGGAGTGAGTGAATGAATGAATGACAAGATCCTCTTGCAAATACAACAAACATGAATGTTTGTCTCAAAATGCTTCTGACCATCCCACAAGGTCTGGTAGGGCAGGCATGTGTCAGATCCTGTATATTATAGTGCCATCTGGCAGCACCCAGTAGGTGTGTCTTTTCTGTCACAATGCCTGCCCTATGGAAAATTGTAAATCCTTCAAAAGCTGCATGTTCCCTGATGAGATAATCAGTGTGATTTTTAGTGTGATTTTTAAAAATATGTCTGGTTTATGAATTTGGTTTTGTTATCCTGAGGTGCCACTATGTTCTAATTATTTGTTGTTGTTAGTTGCGAAATTGTGTCTGACCCATCACGACCCCATGGACAACATTCCTCCAGGCTTTCCTGTCCTCTACCATCTTCTGGAATCCATTCAAGCTCATGCCTACTGCTTTAGTGACTCCATCCAGCCACCTCATTCTCTGTCATCCCTTTCTACTCTTGCCCTCAACCTTTCCCAGCATTAGGGTCTTCTACAGTGAGTCCTTCCTTCTCATTAGGTGGCCAAAGTATTTGAGTTTCAACTTCAGGATCTGGCCTTCTAAAGAGCAGTCAGGGTTGATCTCCTCTAGGACTGACCGGTTTGATCACCTTGCAGTCCAAGGGACTCGCAGGAGTCTTCTCCAGCACCATAGTTCAAAGGCCTCAATTCTTTGGCACTTTCACAGCCATACATTGCAACTGGGAAGACCATAGCCTTGACTATATGCACTTTTGTTGGCAGGGTGATGTCTCTGCTTTTTAGTGTGCTACCTAGATTTGCCATGGCTTTCCTCCCAAGGAGCAAGCGTCTTTTAATTTCTTGGCTGCAGTCCCCATCTGCAGTGATCTTGGAACCCAGGAAAATAAAATCTGTCACTACCTCCATTTCTTCCCCATCTATTTGCCAGGAATTGAGAGGGCTGGAAGCCATGTTCTTGGTTTTCTTAATGTTAAGTTTCAGCCCAACTTTTGCACTCTCCTTCTTCACTCGCAACAAGAGGCTCTTTAGTTCATCTTCACTTTCTGCCATTAGAGTGGTATCATCTGCATATCTTAGGTTATTGATATTTCTCCCAGCAATCTTAATTCCAACTTTTCATTCATCTAGCCCTGCCTTTCTCATGATGTGGTCTGCATATAGGTTAAACAGGCAGGGTGACAATATACAGCCTTGCTGGACTCCTTTCCCAATTTTGAACCAGTCAGTGGTTCCGTGTCCAGTTCTCACTGTTGCTTCTTGACCCGCATATAGGTTTCTCAAAAGACAAATAAGATGGTCTGTACTCCCATCTCTTTAAGAACTTGCCACAATTTGTTGTGATCCACCCAATCAAATGCTTTAGCATAGTCAATGAAGCAGAAGTAGATGTTTTTCTGGAACTCCCTAGCTTTCTCCATGATCCAGCGTATGTTGGCAATTTGATCTCTAGTTCCTCTGCCTCTTCGAAATCCTGTCTGTACTTCTGGTAGTTCTTGATCCAGATACTACTGGAGTCTAGCTTGTAGGATTTTAAGCATAACTTTACTAGTATGAGAAATGAGTGCAATGGTGTAATAGTTTGAACATTCTTTGGCACTGCCTTTCTTTGGAATTGGAATGTAAACTGATCTTTTCCAATCTTGTGGCCACTGTTGAGTTTTCCAAATTTGCTGGCAAATTGAGTATTGCACTTTTACTGTATCATATTTTAAGATTTTGAATTGCTCAGCTGGAATACTGTCACCTGCACTAGCTTTGTTGTTGCTCAGCTTTCCTAAGGCCCACTTCACTTCATATTCTAGGATGTCTGGCTCGAGGTCAGTGACCACCTCATTGTGGTTATCAGGGATGTTAAGCTCGTTGTTGTATAGTTCTTCTGTGTAATTTTTCCACCTCTTCTTAATCTCTTCTGCCTCTGTTAGGTCCCTGCCATTTTGGTCCTTTATCTTGCCCATTTTTGCATGAAACGTTCCCTTCATCTCTCCAATTTTCTTGAAGAGATCTCTGGTCCTCCCTATTCTATTGTTTTTGTAATGTATATGTACAAACGTTATTAACAAGTTAGAACCGTTTATTCCGCTTATTTCTATGAGGTAAACACCACTGACAGGGGAACACGCGGGAACTTTGACAGCTGTCAAAGTTCCCCGCCAGGGCGCAGGCGCAGCCAATTGACAGCTCGCGGCTGTCAAAACACCAAGCCGGCTCACCATGCGGAAAGAAGAACTGTCAAAGACGCGACGGCGGTGATTGGTCCGGCTAGGCGCGGCACCAAAGGAAACGATCCTGATTGGACCACACTGACAGCTGCCGGCTATAAAAGCCGGACAAGTTATTCTGTTATTTGCCTTGTTCTAAATAAAGTCTTAGTTCAGTAACCTGTCGTCCCGAGTGGTCCTTCGGCTACTTCACTGGCGACGAAGGTGGGATCGCTCCTGAGCTGAAGTCATGGCTGAGGAAGAGAGTTCCCGGCCAGAGCTGTCACTGGAAGTTTTAACTTCCGAACGGAGCGAGACCAGGACCGGACGACATGGCCAACTTCGGGCGTGTGAGGGAATTCGATACCCGCCATCCGGAGAGATGGCAGTCACACCTGGGGCAAGTCGAGGGGTTCCTCCTCGTCAGCAAAATCACCGACGACAGAGCAAAGGCCGCCGCCCTCCTGTACATCAGCGGGCCCCCGGTATACGACGCTGCCGTTGGGCTGTTCAGCCCGGTACCCATCACAGAAGTCTCCTACGCGGACCTGGTCAACCAGCTCAACAAACATTATATGCCAGCCCGCTCGGAGCTGTACTGGCGAGTACAGTTCGCCCAGAAGAAGCAGCGACCGGACGAGCCCGCAAACGACTTCATCGCCGGGGTCAGGCATGCCGCTCGTAACTGCTGCTTCCCCGATTTGGAAGACCGCATCAGGGACCAAGTGGTGATAGGCTTGAGGGACGAGCGTCTCCAGAAAAAACTGACGTCAAAACCAGACATGAGCCTAGCCGAACTGACCCGAGAGATAATGGCCTACGAATATAACCACAAGAAAAAACCGACCGCCGCAACACCAGAAAGTCCAGCAACCGTATACCACGAGAACGCAACCCTCAGTGACAGCGACGAGTCCGTAGACTTCACCGACGGTGAGGCCCTTCAGCGCAGGATGGAGCGTCGACAACAGCGGAGAAGCGACACGTCAGATCGCCAAAGAGCCAGAAACCCCCTGCCACCACGACACGAGCAACGGGCCACCTGTGCCTGCTGCAGGGGCAACCATGCCCGGGGAAGCTGCCGGTTCCGGAACGCAAAATGCCACAATTGCGGAAAAACTGGCCACATCAAACCAGTGTGCCGAAGCCGGCCCCGCGACAACGTGCATGATCTGGAGGCCAACCCCCCAGGTAGGCCAACCGCCCAGGCCAACAAGGGAGGAACGCCAGGGATCTTAGTGGAAACAATAGATAAGGTGCATAGCCTAAGTCCAAAAGTAAGGATCCGGGTAAAAATTCAGGGAGTCACTTGCCTCATGGAGGTGGACTCCGGGTCAGCAGTCTCCTTAATATCGTTCAAAACGTATCAGGAGATCTGCCAGCGAAGCAATAGGGAAATTCCTCTTAAAAAAACCCAGGTCCATCTAGCAGATTTCCAAAAAAACCCCATTCATCTAAAAGGGAAGGCTAAGGTCGCTGTAGAATACAAAAAATTCAAGGGACCCCTGGAAGTCTTAGTAACTCCAGGGAACCGCACCAACCTAATTGGGCTGAACTGGTTCAGCCCTCTGGGCATCGCCATTACTGGGGTAAATACAGTACAAGCCTCTAGCCTCGAAGCCGTCTGTAACAAGTATGCAGACGTCTTTGATGGCACACTAGGAAAATACACCGGCCCTCCCATCTCCTTAAAATTAAATCCAACCATCCAGCCCATAAAGATAAGAGCTAGGAGGGTTCCATTTGCCCTCAAAGAAAAAATAGAGAATGAGCTAGAACGCCTCGTAGGACTAGGGGTGCTGGAACCAACTGAAGGGGGAAGCTGGGAGACCCCAATAGTCACCCCAGTTAAACCTAACGGGGAAATTAGATTATGTGCAGACTATAAAGCGACCCTTAACCTAGCCCTCAGCCCCCATGCTTACCCGGTGCCAGCAGTGAGGGACGTCCTCGCTTCCATCCGCTCCGGCGCCATTTTCGCAAAACTTGATCTGACGCAGGCGTACTTGCAACTGCCTGTCACAAATGACACCGTGGAAGCTCAAACAATTGTCACCCACCGCGGTGCCTTTAAAGTGAAAAGACTCCAATTTGGCATATCGGCAGCCCCGGGTATCTTCCAAGGTATCATGGAGAAAACCTTAAAAGGGATACCCGGGGTCTGTCCCTATTTCGACGATGTTCTCATCGCCGGGGAAAATGAAGCAAACTTAGCTGACAGACTGTCAGCTGTGCTGAGCCGGCTCAGAGAAGCCGGTCTCAAACTAAAACGGGAAAAGTGCTCCATCGGAGTCACTTCCACAGAATTCCTAGGGTACAAAATAGACGCCCAAGGCATCCACCCCACCACAGAAAAACTAAAGGCTATTCAGACAGCTCCCAGTCCAAAGAATAAACAAGAGCTCCAAGCCTTTTGGGGGTTATTAAACTTCTACCATGCTTTCCTTCCCCACAAAGCCACTATAGCAGAGCCTCTCCATAGGCTCCAAGACAAGGGAACTGCCTGGTCCTGGACCAAAACACATGAAAATAGCTTCCAGTCATTAAAAAATATCATCTGTAACAGTTCAACAGTCACCCTCTTTAGAGAAGACACACCGGTATGCATCGCTTGAGATGCATCTCCCTATGGAATTGGGGCAGTGTTAAGTCATCTATACAAGGATGGCACCCAAAGACCCATAGCTTTTTATTCACGCACCCTGTCAAAAGCTGAAAGAAACTACGCGCAAATTGACAGGGAAGCACTAGCAATAGTCGCAGGGGTAAAAAAGTTCCATGACTATCTCTATGGCAGACCCTTTACTACAGGGGTGTCAAACTCAATTTCATTGAGGGCCGCATCAGCATTGTGGTTGCCCTCAGGGGGCCGGGTGGGTATGGCCTGGGTGGGCGTGGCCTACTGGGTGGGCGTGGCTAGAGTGAGTATGGCCTACTGGGTGGGCATGGCCAGCTCTACATCGTTCGCATCAAGGGTGCCTATGGGGGCCTGGGCATAAGTGGGACAGATCTGAGGGTCTCTGGCAGGAGGAGGGTCTCTGGGCCAGGGCCAAGGCAGTGGGGGCCGTTCCCTCACTGTTTCCAGGATGGCTTCACGAGCCACATGAAACCACTTTGCGGGCCGGATCCGGCCCCCGGGCCTTGTGTTTGACATGTCTGCTTTACTATATTCACAGATCACAAACCCCTGCTAGGGATATTCACCTGGGATAAAACAACCCCGCAGATTCTATCACCAAGAATACTGCGCTGGTCCACCTTCTTGTCAGCATATTCATACAAATTAATACACAAACCAGGGAAGGAATTAGGACACGCAGACTGCCTCAGCAGACTGCCTATTCAAAGCAAGGACACTGACCCAGCACCTGCAGGGCTCATTCTGGCAATTTCTCAACTTCCAGACTGCCCACTTTCCGCCAAAATCATAGCTAAAAATTCAGCTAAGGACAAAGTACTGAGCGGAATTCTTAGGTGGACAACCACAGGATGGCCAACCAAAAATCCACACCCCCAATTCCAGCCATACTATAACAGGAAAAACGAAATGTCATCACACTTGGGATGCCTTCTGTGGGGAAACAGAGTAGTGATACCAGACAAAAACATAGCACAAACACTAGACACCTTACACGAAGGACATCCAGGCGTAGTTAAAATGAAAGCTCTAGCCAGGAGTTATGTGTGGTGGCCAGGCATAGATAAGGATATAGAAAAATACGTGGGAGGGTGCTACCCCTGCCAAACAACAAGAAGCGAACCACCCCAAGCCCCAGTACATAGATGGGAAACAACAAAAAACCCATGGTCACGCATAAATCTAGATTTTGCAGGACCAATCCAGGGGCAGAGCTTCCTAATAATAGTTGACAGCTACTCAAAATGGCTAGAAGTAATTCCCCTTAGGAAAACCACTTCAGGAGCCACCATACAAGCCCTTAGGAAGATCTTCGCCACCCACGGCCTCCCAGACACCATGGTTTCAGACAATGGACCACAATTCACCTCTCGTGAATTTCAGATGTTCGCTATGAAGAACTGTATTAGGCTGGTCACGTCTGCACCGTTCCACCCATCGACGAACGGGATGGCTGAAGTTATGGTGCGCTCAACTAAAGAAGCATTAAAAAAGTTCGTAAAGGGGAACTGGCAGCGGCGATTCAGCCAGTTCCTGATGGCACAACATACAACTCCCTGTACAACAACCGGCAAAACGCCAGCGGAGCTAAGATGGGGAAGGAGACTGATAACGCGGCTCGACAGACTGCATCCCGACACTTACATTACGGAGCCGGATCACCCCCCCCACCCCGTACATTTAAACCTGGGCAAATGATCTGGGCACGATCATACACATCTAAAAACAAATGGGTCCAAGGGACGGTATTACAACAAACAGGACCCATTTCCTATTTAATACACACGCCTACTGAAGGCAACCTACGACGGCACATAGATCAGCTCAGGCCAAGACAACCACAACACCACCCAGACCTTCCCCCACCGGACAGCCAAACCCCACCCCCCCTAGACATTATACCTGCACCAGATCAGGGGGAAGGGGAGCAAGAAAACATACCACCACCGGAACAAGACAACGCGCCACCCCCAAGACGTTCCAATAGAAACAGAAGAGCACCAGCATACTTAAGGGACTATGAATGGGCTGGCTCCAACAACCAACAAGGGGGAGGAAACAATCCAGGGGAGGGGTAAGGGGTGTAATGTATATGTACAAACGTTATTAACAAGTTAGAACCGTTTATTCTGCTTATTTCTATGAGGTAAACACCACTGACAGGGGAACACGCGGGAACTTTGACAGCTGTCAAAGTTCCCCGCCAGGGCGCAGGCGCAGCCAATTGACAGCTCGCGGCTGTCAAAACACCAAGCCGGCTCACCATGCGGAAAGAAGAACTGTCAAAGACGCGACGGCGGTGATTGGTCCGGCTAGGCGCGGCGCCAAAGGAAACGATCCTGATTGGACCACACTGACAGCTGCCGGCTATAAAAGCCGGACAAGTTATTCTGTTATTTGCCTTGTTCTAAATAAAGTCTTAGTTCAGTAACCTGTCGTCCCGAGTGGTCCTTCGGCTACTTCAGTTTTCTTCTATTTCTTTGCACTGTTCATTTAAGAAGCATTCTTATCTCTTCTAGCTATTCTCTGGAATTCTGCATTCAATTGGGTGTATCTTTCTTTTTCTCCCTTGCCTTTTGTTCTAATTATATAATCGTGTTATGTCTCTGTGTATGTGATGGTGTTTGTTTTTAATCTTATGTTTCCCACATCTATCTATCTATCTATCTATCTATCTATCTATCTATCTATCTATCTATCTATCTATCTATCTATCTATCATATAGCATATAGCTTTAAGAAAATAAAACTGTTTTTCTCTAAATAGAATTAAGGATATAGCTGATGTGGCCTGCCATCTAGTGGACAAAATGCAGAAGAATTATTTCTTCAGATACTGTAATAGGACTTACCACACTTAAACTAAAACTTGGCAATGTTAAAAACTAACATTTCTTCCTGTGATCATGTAGGATACAAGGATACATTCCAGTCTCTTCCCTTTTGACACCATGATGGAGGAAAAACTCTAAAACAACTTTTCTGATTCATAAATCAAAAGCCACTTGCCCAAGCCTAAAAATCTTATTTAGTGAACATTTGTAGGGGAATTTTCCAAAGGGAATGTTTGAAACAGAGACTGGGACACAATTGCATTAAAGCCCACATTAGTTCATTGCCAGTGTTGTAGGCAAAGCAGGCCAAAAGAGAGGATGATTTACAATGCCTCTTTGTAGATTTATGTGAATTAGAGTATACTTGTGAATGGATACAAAAGCAAGTTACAGTAATTGACTGGATACAGTATACATTTAATGTACAGGTATGGTCAGTGGGGCTGTTAGGGTACAACAATGAGGTAAAGGGGTAATACAAAGACAATGAGGTTTTTTGAGAGAACAAAGATGCAGCATTTCATGCCTAGTATCTTTCTGGGAAATTACTGTTATAAGTTTATCAAATTGTCCTTGCTTCCTAGAGTCTATATTCATCTCCTGGTATCTTTTTTCATACTGTGTGTATTCTTTTTTCCAGTCAATCAAAAATGTCAATATCATGATATAAAATACAAATGAAAATACACATATCAGAAAAATGGGAAAGGGAAGAAGAATGAAGAAATGTAGGGAAAAAGGAGACTGGAAAGAAAAAAATACTTTTTACAGCACAATAAAATGCAAAATAAAATTACAGCTGTTGTGTAGATGGTTCTTTGCAGGCATTGAGCGAGACGGAAGATTCCAAACAGTAACATGCTTTATTGAAGTAAACAGGAACAGAACTGAAACAGTGGCTGCTTCGCAGCTATTTATATGGTTGGCCATTAGGCGGCGGCCAATAGATTTGAAGGAAGCCATCCCGCCCTAAACCTACCAATGATAGCCCTGGAGACAACAAGTCTGGCTTAGTCAGTAGCCGTTACACATACACACCACTGAGCAACCGTTAATGCTGCATTTAAACAGACTTGTGAATTGGTACAAGCAAAAACCCCAATACATTACAACAAACTCAACTTTTTACTTTCAAATTTATCAAGTATTGGCCATTTCCATAAGAACAAACCAAATTGATCAGCAAAATCCAAAGTCAACAATTTATGTTTTTCTGTTTTGAGCTCAAAGTTCAGAAGTGATTTCCTAGCAGAAATTTATTCCTTCCTCTAATTAAAATGGTCTGTTTTGCCATCTTTGCTAGCTCCATCACTTTTTCCATCCATTCTTCTTTTGTGAGGGATTAATGTATCTTTCCATTCTGTAAATGTAGAGTTCTCGCTGCAATCAACATATAAAATAACAAAGTTGGAAAAAGATTTTCCAACTCCTTATGTAGTAATCCTAAAAGAAAAATTCAATTTCCAATTTTATGTTAGCTTTAAGAATCTCCTACATTATAACATGGATTTGAGCCCAATGTTTCTTTGCATTATCACAAACCCACCAAAGATAATAATAATGGGATTCTTTCTTTGTTTTTTTAAAAAGTTTTGTAGCTGAACTACTGTTTTAGTTTCCCTGAGAAAGTGCATTCACTGAGAAAGTATTTGGCTAATTTGACACTACATAGCTGAGGTGGGTCTAGGACAACTCACTGTGGACTTATGACCACACTTGGGCCCAAAATTTATGTTGCTAGGTGAAATATTCGTTCAGTGAGTTTTGACACATTTTACGACCTTTCTTGCCACAGGTGTTAAGAGAATCATTTCATTTGTTAAGTTAGCAATATGGTTGTTAAGTAAACCTGTCTTTCCCATTGACTTTGTTTTTCAGAAGGTTGCAAAAGGTGATTACATTAGCCTGGGGTACCGCAACCTTCATAAATATGAACCCATTCCCAAGCATCCACATTTTGATCCCATGTCCATGGGGATGCTACAACTGTTGTAAGTGTGAAAAACAATCATAGGTCACTTTTTCAGTGCCGCTGTAACTTTTGAACAGTCCCTAAACAAACCTTTGTAAGTTGAGGACTACCTGTATTCACAAATATTAAGAAATGCTGCAGAAAGGAAGCAGCACTTAAGGGATTTTTATTTTATTAAACATCCGTTTTATGAAGCTAATTAATTAAACAATTTTATTAAACTTCAGGTTTGGACCTGAAGACTTCAAATCCTGTGATTCTATGAGTATCTTAAATATTTCATAGCTTGGGAATCTATAAAGCCACAGCCATTATATGTTCGCTGAAACAGTTACAGTAACATCTGGATTTATTTCTCACAAACTCATAAAACTTCTTTATAAATAAGAAGAGAATTTTGTTAGTTAATAATGTGATGCATTGTGTTGTTTTTTTCTTTTAATCACTGCAGTTGATTAAAGTTTATAGTTTGTTTCATCCAGTGCAAGATTTTAAAAAAGCAGTTTATTTCTTGTTCCGCTCAGCAAGTTTGTACTGACTAGTTAATACATTCTCTAGTCTGATGAAAGAGTTCATTGAAAACTGGTACATATTGCAGCTATTTCTGTTAATTTTATTAATATGATATATGAGGTAGGCCAATAAGAAGTATTATTCCAGAACTACATTGAAGATTATTGGTCTGTACAAAACTTCATTAAATTATTGAAAATTACTGTCATTCCAACAAATTTGTTCAGAAACAGCAATGTATCTGGGTTACACATTAGGATTGAAATCTACAGGAGTCCCCAAAAGACTGTGTGTGTGTGTGTGTGTGTGTGTGTGTGTGTGTGTGTGTGTGTGTAATTCCAAATTACAGAATAGCAACAGCACTAGCAAAAGCACTTAGACTTATATACTGCTTCATAGTGCTTTACAGCCTTCTCTAAGTGGTTTACAGAGTCAGCATATTGCCCCTCCCCCAAAATCTGGGTCTTCATTTTATCGACCTCGGAAGGATGAAAGGCTGAGTCAACCTTGAGAATCGAATTCCTGCCAGTTGGCAAAATCAGCCTGCAATACTGCATTCTAACCATTGCGCCACCATGGCTCTAAAAGTTTAAAAATAGTTAGTCCCCTATAATCATTAAACCTGTCTTAAATACTGATGTAGTATGAAGGGATCCAGAAGATTTTTTTTTATGGCACCAGATCAGAATCCCAACTTTAATCTGATTTTAGAACCCAGAATCTAGAACTAATATATGGATGAAATCACACATTGTTGTGGAGAGATGGGCATCAGTATGAGTCTGAAAGCTCAGAAGATTAAATCTCTGGTTCTGGTAACTGACCCAGATTGGATCCTGCAATTGATTGCTTCCTTGTAGTTTATTCCCCATGCAACAATCCTGAATAATTTTAACAATTTTTGAATGACTTCATTATTTCAGTTTAGGGTAATAGCTTATTTTAGGTTGGAATTTAACCACTGAGAAATAGAATGCCAAGCTTTTCAACCAATAAGTAATACATTATGCAATCCAATATTATACACTAAATTTCAGCATTGATCTCTCTTGTTCTCTACTGGCAGAATATCAGTATTCTAAACTAAGGAGAACTGAGAGTCAATGGCTTAAAGTCATTAAACTTGTAGTCTTGAATTTAGCTGTAAAAGTTTCAAAAGAGTTCAGATACTTACTATATTACCTATTATGATCTGTTTAGATAGAAACAAAACCATGTGTGATCTTATTAAATTGCATTTTGTTGTTCAATTACATCCCACCAATGACACCTTCCATGTTTCATTGCTGTTCTACTACCTTTTGTCCTTTAGAGTTAGTAAGGTACTAAATTAGATTTAGACTTTAAAAAAAACATTACTAGGCAGTTCTTATATATTTAGCATTTCCCAAATTTTATGTCACTTTTGCCCAGCTCCTGTCTCTCTTCTTCCCAAACCAAATATATCAAACAGTCTGTTAAGTAGTGGGTTCAGGACCACGTGGAGACAACAGAGCCAGGTTCAGCAGTAACAACCTTTATTGAGTACAGGACAAAGAAGACAAAGAACCCCCCCCCCCGTGCGTCCTTTAAATACCCCGCTTGGTCCACTCAGAATGTTGGATTTTCCCGCTGTGGAGTGGCCAGCCAATCAGGACACTTACAGGTGCCACCTGGTGTTGTCAGTGGCTACCTGCAACATGATACCCCAACTATATACATAACACAGTCATTGAACACACATAGTCAATTAAGATATTTTGATAAGAAAGGCTTGCTTTGGAGAGGTGATTCTCAATCTTGGCAATTTTAAACTCTGTGTACTTCAATTCCCGGAATTCTTCAGCCAACCTGAAATTTGCTAAGGTTTACAATTACTGTTTTAGAGGCTAAGAAGAAGAAAATAACTTTTCCAATATTACATTCTTCACAGCTTCGTTTACTAGGCGAATTGCAAATTTGACAAATTTAACTTTTAAAATACAAACAATTCTTGTGGTATTTATATGAAGCAAACCCCTGTTATTTAATAATATTATATTATATTATCTCTATGTTGCCAATAATTGCTTTGCCTAAGCCAATCAATCAATCAATCAATCTAATTTTCATGTTCAAAAAGGTTTTTTTTGAATCTTATTCATGCCCTACTCACTTCCAGTTTGGACTATGGCAATGTGCTTTACATGGGATTCCCTTGAAGACTATTTGGGAAGCTTCACCTGCTACAGAATGCACATTGTGCCATGAGCTGCACTGGTTGCCAATTTGCTTCTGAAAGCCATGGTGCCACAGTGGTTCGAATGCAGTATTGCATGCTCACTCTGCCAACTGCCAGCACTTTGATTCTGATTGGCTCAAGGCTGACTCAGCCTTCCATCCTTCTGAGATCAGTAAAATGGGGAGCCAGATTGTCGGGGGCAATATGCTGACTCTGTAAATGACTTAAAAGTACTGTAAAGCGCTATGAAGTGGTATATAATTGCTATTGCTTTTGCTTCTCGACCCAATTCAAAGTGCTGTTTTTAAACTTTAAAGCTCTTCATGGCATAGGGCTAGACTGTCTAAGTGACCTTTTTCCCTGGTTATATCAGACTATCCCATTAGATCTGCCTCAGAAAGCACATCGCAGGTACCATCAACTGTAGGTCCCAAGTAGTGGTAGGATTCAGCCCATTCACACCAGTTTGGTAGAATCGGTAGCTAATTTTTTGTTGACTTTGCCAAACCAGCTGAAACCCCAGTCCCTTTATGTAAGGCCAAGAACGGACCACTGGAAGCGTGTGGAGGTCACTTCCAGAAGTCTATTCTGAGTCAGGGAGGCCTCTCAAGCCCAGAATGACCCACCAGAAGTGTGTTCACACCATTTCCGGAAGGAGGCCCAGGTCCAGAATGGACCTCTGGAAGTGGTGTCCATGCAGAGAACTGGTTATTCAGGTATTTGAATCCCACCACTGGTCCCAGGAGATGTGTTTGCTCTGCTTTGCCATGCATCTCATGGGACATTCTTTTCCCCAAGATTAGATTAGCTCTATCCCTTTCAATATTCCAGAAATCCCTCATGATGTTATCAGGCCTGGGGCTGTGAGGGAACCGGAGATATGCATTGATGGCTCCATGGCTGTGGTGACCGTTCTTATCCTCTCTTCACCTAAAGTTCCTATATTTGTTTTGATAATATTTATTTTTTGATGTGGATTTTTATATTTTTATATTTGTCATTTTATACATATTGTCTCATTTGATTGCTGTATGCCAACCAGTCCTGTGAAAGGGACAGCTATACAAATTTGATTAATTAATTCAATAAAAATAAAACAAATTTATGTCAATATTGGTAACAGTGGTTACTCATAACCAATATCAGCAATTGCATTCATTTATATGATGTATATAGCTGGTCATCTCACCAATGTCTTTAAAACCTTTACAGGAGGATCAGTGCTACTTGAGTATCCTGGGAAATGCTGTTCCCTAGGACAGATGCAGTGAAAGAAAGCCACAACTACAAGGTGTCACAAGACGACAGCAGTTAGAGCATGCCAACTCTGCTGGTTCTGGTGGGATGAAGAGAAACAATAACAAAAACTTGCAGTCCTGCAAGTAGCCTGGCCCTGGTCCATGCAGGGCTTTATAGATGATGAACAACACCCCATTCTGCACTACATTCTGGACCAAATACTCTTCTAGGGCATTCCCATGTGCAGTGCATTACAGTAGTCCAGCCAGGAGGTGACTGAATGGCTGTGAATAGGGGCTCCCAATCCAGAAACGGATCCAACTGGTGCAGAAGCCAACTGCACTGTGAGAATAACTTTAATGAAGAAGAGAAAGAAGTTTAGCCAAGGCAACAGCCAAATAAGAGAAATCTCAGCCCAAAGAAAGAATGGAATTTGAAAAAGTGTCTGAGGCTTGACCCTCCCTAGTTCTTTTCAAGATAAAGGCTGAAAGGTAGATTTGTTCTATTTATGAATGGGGACTCTGCTGTTATCTCATTCTTTTCCTGGACTATACCTCCCAGCATCTTTTTTTCTTCTTCATTTCACAGGGCCAGAAACATGGATAATGAGGACTGAGACTCAGATAATTCCCTTTGAAATGGGATGTCCTGAAGCCACAGCTTCACCAAGCCATTCTTTTCATTGATTCTTTTGTTCCTCTTCTTCTTTAGCTGTTCTAGCAATTTAAATGAAAAGCTGCAAAATGATCTGAGTAAATGAATGAAAAGACGATCTTAAAGCCTTAATGAGAGATATCAGAATATTCAAACATATTTTTTTTCACCCATTCATTGAACATGACAAAAATGTACTGCAGAACTTGCTCAGCTAGATGGCAGTCCTATCTGACCTTACATGATCCTGAAAAGCTAAAGTGAGGCCATAAAATTGGGGTGGCAATATATACTGCTCAAAAAAAAAATAAAGGGAACACAAGATAAGACATCCTACTATTAAATACAGTACATTGTGTTGTTTAAGTGTTCCCTTTATTTTTTTGAGCAGTATATTTATATACCATTGCCAAGAAAACTGCAAGACTGAGTCCCTTAAGTCATAGAAATTGAGAAATTGCCTTCACCTTTAGTCCAAATAGTGTCATCCTCATTTGCATGTCACTGGTTCCCATATGTTTAGTTCTAATGAGAAAGTCCACAACACCGTCACACATAGGCACATAGTGGATTGCTTAGGGCCCTTTTTCATTAATACTGTACATCACTGCTTGTAGTAAACAGGTACGTAGGGTTTTTACAGCACCACCATATTAAAAGTGGCAACCACTCTAGTTAGAAAGATGTAAGGAGCAGAAACTAAGGGGAACAGGAAATGCTTTATTTTCAAGCTAATTCCCCATACATTTCAAACTTCACGAGTTTTCTCTCAAGGGAAATTACAACACTGTATACCTAACAAACTAAAATAAATCAATACATACAACTTAGAATGCCTCTTGCTGAAACAAATGTTGCAACCTTAAAAGGCTTGAATTTCCAGTTTGTTTGGACATTCAGAGAGGCTTATATTTCATTGAGGACAAGATGAAAAAGAGAGTGGGGGAAATGAAAATTACAGTGTACCTTAAACATTAACACATTATCATAACTACTAAAATATGTTTCTGTATAAAGTATCACAAGACTATAGGTTGCCTTTTGCTTCACCAAACTAACAAGGCAGTCTGTAAAGAAAATGATAAAAAGTTAAATATCAGGGCCCAGTAATATGACAGATTGATGTCAAACTGTTAGTTAAACTTTGTTCTTCTTGAAATCAGTGGGATAAATAATTTAACTAACCACGAGTCTAACTTTATGTGTATGTGTATATTTTATTGTTCCTCCAAAATTACACTTTTTTATCATTTTATTCCAACAGCAACATGTGAAGTAGGTTAGATTGAAAGAGGGACTGAACCAAAATCACTCAGTGAATTTCCACATCTGAAGATAAACTTGAATTTGCATTTTTCTGTTCCTAGTTCAACACCTTAACTAATTACTTTTTAAATTATTAACTAATATGTATGTTCCAGGCTGCTCCCCAGTTCTGACCGTCATGAGAGGGCGGGAATCGATCTGTCCCGGGGTTTCCCAGCTCTAGTGGCAGTGGAGCTGGGTTGGCACTCTGGACATTCTCCTTTATTTTGAGATCCTCCCATTTCGATCTGGGTCTGCCTTTTTGCCGGACTTGTTTAACAACCACCATGCATCTGACTTATCCGAGCACGGCTTTGTTCACCCTCAGGGGGGCCCCCCATCCTGGGAGCGACCCGCCTCACTTATTACACCTCCTCTTGATGAAGGGCCCGATTGCTGGGACCCTGAGAGATGGTTGGGCAGGGGCAGGGGCAGGGGCCTCCAGTATAAATTTAATAAGAGGCCCCTGATTACCTTTTTAGTTAATTTTTTTGTGCGGTTAGGGAGGGGGGAGGGTTGTGGTTGGTTGGAAATGGGGGGTAATCCACCAACCGCTGGTCAGGCCAGGCCTGGGACAGATCGTGGGGGGGAGGAGCCGGAGTCTACTGCCTCTGGAGCTCGAGAGCGGGTTGTGGGACTTCCTATTCCCACGACGTTAGGGAGTGGCAGCAGGTGTAGGAACAGAGGGCCGTATCGATATCCGGGAGGGCATCCCCGCTACTTACAAGTGGTGAGGCGCTCCGACCCTCTGTCTTCACCCCAAGGCTCTGGGAGCGAGGATGTGCAGCCACCTGAGCTCCGGCTAGTGTACCTGAACGCCAGGTCCATCATTAATAAGGCTCCTCTCGTCCGGGATCTGGTCGAGGGTGAGCATGCGGACCTGGCTTGCATCACAGAGACCTGGTTGGGCCCAGAGGGCAGTATCCCCCTGGTTGATCTTTGCCCACCAGGCTTCCGGGTGCTACACCGGCCTCGGACTCAGGGTAGGGGTGGGGGAGTGGCTGTGGTTATGAGGGAGACCTTATGTCCGCAGGAGGCCACCGTTCTTCAGATAGTCGGGTGTGAATATCTCTTACTGAGGTGTGGTCCTAGGGCGCAGTTGGGCTTGCTGCTGGTGTACCTTTCGCCTAGTCGCGCAGCAGCAGCCCTGCCTGAGCTTCTCGATATCCTCTCGGGGCTGGTGATTGAGTTCCCCAAACTCATGGTTTTGGGTGACTTCAATCTACCATCCCTGGGAGGAGCATCTGAGTTAGCTCGGGAGTTCATGGCTTCCATGACGGCCATGGACCTGACGCAAGTAATTCTTGGACCGACTCATGTGGGAGACCACACCCTTGACTTGGTTTTCTTATCTGGACGGTGGTTAGATGATCTTGGTGGGGGCTCCCCAATTGTTATGCCCCTGTCATGGACCGATCATCATCTCCTGCGGCTGGTCTTCCGTTTTGCCACCCCCCGCCGTGAGTGTATGGAGCCAACTAGATGGTACCGCCCCAGGCGCTTAATGGTAGGTTGATAGGTTCCAGGCAGCGCTGGGGTCCCCACCTGCCTCCATTGCTCACAACTCGGCGGATGCCTTAGGGGAAGCCTGGGAAAGGGCAGCCACGGAGGCACTTGACCGAGTTGTACCCTTGCGGCCCCTGACCCGGCGCAGATCCCAGTGGGCTCCATGGTTCTCCGTGGAGCTCCAGGAGATGAAGCATCGGAGACGGGGCCTAGAGAGTGGTTGGAGGTCCAGCCGATCTGAATCCGACCGATTGCGACTAAGAACCCATATTAGGTCTTATCTCGCAGCAATAAGGGTGGCGAGGTCTAATTACTTCGCTACCCTTATCGTGTCCGGAGATAATCGCTCGGCCTCCCTGTTTAGGGTGACTTGCTCCCTCCTAAATCAGGAGGTGAGTGAGGAACCCTTGCAGGGGCATGCCGAGGAGTTTAGTCAACATCTGTCAGACAAAATCGCTCGGATTCGGACCGGTTTGGACTCCGACTGGGCAGAGTCAGACGATCAGGACACGGGTGGTCTTGTCAATGTTATCTGGGAGGAGTTCGATCCTGTAACTCCGGAGGAAGTGGACAGGATTATGGGGAGGCTGAGCTCCACCACATGTTTATTGGACCCGTGCCCTTCCTGGCTGGCTTATGCAGCCCGGGAGGGGACACGAGGCTGGTTCCAGGCGGTTATAGCTGCCTCTTTGAGTGAGGGTAGTTTCCCTGCCGCCTTGAAAGAGGCGGTGGTGAGACCTCTCCTCAAGAAGCCTGCCTTGGACCCAGCTGTGTTAAATAACTTTCGTCCGGTCTCCAACCTTCGCTTTCTTGCGAAGGTTGTTGAGAGTGTGGTGGCGCATCAGCTCCCTCTGGTTCTGGATGAAGCGGATTATCTAGACCTGTACCAATCGGGCTTCAGGCCCGGGTATAGCACGGAGACGGCATTGGTCGCTCTGGTGAATGATCTCTGGAGGGCTCGGGACAGGGGATATTCCTCTGTCCTAGTCCTATTAGACCTCTCAGCGGCTTTCGATACCATCGACCATGGTATCCTGCTGCGGCGTCTCAGGGGATTGGGAGTGGGAGGCACGGTTCTTCAGTGGTTCTCCTCCTATCTCCTGGGACGCTCGCAGTCGGTGTTGGCAGGGGGGCAGAGGTCGACCGCGAGGCCTCTCATTTGTGGAGTCCCTCAGGGGTAGGTCCTCTCGCCTCTCCTGTTCAACATCTACATGAAACCGCTGGGTGAGATCATTCGTGGTTTTGGAGTTGGGTATCATCAGTATGCTGATGATACCCAGCTTTTCATTTCGACCCCAAACCACCCCAGTGATGCCCTCGACGTGATGTCCCGTTGCCTGGAGGTGGTTCGGGTCTGGATGGGGAAGAACAGGCTTCGACTCAACCCTGACAAGACTGAGTGGCTGTACGTACCGGCATCTCGGGATATTCAGGATATTCCATCTCTCTCTATGGGGGGTGAGTTATTACCCCCCGTAGATAGGGCTCGCAACTTGGGAGTCCTCCTAGATTCACAGCTTTCCTTAGAAGATCATATAGTAGCTGTGACTAGGGGGGCCTTCGCCCAGGTCCGCCTGGTGCGCCAGTTGCGGCCCTATCTAGACCGGGATGCCTTACGTACAGTCACTCACGCACTCGTGACCTCTCATCTGGACTACTGCAACGCTCTCTACATGGGGCTACCCTTGAAGACCACTCGGAGGCTCCAACTGGTACAGAATGCAGCCGCGAGAGTTGTGTTGGGAGTTTCCCGACACTCCCATGTTACACCTCTGCTCCGCGAGCTGCATTGGCTTCCAGTTGTCTTCCGGGTGAGATTCAAGGTGTTAGTAATGACCTACAAAGCCCTACATGGCATGGGTCCAGAATACCTTGGGGAGCACCTGCGGCTGGCGTCAACTTCCCTCCGCCCAGTTCGCTCCCACAGAGAGGGCCTATATTGCCTTGGTAAGACCACATTTGGAATAATGTGTCCAGTTTTGGACACCATAATATAAAAAGACGTTGAGACAGTAAAAAGGGTACAGAGAAGAGCAACAATGATTAGAGAGCTGAAAGCTAAAACATATGATGAATAGTTGCAGGAACTGGGAAAGTCTAGTCTAACAAAGACTAGAGATGACAGTAGTCCTCCAATATTTGAAGGGCTGCCACAAAGAAGAGGGGGTTCAGACTATTTTCTGAGGCACCTGACAGGCAGACAAAAAGTAATGTCTGGAAATGTATCAAGGAAAGATCCAGCCTAGAATTAAGGAGAAATTTCCTTATAGTGGGAACAATTAACTTCAGAAGTTGTGGGTGCTCCATCACTGGAGATTTTAAAGAAGAGATTGGACAGCCATTTTTCAGGAATTGTATAGGGTCTCCTACTTGTGCAGGGGGTTGAACTAGAAGATCTCCTTTCCAACGCTGTTATTCTGTCAACCTGACACCCCTGTCTTAAGGCATTTGGACTTTTAAACTACAATATATACTATTGGAAATTTTTCCTTTATTTCATGGTTACATCTCTTCTCTAATCTTCTAGACTTTCTCAACCTTGACAACTTCATGATGTGAGGACTTCAACTCTTAGAATCTCTCAGCTAGCATGAAATCCACAAATGTTAACTTTCCTACTGTTGAGAAACTTTCATCTAGACTCAGGAGACGAGGTAGAATGAATTTTACTCTATCAAGACCACATATTGAGAATATATAAGGTACTATTGCCCTCTGCTGGCTGTTGCTAAGATTTCATGCAAGCATGTTAGCAATGATAGGCCATATTCTCCTCTGAACTGAAATAATGCCAACATCTGTTCCTTGCAATGTATGAATTTTAATATCTAGGATTTCAGGTGTTTCACAAAGCCTTGTAAGGATTAATTGGTGTAACTTTATTGCAAATGAAGGTAACAATTAGCAATGGCAGGTTCTCCTTAAAATATTGATAATTAGGTCAATTGGAAATGAAGTGTCCCGAGTCTTCTTTCTTTCACAACACTACTTATAGTATTTAAAGTAAAAACACTTGATTTAAATCATATCATTGTTCCATCTGTTGGCTCAGGTGTTCTTTGTTTATTAAAAAGGTTTAATGGCTGCAAACATCTGGATCATATTTTCTAAGGGGAAAACCATTTTAAAAAGGTATAATCAAGTACTTTTGTGTAGTTTCTCCCATTCCCTAATCTAGCTTCAATTCTTGCAGCCTCATTTCCATATAGTGGAAACTGCAAACAGAGGTAATATTAAACAAATGTTCCTGTTTAAACCCTGGAAAAGATTAGGCAGTGAGCAAATTCAGAAAAACTTTTATTCTAATAACAAAAGACCTGGTGGCTTGTTTGTTTTTGCTACTGCTGGAAATTGTATCCTATTGTAGGATGCAGCTAGTATAGCTAAAACTAGTGCTGAATTGCTTGAACAAAACTTGTTTAAACAGATTTCATTGTTAAACAGAGGGGAAAAATAAAAAAATATTGTAACTTGTTTTCCATAGTTTTGGATTTGTTCCAAAACAAATCTTTCTACTAGCAGCAAAAAAATGTTGCAGGTTGGGGTTTTGTTTTGTTTTATTTTTGCGCTAACATTTCATTAAAATTATACACTAAAAATGGCAGATAGTTTGAGGAGAACTTGTAGAAAAGGAAGAAACGTTTCAAAGACCTAATGAAGCATCTTCTGGAGATGGAATTGATTGTGTGGGTTCACACGTAGAAATTTCAAAGAATGCAAATGACTTTTAGGACAATTAGCTTATAAATTCTGCTATAAAACATTGAACCAAAAGGTGGATTAGAAATCTAGAGAAAAGTTGCATAAATAAGATCCAATCAGATCCATTCAGTAGTGAACTAAGTGCATGGATTGAAAGGAGATATTTCATGTTTTTATTTTGTATTGCCCTTGAAGGCTCATTATTAGAATAGAATAAAATAACAGAGTTGGAAGGAACCTTACAGGTCACCTAGTCCAACCCCCCGCCCAAGCAGGAAACACTACACCATTTCTGACAGATGTCAGAAGTCCAGTCTGGATGTCAGAAGTCCAGTCTTCCAGTGATGAAGCTCCCACAACTTCTGGAGGCAAGCTGTTCCACTGGTTGATTGTTCTTACTGTCAGAAAACCTCTCCTTATTCCCAGGTTGAATCTCTCCTTGATCAGTCTCCATCCATTACTCTTTGTCTGACCTTCAGGTGCTTTGGAAAATAGCTTGACTCCCTCCTCTCTGTGACAGCCCCACAAATATTGGAACACTGGTATCATGTTTCCCCCTGTCCCTTCTCTTCACTAGACTAGACTAGCCATTATATACACTACAATATGAAGTCGCAGATACCAGTTCTTTAGCTCAGCTTTCACACTGAGTTCTTCCTTAGAACCTTGGTTGTCATAATGTATTGACAAAGAATATGTGTCGATGCAAGAATTGTGGCCTCTTCGTAATTGACAAATGTAAATTTTGTCAATGCACAGAATTTTTAAGTGCTGTCCATGTTGTTGTTTTTTTGGTATGGGAACCAGAGTGTGTATAACTACTGGGAACACCACAGCAGATTTATCTTCCAATTTTGATCCTCACATCTTGACATTTTATGATCTTCTACTCTACTATCCCCTGGTATTGACACAACAATTATCTACACTTTCTTCTTTTTAACCATAGTTAAACCTGCTGTATTATGGGCCAAGACTTTATCAATTTGTATTGAGAAAGCCCAAAATATTTTAATCTGATCATTTTCAATTATTTTTTCAACTATTTCAACAACTAGAAGCAAAGTTATAACTAGTAGCCCGTTCGGGTTTGTTAAAAACAGATCATGCCAAACCAATCTTATTTTATTCTTTGATAAAGTGACTAAACTACTAGACCAGTGAAATGCTGTGGACATAGTATACTTAGATTTCAGTAAGGCATTTGATAAAGTAGACCACAACCTACTCCTCGGTAAGCTAGAAAAACGTGGAATAGATAACATCACCACCAGATGGATCCGTAGCTGGCGGGCAAACCATACTCAACGAGTAGTTCTCAATGGCACTACATCCACATGGAGAGAAGTAAGCAGTGGGGTATCACAAGGTTCCGTCATAAGACCAGTACTCTTCAATATCTTCATAAATAACTTAGATGAGGGAATTGAAAGGGAACTCATCAAATTTGCAGATGACACTAAACTGGCAAGAGTAACCAACACCCCAGAAGACAACTCAGGATCCAAAGAGATCTTGACAAACTTGAACAATGGGCCCTATCTAACAAAATGAGTTTCAGTGTGGAGAAAAACAAAGTTTTACATTTAGGCAGGACAAATCAAAGGTACAAGTACAGATTAGGCAAGACCTGGCTTAAAAACAGCAACTGTGAGAGGCACCTTAGAGTCTTAGTGGACGATCACTTGACTTTGAGCCAGCAGTGTGCAGCAGCAGCCAAAAAAACAGAGGCATAGAATCAAGAACACACAAAGTATTAGTACCACTGTATAAAACCCTAGTAAGGCCAGACCTGGAATTTTGGTCTCCATATCACAAAAAAGATGTTGAGAGTTTGGTAAAAATCCAGAGAAGATCAAGTAAGATGATCAAAGGCCTGGAGACTAATACATACCCTAACAGCTGCAGAACTTGGATTTGGCTAGTCTAAAGAAAAGAAGAAATAGGGGAGACATGACAGCAGTGTTGCAGTATTTGAGGGGCTGCCACAAAGAAGGGGGTATGTGTCACATTATTCTCCAAAGCACCAGAGGACAGGACAAGAAACTATGGTTGGAAACTGATCAAAGAAATAATCAACCTGGAATTAAGGAGAAACTTCCTGACAGTGAGGACAATTAACAGTGGAACAGCTTATGCCCAGAAATTGTGGACACTCCATCACTGGAGATTTTTAAGAAGAGACTAGATAGTCAGTTGTCTGAGATGGTATAGGTTCTCCTGCTTGAGCAGGGGGCTGGATTAGAAGAACAACAAGGTCCCTTCCAGGTCTATTCTACTAAATATAAATCCTTCCACCCTCCACCATTCAGTCAGAACTGAAAAGGCTTCTTGAATGAGAAGAAAACATCTTTAAAGAAAAAAATCCACTTGCCTTTTGAAAAAGTACTTTGGGGACAACCATGACCCGGATGACTGAGAATCTCCATAGACATTTTCCTTGCTAGCATTCTGTTTGTGTTTTTATTGCATTATTTTGATATTGTTTTATTTCCGGTACATCCAGTAAGTTCCAATTTTTTTGCTTCCATCAATGCTTGTTGATTATCTTTTATGTAATCAGTCATTGCATGCTTTCCTTGTTTGACACTGTTTGACTTGAAATAAACCTCTGCCTCCATTTCTACTGGGTAAGAATAACCTGTTAATATAACTACGGGGATGCGATGCACAGTGAATAGTCATGAGTTATCTTGTTTTTCAGTCCCAAACCTTCAATTCAACTTGTTTCCACTTAATAAATCAGTGTATCATATAACAGGTGTGAGCCACATGTTTATGGCTTTGATGGTCATTCAGTTTTGTTTTTTAAAATAATTTTAATGTTGTCATCTTTTCAAACATTATTTAATTTGTGGGGATCTATATAATTTGTGGGGATATTAAGGTACAGAGTTTACACTTATACCCATTCCCCTTCTATTTCAGAGCTATGTGAAATGCATCCATTAAGCAAGTGATGCTTACCCCATCATTGCAACTCCTAGCAACTCCAAGTATCTGCATTCTTTTTGCCATATTTCTTATATCCTGGCAACAAAAATGATAAATGTGCCTTTGTCAGGGAAAATATATTTTTCACACTTTTTCCCCCCACTGATAGGATACCTATGTAGGTAATCAGTTTCCATGAAATGTCCTTAAATTTTATGGGTGTATGTAATATATTAGAAATGTGCAGTTAGGTTGAAAAATAATCCTATCTTGCTGATATATTTTGCAACATTTGAAATCAATCCAGGGTTTGAATTTGTTTCATTGTCAAAAGCCAGATTCTATTATGAATAACTAAAGTAAAAAAAAAACATGCTGCAGCACACCAGTGAGAAAGTTTGCTGACTTGTCGCCCAAAGCCTCAAGCATTCCTGCTGAGTAAATTTTCTTTCCTTCTTCTCCCCGCCCCCCCTCTCTTTCTCTCTCTGTGTGTGTGTCTGTGTGTGTGTGTGTGTGTGTGTGTGTGTGAGAGAGAGAGAGAGAGAGAGAGAGAGAGGGAGGGAGGGAGGGAGGGAGGGAGGGAGGGAGGGAGGGAGGGAGGGAGAGATTTATGTGGGCAAAGCATTTCTTACTATTTCAGAACTTGTTTAAAGTTGAGAGATGCTGTTCAAAAACTCCTCAAAATGTACTGGTTTCCTTATATTGAAATCTTGGATTTTAATTCTAAATGTTGATTCCAACAAATAAAAACCTCTTAACTATTCTCTACACATATGCAGACACACAGGCACATACATACTGTGAATTCATTTTGCATCAAAATAGTATAGGATCCTGCTGTGAATGGAGTTGGCTTGCCAGACTGTTTTCAATCACATAATAAGTATACCCAGTGAAATATGGCTCTTGGTTATGTATAGAGTCAACATATTCCAGTCCCTTCCTCTGCTAGAGAAAGAAAATGGTTGGCCCTTTTAAAAACTGAGAAAATTGCCAGAGGTTCATGGATCAAGGCTGGAAACAGAAACACAATAAATTAAAATGAAGGTTGTATCATGCACTATGCATAGGTTGCTTGACTTTAACATGCTCCATTTGGCTTTGGCAATGCTTCCAAAGACTGCCAAATAAACTGCTGAGGAATTTAAATGTTAAACTTAGAAAATAGGTGGCTATAACTTCATCTACCTGTTATTAGTATCTGGAGTATCTGGAAGTCCAGATCTTATGCAGTGGAGTCCCTTGGGCTTTGATTTTGGGCTCAGGACTCTTCAACGTTTTGTGTTAGTATAAATTATGTTTAAATGAAAAGATAGAATGGATGCCCATCAGATCTGGAGATGACACAAACTTAGGGATGGGGACAATCAGCAATACTTCAGCATACAGGATCAAGGTTCAAAGAGATCTTGATAAACTTGAAAATTATATCCAGTTGAATAATTCAACTGCAGTAAATATAAGGTTTCTGTTAGGTAGGAAGAAAAAAAACAAGATGCAAAGGAACAAGATAGACAGGGTTTAGCTATTGTAAGAAGGTGTCTCAATATACCACAGAGTAAGCATGACCCAGCAGTGCACTGCAACTGCCAAAAGAGTGAATGGATGTTAAGAAAGGTGTCATGCATAATGCCACGTTCACAGGAAATCAAAGGTCTGGGAAGGGTATAGAAAAGAACAGTGAAGATGGAGAGTCGACAGGGGGCTAAATGATATGAAGCATTAAAAGAATTATTTGTAATCTTCCCAGAGTCACTCAGGTGGGATCAGGGGTGTAGAAATTTGATAATAAAAGAAAGTAAAATAAAACAAAACCAGCTACCTTTAGCTCAAAGAAACTAACCAGTACATGCGTTGACTTCAACTTTTTAAAGAAGGTCATAGATACAAAATCATAGGTTTTCTTGTGCTTTGACTATTTTTTCCCCATATGATAGACTGATATATGTTAATCCTATGCTACTTTGAGGATCCATAATGCTATTCCCTCCAATAAAAACAGAATCTGAACCATGGATTATATTCCTCTTTGCTAGGAAAAAGTTATCGGGTGATGAATTGAAATGGCCATAAGCAGGGCTTTTTTTCTCATAGAACGCTCAGAATGGAGTTCCGGCACCTTTTTTGGATGGAACCTTGTAGGGTAGGCAAGGCGGGCTGTATAACATGCGTGAGTTCCGGCACCTTTTTCTTTTACAAAAAAAGCACTGGCCATAAGTAACGTAAGTGGTGATATTATTGATAAAGCTCTATGTTGCTTACCTTCAAGGTATCTGCAGGACCACTTTTAATTATTTATTTATTTATTTATTTATTTATTTATTTATTTATTTATTTATTTATTTATTTATTATGGGACTTTTATGCCGCCCTATCTCCCAGAGGACTCAGGGCGGCTAACAACAATAAAAAAACCAACAGTACAAAAGTTAAGAAAAAATTAAATAGCCCCAAATATTAATTACACAGTTAAAAATTAAAACTTTTAAAAACCCATCATCAATCCAGGTCAGCCTGATGGAAAAGGAATGTTTTGAGGTTGCGGCGAAAGGACCGGAGGTCCAGTGCCATCCGAAGCTCAAGGGGGAGTTGATTCCAAAGGGCTGGCGCTCCCACAGAGAAGGCCCTCCCCCTGGGGGTCGCCAGCCGACATTGTTCCATCAGAATCCATATAAGCTGATATAGCTAGGAGAATATGCCTTAATGTTTTCAGATAAGGGGACTGAGCTTAAAAACACTGTTCCCACCACCACCACCAATTGTGGCATCAAATCACTGGAATAGCCTCACCTTTGAAGTTAGTCTCACCTTGTTAATGACAGCCTTCCAGAAGTTGGTGAAAACCAAACTCTTCCATAGAACCTTTGTGGGTTGATTGACTACCATTGATTAATTTCCATTATATTGAATCAATGTAATGGTCCTCATTTATTGTATTTGGTTTGGATATAAATACTGTAGTTTAATCTTATTTTGGGGATTTGTTGCTAATTGGCTGAGACTGATTTATCATAATAACTCCATGTTTTTTCGCTATTGTCCACTGTAACTCTCCATAGATTTGTTGGCAAATAAATTTCAATCATCATCCTTAATTATCACAGAAATATCCAATTCAGCTAATCGTATTATATTTTTAATTTGCATTTTCATGTTTAAACTGGACATAGATGCTTGTTAACATGTAGTTTCAGTGGTTAAAAATTTGTGCTGGCTTCTAGTTTGATTTAGGTAATTTAAAAGTAATAAGAAATAATTAAATAACAACAAACCATCATCTTACTAGACAGAATAAATTAAACCCTTTACATAATGAGATTATGTGAAGCAATATCACAAACATCATCAATTCAAAAGCAAATTAGTTTTCTTACTGTGCTTCTATTTCAAATGAAGCATGTTAGAAAAGTAGCCTTGGTTACTGAATCAATTTCAGATTATTTTTAACTTAAATTAAAACATGTATTGCAAGCATATGTTTGATTAAAGTAGCTCGAGATAAGACTTATTAAAGAAAGCTTATGTTGTTGTTAGCTGCGAAGTCGTGTCCGACCCATCGCGACCCTATGGACAACATTCCTCCAGGCCTTCCTGTCCTCTACCATCTTCTGGAGTCCATTTAAGCTCACGCCTACTGCTTCAGTGACTCCATCCAGCCACCTCATTCTCTGTCGTCCCCTTCTTCTCTTGCCCTCAATCTTTCCCAGCATTAGGCTCTTCTCCAGTGAGTCCTTCCTTCTCATTAGGTGGCCAAAGTATTTGAGTTTTAGCTTCAGGATCTGGCCTTCTAAAGAGCAGTCAGGGTTGATCTCCTCTAGGACTGACCGGTTTGATCGCCTTGCGGTCCAAGGGACTCGCAGGAGTCTTCTCCAGCACCACAGTTCAAAGGCCTCAATTCTTTGGCGCTCAGCCTTTCTTATGGTCCAACTTTCACTGCCATACGTTGCAACTGGGAAGACCATAGCCTTGACTATGCGCACTTTTGTTGACAGGGTGATGTCTCTGCTTTTTAGTGTGCTGTCTAGATTTGCCATGGCTTTCCTCCCAAGGAGCAAGCGTCTTTTAATTTCTTGGCTACAGTCCCCATCTGCAGTGATCTTGGAGCCCAGGAAAATAAAATCTGTCACTACCTCCATTTCTTCCCCATCTATTTGCCAGGAATTGAGAGGGCCAGATGCCATGATCTTGGTTTTCTTAATGTTAAGTTTCAACCCAAGTTTTGCACTCTCCTTCTTCACCTGCAACAAGAGGCTCTTTAGTTCTTCTTCACTTTCTGCCATTAGAGTGGTATCATCTGCGTATCTTAGGTTGTTGATATTTCTTCCGGCAATCTTAATTCCAACTTTTGATTCATCTAGCCCTGCCTTTCTCATGATGTGCTCTGCATATAAGTTAAATAGGCAGGGCGACAGTATACAGCCTTGCCGGACTCCTTTCCCAATTTTGAACCAATCAGTGGTTCCGTGTCCAGTTCTCACTGTTGCTTCTTGACCCGCATATAGGTTTCTCAAGAGACAAATAAGATGGTCTGGTACTCCCATCTCTTTAAGAACTTGCCACAGTTTGTTATGATCCACACAATCAAAGGCTTTAGCATAGTCAATGAAGCAGAAGTAGATGTTTTTCTGGAACTCCCTAGCTTTCTCCATGATCCAGCGTATGTTGGCAATTTGATCTCTAGTTCCTCTGCCTCTTCGAAATCCTGCCTGCACTTCTGGTAGTTCTCGATCCACATACTGCTGAAGTCTAGCTTGTAGGATTTTAAGCATGACTTTACTAGCATGAGAAATGAGTGCAATGGTGCGATAGTTTGAACATTCTTTGGCACTGCCTTTCTTTGGAATTGGAATGTAAACTGATCTTTTCCAATCCTGTGGCCATTGTTGAGTTTTCCAAATTTGCTGGCAAATTGAGTGTAGCACTTTTACTGCACAGTTCTATTTTTATTTTTATTTTTTGCTTTTTCTTTTATCTCTAGGAAATATTTTTCCCCTACTAGTGTTCAACCTGATGGCAATTTGAAGTATTCTTGAGAAAGTTATTTAAAATTAATTAACCATACTAAAAACTAATAAAGAAATTCTACAATATTTCATAATTAGTTTCCTTAAACAGGAAAAAAATACCTTGTTATCAAACTATATTTTAATTATGTTCAAACATTACTAAGGGTAATCCAAATATGAATTCAGACTAGGTATTTACAAATGGATCTGGGCAAAATAAATTGTTCCATCAGTTTGCTCAATTGTCAAGAATGTCATTTTTAATTTCTATTTGTAACCATCTTTATTGAGCCCCTCCTGAAATTCTATTCCCAGGGCAGTCCATTTCTCATGTGGAGGTAATCTGCCCTGAAAAAGAAAAAAGAAAAAAAAAAACACCGTAAGGACCAACTTCAAAACCTCATCTCAAGAAAGCAATTTCATTCCAAAAGGAACTTTTATTAGGAGAAGCCAATAACAGGCATGGCAGGCAGGATCTGAGTGTTTCCCGCTCAGATCAATAGGTTAAAGGAGCATCAAGCAAACCCCACCCCAATAGTTCATCCGGTCAGTTCAAACGAGCCAATCCCTAGGTGTTAGGTCCACTGGGGGAACGAAGCTGATAATGGAATTCATTCCCATGCCTGTGAAATCATTGTTGAGTCTTTGCCTTTCTCTTCCACAGTGAGAAATAAGCCAGATGGCCGGAGGCACATTCCTTTCTCACCTCAGGTTGACATCAAGGGAAAACAGTTCAAAGAACAAGCAGATAGAAAAGGCAGAGAGGATACATTGTAGCTAAGCAAAAGGAGAAATAAGGCATCCCAAACGGCCTCCCCCTCCCCCTCAGAAGAATGTCAGAACCCACAGAAAGAAGCCAGAAAAGGACAAAACCAAACCACCCTCCCCAAGACGATATGGGTTCTGATACACACATTATCATTTTTACCAGAAATGTACCAGGACTAACCTGATAATGTAACTGTCAGGTTAGTCATTGGGTCCAGAGGTTTAGACTTCCAAGCTTTCAGATTTGTGCACTGACCTCATTCTCAGAGAACTCTTTCACACCAGAATTTCCCTCACCTCTACTGGGTGGAAGCCAGCTTATACTAGATGATAGTTTCCTGAACTAAGCTGTTGGGTTAGGGCACAGGTCCGCAACCCGCGGCTCCAGAGCCGCATGTGGCTCTTTCAGCCGTCTCCTGCGGCTCCCAGTCCTCTGCCATGTGCAGTCCAAAAAAAAAGTGGGACTAAAAAAGTTCAACCAATCAATTCAAATATGCAGGGTAGGTGCATATCTTGCCTTGTCTCCACTCTTCAGTCAAACCCTGTTCTGCACATGCGTGCATGTACGTGCATGCACACACATTTTTTGCGGCTCCCAGTTTTTCCTTTTGTGAGGGAACCCGTTCTGAGTGGCTCTTTCACTGTTTCAGGTTGCTGACCCCTGGGTTAGGGAATAAGTACATATTTAACAATTATGCTCTGGCTCTTTTCCATCACAACAAGCAGTTGTGGCTTTTACGCTTTTGACAGTTGCCCTTCTTCTTGATCTGTGCTCCTGGAAAAAAGAGTGATCTCATTTTCTCTGAGCTGACATTACATAACTTGACCATCCAGAAGATGGTGGAGGTTAAGTGATGGTGACTTCATACAGAATGTCACTATAGTCTCCTTTGAAAGAAATAAGGATTGAGATTCAATATAGAGTGTTATATCTGAAAGCTCTTGGATATTGAGTGATGGAATAAATAGCCCAGAGTTTTGATCTAGACTTGTCCCTTAGCAGCAGCTATTCGAAAGAGCAAGAGAGCCTGTGGAAAGATATTTATCAGCTTCAAAAAACTTTGTGTAGATAGCTAATTTTATATTTCTCTGTCAATTCCTCCAGATACCACAACTTCCTCTCTCTTTTTTTTTCAAAGCAGCCCTTTCTATAATAGAACACAATGGCTATTCATGTGGAAAATCAATACTACAAAATCACTTTGTAACCTGTCTAAGGCAATACACTCTTGGCTCCTTAGTGAATGTCAGGTGCTGAGGCTGAATTTTAAAAAGGCTTTTTACTCTTTCATGACATCCAAGGTAATGGCGTGCCATTTGTTTCTTGTAGGTTCAAATATGGGTTGGTTCTTCCAAGTCCATTCACAGAAAAGAGAAGCCTATTTCCCATATCTTGTCCCCAAGTTCTCACCATAATATCTTGGGTTTTACTAGGACTTCACCCTCATATACAGAAGCTTTTTTTAATTTAATTTAATTTTATTATTTTATTTCTTCGATAGCCACACATCTCAACAAGTGACTCTGGGCAGCATACATCATAAAACATTAAAAAATTAAACACACACACACACACACACACACACACACACACACACACACACAGAGCAATACAAAATAAATTCATATAATTGCCAAGTATGCCTGTCATGAATATTAATACAGTGAAGAAATGGGCCCCCTAACACTCTCAAGGTCCCTCAAGCCTGGGCTCTCAGTCTTCACAGCCTTACAAAGGCCACTAGTGCCAGGGTCATTTTGATCTCCGAAGGGAGAATGTTCTGGAGAGCAAGGGCTACAGCAGAGAAGACATGTTTCCTGATTTTCTCCATCTGGCTGATGCGACCCTTAATATGCCAGATTGAACCATATATATCGCAACTGGGAAAAGATGGTACCTTAGATAACAGATATGAAGGATTTTGAAGGTGATGAGCAGCACTTTGAATTGTACCTGGAAGCACAGTGACAGCCAATGCAGCTCACGAACCAGTGGTGTTACATGTGTCAAATATCCAACAACTTTTGTCATCCGTGCACCCTCGTTCTTCACTAGTTGAAACTTCTGAAAGCACTTCAAGGGAAGCACCAGGAAGAGTGCATTGTAGCAATTCAGACAAGAGGTCGCAAGGACACAAGTGACTGTGAGCAATGAGGCATACAGCAGATGAGGATCTTTCTTTCTCTAACTTTAGCCACATTACTGGATCATAGCTCAGCTTCCACCAAAGGGAGAATCGAGAAAGCAGTTATCCCTCCTTTATTCCCCTTTGTAGAATGTACATCATAAGGAACAATGTTCCAAACAATCACACCTCATCATACACCTGATATTGAAAACATTGAATGGAAATACTTTTGAATGTAGTTTGTGAACCCAGAAAGAGATAGATAGATAGATAGATAGATAGATAGATAGATAGATAGATAGATAGATAGATAGATAGATAGATAGATAGATAGATAGGATAGATAGATAGATAGATAGATAGATAGATAGATAGATAGATAGATAGATAGATAGATAGATAGATAGATAGATAGATAGATAGATAGATAGATAGATAGATAGATAGATAGGGAAGGAAGGAAGGAAGGAAGGAAGGAAGGAAGGAAGGAAGGAAGGAAGGAAGGAAGGTAGGTCCTGGCACGTCACCCCAGGAGAAATAATAACTCTTTCTTGTCTTCCTTCCTAAGACATCCAGTGCTGAAGCCAGTACATTCAACCACTCCTGTAGAAATAATTTGCCATTTTTCTGCAACTGATGAGAAATTATGGGGGGAAATGTTTTTCCCCTTTTTTCCCTCCATGCAAATATAATAAAGCTCCAGGAACTCCAGGATAAGACAGAAATAGTGTGGCAGGAACAAAAGGCACTTTGCCAGCATCCTGCATTCCTGATTAATTAGCAAATGCATTTGTATTAAAATTGCATCTCTAGAGACTCTGAAATAGCATAGAAATCTACAATTGTGTAAAAGATACATGTCAGAATTAGTTCAAGAACAATGAGGAAGCTTGAGTATAAATATATTGACTAATTTTGATTATGTGCCATCAAGTTGGTGTCAAGTCTCATTGGCCACATAGATGTTCTCCAGGAGGATCTCTCCCCAGCCTTCAGATTTTCCAATAGTACTCCATCACCAGTATAATTGAGTCAATCCACCTTGCTCACTGCCTTTTTCCTCTTTCCTTCTACATTTTCCGGGATTGTAGAGAAACGAAAGATTGATCAGCTCACCTTCTTATATTAGCAAATGATTTCCAGTCTATTCCTTTTTCAAGTCTGGCAGCAGCACTACAGCAAGAGAAGAAACACCCAGGGAATTACAAGTTACCAAATAAGACATCCATCAATGTTATTGTAGTGACAGGGCAGCTGTAGCAGGTTTAAACCTGATGGGGAGCAACTAGACTTGTCATGACATGTGACTGGAAGCATCAGGTGAGAAGTGGGAGAGTCAGAGTGATGCTAGGGTCAGTCAGGGTGCATTCAGTCAGGGTCTAAAGCAGGGGTCTTCAGACTGGCTGAGGAATTCTGGGAGTTGAAGTCCACAAGTCATTAAAGGGCCAAGTTTGAAGACCCCTGGTCTAAAGCATGGGTGTCAAACTCGATTGCGTCATGTGATGTATCATGATATATCGTAATGTTTTTTGCCTTTGCAGAGCCAGGGTGGGTGTGGCCTACACATGACACATCTGACCCACAGGCCACCAGTTTGACACCCCTGGTCTAAAGGATTTTCATCATAAAACCCAAAAGTTCAGGGAGTGGTCTAAGTCCTTCTAGTTGTGGTTTTCGTATCTGATGTAAGTTCAGGCACCACAAAACAAAGCCAACTTTTGGAAGTCCTGAGCCCATCTGGGAATAATATGAGTTGTGATCTAACTTATATGGACACCAGGTTGAGAAAGATAAAAACATCCAAAAGATGCTTTTTCATGAGGCAATTGGACTTTCTTGTTTTTCTCTGAAGACATTTCACTTCTCATCCAATAAGCTTCTTCAGCTCTGACTGCATGGTGGGGAATGGAAAGATTTGTACTCCTGCAGACAGCTGTTCATTTGCATTTTTTTTAGCAAGACGTTAAAGCTATCTGGAGGCTTATCTGTGTCTCCAGGTCACCTGAGTAGTGCAGATGGGTGGGGAGCCTTCTTGGAATTGTTGAAAGGACTGTGTTGTAGACTGCTGATAGATGATGCCGGATCCCTCTCTCTCTGTTGAGAGAGGGCTGGAGACACAGATAAGCCTCTAGGTAGCTTTAACGAATGCTAAAGAATGCAAATGAACAGTTGTCTGCAGGAGTATAAATCTTTCCATTCCCCACCATCCACTCAGAGCTGAAGAAGCTTCTTGGATGAGAAGTGAAATGTCTTCAGGGAAAAACAAGAAAGTCCAGTTGCCTCCTGAAAAAGAATATTTGGGATAACTATGACCTGGATGACAGAGAATGGCATACACGAGCAATGTTTCATGATTGCTTCTCTTGCTTAATTTGTCCATAGATTCAATATTAAAATATCAGAATCATTGGCTGAATGAATGATTGAATGAATGAATGATGTTTTATTTCTTACACTTCAGTGTCAACTTACTATAAAAATGCAATAGGATTTCCAGCCAAACATAGGATATGTGAGGTTTGTTGTTGTTGTTGTTAGTTGCGAAGTCGTGTCCGACCCATCGCGACCCTATGGACAATGTTCCTCCAGGCTTTCCTGTCCTCTGCCATCTTCTGGAGTCCATTTAAGCTCACGCCTACTGCTTCAGTGACTCCATCCAGCCACCTCATTCTCTGTCGTCCCCTTCTTCTATTGCCCTCAATCTTTCCCAGCATTAGGCTCTTCTCCAGTGAGTCCTTCCTTCTCATTAGGTGGCCAAAGTATTTGAGTTTTAGCTTCAGGACCTGTATATCTTGCTCATTTTAAGGGAGGTATTATTTGTGTTTGAAAGCCTTCATAAAATGCAAAATATAAATTACCATTTTTTTTTACTAATCATGCTCTTCTCTTTTAAAGGAAGTAATATTATGCAAAGTGGAGTACAGTTTAAAAATCCAGAAAAATTAATAGCATCAGATTAGAAAAAGAAGATCAATTTTGCAATGCTAGTCACTATGCCTGTCTATTTTATGACCTTTGAAACCATCTTAGCTTCCACAATTTTTATAAATCACTTCAGTCACTGTCCTTTGTTCTTGAACTCCTTTCCTTTCAGGATTTCATTAACTCAATCCAGCCACAGTTATTTTGGTCTTCCTCCTCCTCCTGATATGTTCATCCATCCTTCCTTCATATACAGTATTACCTTTACAGTTTGATCAGTGTGCAACTGTTGTATTGTTAAATCACTTTTTTGTCCTCAATCACTATCATTCATATTAATTCTATGTATCCCATTCCCACTGCCAACTCACTTTTATATTTCTATTAACATGCCCATAGAGGGCAGAAAGTCTTCTACAAAGCCATTTTTGTTTCTTTTGACATTTATTTTTTCCCCAAAAAGGACCATATATTATCATCACTTTCTGCCAGCACCTGCATGCATTAACTTTCATCAATGTTTTTTGCCATGCATTTATGTATAATTTGCAATTATTCAGTCCACTTTCCCTGTCATATACAACTACTTTGATCTTTGATAATTAATTTTCAGATCCAGACTGTTTTCTGCATCATCCAATTCAAACTTATCTACAGTGCATTTGATAATATCTCCAATATGGTAACAACTCCATGCAAAACTATATTCATATTCATGTCTCCAAACAACACACACTATCATCAGCACAACAATTACTTAACCATTTATCCATAAATAACCAAGGGAATATTAAATATTAATTAAATATTATTAAATATTAATTAAATTAAATTAAATTAAATTAAATTAAATTAAATTAAATATTGTACGTCTTTATATTGCTTCTTGCTGAATAGTCAATCATTTGCCAGGCATTCCATTTATTCCCTTACATATCATATATTCTTATCTTGCTCAGCAGCCAACCACTAGTGTTATTTTCATGCATAATATTCCATAATTCAGACTCAGGAAAGAAATGGCAAATTGATTTTGGCTCTAGTAAAAGCAGACAATGGCAATGGAAGTAAGAGCTGGCAAGTAAATCTTTTTGTTATTCATCTATGGACAAGGAGAGGTCTATAGATTGCCCACAAGTTCTACATACAGTTGTTCCTCACAAGGAGACTGCAAGGCAGCAGTGTTCCATTGGCTGACACCTTGTACAGTCAGGAAATGTCTCTGCTATCTAGCCTAAATCTGCTTCCTTGTAGTTTCTGGTCCTGCCTTCTGGGACCATAGAATGTGAGTTCTTTTACTGTGTGACAGACATTCAGATATCAGCCATGATACTCATTCATTCATTCATTCAATTTCTTTAGCCACCCAACTCAACCAAATGATTCTAGACAGCTTACAATTTTAAATTTAGAAAACAAATTTAAAAACCTTAAACCCATAAAAACATCCACAAAATAAATAAGTACAAACAGCAACCATGATGATTAATCAACTAATACTAAAAGCCAAGTAATGGGGCCCTTAGCACATGCCAAGCCCCAGGCCCAGGTACATACCCTATTTTTTTAACCTTTGTGAAAAGCCAACAGAGTTGGGCCCATTCTAATCTGCAAGGAGAGAATATTCCATGAGGGAAGAGCTATAGTAGAAAAAACTCATCTTTTAGTTCTCACCAGATGACACTCTTTGGCATCTGTAAAATGCCCAATCTGCTGGATCAGATTGGATGGGTAAATACTGTTTGAAAATTACTGTCCCTCTGGTACCTGATCCTAAACCATGAAGGGCTTTAAAGTTGACAGCCAGCACCTTGAATTGCATATCTTTCCTGAGTTTTCATTTTGGTAGACCAAATACAGCCAGATTTTCTAACTTGTCTTTTAAGTGGACACTTATCAAATAATCACCCTTCTCATTCATCCCTTGCTCTTTAAATGATCCACCTATTTGTTCTGTTCTTCTTATTTTGCTTGTTCCCTTTCATGTCACCTAGCAATGTAACTTTTCCCCAGATCATATTCATGCAGAATCTTGAACAACTCATATTTCTTTATTCTATTTCCACAATTCACAGGAGCAGAAAGTGCACTCCAACATAATGCTTCCTACATTCACAGCAATTTAGATGACACCAATCTGTACTGACATACATAGCAGTTTCATTAATAATGAAATGCACACCTTCACTTCTATGCTTGTACTCATTAATTCCACTCCCTAAGATGAAACTATCTTCACTGAGTTCTAGTATATTCTTTCTATTTTTCTTAATTTCAAATAGACAATATATGCATTATTTCTTTCCTTTAACTCATTAAGTCATGCCTTTCAGCATTTACTCTTCTTACCTTTTAAGCTGGAAACTGCCATATATCATGGTCTTCACCAGAAGTGCTCATATTGGCTGTCCATTATGACTTGGTTTAATCAAGACTTCCACATCATGCCCCTAATAATATTAATATTATTGTATACTGTGGAAAATCACTTCTCATAAGATGGGTGACTATATAAAAGATAGGTAGATAGATAGATAGGTAGAAAGATAGATAGATAGATAGATAGATAGATAGATAGATAGATAGATAGATAGATAGATAGATAGATAGATAGATAGATAGATGGATGGATGGATGGATGGATGGATGGATGGATGGATGGATGGATGGACGGACGGACGGACGGACAGACAGACAGACAGACAGACAGATAGAAGTGTAGGCTAGATCAGTGGTCTCCAATCTTTTCTGCTCTGTAGACAGTCAATGGCAGTGGCAGGGGGGAGAGGTGATAATTTTGCACACATACACAGATACACCACTTGCACAAATGCAGCTTTGTGCACTTGCCTGCCGCTTGCGTGGACCAGTTCCCAATGGGCTGCAGCCCATGGTTTGGGGACTGCAGCATTTCCTGATAATAGTAAGGACTTTGGTGGTCAATTTGGGCATATACATATATAACCAAGATACCTCAAGTGCAATCAAAGCAAAGTTTTACTCTCAGGATGTTTTCATTATTTTATACAAGCTTGGATCTTTAGACTAGAGTAGACAATACCTTCCAAGTGAACATACTGTTGCCCACATTCCATGAATTCAGAGATATGTGCAGTGCCTTGACACTTACACTAGATTTTATAGCTTTAAAAAAATACTTTTTTATATTGTTGTTTTGTATTTACATCCACAGTATCTAGATTCTCAGCAGCTATTGGACAGTGCTTAACATATTAAGTAGCACCCAAACTGACAAGATGAAAGCACACAGTCTTTATTTATTTATTTTATTTCCTAGGTTTTTTTATTTTTGTGCCACAATAAACAATTGCTTACTTCATGCTATATTATTCCCAAATGTGATGTTTCATGATTAATAATAAAATATGTGACACTACATTTGGGATGATTGCAATCTTCCGGCTTTTGAAGATGGCGGACGTGTCAGGCTGAGCTCCGTGAGCTCCGGCTATGGGGGCGTCCTTTTGGAGTCCCTCAGGGGGTCTTTTTAGGCCCGCTGAGTAGGGGATGTGGATTTTGATCCACGAAATGAATTACGAGGCAAATGAGGTGGCAGTTCGGCTGTTGGCCTGTTCCATCTGCGCGTCGCTTTTCCCTCGCCTGTTTGTCTCCCGCGGCGTTGCTGGGTTCGGCTTTTTCGGCTAGCCGGTCCCTGCTGCCCTGGTGTCTCCGGACCTCTCCTAGGAGGCTGCGGTCGGCAGCGGGGGCGTTTACATCTGTCCTGGGCTGCCTGGGCTGTCGGGTCGGCGCTGCTGCTTCGGACGACTTTCGGCCGTTTTCGGCGGCGTTCTCGGCGTCCCTGGAGCTCGCGGCGTCTTCAGAGCCCAGCTGATCGGCGCTTCCGTGAGAGGGGAGGAGAGCCTGTATGAGAAGCTCGCAGATTATTCTGGCGGCGGCGGCAGCAGCAGCAGTGGCAATGGCGGCGGCGGCGGTGGAGACATTTTATTGTTGGACCTGCTTGTGCCGTTTGTTGGCGGCTGCGGCGTCTTCGGGCCGTTTGGCGGCGGAGAAGACAGCTGCTTGTTATTTTACTGATAGGGCTGCCCTTTGTGCGGGTTCTGAGTTATTGCTGACGATGGAAGTGGCGATGGCGGCGGCGTCCTCGGGCTGCTTTGGGCGGTGGAGAGGACGACCATGGCGACAGCGATTCGTTGGTTTTTGGCTGCTTGAGATGATGGCAGCAGCAACGACTTTTGTGACAACGATGGCGATACAACGGACTGCCAACTTACTTATTCACTTATTTATTATCTTATTTATTAACTTTCCATTTGCCTCCTTCTTTCCCCTTTGGACTGGGACGGACCTGGGTACAGGCCACAGTGGGAGAGTGGCCTGTTTTACATCGGCAGCCCCATAGAGGTGGGAGCTCTGTGGGTGCTGCCCCACCCAGGGTGGGCATTTTGGACCATCCCCGGAGGCAGACTCGCGTCCCGTTGTGAGAGGACGGGTTGTGGTATGCCTCTGGGAGCATCCAATCAAGTGGCAGTGGTTGGTGGATGGCCCAAATGTCCCACTCCTTTCCTTTGATCCTCCTGTTGGTTTCAATCATTGGACTTCCCTCTCTGGACTTGCTGACTGGATGCATCAATATTCCGACACGGACTTGCTCGCCCTCAGGGGTGCCCCCCTCTCCTGGGTGCGTCCCGCCTTCTTTTCTTTCCCTAATCTCGATGAGGGGCCCAATTGTTGGGACCCTGAGAGATGGCCGGGAAAGGCCAGGGGCTCTCGATATAAACCTAATAAGAGGCCCCTGGTTAATTTTTTAGCTAAATTTTTTAGGGGGTTGGGGAGGGGGGTGGGGGGTAGTGGTTGTCTGGCGGTGGGGGGTAGCCAAACAACTTTGTTGCAGGCCAGGCCTGGGTCTGACGGCGTTCGGGGGGAGCGGGTTGTGGTTACATCTGGGGCTCTTGAGCGGGTCGTGGGACTACCAATTCCCACGACGGGGAAAGGCAGCAGGCGGATAGACAGGGGGCCATATCGTTACCGGGAGGGCCGTCTCCGCTGTCTTCAAGCGGTGAGGCGCTCCGACCCTCTGGTTCTTCCCCGAGGTCCCGGGAGCGGGGATGTGCAGCCTCCTGAGCTCCGGCTGGTGTACCTGAATGCCAGGTCCGTGGTTAATAAAGCTCCCCTCGTTAGGGATTTAGTTGAGGGTGAGCATGCGGACCTGGCTTGCATCACGGAGACTTGGTTGGGCCCAGAGGGTGGGGTCCCTTTGGTTGACCTCTGCCCACCAGGTTTCCGGGTGCTACACCGGCCACGAGCTCAAGGTAGGGGTGGGGGAGTGGCGGTTACCATTAGGGAGACCTTATGTCCGCGGGAGGCCACCGTTTCTCAGATAGTCGGGTGTGAGTCTCTCTTCATGAGATTTGGTCCTGGGGCGCAGTTGGGCTTGCTGCTGGTGTACATTTCGCCTAGTTTCACAGCGGCAGCCCTGCCCGAGCTGCTCGATATCCTCTCGGGTTTGGTGGTTGAGTTTCCCAAACTTATAGTTTTGGGAGACTTCAATCTACCATCCCTGGGAGGTTCATCTGAGCTAGCTCGGGAGTTCATGGCTTCCATGGCGGCCATGGACCTGACGCAAGTAATTTCAGAGCCAACTCATGAGGGAGGCCACACCCTTGACCTGATTTTTTTATCTAGACGGTGGTTGGATGATCTAGGTGGGGGCTCTCCATTTATTATGCCCCTGTCATGGACCGATCATCATCTCCTGCGGCTGGTCTTCCGCTTTGCCACCCCCCGCCGTGGGGGTACGGAGCCAATTAGATGGTACCGCCCCAGACGCTTAATGGATCCTGATAGATTCCAAGCGGCGCTGGGGTCCCCACCTGCCTCCACTGCTCACAGCTCGGCTGATGCCTTAGTGGAAGCCTGGGGAAGGGCAGCCACTGAGGCACTTGACCGGGTTGTACCCTTGCGGCCCCTGACCCGGCGCAGATCCCAGCGAGCTCCATGGTTTTCCGCGGAGCTCCGGGAGATGAAGCGCCGGAAACGGGGCCTAGAGAGCTGCTGGAGGTCTAGCCGATCCGAACCCGACCGGTTGCGGTTAAGAACCTATATTAGGTCTTATCTCGCAGCGATGAGGGTGGCGAGGTGTAATTACTTCTCCACCCTCATCGCGTCCGCAGATAATCGCCCGGCCGCCTTGTTTAGGGTGACTCGCTCACTTCTCAATCAGGAGGTGAGGGAGGATCCCTTGCAAGGTCGTGCCGAGGAATTTAGTCATCATCTGTCGGATAAAATCGCTCGGATTCGGACCGGTTTGGACTCCAGCTGGGCAGAGTCAGGCGATCAGGACACGGGCGGTCTTGTCAATGTTATCTGGGAAGAGTTTGATTCTGTGACCCCTGATGAAGTGGACAGGATTATGGGGAGGCTGAGCTCCTCCACATGTTTGTTGGACCCGTGCCCTTCCTGGCTGGTTTATGCAGCTAGGGAGAGGACACGAGGCTGGCTCCAGGCGGTTATATCTGCTTCTTTGAGTGAGGGTTATTTCCCCACCGTCTTGAAGGAGGCGGTGGTGAGACCTCTCCTCAAGAAGCCTGCCCTGGACCCAGCCGTTTTGAACAACTTTCGTCCAGTCTCCAACCTTCGCTTTCTTGCGAAGGTTGTTGAGAGTGTGGTGGCGCATCAGCTCCCTCTGGTCCTGGATGAAGCGGATTATCTGGACCCCTACCAATCGGGTTTCAGGCCCGGGTACAGCACGGAGACGGCATTGGTCGCTCTGGTGAATGATCTCTGGAGGGCGCGGGATAGGGGACATTCCTCTGTCCTAGTCCTATTAGACCTCTCAGCGGCTTTCGATACCATCGACCATGGTATCTTGCTGCGGCGTCTCAGGGGATTGGGAGTGGGAGGCACAGTTCTTCAGTGGTTCTCCTCCTATCTCCTGGGACGCTCGGAGTCGGTGTTGGCAGGGGGGCAGAGATCGGCCCCTAGGTCTCTCGTTTGTGGAGTTCCTCAGGGGTCAGTTCTCTCGCCTCTCCTGTTCAACATCTATATGAAACCGCTGGGTGAGATCATTCGTGGTTTTGGAGTTGGGTATCATCAGTATGCCGATGATACCCAACTTTTCTTTTCGACCCCAAACCACCCCAGTGATGCCCTCGCCGTGATGTCCCGTTGCCTGGAGGCGGTTCGGGTCTGGATGGGGAGGAACAGACTTCAGCTCAACCCTGACAAGACTGAGTGGCTGTGCATTCCGGCATCCCGGGACATTCCAAATGTTCCATCTCTTTCTATGGGGGGTGAGCTCTTACCCCCCGTGGATAGGGCTCGCAACTTGGGAGTCCTTCTAGATTCACGGCTTACTTTGGAAGAGCATATAGTGGCCGTGACTAGGGGGGCTTTCGCCCAGGTTCGCCTGGTGCGCCAGTTGCGGCCCTATCTGAACCGGGATGCCCTGTGTACAGTCACTCATGCGCTCGTGACCTCTCGCCTTGACTACTGTAATGCTCTCTACATGGGGCTTCCCTTGAAGACCACTCGGAGGCTCCAACTGGTACAGAATGCGGCCGCGAGAGTTGTCTTGGGAGTTTCCCGGTACTCCCATGTTACACCTTTGCTCCGCGAGCTGCATTGGTTACCAGTTGTCTTTCGGGTGAGGTTCAAGGTGTTGGTCACGATCTTTAAGGCCCTACATGGCATGGGTCCGGGTTACCTCAGGGACCACCTGCTGCCGGCATCGACTCCCCTCCGCCCTGTGCGTTCCCACAGAGAGGGCCTCCTCAGGGTGCCGCCAGTCAGGGAATGTCGACTGGTGGCCCCCAGGGGGAGGGCCTTCTCTGTGGGGGCTCCGGCTTTATGGAATCAATTGCCGGTGGAGCTCCGGATGGCACCAGACCTTCGAACTTTCCGTCGGGGCCTGAAGACCCATCTGTTCGAATTAGCTGGTCTGGCCTGATGGGGGATTATGGGCTTTTAATTGTTTTTAATCTGTACTTCTGTTTTAATTGGGCATGGATTTAATTCTTTTTAATTTTTGTATAGTGTTTCTTATGTATGCCCTGTGAACCGCCCTGAGTCCCACCAAGGAGAAGGGCGGTATATAAATCAAATAAACTATAAACTATAACTATAACTATGATTTATTGAAATTCTCCAATCACAGTGAATGAAGCATGAAACTATAGCTTCAAATACCAAGATGGAGTTTGGAAAACATCCGAATTCTACATTAAATATTCTGCAACACTTTTGTTTACCTATTGCTATATCAGATACTATTGCTAATCCTAAATGACACTTTCAAATTCTCAAATATTCCCAGAATAACTATATAATCAGTGAGATGAATTATGAACCATTTTTCTCTTTGTAATCTTGTGGTAAGGAATAAAAAAACACCCTCTTCCATTACGGCTTATCCATTGTTGCTCTATAAAATAAATTGGTTAATACTGAGATTCACACATGACTGCATACCACTTGAATTGTGTATGTTTGATGACTGATGATTGATTGTACAGTAGTTCGACTTAATGGAGGGAAAGTATTATATAAGACATATGGCTATATGAGCATTCTTTCTATGATTGTATATCTGTAATGACCTATTCACACATTCAATCATGACTTTATGTGGTAGCTTAAAATTGGCAAGGTGTCATTTTTCTAGGGATATGGGTTAAATTACTGTATCAAACCCAATTGCTTCCTTGGAAAGACAACTCTATTAGTCTTAAGCATATCTCTGTATTGTTTATACAGGAAGATGAAAACCATCTTTTTCAGTGTACTTTCTGAACTTAAAACTTTATTTCCTGTACAGTTGATCAATTTTGAGTAGTCTTTGAGCCCAAGGCAACAACTAGACACCCAATGATGTATTGGACTCCAACTTATTGCCTCTAGACCAGGGGTCCCCAACCCCCAGTCCATGGACCAGTACATGCCAGCAACTGGGCCGCACAAACAAGCAAAGCCCCATCTGTGAGATGCAGGCAGCACACAAAACCACGCATCCTCTCGTCCACGGAAAAACCTCTCTCCACTGAACCGGTTCCTGGTGCCCGAAAGATTGGGGAACTCTGCTCTAGAGATAGCCAACTTTTGTAACCCTATTCCTATCCGTGGGAAGCTGTCTTAAAAAGGTCTTCAAAATTTCATATTTTAATCTAAAATAACAGACTATAAATGCAGAGTAGATAGTCCATGATTCCTATAAATTATTTTCAGATATTGCAGAATCATTCCAAAGCAGAAGTTTTAAATGTTTTAAACACAGACACATATATACAAGGGCGGTATATAAATTTAATAAAATTAAAATTAATTAAATTAAAAATATATCGTGTTGCTCCCTTTTGAGGAAAGCCAGATTGTAGAGAGTACAGGAAAGGAGTAAGAAAGCATAAGCCAAAATAAATAAAAGAATAATAATAATAAAAAACCCTTAAAATTACTTTACCAAAACAATTGAGAGCACCTTCTTAGAATTCTTTCTATTCTAGCAAGCCAGTCTGGCTTCCAACATATTCACACACTGATTTGTGTTGCAGATATTGCTTTGACATACATTGAGAAAAGTTCTATAGCAATGGAACAAGAAATTAGTTTATTAAATGCCATTGAAAAAGAATCATGTTTTGGTCACTTCTTACCAAATAATTCTGATATATCTCTATAGACAATGTCTTTTTAAAAATGTTTGGTAACCCAGAGACTATAAAGAAGGAACTCATTAATTATTTCTGAGAATTCTCCAGTATCTCCAGCTTAAGAGCCATGGTGGCGCAGTGGTTAGAATGCAGTAAGGTAAAAGGTAAAGGTTCCCACACACATGCGTGCTAGTCGTTTCTGACTCTAGGGGCCGGTGCTCATCTCCATTTCAAAGCCGAATAGCCAGCGCTTGTCCGAGGACTTCTCCGTGGTCATGTGGTCAGCATGACTAGATGCCAAAGGCGCACGGAACACTGTTACCTTCCCACCATAGAGGTCCCTATTTTTCTACTTGCATTTTTACGTGCTTTCGAACTGCTAGGTTGGCAGAAGCTGGGATGAGTAACAGGCGCTCACTCTGTTATGCAGCACTCGGGATTTGACCCACCAAACTGCCGACCTTCTGATTGACAAGCTCAGCGTCCTAACCCACTGAGCCACCGCGTCCCTTTAGAATGCAGTATAGCAGGCTAATTTTGCTGACTGCCAGGATTTCAATTCTCACTGGCTCAAGGTTGACTCAGCCTTCCATCCTTCCAAGGTTGGTAAAATAAAGACCCAGATTGTTGGAGGCAAAAAACTGACTCTGTAAACAGCTCAGAGAGGGTTGTAAAGCACTGTGAAGTAGTATATAAGTCTAAGTGCTATTGCTATTGCTATTAAAGGATCAGATTAGAGTAATGAGAAAGATCTGAACTTGGAAAGCACTAGCCCAGGCATGTCAAACTGCTAGCCCGCGGGCCAGATGCACCATGACAAAACCATGCCCTCCCCATTGCCGGCTACAAACCTGTGAGTTAAAGAGAAGTGGGTGGAGGAGCACAGTAGCTAAGTCCTTGCTGATTGGACCCTCTTTGCTTTTAAACTGCCAGAGGCTGCTGGGAAAAGCTACAAAACTGTGAGTTAAGGAGAAGTGGGTGGAGGAGCACAGTAGAATCATATAACAAAATCAAAAATAGTGGTGGTACATTCAGGGCAAGTGCATCTGAGATTCCTTTCATTTCAGCATGTCTGGCTTAGTTCAGTGCAACACTTGTTTTGCAGCTGTCTTTCACAGCACTCTTTTCAAACTGGGAAACTGTCCTATCTGTACACAAATTACTAGTCTACAAGGACAGATTATTCATCTAGGGTCTGTAATCTGCATGCTTCAGGCAGAAATCAGGTGTTCAGTTCAGCCCTCCTACTCTACTGAGCCTCCACGCTATCAGCCCCCTCTACCACAAAGATCCTGCAGGAGAAGGGCAGTGTGGACAACCGTGGGATCTGGCAGGGTGAGAGCTGTGAACCATAAACCCAAAGCTTTAGCTGTTTCCCTGCATAACAGATACAGCGCCCTTGCTGACCTTAACAGGGACATTAAGGAAACAGGTCAAGGTAAGTGTGATGATAACTCAAATAAGCAGGGGACCATGGTCCGAGATGAACTTGTTTTTGAGGGGGAGAAGTGCGAATCAGGTATTACACATCAGTCATGCAAGAAAAGAAAGGTACCCAAAAAGAGAAGCCACCTTCTGGTTGGTGATTCAATTATAAGGGATGCAAATTTAGGAAAGGATACAGAGGTTTCAAAAGAGGTCAGGTGTCTTCCAGGTGCTACTGCCAGTAGGGACAAAAAGCATATTTTCAAGATAGTCAACAATGCCAGCAAAGACTGTGATGTGGATGCCATTGTACATCTTGGCACTAATGATCTGTCCCAAAACAATGTACTCTCTGTGCAGAATGATTTCCAGAGCTTGGGGCAGGAACTCAGCAGAATAGGCTGTAGGCTCACTTTTTCAGAGGTCTTACCAGTGTATAAGGAGCAAAATGGAAAAGGCCAGGGTATAGCAGAATTTAATATGTGGCTAAAGGGGTGGTGTAAAGGAGAAGGCTTTGGTTATATTAGTCACGATGTCTGTAGCTGGTCCAATGAAAAAATGTACAAAAGAGGTGGTCTGCATCCATCCAAGAAAGGGACTGAGTTACTTGGCAATAAATTCACAGCTTTTCTGGAGGAATATTTAAACTAAACAACGGGGACAGTGAGTTAATTGATACAGAACATCCCTGTCCCCGGCAATCTAAGAAAATAGGGGAACTCAGGCACCACACAAGTTATGTAGCAAGTAAACACAGGGTCAGTCATAAAGGACTCAAATGTCTATACACCAATGCACAGAGTATGAACAGTAAGCAGGGTGAACTAGAAATTCAGGTAAATGAGGGCGGATATGATATTGTTGCCATTACAGAAACATGGTGGGATGAAACCCACAAATGGAACACACAGCTAGAGGGGTTTAAATTATTTAAAAGAAACAGACTAAACAAAAGAGGAGGTGGAGTTGCTCTATATATAAGAAATAACTTTATCTCTACAGAAATAGAGCACAACAATGATGAAAACTGTAAACTTGAATGTATTTGGGTCAATATAAAAGGGAGAAAATGACATTGCCATAGGTGTATACTATAGGCTGCCCAACCAAGCAGAGGAAATAGATGAACTTTTTGCTAGCCAGTTAACTTATTTATTTATTTATTTATTTATTTATTTATTTATTTATTTATTTATTTATTTATTTTATTGCATTTATATACTGCCCTTTCCCTGAGGACTCAGGGCGGTTTACAGGGAGTTAAAAATCAACCATACAAAAGTTAAAACCCAATTTAAAAAATATTAAATCAACCCTGTACTATTAAAAACCCCAATTAAAATAAATATCTCCTCAGCCTGGGCCCGAGAGCTCAAAGAGCCAGGTCTTCAGGCCCCGGCGGAATGATCGGAGGTCGGGAGCGGGAGCAGTACTAAGGTACTGTATGTAGGAAGCGCATCACAATAGTAATGGGGAAATTCAATTACCCTGATATCAACTGGGAGACAAATTCTGCACCAAGTGGAACATCTAACAGATTCCTGACAAACCTAGCAGACAACTTTTTCTCCCAAAAAGTAGAGAAGGGAACTAGGAGATTAGCCATATTGGATTTAATTCTCACTAACAGAGATGAAATGATAGAAGTGTCGAAGCCACAGGAACCTTGGGGGGAAGTGATCATGCAATATTGGAATTCAACATTATGGAAGCACAAGCAATAGAATGCAGCCAAACTAGAGTCTTGGACTTTAAAAGAGCTAATTTCAATAAACTTAGAGAGACCTTGGGAAGAATTCCATGGATGAGAATCCTAAAGGGGAAAACAACTGAAGAAGCTTAGGAAATTTTGAAAAGTGAGATAATAAAGGCCCAGTCTAGCACAATACCAACAAAGAAGAAAAATAACAGCTTTCAAAAGAAACCAGCATGGCTGCATAAAGAACTCTCTGATAAACTGAAAGATAAAAAGGACAAGTATAAGAAGTGGAAAGAGGGGCACATAACTAAGGCAGAATATCAGCAAACAGCCCGTGCCTGCAAAGATGAAGTGAGGGAAGCTAAGGCTCAAAATGAACGAACGCTTGCAACCAAAGTCAAAAATAACAACAAAAAAAGTTTCTTTCAACATATAAGAAACAAGAAAAAAGTTAAGGAAATGATTGGTCCATTAGTGGGGGAAAGTGGCAAGAAGGTGACAAGCAACAGGGAGAAAGCAGAACTATTTAACTCGTTTTTTGCATCTGTCTTTACACAAAGGGAAAAAACAGTCCAACCTACCAAAACCAGTGCCATAAAAAACAGAATAGAAACGCAAGTTAAGATAGGCAAGAAAATGGTAAGTGAGCACCTGTCCAGCCTAGACGAGTTCAAATCACCAGGACCAGATGGATTACACCCCAAGGTTCTCAAGGAACTGGCAGACGTGATCTCAGAACCACTGAACTATATTTTTCAAAGGTCCTGGAGCACTAGGGAACTACCAGAGGACTGGAAGAGAGCTGATGTAGTTCCCATATTCAAAAAAGGGAAAAAAATAGATCCAGGAAACTACAGACCTATCAGCCTGACCTCAATACCTGGGAAGATTCTGGAAAAGATAATCAAACAACAAATCAGCGAACACCTTGATACAAACAAAGTTATCACTAAAAGCCAACATGGGTTTGTCAAAAACAGATCGTGCCAGACAAATCTTATTACATTCTTTGACCAAGTGACAAAACTAGTGGACCAGAGGAATGCTGTAGATATAATTTACTTGGACTTCAGTAAGGCATTTGATAAAGTAGATCACAACCTACTACTTGATAAGATAGAAAAACGTGGGTTAGATAGCATCACCACCAGATGGATTTGTAGCTGGCTGACAGGCTGTACTCAGCGTGTGGTCCTCAATGGAACTGCATCTACATGGAAGGAAGTGTGTAGTGGGGTGCCCCAGGGCTCTGTTCTGGGCCCAGTGCTCTTCAACATCTTCATCAATGATTTGGATGAGGGGATAGATGGGGAACTCATCAAATTTGCAGATGACACCAAGCTGGCAGGAATAGCCAATACTCCAGAAGATAGGCTTAAGATACAGGAGGATCTGGACAGACTTGAACACTGGGCGCTATCTAACAAAATGAAATTCAATTGTGAAAAAGTAAAGTTCTACATTTAGGCAGGAAAAATCAAATGCACAGGTATAGTATAGGTGGTACCTTGCTCAATAGTAGTAACTGTGAGAGAGATCTCGGAGTCCTAGTAGACGATCACTTAAATATGAGTCAGCAGTGTGCTGCAGCTGCCAAAAAAGCCAACACAGTGCTAGGCTGCATTAACAGAAGGATAGAATCAAGATCGTGTGAAGTACTAATACCACTTTACAATGCCTTGATAAGGCCACACTTGGAATACTGCATCCAGTTTTGGTCACCACGATGTAAAAAAGATGTCGAGACTCTAGAAAAAGTACAGAGAAGAGCAACAAAGATGATTGGGGGACTGGAGGCTAAAACATACAGGGAACGGTTGCTGGAATTGGGTATGTGTAGTTTAATGAAGAGAAGGGTGAGGGGTGACATGATAGCAGTGTTTCAATATCTCAGGGGCTGCCACAAAGAAGAGGGAGTCAAGCTATTCTCCAAAGCACCTGAAAGCAGGACAAGAAGCAACGGATGGAAACTAGTCAAGGAGAGAAGCAACCTAGAACTAAGGAGAAACTTCCTGACAGTTAGAACAACTAACCAGTGGAACAACCTGCCTCCAGAAGTGGTGAATGCTCCAACAGTGTAAGTTTTTAAGAAGAGACTGGCCAGCCATTTGTCTGAAATGGTATAGGGTTTCCTGCCTGAGCAGGGGTTTGGACTAGATGACCTCCAAGGTCCCTTCCAACTACTTCTTCTTCTTCTTCTTCTTCTTCTTCTTCTTCTTCTTCTTCTTCTTCTTCTTCTTCTTCTTCTTCTTCTTCTTCTTCTTCTTCTTCTTCTTCTTCTTCTTCTTCTTATTATTATTATTATTATTATTATTATTATTATTATTATTATTATTATTATTATTATTTTATTTTATTTTATTTTATTTTATTTTATTTTATTTTATTTTATTTTATTTTATTTTATTTTATTTTAATTCCATTTATATCCCGCCCTTCTCCGAAGACTCAGGGCAGCTTTACAAACTCAGCAGTAGCCTTCATTCTATGTATATGCCTGCTTATTAGGGCTTTCACACACCCCAAGCGGCATTATTACAAAGTCAGCTTATTGCCCTCAACAATCTGGGTCCTCATTTTACCTACCTCGGAAGGATGGAAGGCTGAGTCAACCTTGAGCCTGGTGGGATGCGAACCTGCATTATTGGGGGGAAAGTCGTGATACATCACATGACGTCACATGACGTTGCGAGTTTGACATGCCTGCGGCTAGCCATTCAAAATAATGAATTCTGAAGTATATTTCAGTCTCCTATCTTGCAGCTGTGTTGTAATAAAATGCCAAAAGGATAGTAATGGATACAGCGTGAACCACTGTATGAACTCTAGGTTTCAAATGTTATCACTCACGGTAGCTGGATTCACACATTTTACTAAGTAATATATATTGACTTAGCATTATATATGGACCAAGGCAATATGGTTGATCTAACAGACCATGGTCCACATAAGCCTGGTTTATGAACTGGTCCATAGGCAAGAAATCCACAGCTTTCACATATACAAATATAAATTTCAGACTGAATACAGCTTCACAGGACTTTAGGGCAATCCAGTCCAGATTCCCAAACTGCTTTTGCTGTCATATATATAACTCCCAGTCTTATAACCTTGTAACAGCTGTCATGGTTCTCTAGAAAAAAAAACTGCACGCAAGGAGCGTCATCCCATTTTCTCCCTTCCTGTACACTGTCACATTCTTGACAGCCTGGTAATGAATATTTAGTACATTACTAGAATGCTATTTTAGAATAGGTTTAGAGGAACATACTTTGTCTATAAAATTATAATGGCAGGAACAATGGCAAAGAGAAATTTAAACTGTCTTCCCAGCTGCTTGGAAGGCTATTAAAAGAGCAATTTAATTGGAAAACGTGGGATACAGGGAGAATTCATTCTTCATTCAGCCATACCCACCTTCCAGTTTGTATCTGACTGTCAAAAGAGGCAACAGAACGTGAAGTGATCCCAGCATGCAGAGGAATATGTAAATCGGTGTTTTTCAAAGTTGGCAACTTCCCCAGGCTTCTGGGGAATTCTGGAAGTTGAAGTCCACATATCTTAAAGCAGCTGAAGTTGAAAACCATTGGTACAAACCTATTGTCACTAGTGGTTGAATATATTTTGTGCAGAAGAGTTACCGTGTCCATGCATGCAGAAATATGTGTGTTTGCAGTATTGTGCAAATGTGTTGGAGAGACAAAAGGACATTGCGCTGCTTGGATGTTTTTGCCATTACATACATACATACATACATACATACATACATACATACATACATACATGTGTATGTATCTGGCCTCTGATTACCATTGTATTTGACCTTGGGAGAAAAATGATTGCGTAGTCTCTTATTAGCTGATGTGCGAAAGTAGACCTGTATATGAAAGAGGAATTATGCACAAATGCACACTATTTTATTTCTAAAATAATCTTTCTGCCCTTGCAGTCAAATCTCTTTAGAGACAGAGCACACATTATTTCTCATTTTTGTTCTCTGTTATAGCCTTATGCAAGACAATAAGCTAAATAAATCATGGGAGGGGGACAACGTTCCCGCTGCTTTAATTTTTATCCAACTGTAAATTATTTTAACAACCAATTAAAAAAACAACCAGCCTTCCATAGTGTGTTTAACATCCATTATCTCCAGTCAAAATGTTACTGATTTGCATTATGGGAGATTATGCAAATTGGTAAATAATCAATCACAATCATACTTCTGCCGTGCCCTTCATGGAGTATATCCCAAGGCACTAAAAGGGAGTAATAAAATTAGCAGCTGAGTAAATAAGACGGTCAAAGAAAGGAGCCTTTAGACTGCAATTAAACAGTGAAAACATGGGTGACAGGGAATTGCAAGACTGAAGTGGTGTTTAGCAAAGACTACATTAATTCAAAAGCACCACTTTAAATATTTTTTAATGAAGCAAATAAAATCAAGCCTTTGGGGAAAAAAGAAATTACAATGACAGCAATGACCCGAACACAATAAATGCAATATAATTCAGTGTAAACAACTCAACAAGGTGTACATTCAAGACCTACTTTATTGCATATGCCATACCTTTTAGTATGGCATCAGAAAAGCAAAGGATTTCTACTTTTTGATGATTCATTAAAAGAATCTCAGTTTGGGATGGGGGCGACGTAAAGCTTGTGTTTGTGTGTTACATTGCTCAGTTTATTAGTAGTATATCTTAGCTGTAGAGATATTTTTAGATAAGGTATGAAAAAAATGCCCTTGAATCCTCACTCTTATGGTGTGCCTAAAAGTCAGTTTGGTGTAGTGGTTAAGGTACTAGGCTGGAAACCAGGAGCCTGTGAGATCTAGTCCTGCCTTAGGTATGAGTCCAGCTGAGTGATTTTGAACCAGTTCCTCTCTCTCTCAGTCCTAGGAAAGAGACAAGGACAAACTTCTTCTCAAAAATATTGCCAAGAAGACTGCAGAGATTTGTTCAGGCAGTTACCAGTAATGGACCATGGCTCAAAAGTAAACAAACAAACAAACAAAAAACAACAACCTTCAAGAGGTAGCAAAGTTCCTCTGATCTTCCCATGTTTAATACAACTAATTAGTACAACTAATACGCCATTGTAAACTTCTGTTTCATATAAACATGATTAAATCTTAACAAAACAATTAAAAATGTGAATTAGAATCCAGATGATAAAGTCCAATTATGCTGTCTGGAATTAACTCAGAGGTGCTTTTTAAAGAGACAACTGGACAAGAAAGTCCATTTGCCTCCTGAAAAAGCACCTTTGGGACAACTATGACCTGGATGACTGAGAATCTCCATAGACATGTCTGGAATTAAATAAGTAAATAAGTAGGCACTACTTACATTGTAGATAGTTATTACTTTGTATGAGTCACAGTGCATTCACAACATCAACTAGATAAAAAAAATCTATTAAAATGATGAAAATCATGCTAAATGGATTGTGCCTTTATTTTATTTTTGCTCAGAACAGAATCACATGCCAGCAAAGGATCTAGACGGATTATAGCTAATAGAATCAAGCAGCTGCGAAGTTCTGCTTGCACATTTGCTCTTCAAATAGTATGGATAGCCTCTTGAATTTGCAGTACTGAAAAAAAAGCCACCAAGTAGTTTTAACAAACTTAATATTAATCTGATCTGTCATTAGAAAAGAGGAATTACTTTATTTTCTCTTAATAGGAAAACTAATGGAAGAGTCCAATCTCTGTTCGGGTGTGTAGTATTTTAGGTATAGCCGCACAAGTTTTTTAGTTGCTTATTTTATTTATCTTTGAAGAAATAAACTGATATAACTGAATTAGATTATAAATTATTTTGCCCTCTATTCCAAATGGCAATGAATCTCCTAAATTTGAAGCAGAGGTTGCTCCCCATCCTGCCAGCTGAGGTATTTTCATGAAATTGAATCCTAGTCTGTCCACATGCAAAACACTGACTGTGCCGGTGAGTTATGACCCTAAAAGATTTATCTGATGAATAAAAATCTCTCTGTGTAAGAACACAACTAATCACAATTATGCCTTTGTTCACTGTTCATCCATCTCATGATTTGCTGTGCTGTTACACTACAAAGGCAGGCAAAAAGAGAGCAAGAGACTCATGCTAAAGATGGGACTACTAGAAGTAACTGCAACTGACAATCTGATCTATAGATGAGCAAATATGAATAGGCCTACAAGAAGAAGAATCAACCTGATGGCCTCCACATCTTTTGAATGGCAATTTCCACAATAACATATTTGAGCTTTACTTATGGAAGCTGGAGTCATCTGAAGGTACATATGGCAGAAAAAAAAACATGGGTATATGCAGGAGTTTTTAGACTAAGTGGATGAACCTGTGAGAGAGATGTTGACTCTTACATTATCTGGCCAATCTTCAGGGGAGATTTGAGACCCATAAATTACAGCATTACCTGTAGTAAAGCTCTGTGTATGAGGGGTTTTCCACCTTTGTCTCTCCTAGTCTAGGAGAGACACGTGTTGAATCCAGGCAGGTTTTAATCAGGCTTTAATTAGCCTAGCTCCATGTGTTCCTAGACACACTTTTTGATTGCTGGCTCTCATTCTATAATTTATAAATATTTCAAGACAGAAAAACTCACATTTCAGTACCAAAACTGAAGACTTTATTAAGAGGTGTTTGTATCAGTGTGGTGTGTTGAATTCATGGCAAACCACAGTGTCAAGAAAAACAAGACATTTTTCAAACTACAGATTATGAAGTTGAATGGAACAGCTGAGGGAGATTTCCATCCTCCAGATGAATTTTCTCACTGGGTGGGGCCAAAGCTGTCTCTCATAGACTGCATTGCTATCTCTTCACATCTAACTTCTTATTTAGTCATATTCAAAATTCATTTGCTATTCAGTCAGTGATCATTTCTGAAAGCCGACTGTGTTGCATCTATTAACATAAAGACTATGGAGAATATCGTCAAAGAACAGAAGGAACAATCAGATAAGCATGGTTTGAGCCCAGAGCAACAAAAGAGTTTACAAACACATATCAGAAAACTCCCCCCTCCCTTGATAGAAAGCTGGGTACACACACACACAACAACAACAACATTATAATGTTAATATCGATGTCTTGATATTGCAGATGATGTATAGCACTTGGAATTTTAGTACTATTTAGTCAAAGCAAGTTTTTAAATATTAGGAAGTGTTCATATACTTTAAAGCAATGAAATGGCCCATAGGGAACATGCCTTTCTGACTGAAGTACCTTCTATTACATCCAGATTTTTTTTCCTGCTTTTTTCTTGGCCTTAAGTAGAGAGAAAGTCTACTTTTGTATAAAGTAAAAATATGTTATGAGAAAATTTTCAAGACTTCCATTCTGTGTCAGGATGATATGTAGAAACAAATCAAAGAACAATATTACAAGGTCACAAGAGAATATAGTGTGTTATTTTTAAGCTGGCTGAACAGAAAAGAAAGGAAATTCTTAAATAAAAGAACTTCATAAAATATAGCTTCAATACCTTTCAGTTGGTATGTAAATAAGGACAGGGTGGAAGTAACTGATAACAGCAATATTTAAAGTCCCATAGAATCATAACAGGTACATAAATATCCATACATGGAAGGTACCACAATAAGAAATGCTGAGTAAAGAACTGTATCTCCAAATGTCTATCATTAATAATTTCTTTCCTCAGGTTTATTTTCACATTTTAAGGGTTAATCGAAAGAGGGTTTATTATGTTGTTATTCCCTTACATACTTTGGGGGGAAATGTTTTTCAGCACCAAGTGCTGAATTCTTGTGTTTTTGCATTTGTTATTTTATCTCCACCCAATGTGGTGTTATCCTTTCTTCCCCATCCCATTTTCAGGAGAAAAAAAAATGAACTGATGCTTAGGTCCAAATCAAACGTTCATTAGACCCTATTGATAACTGCTTGATCAAGTCCAGTGGATCATAATTTCCATATGAGCTGTATCCTGTTAACCATTCCTGCTGTTCATACACATCTATGAAAAACAATAATGGGCCTTGTTCTAAGAAGCCTCTCTTATTTAATCATGCTCATTACACGTATAAAACACAGGGCCTCCAAAAGGGAGAGCTGGATGCATACTTCCATGCATTGTGTTTCATAGTTTCAATTTCTTGTCTTTAGTGTCACAGCTCTTGGCTGTGATGAAACTTTTTAATAAAACTTGGGGAGAAGAGGCTTACTGCTAAAGCAGAAGGAAGATAGTTTATTGAATATAGTTGGGATGGTAGACTGCAGCCCATACATATCCCATTTGCTGTCCCTGGACTCTCTTTTATATTTGGAGAAATGTGGAAAGGTTTTAATTGCAAAACAGATCACTTATGCCTTGCATTCTTCAAAGCCCCTAAATGTTAGGGTGATGTCTATGGTTGAAGGGGTGTCATTAGTTTTTGGTGGAACAAAATAATAAAACTTGTATTTATAAGGCTGACAAATCAAAAGACTGAAAACAGTGTACAGAACTAAAAATATAGAAATACAAAATACAGATGTTTGGTCCTGTCCATTTTGGTTACATCATAATGTCACCAGTTATACCTCCTTTAGCACACAAACATGCCAGCAAAGCAGAAAAACACAATCTCACAGCAAGACAAACAACAGAAGGAGGCTACATGGGGATGGGGATGGCTTCCATTGTATGAGACAGCCCATAATACATTTTGCCAAATATGAAAAGTAGAGATTTATTTATAACTCTTAATTTCATCTGAAATGTAATGCCCTCCTTTAATTTTTTTTTAAATTAAAATATGTATATATCTGCCCATTTTATAACCAAATATGGACAGCTTCCAATCAGAATTAAAATAGCATAACAGCCATATTTATTTATTTATTTTAATTCCATTTATATCCCGCCCTTCTCCGAAGACTCAGGGCGGCTTACAAGCTTAGCAGTAGCCTTCATTCTATGTATATGCCTGCTTATTAGGGCTTTCACACACACCCAACTATAACACTAAACAAATTAAAAACAAATTGCATACCAGCTTAGTCTTAGTCTTCCAGAGTTAAAGATGAAGCATCAATTGAGCCTGTAGATTTTCTGTCTTGTCAGGGTTGAGTTGAAGCTGGTTCCCTCCCCTCCCCATTTAGACCCTTACACTTTCCATTTATGAATGGGAATTTGGATAAAAGCAGGTCCACCATTTTTTTCTCCATTTTTGCTCATTATGGAAAATGTTGGAATGAAAGAGGAGGAAAACACAAAATCAGGAGTTTTCTTATAATCATTCTTACAACTAAGCCATGGTTAGTGTCATGTTTAAATCAGGCAATACTATATGCAAAGAGACAATATTGCTTGAAGAGAGAAAAGCCATCAAATTCTCTAACACACATAAAGCAAGGAGGTGTATGCCCATAATCTTTAAAGGCATTTAACTGTGGTTAAAACAGAACACCCTGATTCATTAGCATATCATTTGCTCATGAGATTCTCAAGTGTCATATTAATCAAGAGCAAATTAGTCAAGGCTAGGGGCAGAAAAATGAATTAGATCCAAATTTAACCATCTGATGAAATTATAGAAAAGACATAAAAGTCTAGCTAAGAAAGCATTCTCTTTGGCTTTAAAAAAATTTACATTTTGCAAGCTGGGCGAATCTTAGCGATTTGACCTCAGGCTACCCTAAAAGTGGTAGACCATAATATTCATATTGCAGAACACCTTATGTTAACTTCCAAATGGGAATTAAGACTGAGCTCTGTTCAATCCATAATGACTAATAGTATGTTGCTTGTGGATTTTAAACAGACTGCTCTGTTTACATCTTTGGACACTGTAGTTTTTTGTTTTGTTTTGTTTTAAGAATGATTCCATATCAGAAAAACAAAGCAGAAGAATGATTTTTGTGGCTGTTCCTGTCTGTCTTTACAGGTACTTTTATTACACTGCATTTGGGGAAAATATAAACAGAGCAATAATATATTTATAAGTTTAGATTAAATGTACAGTATAATCTAAAGTTCAGTACTTTAGTCTCACGCTATTAGCCTATGTATTTTGTAATTTCTTTTTATTTCTAATTTCTTTTATTTCTTTTCCAACTATCTTCTTCTAGGTTAATGTTTGGTGCTCTTACCATCCCAGCTCATACCTTCCTCCTACTCTTTCTTTTACATAAACCTTGATTTCAGGGAATTCATGAGGCTTTGTAGCAAAAGCACAAATATTCATGCTAAGAAAAAAATGAAATAGCCATAGTAACAAAACTGAAACACATATACTTTGGCATTAAAATGTCCATGATAGGTTCTGAATCACCACTTGAACACCATGGGCATTGACAAAATCACCTGCAGTAAAAGGCAATTTTACTTGAAACAACTTACATCCTTCACCAATACCTTTATCATCATGAAACAACAATATCTGCTTATCCCAGGTCCAGGGAAGGACTCAGTGGGTAGATAAAAATGCCAAATCCAGTCTAAACATCTAACTGAATAGGCAACCAATGTAATAATGATAAACATTATTCAACAAAAGCCATTCATTTTTAGAAAAGCAGTATCTGAGAATCTTAACAGATTGTTGCTAATGGATGTGACTGAACTGGATGCATCATTAGGATAAATTTCACCCAAAACAGTGGCAAAGAGGAAAGATGATAACATTTGCTTAGGTGTACATATGTAGAGAGTCAAAGAGGTCCATTGTGAGGGTTATTTCAGTTGCATGAGACCAGGTCTTAAGAACAAATGCATATAAAGCCAGCAATAGACAGGAAATGCAGCCTTTGCAAAGAAGCTGAAGAAAGAGTGGACCAGCTGGTTAGCTCCTGCAAAAATATTGCATAGACTGACTATAAACAATGGCAGCACAAAGTAGCAAAATGAGGAATCGGAGTATCCACAAGAAATAGAAGTAGAATGACCGTGGCAAAATAATTCAGTAGCAATAGGTGCTTTGGATGCAATCCCAAAACATCTGGAACAGCCAACCATAATAACCATAAAAATGATTTAAAATAATTAAGACATCAATCAGTAAAAACACTAATATGATATGTACACATGCTAAGGAATTAGTACTTATCTTTCTTCCACATAAACATTTATGTTGTGATTTGTGTGCTACATCAATACAGCCATTGCCCATTTCCAAGTTTTAATTCCCCTTAATAACTTGTGAAGGGGCTGTGGCACAAATGCATAATGTAGAATACATTTTCCATACTAAGAGGTAAGACCAAAGCAGAAACATAATGTATGAGTATATTTTGAAGAATGTTCTTCTAAAATTACAGCCACGTGATCAGAATTAGACTTCAGTCTGCACATTTAAACTGTGTGCCCCACCCCAAGGAAAGTACTGTTTGCCTCCTGTTTTTTTTCTTTAAATGAAGTCTTAACCCTGTGGGACTTAATAAATCCAAAAATGACCTCCAATTATTTCCATAATTATTATTATTATTAATTTTATTTGTATACCGCCCTTCTCCCGAAGGACTCAGGGCGGTGAACAGGGCAATATATATTAAAAAAACAAGATACAAAAATTAAAAACGATTAAACAATCCTTTTAAGCTCTCCCAAGCAACATTGTATCATCTGAATCTCACTGTTCTTCTTTTTTGATTTTTCAGGATAATGGACATCATCCCTGGAAAAGTACTAAGTGCTAATGGATGCCCATTGAGGACACTTGTAAAGCCAAACAAACAAACAAACACACCCCCTACCTATTCTGTAAGATCTCTGTGGTCTTTACATCCTGCTCAGTAATATCCATTGGCAACAATCGATTAAGTTCCTCAGATATTGCTTTTCTAAGAATGAATGGCTTTTATTAAATAGCTTTTTTATTTTAAGTTTAAAGACAACTTGCTGGGCACAACCTATCTTATTGTTATGCTGTTTTTCCATTTTTGATTTCTGATGTTTTGATTGCAGCAGTTTTTTTTTTAAAAAAGGATGGACTACTAATTTACCCAGTATCCTTCAGATTAAGGATATATATATATGTGTGTGTATATATTCACAATAACAGGGATTTCACCATGTATATTATATTCTAATGTTGTATTGCATTACTTCAAGGCTACTTTTACAGATACACAACCCTGCGGTGGAATTTGATTTGTCAAATGACATACTAAATGTAGTCTGCATTTGATAAATGGTACATCTTGAAAAAAGTATATAGAAACTGATTGTTGCAATATAAAAACAGCTGATACAACATCAATTCCGCCTCTTTTCATATCGCCCCAGCTGCAACATTTATGCTGCTTATAATTTTCTCTGCAAAGGGAATAGTCACATCTGGTACTGCAGGTACATGTACGTGCCAGTTAAATTGATTACTTCAACATACTTTAACAAAATGTTTGATTTTTTTGCGTAGTTTATGGTGGTGCATAAAGAGTGCAAAAAATAGTGCAGCATTCTTTTTAAATCGGCATAAGGAGAAATGACCCACATTGAAAATGAGTTCATCCCATTTCTTACTTTTGTTAAATCAATACATTTCCTTTTTCTTCACAATTTCCATGTGATCTTGACATAAAACTTTCTTGAGTAACATTTGTAGGTTATATTTCATTCTGGTTTCCTGCCTAACACTTGGTTTCTGCCCCAGCTGTCTTAATTTTGTTGCAGTTAGCATAACCTTTTCCAAAGTAAGCTCTGCCTCTAATAACAAACATTTCCATATGCAAACATTAGATATTTTCTTACTCTATTAGTCTTTAATCGTTATTCCAAAATTACTTGGCCTCATCCAGTCTCTCAAGGCTGCACCATGCTTTTCTGTTTCTTATTACAATTGGCCATCAAATTTATTTATTCATATTTTATCTATTTATTTATTCAATTTGTATAGCTGCCCATTTCAAAATAGTGCCTCTGGGGGGGAGCACATTTACATTTGACACATTTTTAAAAGACTGTGGATAATTTCATATTTATCATGCCAGAGGCAAAGAATGAATGAACTGTTTTATTATTATTATGACTTTTGGCTAATCAAATACAAGGTATAAAATGCACACTTCCTTCTGTTGCCAAATACTGTAACACAGTAAAGCAAATTTGCTTGCTTGTGAAATCTTGTTATCCTTACTTGCCAGTAAATAGTTCTCCAATTTGTTCTGAACAGAATATGCAATCGATGGTTCTCCTGGGATGGGGAAAAAAGGAGCAAGTAAATTCATTGAAATACAAGTCATCCTTCCTTCCTTGCCAATATGCTGCATCCTCAGATGACTATAATCAATATTTCACTCAATTATATGTTAGAAGCATCTTCCTCATTGTACATCATGTGCAATCCACCTCTCATTTTAGCTATTTGCTTCTCACTGCCTTTCTCTTCCAAAACCCTTATCTGGGCTGGGATTTCCTTATTATGGTAACTCATGTCTTAGTCATCCATTGCACCCTGCTCTACATGGAGCTGCTCTTGAAGACCATTTGGATGGAGCAATTGGCCCAAACTATGGTCATATCAGCAGTTATTCATCTGTGTAAAGTTTCTGCTACTGTATGTTAGGCGTACTGGTTACCATTGAGCTTGCAAATGCAATTGAAAGTGCTGGTTGCAATCATATAGGGCTTGATTATTGGAAATACTGCTTTTCTTCAATTGTTTTTGCTCATATAGTAAGATCCAACAGAGTGGCCATGGTCTGGGTCTCATCCTCAAAATAAAGTCACCTAAAGAGTCCTAGGAAGCATGTTTTTTCCCCCCAGCTGCTGTCCAAAGTGGTCTAACCCCAGAGACTTTTGTTGCTCAAGTTTGTTGTCCTTTAAGCAAGTCCTGAAGACCTGACTATTTGCCCTGGGATGGGACATGGCTTTCTTTGGTATCTTTTATTATCAGGCTTTGTTCCTTCAGGGTTTTCATTAGTGTCATCAGGTCAGGTCATCTTATTGCGGAGCTTTTACTTTTTACTAAGTCACTCAGAATCAATTGAGTAGGGTAGCTACATAAATTACAAGATAAGAACATGGTATACAGTTAAAACCCTAATACACTAGAGAATACTTTCCAGGAAATTTATTAATTCCTGACCTTTGATGCTTTGCTTATACATTATGATTCAAAATATCCCAAATCCTGGTGCCGGCTGTTGATACTTCTTTTAAAGTCATAAAGTGGCAATATTGTACACATCAGAGAGCACTCTGGAGTTGATGGGTCACCTACATATTTCTTAAAGAACCGCCAGAGCCATTTTGAGGTGACACTGATTACCGCTTTGCCTTCAGTAACTGCTGAAGAAAAGTTCCCTGGAGTGTCTTCATCTAGCAGTTGAAATCAGAAATGATTTTATGAAAAGGTTCATCCTCACCAGATGAAAGAATATGTTAACTGAGGCAGGAAGGATATTATTAATGTTAAGGGGCTCTATGTATATATTTTGGCCCACTACAGCTCGTGTAGCTTTGAAAAGGCTGCAGCTGATACGGCAGAATTTTTGTCAGTAGTCCTAACAATAAAGGATACTTTATGGTTCTCTCTTTATGCTTCAGTTCTTTCCACTATAACACAGTACACTCTAAAACTATCTTCTCCTAATGGCTAGATGGCATATCCTTGTCACAGGAACTTTTTAGCTTGCTCTGTGTATAAAACTCACAATGGCATGTAATCAGAAAAATAGCCACTATGGCACATGGCTGGTTTTATTGGACAAGCACTGAGTGCAATTTACAAGGTCTTTGAGGACTCAAAAATATGTTCAAATACAAGTGAGTGAGGTCAGAAGGTCTTTCTTCATTTACTGAAATCTGGATTTTCAAAGAGTTTTTTATAATAAAGCAAGCAAAGACTAGGCATAAGTAAGAATGAAATATATTGTAGCTATCAGACACTATGTATGTATGTATGAATGAATGAATGAATGAATGAATGAATGAATGAATGAATGAATGAATGAATCAATCAATCAATCAATCAATCAATCAATCCTGGGTTTGTTAATGCACCTAAAACAATTTTATTTTAGGCTGAGGTGAAAAACATATTATGCAATACACAAGATTACAAACTGAAGATATTTTTTTTAAAAAATGTTTCAGTTATAATTGAATGCTTTTAAACAAACTTTTGAAAACAAGCCATAGTTTAATGTATATTGGAAGCTAATAAACTTTTTTAAAAAATATTCTATATAAGTTCATGAGAAGCCTGCATAGCTCCATGACCAAAGAATTTTAAAAGTGATACAAAGAGATGAATGTAATCATGTGTGGCAATACAATACTCTAGCATGGGTATACCATATATTTATCTTTTTTATTTCTTTTTCAAAAAAATACTTTTTATTAAATATTTTTACAGTATTAAAAGATGAAAACTGGGGATCTGGTTGGGTCCGGAGTACCTCGGGGATCACCTGCTGCCGGCGTCAACTTCCCTCCGTCCTGTGCGTTCCCACAGAGAGGGCCTCCTCAGGGTGCCACCGATCAGAGAATGTTGGCTGGTGGCCCCCAGGGGGAGGTCCTTCTCTGTGGGCGCCCCGGCTTTATGGAATCAGCTGCCGGTTGAGCTCTGGATGGCACCGGACCTTCGCTCCTTCCGACGCGGTCTGAAGACCTACCCATTTGAGCAAGCCGGCCTGGCCTGATGGGGGATGTGCTGGGGTTTTTATTGGGGATTTTTAATATTATTCTACTGTTTTTAGCTTGGGCTCTTATTTAATTCTTTTTTAATTTTTGTATTCTGTATTTTTTATGTGCCCTGTTCACCGCCCTGAGTCCTTCGGGAGAAGGGCGGTATACAAATATAAATAAAATAAATAAATAAATAAAATAAAATAAAACTGAAATCAAAAGGAAAAGAAAACAACAGAAAAGAAAAAGAGAGAGGAAAGGGAAGGGGAGGGGGAAGTGAAGCGAGTAGAGTAGGGTAGGGTAGGGTAGGGTAGGGAAGCGAAGGGTAGTGAAGCAAAGGGAAGGGAAGGGAAGGGAAGAGAAGAGAAGAGGAGAGGAGAGAAGAGAAGAGAAGAGAAGAGAAGAGAAGAGAAGAGAAGAGAAGAGAAGAGAAGAGAAGAGAAGAGAAGAGAAGAATATTTAAAGATGACTCCTTGTAACAAGTACAGACAAATTAATATTTTCCCAGCTCCTATGAAATCCCCATAACCTTTATCCATTCACAAATTCAAAAATCATTATTGTTTCTGCTTAAGTGTCAGGAAAAAGTGCAGACAAGTTTTCCAGAATTTTATATATATATAAAAAACTTTCTCATTTCAATCCTGATGAAACAAGTCAACTTTATATTCCTTTCTTTTGCTTCTCACAATTCTAATCTTTAATGCATCAAGTTGCGGTCATAGGATTGAATGATCATTCAAACATTTTTTCCCTATCTGAAAAATTTCCTCAAGGTTTTAGAAAACCTTGAAACACGCTCCTAATACCTGCAGTCAGTCCAGAAAGATATTGTCCTCAACAGTCATGAAAGCCGCCTTCTCTACCTACCAGAGTCCCTGCAGCCCCAGTTAACCCACTAATCCCCCCTCAACTCAGGAGAGCAATCAAAACCCAGCCTTCTAGAGAAGGCATAGGCAGCGCTTCTAACAATAAAGCCTTATTTGGCCTCAATCCTCATGGCCAGGCCCAGCCAGGCCATTGCTATGTCAGCTCCACATCTTCTTCAGCATCCACAACACCTTACCTGATCTCAGATTGCAGAAAACAGCTGGTTCCTGGTATCCACAGCCCTGCTAATATTGCAGCATTCTGATCTCAAACAGGTTTGCTGCCCCAGCACACTCTTGCACAACTGCAAATGCTGTAGGCACTATGCCTCCCATGACCCAGGCTTTCTGGTCTTCTGATTCCACACCTCTGGATGGTGTCTAGATGCTTCCAATCATCCCTGGGACTTCAGCCTTTTCCTCTATTGAAGTGTCCAGCTGGCACGACCAATGTTAGTCTATTCATGCCATCCTGCTACCATTACTATCAGCTGTAACCCAACTCATCAGCAGAAGCACAAATGGCCCCCGTAACTAGTGCTATGTAACTGAGCAAATAAAGAATTGAGCAAATAAAAATAACAGAGCAACTAAAACTATCACCCCCCATTGACAATGGAGATACACTATTTACAAAAAAGCCTAAAGAACAACACCCAAACCTCTAAAATACAACAAATTTATTTTATTTATTTTATTTTAATCCCATTTATATCCCGCCCTTCTCCGAAGACTCAGGGCAGCTTACAAGCTTAGCAGTAGCCTTCATTCTATGTATATGCCTGCTTATTGTTGTAGCAAGCCCCTCTAAACTTCCTGGCTATCCTCTTACCATTCAATATGTGTGTAAGATAATAATAATAATAATAATAATAATAATAATAATAATAATAATAATAATAATAATAATAATAATAATAATAATAATGATGATGATGATGATGATGATGATGATGATGATGATAATGATAATAATATCCCGATTAAAGATGTTCAGAAAGACTTGTTCAGTGTTATAACCGATAACAACTAGCTTTAGACCTATGGCCAATTCTTCCCAATAGCTCTGCCTGGGTAGGAAATAATATGGCAATCAAGACAGAGCTTCTTAGAACCTCCAGAATAATTCCCAGGAGAAGGAACAGAAGCTTCTCACTTTTACTTACTGATTGTGCCTGGTGAAATAAGAACAGAAAGACTGAAGTACAATTCTACAATCTCCAATTTTCTGAAGTGCTCCCATGGGATTCTGTGTCAACAAAAAAACAAATAACAAAATATTTATGAGCCACAATAACATTTTATTTCTGTTGTCTATCTCCTAATATAAGTCATTCTTCAGAATGACCGAGGCAGTTTTTAAATCCAAAATGAAAAGGATCAAGTTAATATTTTATGTTTAAGATCTCCTGGAGCTGCCACTTTATCGACTCTATTCTATACTGCATTGTTAAAATTGGTCCTTCCCCTCCCCTCCTTTCCCTTCCCTTCCCTCCCTTTCAGGAGATCACTTGGTAGCTTCAGCTATGGAGCAAATGGAATCAAGGTTAGAAGAGCTGAGAGGAAAAGCAGAACGGACTCAGATGGTCAAATTAGTCTTGCCCCTGCCTTATGGAATATTCTTCTCCCAAAGTGAGATCGGTTTCATCCTTATTTTTCAGATGTCCGTCAAGACCTGGTTTTGGTATCAGCCTAGAGGTCTCAGATTAGAGATCTTGAGATGTTCCATTGTTGATCAAATCTCTTGTGTGTCCTTCTTTAAAAATATGACTGAATGTTCATGCTTATTGTTTTTTCTACTATTTTTCATGTATGCTTCCCTAAGTCACTTGTGAGATAGGTGGGCATAATCAACAACCAATCAATTTCTCCATAAGGATATATGTTTATATAAACCATTCACAACTTACAGTCAAATATTTTTGTCTTCATTGGAAGCCTATAAAGGAAGGCATATAATCCCTTAGAGCTGGAAGATATGACAATTTGTTCAAAGTGAATTGGAGAGAAGCTGAATTGGTTCCTACTAGACTATTTCCATGGAGATATTCAGTTGCCACCTTCTTTGCAGCAAATACCTGTACCAAGGTATGCAAATGCATCAAGAGAATCATTGGCATACAACAGTATTTGCAAATTCATATGCCCTCAAAAAGATCTACCGTGTTTTCCTGAAAATAAGGCCTACCCTGAAAATAAGCCCTAGCTTGATTTTTTTGGGGGGGCTAATATGAGCCCTAACCCAAAATTAGCCCTAGTTTTAGGGCAAGGCACACACCTAAAAATCAAGCTAGGTGGGGATGGGGGTGTCGAGCTGCTCCATGCACCCCACACCCACTTACCTGCCTCTGCAGCCATAGCTTGGTACTCAGCTGCAGAGGCCTTCTGGCTGTGAAATGCAGGCTGGAATGTAGCTGCAGAATGAAGTTTCTCCTTTAGCCGTAGAAGAAGTGGACCGGCTGGGTGGGGCTGTCAGTGCCAGAGGTGAGTATAAAAGACATCCCCTGAAAATAAGACCTGGTACCTCTTTTGGAGGGGGAAAAAATAACACCAGGTCTTATTTTTGGGAAAACATGGTATAACATCACTGCACATATAACCCTTCTCATCATCCCTATTACCTTCTCCTATTCGTATCTTATTATTATAGTACCTTGTTGTTTGCATATACACAGAGAGCTTTGGCACTGGAGACAAATTCCTTGTGTGTCCAATCACACTTGGCCAATAAAGAATATTCTATTCTACATTCATATTCCATATACCTTTTAATCTACAAATATATTAAACAACCAAGGGAACATCACACATTGAAGTCTTTCACACTGCATAATATTCAACCATTTTGCTAAAGCATTCCATTTATTCTCAAACATTTTGCTTCTATCCTATGCTGCTGTTACCACATTCAGCAACCAACCTGCACTTCATACAAAACATTCCGTAACTCAAATCTATTCAAGTTACAATATGCTTTCAACAATGTACCATAAATTTTCTTATTCACATGTGGCTTAATGACCGGCTTAAAAACAAAACTCATGTGTACACCCTCTGCCCAATATAAAGTTACAATGCAACCTAAATGAAATATTTATAATGAAACACACTAAGAATGTATATTTTTGAACTTCCCTTATTTGTGGGCATGGGTGTGTTTGTCAGACAGAAAGAGGCAGGTGTGTGAATATAGCATTATAGTCAATTCCAGCTGGAGTCTCCCATGCAGCCAGATGTCCATGCACCACCAAATGCCCCATGGGAAGGATTCCACACACACACACACATACAAAAGATGGCAAGCAAAGATGCCAAGACGTCTCTTCTAGTCACACACACCCATCAGTTGTCTCCATCATGTTTATCTGTGGCATTTGTTTGGAAGCCAACATCTGTTTTGAAATACGGGTTGTAAATAATAGAAATAAATAATAAATATGAAGGATTTCCAGAGTGTCCTGTGTGCAGTTTATCGTTCAAAAAAGTCATGGGCACAGCTGGCCTGGTGATAGATTCCCCTAAAGAATACTGTTTATGTGGTTAAAAGACATATTCAGATTTTTTTAAAAAATGCAGAATAATAACTATGGTCCTGTGTTTGGCTTCTTAGTGTGACATAATAGTATTGTTTGTTCTAATTCTCCATCTTGTGCTATCTGCTGCTAGTTGTGAGATTATACTATGCATGCAACTGCAACAGACCTCTATAAATATAGTTTATCTACAGTACAAGAGCTATTTCCTGCAGTGATCTCTGCCTTTAGTAAAAAAACAACAACACTATTTTCCATAATGGAAGAAAAAGAAGATAGGTTACTAAAACAGCACTTTCTTCTCTCTCACCCCCCCCCCCCGGCTTTCTGTCATCCAAAACTCTGCAGTATCAGACTAGTAAGGATATACATTTTCATCAATTAATTGCTATTTTGAATTCCTACATTTTCTAAGAATAGTCAAACCCTGAAAACTCTATGTAGCTTTTCCACTATAGTTAGCAACAATATCTTCTGAATTACTGCAGCTTTTTGATTTAGATCTTGATTTCATGATGGTCCAGTTGGATATAATTAGATCTGGTTATGTATCAGAAGAACAACTCACAGGAACAAACATTTTTAAATATGATACACAAATAAATAAAAATAAAAGATTTACCTTCTGTTAATAAATCTGCTCACTAAGATTCTGAAAGAGGAAGAGCTCAGGAGGCTACACACCTCTTATCTTGGATAATAAGTGGATATTAAAATTTATTACAAATTTTGAAAAGGATTTGATTCATGAAACAAGCCGTAAGCCTCATTTGTCATCAGTCTGGTGTTCCCAGATAGTTTTTTTTTAAAAAAATGAGTAGGTTAGAGACATTCAATATATATATTAGAAATTTAAATGGGTTTTGCCAGAATACATTATGTCCATTAAAATAAATCACACGATTAAACAAGGGGGGGAAGGCTGAGCCTAGGAAGGGATGTAATTCCATATAACTTCATGACAAAATCAATTATCATCTAACTAAAATTTGAAGCACTTGCTGTAAAATCCACAAAGAGAGACAGAATTTCACAGGATATTTTGTCATTTGACAGTATGTGGAAAATAAATTTTGCACAAAAGTTCACTTCCTCAAAAATTGTGCACATCAAGCATCTGCTGAAGAAATAGGAACTGGGGAAAAAAAATAGACTTTGCTTTGTTTCTGTGGTCACCTCCAATTAATTATGAAGGAGAAATGATCACCTCCACTGTGATGAAAGCACCTATCAAGTACTGTAAAGACAAAATGTTCACTTTTAATAACAATTTTGCACTACACTAGCTCAAGCTGTGTTCTCAGTATAAACGTCTTCAGTATCTAAAGAGGCTCCATGTCCTTTTCCTCCTTTTCTTTTTGCTTTTCTAATTAGGGTCTCCAGGGCTTTTTTTTCTCATAGAACGCTCAGAACGGAGTTCCGGCACCTTTTTTGGATGGAACCTTGTAGGGTAGGCAAGGCGGGTTGTATGACATGTGTGAGTTCCGGCACCTTTTCCTTTTACAAAAAAGCACTGAGGGTCTCACAGGTTGGGATGCAAAATACAGCCAATCCAATGGCATGTGTGAATTTTTGTTTTGTTTGTTTTGTTAACACAGGGAAGCAATTAAAACAAGCTTCTGCTTTTGCTTTGAGTCAGCATTCCTTCCCAAGTATCATTTACATCTGGATATGCCCAAAGTAATCTCTCTGGTCTTTCGCTGACTAATAACAGCAATAAACTGCAGCTAGAATTGGCAGGAACTGCCCAGGCTTTTTTTTTTTAGGAAACACTTTTCCTCAACAGAATAAGAAATTAATCTAGTGATGGCCAAGCACTGCTAAGATGTTACTTCTCTACTGGAAAATTAAAATTCTAATGAATAATGAAGTCTACCTTGTTATTTCTATAGTTAAGTTATCTGCTAAGTAAAAGGGTTACTTCTTCTGTGTCTGCATGTCCTTTTGACTTCAGATCTGGAGATAAACAAGGGACTAATTTAACTGATTGGAATTGTCTTGTTCTTTCTCAGACCAGTGTTGACTATTCTTCAGATAATGAGTCCAGCCTCCTCTACAAGAGACTTTATTTGCTAGGCAGATTTTATCCCCTTTTCCTTGATAAGCATTCTCTGATAAGACTTCTTTGATAAGGATTATTTCTATTGCTGGAGGCTTCATATATCCCCAAACTAACAATCAGCAACAATTCCAAAACTCTTCAATGTGTGTATGTTTGTATGTATGTGTGTGTCTGTGAGTGTGTAAAATTTATTTTTTCATCAATTGCATTTCAGAGCAACTCGGGAAAGCTCACAGCATAAAAAGCATTAAAATAATAAAATATAAATATATACCCAATAAAATCACAATACAAACAGAATAAGCAGAATAAAATCATTGACATAAGATAGGAAGCCAAATGTGGTGGGGGGAGTCGGGTTAGCTTTTACTTAATGAACCAGCTTCAGTTTGAAAGTCCTGCATATAGTCCCCAAGCTATCTGGTAGAGCCAGGTCTTAAGGCTCTTATGGAAAGTCAGAAGGGTGACCGCCAATCTCACTTCATTGGGTAAAATAGTCCAAGGGGGAGAAACCATGGCAAAGAAGGCTCTTCTCCTGGACATTGCAGCTGAAATTCCTTGACTGACAGGATATGCAATATGCTCCCCCTGCCAGCATAGACTGGATGGGTCAGCCCCATTGGGGTGAGGTGGTTCCTCACGTAACCTGGACCCATATATGCAGGGCTTTAAAGATAATAACCAACACATTGAATTGCGCCCAGAAACAAACTAGCAACCAGTGCAGCTCATGGAGCAGTGGTATAAGATAGGCTACTCTAGGGCACCTAAAAATTGCCCATGCCACTGCACTCTATGTCAGCTACAGCTTCTGTAGGCACTTCAACGGTAGCCTCATGTAGAGTGCATTGCGGTAGTCCAAACTTGAGATGACTATGACTTGAGTGACTAAGTGCAGGGACTCCTGATCCCAGGAAATGTGTTATTTAGATTGTTCTCTGTCTTAGAACCTCAACTTAAAGAACAGTGGGTGGCTATAAGCAGGATACTAAAGAGGCATGACCAATAGCAGATGTCACCTGCAGCAATGCAGGTTTTGCTGGCCTAGTAATGAACTATGAATATGTTTCATGTGACATGTATCTGATTAAGGTAACATTAGATAAGAAAATTTCATAGACTTTAGGAATGTCTTCAGTGCAAAATATGCACTTAACAGAATGGTTGGTTTGGTGCAACTGATGGCTTGAAAGCCAAGTTTAATATTTCAACCTTGTTTCCTCAGAGTCAAGGATATAACATAGTAATAAATTCAGGCTATCCCTAATGCATAACATGCCAAGTAGTCTTTAGTGTATTGGCACAACTGTGATTGTTGTATAGAGAAGTACTTCAAGCCAATACACCAATAGCTCTGATTATGAATGCTTGATCTCCGAGGAACAGTTGTAGGAGCTAAGAATATAATTCATTTTAAAGCTTTATTAAATTTATGAGAATATTATATCAGCAGCTGTAGTCTAAAGCTTCAGTTGCATCTCACTCTGAAATTAGACACTGAAACTGAATTTTCTCTATAGCTACAGGATCTTTTCCATACATTCACAAGATTCCTAAAGAGGATGGAAATATTTATTGGATCTAAAAAAAAATTGGGCAGCCTACAATATTTAAAATACAGGATTCAAAAAGGAATGTGACCACCCATAAAGAAAGTCTGGCTAGCTTACAAAAATTAAACCCCAAATATAAAATGCAATATCCCCTCCTCCCCTCCCCCCTCCCTTAGTTACAACAATCAGACAAACCACTTGATGAGCTCCATGTCAGCTTGGGATCTCCAAGCCTTCTAGCAAAACCATGTCTTTGGGGATTCTCAAAATACTGTCAAGATGGGAAACAATCTTATCTTTGTGGGGATAAAGAGAGGGGAGTCACCATGGAAAACACCCTTTTTCTTTGCCATACCAGGTGGACCTTCTTGATGGAGGGGACCTGTAACATAATCCTTCTCCTGATCTGGTGGGTTGGGTAGATGTAATTGAGAAAGTCAGGCTTAAGCTACCGAAGGCTTCAAAAGTGATAATTAGCAGCTTGAATTGGACCTGGAAGCCCAATGGTGCTCCTGTGAGAGAGGTGACACCTGACAAGCTGCTGCATTTTTAACCAAATTAAATTTCTGGATGCTTTTCAAGGGTAGGTCCATGCAGAGCATTTAACAGTGGTCAGGACAGAAGTGACTATGGCATGGGTGTCTATGAGCAGGACCTGTTGGTCCACAAAAGGGCCTAATTAATGCACAACCTGCAGTTGTACAAAGGCCCTCCAAGCCGCAACTACCACCTACTCTATGGGAATCACAAATCCAGGCAAACCTAGAGATGTCAATCCTCCATGAACCAAAGAGCTCCAAACTCAGAGCCATTTCACCTTGCTGGGACAAGAAACATAGAATTTCTTATATAATTATATATATATATATATATATATATATATATATATATATATATATATATATATATATATATATATATATATATATATATATATATATATATATATATATATATATAAGGTAAAGGTAAAGGTTCCCCCGCACATGTGTGCTAGTCGTTTCCGACTCTAGGGGCCAGTGCTCATCTCCATTTCAAAGCCAAAGAGCCAGCGCTTGTCCGAGGACGTCTCCGTGGTCATGTGGCCGGCATGACTGGACGCCAAAGGCGCACGGAACGCTGTTACCTTCCCACCGGAGTGGTCCCTATTTTTATACTTGCATTTTTACGTGCTTTCGAACTGCTAGGTTGGCAGAAGCTGGGACGAGTAACAGGCGCTCACTCTGTTACGCGGCACTCGACCTTCTGATCGACAAGCTCAGCGTCCTAACCCACTGAGCCACCGCGTCCCTTTAATATATATATATATATATATATATATATATATATATATATATATATATATATATATATATATATATATATATATACCCTATATGACTCTGAAGCTGGTTTATGAAACAGCCTGAATAAAATTTCTCTCTCCCTTTAAAAGGAAAAAAAAACATCCTTTGAGGAATCTCAAAACATAGGTTTATGAACTTGGTGGCAGTGAAGCCTTAGCTAGTTAAGGAATAAAATTTGAACTAAAGATTTTGAAATATAATGTTTATCTTCCTTGTTGGGGGATCCTAAAATCGCCTGATATTGCACCATTGGGTCTTTTGAATGGGATGTGAAATGGAATAAGGACTCTTCCGGATTAGAAACCATGCAGATTATACCTATGAGGATATATGGGGATGAGGTTTATATTCTAGGAGTTCATTATAAGCTATATTATGTAACTGTATCTTGCCCTACAGTCCATCTGGAAAAAAATCCAGAGCAGTCAGCATTGTTAAAATGGATGGTTTCATTTGTGATATGCAAATCATTCTTGAGTGCTTTTTCGTGTCAAGTGGCTGTGCAGGTCAATTTTGTCTGCATTGCAGTTCTTTGCAGAAACATGCCTTCAGCCAGTCTGAGTGAAGAACTGCAATTTTGCTATGAATTACGTTGCCACTTAATACAAGAGGGGTTTTCAGTTAGCCTGGTAACAGTGCATTCCATTTCTTTCCTGAACTGCTTTCTGCTGTTTTCTAAACTCAAGCGGATGAGAGCAATGGTAGCAGCAGATTGAAAAGGGGAAAGTGCAGGAATGATAAATGAGGTTTAAGATGCTTAAGGTCTTTGTAAGGTTTAATGAAAGATTTCTCTCTAGAGGGGAATGTTCCTCTTTCATTTATTGAAGCAATAGTTTGATAAATTGCACTTTAAGATAATAACTAATAGCTAAGTACTTCTTTAAAAAGAAATCAAAACTAGGCCTAAAGAAAGAGATAATTATTTCAGAGAGAAGAGATCATAAGTATACCTGACTAGAACATAATAATAATAAAAAAAATATCATAATGTGAAGGCATCGATGATCCACAACTATTAATCTCCAAGGTCTGGTGGTCAGAGAGATTCTTCATAAGAAGCAATCTTACATTTTGCAAGTATGCTTGCTTTAGTGAATCACTAGACCACTCATGCTCCTTTGTGACATGGTTTCAGAAATATTTCCTTATCTAGACAGAGAAAGAGAATGACCATGGGTGGAGAAAGAAAGAAAGAAAGAAAGAAAGAAAGAAAGAAAGAAAGAAAGAAAGAAAGAAAGAAAGAAAGAAAGAAAGAAGAAAAAAAAAAAAGAAAGGAGGGAGGGAGGGAGGGAGGGAGGGAAGGAGGGGAAGGAGGGAGGACAGAAGGAAGGAAGGAAGGAAGGAAGGAAGGAAGGAAGGAAGGAAGGAAGGAAGGAAGGAAGGAAGAAAGGAAGGAAGGAAGAAAGGAAGGAAGGAAGGAAGGGATTTCTGATTTCCTGCTAGAATGATTTTCCTTGTCAAATTAAAGAACTTTCCATTTTTAAGTTAGCCCATCTGAAGTACATTGATTCAAAAATTGTCACCCTATGATCTAGCTTTTTGTCTAGTTGAAGGTCACAAATAACAAACTGGACAGGTTTAGTGGTAAACTAGGTTATTTCCTGTCTAAATCATGGATTTAGGCCCTTCTCTGGCTATAGAATGCATTAATGAAACCATTATCTAAAATGCATTCAAAACTGGCAGCCACCCTGCCAAGACTTCCTCGGATGAAAGATGCCCTCTCCTTTCCCTAAAACAATTGGAAATATAATTTTTTGACTTCTTACATAGAAGGGAGGGGAGAGTTAGGAAGTTAAAGAAGGGAGGAACTTTTAAAGAGTCAAAGCCTTTTCAATTATTTTAAGGCTAAAATGAACCAATCAATCAGTAGACAGTGATTTCTTTTCACATACCATTGTTTTCCTCCATATTTTGGCAAAAGTAAAATCTTACTGGATGCAAGCATGAGTTCACTTGACTACCTGGACATATCAATGTGTAGCCCCTGTATTAAAGCAAAGCTTTATCCTGAGCTTGGGAAGTCATTTTGGGACTATTTCTAGTTGTTGTTGTTGTTGTTGTTATAAAACTTTTATTCATAAAACATGAAACTCAGTCAACTGAACATTCAAATTGACTGGCACTAATGGTTGACACGGGTTGCTGCCAGCATCCTAGGTATCAACCAGGTACCTCCTTAAAATGCAAGATGTTCCGAGTAGCACAGTTTCTTGTAGCTTTGCTGAAGTTATTGCAGGAAGCTGCAATTTCTTGATGTATTTTGCAAAGTTTTTGGACATAGTTCCCAGTGCCCCAATGACAATGGGTATCACTGTTACACGTTTCATCCATAATCGTGCAGTTTCGATGGCCAGGTCGCGGTATTTCGTAATTTTTTTCAGTTCTTTTTCTTTGACTCTGGCATCTCCTCGTACAGCGATATCAATCAGCTGTATGCTTTGGTTCTCTATGACTGCGATATCTGGCATGTTGCCCAAGCCAAGATCTTCACCCTCTCATTCTCGACAACTTTTTCCACCCTATGTTCCCATGACTTTTCGGACACAGGCAAGTCATGTTTTTTTACATAATGCCAAGTGGATTAGTTTAGCAACTCGGTCATGTCTAGATGACGATGATGATGGTGGTGATGATGATGATTATGATTATGGATTTGGCATTTTTGCCTACCTATCGAGTCCTTACCAAGGACCTGGGCTAGGCAAATGTGGATTTTTGATGGTATTACAGATATTGTTGCAGAATGTTAGCAGTTCCTAGTAAGGCTGCCTTTTGCAACTGACTAATGGCAAATTTGTCAATGCCAGTGGTGTTCAAGTGGTGCTCCAGTTGTTGTTGTTCTTGTTCTTGTTCTTGTTATTATTATTATTATTATTATTATTATTATTATTATTATTATTATTATTATTATTATTATTATTATTATTATCTTTAATCAGGTTCTGCTACAATACACCTATCTAGCATGTAATATTAAAAGTTGTCTATCTCCTCTTCCTTTTTAATCTAGATTTGTTTTTTTTTAAAGGCTGGATTGTGAACAGTTTATTTCCATAGTAATAATCAAATAACTATAAAAGTATACAGATTATTAAAATTTGCCACATAAGTAATATCAAGTAACACTATTTAATCTACTGACTGATTTCCTTCTTGTCCTACAAGATTTATCTTGAAACTTGTATTCACTCTTGCTCACTTATTTATACCAGGTCATTCCCTTCCCAGAATTGCCTTAGTATTTATTAAACAGATTGAACTTTGCTCCTCCACTGTAGAATAACCATGTCAAACAGATAGATTTGCAAATTTCCGATAGATTTTTTTTATTGTCCTCCACTTTGCCACTAGAGTCATCTGTCTGGGTTGGATCTCCTTTGTACTGGTTCATATGGCCCAGTTTATTTTTCCTACTCCATACTCCTTTGCAGTGGTGGAATTCAGCAGGTTCGCACCACTTTGGCAGAACTGGTAGCTAATTTTCTGCTGCCCAAGCCCAGAATGGTCTTCCAGAAGCAGCATCCACACAGAGAACCTATTGTTCACATATCTGAATCCCACCACTGCTCCTTTGGCTACCCTCGATTTCCACTTTGTGCAAATATGTCAGTTCTTTCTCCCTTTCTCTTCCTCAATTGGCTGGATTTGCTAAATGAAATTGCTTATTTCCTTGCATTCCCTGGCAATTTTCTACAGGTGATTTCAGGGTGTTTATCTTTTAGGGGAAAAAATTAAATCAAATTGGTCAGAGTCAAGATTGGATTAGAAGAAAAATACAATTCTTTGTAGAACTCATACATTAGAACAACATCTTTTAAAGCTTCAACTTAATCAGAGCTATAGGCGCATCTTCTGCGCATAAAGGGTATCTGATTAAATCAACAATCCATAATTGCAAAGGGTATGGAACTGGAACATATTCCAGAGAACATTCATGATGTACACGGAAAAGCGTCAAAGCTAGTATTTTGATGCTGCTTTCTTTTATGTGACATCCTCTGTATTCTGCATTGATGCCAGAGTGCCTTTCTATTGATTTTTATGGCTTAGTTTTATGATTTTATGAAGCTATCATTTCTACAGTTTTCAAAATTGCCTTAGAAATTTTTCAAAGGAGGAATAGACTGTAGAGTTCTTGGCACTATCTGAGTTTCGTTGTTTGCTCACAGACATTACTAACTAGAGCATATCCATCTGTTCTAGTTAATATGGGGTTTGCTCCCCATTTATATACAGTAGCTTGCCATGTATTGAATTGGTGTTTACTGGGATGTAGGTTTCTTTGTGCTCTAGTATTTTTTTTCAGTAACTATTTGTCCTCAAATAGAAAAAAAGACAAAGAATTACAATCTGATCAATACAGTAAGTAGAAAACCTGATCAAGAGAACCCTCAACAACGTACATAATAAAGATCAAACGCCCCCAAAAAAGAACAGTGAGGAATAAAAAGCAGTGGACCCTGTTCTGTACCAGCCTGCTACTGGCCCTGCAGCAAAAGCAGGGACAACCCCTTTACAAACGGCAAGAGGCTGGAATAAAGCCTGCCAAAATTATTAACATAAAACAGAGCAAGACAAGACACCAACCATGAAACAGGAGCTATGAAACAGGAACTATCCAAGCGGTTGCCTTCAGCAAACCAGCCCTCCCACACATTCCCCTTAAATACAGTTCAGGGCGTGGCCTCTCTCTGCCTCCTTCCGAGGTGCCCCATTGCCTTCCTCTGTTTACTCCTGATTGACTGCCTCCTGCGTCGGGCGTCCTTGAACAGGGCCAGCTGTGGGTCATCTTCATCCATGCTGTCAGGCTCACACAGCTGGGTCTCCGTCGTGACCAGGTGGGAGGGGCCCGGCTGAGGGCTCTGTGGAGCCTCAAGGCCATCATCAGCAAGCTCTTCAACACCCCCCTCCTCCTCCTCTGAGTCGTCCGACCCAACTGCCGAACCCACAGGCTGACCCTGAATCACAAGAGACCCATCCTCTCATACTTCTAAGGACACCCAAAAATACACTAACCCAACAATACACTTGGATGAAGAGATCCAATTGTATTGTTAGTAGGAACCTCAACATACAACATAACCAAAACCTCTTGGACATGTCACAGAGGGAACTGAATATTCTGTGAATTCCTCATGACAATTCCTCCAGAAAAATCAAAGATCTAAATATAGAAGAAGATAAAATTATAATTTCATTCAATATCACAGCACTTTTAATTTCCATAGATCCAGAACTTGCGAAAGAATTCATGGAAGCAACACACCCAATCTAGCGAAATACACTAAGATTGAAGTATCCAGAATCATGGATCTCATCTACACTATTTCACTATCTGTTTTCTGTTTGAGTGACAAATAGATGAACAAATCACAGGAACATCCATGGGATCATCACTTTCAGAACTGATAGCAGAAACTGTAATGTAGGGCTAAAAATTGTAGTTGTGATGGCCCTGTCAGCTGCCAGTTTAGATGATGAAGATAAGCAGAAACTGGGGCCACCAGATGGGAATGTGATGTATCCCCAGTAGTGCCCAGAGAGCCTAGTGGTCCTGGGTCCATCTGGCATCAAGGAGAGCAGTGGCCAACCAGATGGACAGCTGCCTGACAAGGGAAAGAAGGGGAGGCTTGGCTGCCACTGGGTTAGCACCACTGAGAGGCAACAGGTTGACTCTGATGATGAACAGTTGCTTTGATTTGCAGATGCGAAGGGAAGCACAGAAGTGGTTAGCAAGGGTTCTCGCAAAGAAGCAGCTTTGTCCTTCCTAATGAGAAACCCTAGGTTTGAGGCTATTTCGCCAAGTGCAGGGAAAGGTGTGGTTGTCAGAGACAACCATTTATTTCTTCAGCACATGCTGTTTGGCTTCATTGATTTTGAATCTGTCTTTGTGGATCTTGGACCTTGCTTTGCCTTTGTGGACTTTGGACCTTGTTCTTACCTTGGGGACATCAGACTTTGTTCTTGGGAGCTAAGGAAACAGACCACCTTTATAACATCTTCCTACAGAGGAAAGATTCCACAGTTCAACTCTGAGCTACACTGATTCTGTTCTACTCAGATTATAGATTGCTTTAAATAAACACATAGTTAGATAGCCAAATGTCCTATTCTATTTCTACATTTGTTTGGTAGGAGAAGTTGGCGTATTCAAATACTGTACAGATTTCTCTTCTAGGGCAGATATATACAGAATATCTACCAAACTTGCAAATCAGTTATAGTTATGACTACAGATATATACATGTTTTCCTTGTCAACCCTGACTGAAATTTGAAATTTTGAAATTATTGCCTCCTTTTGGATCATCAGAATTATTTTATTTATTTATTTATTTAATTAGTTTTATATACCGCCCTATTCCTGAAGGACTCAGGGCAGTTTACAGGGCAAAGTTAAAAGACAAAATAAGAATTAAAATAGAATTAAAATTAAATTAAATAACAATTAGTAGCCCAAAGTTTAAAATTTAAAAGTTTAAAAATTAAAACCCCTCAGTCCAGGCCAGATAAATCAAATAACCAAGTTTTTAGGTCCCGGTGAAACGAAAGAAGGTTGGGGTGGTCCGGAGTTCCACATAGAAGATGTTCTCATTGTGCATGTTGAAATTTTATTACAGGAAGGTGGGTTAAACAATCCTGCTGAACATTTTGCATTCCATAACCCAGATACTACTAGGGAACATGGATTGAAGCCATTCCCTACCAGTCTAGGCCTTCCTGGTAAGAGTATAAACACTCAGTCCACGTAAACTCCAGAAAGAGTATTGCTGTACTGTATCTTTAAGTTAAGCATCTGGAAGTACAGTAGGCAATAAACTTGGATGAAGCTACAGAAAGATCTATCTTGAATAATGCCTAATGAAAAAAGGCAGGGAAGCTTTGAACTTCCATGTGAATATTTCTGTTTGAGAAATGCTCAGATTGGGCTAAAACTTGTTATCTGAGCCTATGGACACATTGCTAAATTTACGTCTTTACAAATCAACATATAGTAGTGTTTCAATTAGGGCTTGAAACATAGAAATTTTAAAGTCCTAGAAAGTCCAAATGGATAGACATTTGTCTTCTATTTTACAACTTCTTTTCAATTATGGTGAAACAAGCCATATTAATTTAGAGTATGGGGAACATTAATTCAGAAATAACCACAATCTTTCTCTCGTTTGAGTTCTTTCTAAAATATTTCCACATTTATTCGATTTAAAGGGATGAGCTAAAAGCAGCTATATGTTCCCTCACTATATAATGAAATATTTCTGAGCATTTTCAACAGTTGCCTTCCCACTGGTGAATGGTACAATGGAATGTATACTTTTTATTTGCAGTTGGTTAAAAACATCAGAAAGAATAGCACCAGTGCTGTTAAGGGCCAATATATTAAAAAAGTTTTGGGAAGAATTGGAGATGCTTAGAAGCAGCTCGAATCCTTTTAGTAGGATCTGGTATATTAGTCATTTTATTTTTATTTTATTTTTTTAAAAAATGGGTTTTTTATTAAGAACAACTCTTTTGTATTTCAAAGCAGTGTGAATTTTGTATTCATGATATATAACAAGGTGGATAGTTTTGTTTCTGCCTTTTACAATATGGGTATTTTCCCTTAGTCTTTTCTCATTGTTATTGATTCTTTGGGCCTCGAAAAGAATTGGGAAAAAATGACTCCCTCTAGGAAACTTCTTTTTTATATGCAGTGGGCTTCCAGGGTGTATAAAGAGATGGATGAGATCTGCCTTCACTCTGAACCAGATAGTTAATTTCTCCTGATAATGAATGTGACATTTTAAGAAAGATAAAGACAGTTCCCACTTTTTTGCCAATTAGAAAAGACAGCAGAAGCTCAGAGGTTGAATTATAGGTGTATACAAAATGGATAGGCCTTTATGAGGACGAAGGTGGCCTGTGGGACTTGGAAAGATCACTACATTCTGCAAACACTGTGGTTTTATATACTTCTTGTAGTGCACTTTTAATTAGACAATTATGAAAAGGGCACACTGGTTTATGATGCATTAACCTTCTTGACAATTATATACATGAGAGGAGCAAAGATCTCAAGCATAATCTTGATGAAGCCATGCCACTGCAGAGAGAAAGGAGGCAGTCATTAGTGCCATTCTGCCTTAAGCGAGCATTTATTGTCAAACAGAAGATGAGTCAAGCATGGAGTCCTTAAAGCTAACAAACAGATTTCAGCGTATTTTATGTAGTCTCCAGAGTAATTTCACATCAACTTACTTCATGCTATTGCAGAAATATCTGAGTGCCAGGAAAAACAGCGGCATCAATTTAGCGTTAGAAGAGAGAATATGAGCCACAATGATTGCAGCATTTGGCTAGTTCAGAGGATGGTTAGCAGTGGGAAAATCCTCACTCCAATGGTTCCATCTCAGCCCCATAATCTGATATTCCCACGTTCATCAGAGTTTGGACAGCTTCAGAAAATGTGTGGTTTGAGAAGAACCCTATCATTAAGTAAAAAGGTAAGGAATTATCAAGTTGAGCTTAGTTTCTAGTGAGTGAATGCATATATCAGAACAATTGTCTTATCAGCAAATAAGTGGTTTGCCATTGCCTACTTTTCTTTCTTTCTTTCTTTCTTTCTTTCTTTCTTTCTTTCTTTCTTTCTTTCTTTCTTTCTTTCTTTCTTTCTTTCTTTCTTTCTTTCTTTCTTTCTTTCTTTCTTTCTTTCTTTCTTTCTTTCTTTCTTAAAAAGCCCTTCCTTGTCCTTGGTGTTTCTGGGGATCTCCATCTAAGTACTTACAGGTCTAATCATGTTTAATATTTCAAGATCAGCCAAACTATCATCTAGTTGGATTTAATATAACTACTTTTGTTTGTTTGTACTACTCCCATTAAAGAAACAGTGTTTTTTCATGCTTGTGCACTGGAAATATACAATAAAGTAAGTTAATCCCTTTTTATATAATAAGTATGATTTTATTAAATTTCAATAACATGAATTAAAAGTAAGCAAGCAAGAAAAAAGAAAATCAAAAAGAATCAAATAAAAACAAGATAAAAGTGCAAAAAAGATAAAAAATACAACCTAGTATAATTCTAAAATTAACAATATAATTCTAAAATTAACAAATACTTCTATATTTTATGATTAATTCTAATCATCAAATCCCCAAATCAAAATATATTTCTTTTAGTTTCTTGCAAAAAGTCCAAAAGTAGCTTCATTAACAGCTATGTCTTAAAATAAAACATAATTCTCATTCCACACTTCACCCCATTTTTCAGAAACTCATCTTTCAATTTTCATTTTTTTGATTAATCAACAAAGATCTAGTAAAAATTACCAAAATACCTAATTGCGTAAATACATAGACCCATTTCCATATAGTCAATATTCCCCTCATCCTTACCTTAACAATAAGATATTATAAAAAGGAAATTAAAAACTATTAAACCCACAGTTATGATCATAAATAATGATAATAGTGAAGTGAATCATCGCATAACTCGACCGAATTTTACAACCTGTTTTGCAGTGGTCATTAAGTGAATGCCACAAGTGTTAAGCAAAGAAGCAACAGATGGAAACTAATCAAGGAGAGAAGCAACCTAGAACTAAGGAGAAACTTCCTGACAGTTAGAACAATTAACCAGTGGAACAACCTGCCTCCAGAAGCTGTGAATGCTCCAACACTGGAAGTGTTTAAGAAGAGATTGGACAGCCATTTGTCTGAAATGGTATAGGATTTCCTGCCTGAGCAGGGGGTTGGACTAGATGACCTCCAAGTCCCTTCCAACTTTACTATTATGATTATGATAAACCCACTGTTTGCTATAGCGAGGTTTTTGCCCTATACATGTTCACGTTACCTCTTCACAAGAACCTTAAAAGATGCGTATAGTTGATTATGGTTAGCACAAGGTCACCTGGCAGAGAAGACATTCATTCACATGTCTTCCAACTAAATCACCTGGTTCACTACACCAAACATGTCATGGTCAATATGTCAGATTTGGTCAAAGAAAATGCATAATCATTAAAGGAGAAGCAAATGCAAACAGCCTTTGTAATGTAGATACAGTTTAATTGATTGATAACATGCCATCAAATTGGTGTCAACTCTTAGCAACCAAAAATTAGAAAGCATTTTCTTTAATGCCTCATTTGATCTCAAATGAATTTAATGAAGATCTTAATATGCATAAAAATTCACTGAGTTTATTTAAGTGCACACAAACCTCCAAACTGAAGTGCCACAGTTTTTGGAGGGTGTTTGTGTGTGTCCCTCACTCAAATGAATTGCCATAGCCTGCCCTTATTCTCATGTCTGCTCCTCTGAAAAATCCACATTTATTTTATTTTGCCTTCCACTTGGCTACTGTTGCCACCTAAACTGAGATGAATGTAAATATCTATCTTAGCATAAGCATACAGTCAGAGGATAGAAAGATTTATGGGGATATAGAAATGAAAACCCTCCCTTCAAGCAATTAAATTGGCATCCATGTCTACATCATTATTTAATAATAGGGTTGATAGGTTGACGAAAGAAAGAAAATACAAAAAACCGAGGGGAAGGGACAAATGACAGTTTAATTATTACTATTTAAAACAGATTTGAACTTTCAAAGAGGAAAACCAGTCCTTAGCCATAATTTAGCTAGTAAACATGTCATGTTTAAAAACTTAAATCTTTTTTATTTGGCAATGCATTTATTAGAAAACACGTAATTTCTTGAATTACGTGTGTAAATATATGCATGAATATACTTTGTGTATATATGTATGTATAGAACCTAGGGTGTCATAATGTATTAGTGTAGTATATGTGTGTCCAAACAGTGTGGCCTTTTATAATTGACAGATGGAAATTTACATTATTATGGATAGTTGCACAGTCAGGCAGATGTTTAAATTGGATTTGGCATTTTTATCCTTGTATAGAACCATTTTAAAATTATTTTCAAGCTTTAAAAAATCCCCAAACTCACCCTCAGCATTAGGCAGTGTGAATAGTGAATTGAACATAGAATGTGCTGCCTATCCTGATGGTAAACAAATATAAGACCTGCTTATATCATGCAGAGGGATTCAAATAGTATGGAAGTAATGTTTATTTACTGATCCATATCTTCTTTGCTTGTTTGTTTTTCTTAGGCAACCTAAAGTCCTTGGAAAGTTTATAAGTAATTTAGATAACTAACTTCAGCTTGAAGTACTCCTAATCATAATTACTCTGCACCCTGTCCAATTTAATTTGAGCTTCCAGTCCACAGGTGCATGAATCATGGTCAATAATCCTCCCAGCTGAGAGGGTTATAGCTGTTTGCTAAATAAGAATGAAAACAAATAGCAAAGCTATAAATCAGAGCATAGCAATTGCATTGACTTGTAGTAGAGCATAAGTGCAAAAGCAAATTTAATACATGTAAGTTTCACCCAACTCAATCTCTAGGAAAACAAAGCATTGCTATTCAAATTATTTTAGAATAACCCAATTGCACCTCAAGCCATGGAAGTTGTATCTTAGTATAGAATTGTAGCCAGTTATTGTGGCTTTATTATGATCAAAGATTTTTTGTTCATTGCAGGTTACATGTTTATAAGTCAACATCCCAATCTAAATAATTCATACTTGAAAAGGATTTCTGTAGAATTCATAGACCAAGGAAATCCATGGGGAATTTCAAGGACAGCTGGGTTTTCTGAATAGGCATTTCTATTTCCAAGTTCTCAGTTACAAAGGAAACCTCTATTTCTGAGGTTTTTGCGGGTGTTTGTATGTAGATCTTTGGTCATTCGGGTTTTTTCCCATGTAGAATTGGAGGTATCAGGGCAACGTTTCTACAAAATCTCATCCGTCATCCTCAGGCTGGTGACTTTGTAGGTCTTGGCGTATTCGGTCTTTTTCTGTGTAAGATTGAGAGTGTCTTAGTGACATTTCGGTGAGGTCCCACTCGTCATCTTCAGGCTGGTGTCTTTGGCTTCGTGTTTGTGCGAGCAAAGCGTGATTGGAGCTGCCGTCTCTCTATAAATATTGGTGGGGTTGTGTGTGGTGCTGGCTTTGTTGCTGTAAGCGGGTTGGTTGGCTGTGTTGTTACATCTGTTGTGATTCAGGGTCAGCCTGTGGGTTCGGCAGTTGGGTCGGATGACTCGGATGACTCAGATGAGGGGGAGGAGGGGGGTGTTGAAGAAGAACTTGCTGATGATGGCTTGGAGGCTCCGCAGAGCCCCCAGCCAGGCCCCTCTTACTTGGTGGAGACCCAGCTGTGTGAGCTCGACAGTGTGGATGAGGATGACCCACAGCTGGCCCTGTTCAAGGACGCCCGACGCAGGAGGCAGTCAAGTAGGAGCAAGCAGAGAAAGGCTGTGGAACTTCTCGGAAGGAGGCAAAGAGAGGCCACGCCCCGAACTCTTGGACCGACTCCGGGAGGCTAAGATCTTCACGAAACTGGACCTGCGTGGAGCTTACAACCTCGTCAGGGTTCGGCCGGGTGATGAGTGGAAGACGGCGTTTGGTACTCGCTATGGACATTTTGAGTACACGGTGATGCCGTTTGGCCTGACCAACGCCCCCGCTGTGTTTCAGCATTTCATGAATGACATTTTCCGGGATTTGTTGGACCAGTTTGTCGTGATCTACTTGGACGACATCCTGATCTACTCCCCGTCGCGTGAGGTGCACCATCAGCATCTCCATCAGGTCCTGCAGCGACTCCGAGAACATCGGCTGTTTGCCAAGTTGGAGAAGTGCCAGTTCTACCGGGTGACCATCGATTTCCTGGGTCACCGCATTTCTCCTGAGGGCATCGCCATGGAGCCGAGTAAGGTTGAGTCTTTGCAGAGTTGGCAACCCCCGCGTCGCGTGAAGGATGTTCAGCGACTTCTTGGATTTGCCAATTATTACCGAACTTTCATCCCTGGGTTTGCTGCCTTGACAGCCCCCCTCACCCGGCTCCTGCAGAAGAAGACTCGGTTCCAGTGGAACGCACCAGAACAACAGGCTTTCCAGACTTTGAAGGAAGCCTTCATGAAGGAGCCCATCTTGAAGCATCCTGACCCGCAACGGCCGTTTGTCGTGGAGGCGGACGCCTCCGACATTGCCATTGGGGCAGTGTTACTCCAGGCCACGACGCCCAGCGGTACCCTTTTCCCTTGCGCGTACCATTCACGAAAACTGAACCCTTCGGAGCGCAATTATACAATCTGGGAGAAGGAGCTGCTGGCCATCAAAGCAGCGTTCGAGGCCTGGAGGCATCATCTGGAGGGAGCGCGGCATCAAATCGAGGTCCGGACGGACCATAAGAATCTGGAAAGCCTGCAGACCGCTCGGAATTTGAACCAACGCCAGATCCGGTGGTCTCTTTTCTTTGCGAGGTTTGACTTCCGGGTTCGGTACATACCAAGCGGGCACAATCAAAGAGCGGATGCTCTGTCCAGGAAGCCCGAATATTCCCGAGTGGAAGACAAGCTTCTGCCCAGGACAGTGATCCCCGTCGAGTCTTTTGCTGCGGTACGGGAGCCGGTTGATATACGGGCTCAGATCCGGGAGGCACAGCAGCAGGAGGTATGGGTGGCTCAGCGGAAGGAGGAGGTGGGGCCAGATTCTCCTTGGACAGTCACGGATGGACTCTTGTATTATCGTGACCGGCTCTATGTTCCGGGAGGGCCACTCAGGGGACTCATCCTCAGCCAGTGTCACGATAACCCGGCAGCGGGGCATTTTGGCCTGTTCAAGACCCTGAACCTGGTCTCCCGTACCTTCTGGTGGCCCCGAGTCCGACACGACGTCCAGTCCTATGTCACCTCCTGCATCCCATGCAGGCAGGCCAAGTCAGCGACAGGGGCCCCGCCTGGATTACTGCAGCCCTTGCCAACACCCAAAAGACCCTGGGGGGCTGTGTCCATGGACTTTCTGACGGATTTACCCCCATCCTCTGGTTTCACGACAGTGTATGTGGTGGTGGACATGCTGACCAAGATGGCGCACTTCATCCCCTGTCGCGGATTACCGTCAGCCCGCGCCACTAGTCGTATGTTCATTCAGCAGGTGTATCGGCTGCACGGCCTCCCTGATAGAGTCGTCTCCGATAGGGGGGCCCAGTTTACAGCCCGCTTCTGGCAGGAGTTGATGCATGTGTTGGATATCAAGATTTGCCTCTCGTCCGCGCATCATCCTCAAACTGACGGGGGAACCGAGAAGGTCATCAGTATCCTGGAACAATATCTGCGCTGCTACGTCAATCTGCAGGAGAACAATTGGGTAGACTATCTGGCCATAGCTGAGTTTGCATTTAACAATTCGCAGCACACCTCCACACAGATGACACCGTTCTTGGCCAATGTGGGTTATCACCCCCGGTTTTTCCCCCTTTCTCCCGTGGACTCACCGGAGCCGGCAGCGAACGACTTCATGGCAGAGTTACAGGCGATCCATCGATTGGTGCGACGTCAGTTGGAGAAGGCCAAGGCCGATTACAAAAGGTTTGCTGATCGGTCAAGACGGGATACGCCTCCACTATCGGTGGGGGATCGGGTCTGGTTGTCCACCAGGAACCTACCGTCAACACGGCCGGTGAGAAAGTTAGATCACTGATATTTAGGACCGTTCCCAGTCGAGGCTGTCATCAATCCGGTCGCCTATCGCTTAACTCTGCCACGTTCCCTGCGCGTGCACCCAGTCTTTCATCGGTCTCTGTTGGTCCCCGAGCAACCGGCTTGTCCACTCCGCCGAGCGGAACCTCCCCCATCAGGACCTCGTGATGGAGGCAGCACCCCCGAGTACAAGGTCGCCAGCATCAGGGGTTCCCGTTGGCTGAAAGGTCGTTTCCAGTACCTGATCAAATGGAAAGGTTACGGACCAGAGGACTTCACCTGGGAAGACGCGACTGCCGTTCATGCCCCTGCGTTGGTGACTGCTTTTCATGAACAATTCCCATCCCGACCGCATCCGGATCGGCAGCCCCGGGGGAAGGGCCCTGCGGTGCGGGATAGTGTTGTGATTCAGGGTCAGCCTGTGGGTTCGGCAGTTGGGTCGGATGACTCGGATGACTCAGATGAGGGGGAGGAGGGGGGTGTTGAAGAAGAACTTGCTGATGATGGCTTGGAGGCTCCGCAGAGCCCCCAGCCAGGCCCCTCTTACTTGGTGGAGACCCAGCTGTGTGAGCTCGACAGTGTGGATGAGGATGACCCACAGCTGGCCCTTTTCAAGGACGCCCGACGCAGGAGGCAGTCAAGTAGGAGCAAGCAGAGAAAGGCTGTGGGACTTCTCGGAAGGAGGCAAAGAGAGGCCACGCCCTGAACTCTTATAAAGGGAGTGTTTGGGGGAGGGCTGGTTTGCTGAAAGCAACCGCTCCGATAGAGGATCAAAGCTCCGGTATCTTGTTTCATGTTTTGTTGTTTGTTTGTGTAATAAATTTGGCAGACGTATTCCAGCCTCTGCCGTTTGTACAGGGGTTGCCTTTCTGCAAGGCCGGTAGCAGGCTGGTACAGAACAACATCCTGACTGGATGATGGAATTATTGTTTGCAGCTTAGTCAGCTGTTTTGTAACATCCTGTGTGGCTGAGGTGTTGGCTGTGTGCCCGTTAGTCTTTTGTGTTGTAACGACTTGGGTAATCGGCTGTGTGATGACATCTTGAGCTCTAGTGTAGTGATATCCTGAGTTCTGTGCTGCAACACAGAACTGGGTGGTTGGCTGTGTTGTGACATCCCGAACTTTAGTATTGTAACCTCCTGAGTTATATGATGTAATATCCTGAGCAGAAGGCTGTGATGTAACCTCCCGGGCTCTGGTTTGGCTCCGAGTTTGTGGTCTGGCTTTGTGTTCCTGGCGTGTGTCAGTTTGTTTTTTGTGGGGGTTGGGAGGGGGTGCAGCAGCTGCAGATGCCGCCATGGTTTGGCTTCTGGATGGTGGTTGCATTTTGTCTATGGGGTGGGTTTGGGTTTGAGTCTGGTGAGGATGATTGGTGGTGGCGTCCTGTGTTGTTGTGGGTCTGGTGTCGGTTTTTGTGGCTGGGACTTGTTTGTTGACTAAGGCTAGTTTCCAGATGTCTGGAAGGTGGGAGGTATCGTCACATTTATTCATGTTGTGGGGGTGTTTCTCTATTTTGATGGCTTCCATAATTAGGCACACAGCCAACACCTCAGCCACACAGGATGTTACAAAACAGCTGACTAAGCTGTAAACAATAACTCTGTCATCCAATCAGGATGTAACAACACAGCCAACCAACCTGCTTACAGCAACAAAGCCAGCACTCCACCCCCCCCAATATTTATAGAGAGACGGCAGCTCCGATCACGCTTTGCTCACACAAACACGAAGCTGAAGACACCAGCCTGAAGATGACGAGTAGGACCTTGCTGAAACGTCGCCAAGACACTCTCAATCTTACATGGGAAAAGACCCAAATACGCCAAGACCTACATACCTGTACCCGTGAAAATCTATGAAAACAAATAATAATAATAATAATAATAATAATAATAATAATAATAATAATAATAATAATAATAATAATAATAATAATAATAATAATAATAATAATAATAATAATAATTTGATTTGTATACCGCCCTTCTCCCGAAGGACTCACATATCTTACATCTACGGGGAGGAAACCTTCCAGCTGACCAGGACCTATGAGAAACTCCAAGTCCAAAGAGCCACCATCTTATGAGACCTCACATTCCTACACAACTGCCAAGACAAAAACATGTTCCCCACATGCTTCCAACTAAAATTCCATTCTAAAACCTCAACCGCTGAAGGGATCCTGAAAAGAACTGCATTAGCCCTAATCAGAAATGAACTCCACAAGAAAAGATTCCTACTAGACCAAACCAACAGGGACCTACTCACTCTTCACCTCAAACTCAGCAACAAAATCCACCCAGCACTCTGGGACAAATCCAAACAACTAGCCCTAGCCCTCTGGAGAGCCGAAACAGAAACCTCCCACAAGACAGACACACACACCAACAAACTCCACAGACTAAAAAAATGCTGAAAGCTCCACAGCAACTCATGAAACAAACAGTACATAACATATCAGACAGGACCCTCACCATAGCAGAAACCAATGTCCTTTCCAAAGGATTCAACTTTTCAGTCGCCCCCAAACACATCCCCACTGAAAACATCATATGCGAAGTTGAAGCCAGCCTAACCAAAATCAACCCAGAAGAAGCCAATAAAATAAGATTTGAAGTCACCAACATCCTCCGCTCCAGCAATCCACCTAAAAGCAACTTACACAAAGAACAACAAAAAGCACTCACCATCCTGAGGAAAGACAACAACATAATCATTCTCCCAGCAGACAAAGGTAACGCCACTGTGGTGATGAACACATCTGACTACCAAGCCAAACTAGCCAACCTACTCCAAGACCTTGCTTACAAACCTCTAAACACAGACCCCACCACCTACTTGGAAAAAACCACCAAATCCAAAATAAAAGCCTCTCCCATCAGTGAAGAGATCTAGCAAAGAATCATCCCCAGAGAGAAATCATCCAGATGCCCCAAGCTCTATGGCCTCCCCAAGATACACAAAGAAGGAACACCACTCAGACCCATAGTCAGCTCCATAGGCTCACCTCTACAGAATCTTGCCAAATTCCTTGCCAAACAACTTCAGCCCTACACAAAATCCATCACCTCACACGTACAAAACTCACTCTACTTCATAGAAACAATAAAGAAACAAAACCTGCAACCCAGCAACCTACTCGTGAGCTTCGATGTCATATCCCTCTTCACCCAAGTGCCTATTAAAGAAGCCTTGACAGCTATCCAAAACAAATACAACCCCCCCAAGCACATCCTAGATCTGACCAGCCACTGCCTAACCAACACATACTTCAGCCACAATGGACAAAGATACAAACAGATAGAAGGAGCACCTGTGAGATCACCTCTCTCACCCGTCATCACACACCTATACATGGAACACTTTGAAACCAATACCTTAGACAAATCTGAACACAAACCCAAACTCTGGCTTAGATATGTAGATGACACTTTCGTAATTTGACCCATGGGAAAGAAACACTGGACAACTTCCTCACACATCTCAACAGCCTACACTCCAAAATACAATGGAAATAGAAGCTAAGAACCAGCTTCCCTCTTTGGACGTCCTAATCTACAAAAAACCCAATGGTTCCCTAGGACACACCATCTACTGGAAAAAATACACACCAACCGCTACTTAAATGCAAAATCCCATCACCACCCAGCACAGATCAACTCCATAGCAAAGAAACCTCATCTCCAGAACCAAATGCCTAGCTGACAAAGACAACCTAAAAACCGAATTACACACTCTCACAAATGTATTAATTTCCAATGGATTCCAAAGAAAAACTATTACTAACCTAATCCAAAGGGAGACACCCCCCAAGAACCAAGACACAGAACAGGACAACGGCATCGCCCTCCTCCCCTACATTAAAGGCACCATAGATAAAATCAGCAAAATTCTCCACAAACACTATATCAAGAGAGCCTTTGTCACTGACCAAAAAAATAGCCAACATCTTAAGAAACCCCAAAGACAAGTTCCAGATTGAAAACCAAGGAGTCTATAAAATACCATGCAAAATCTGCTCAGCCACATACATTGGACAAACTAATAGGAGAATAAATGCACGTATGGCAGAACACAAGAATGCAGTCAGAAAAGAAGAAAAAAACTTCCTCCCTTTTCCAGCAAGTTAAAGCAACAGGACATGAAATTGACTTTGAAGGAATGAAATTAATCTCCAAAACTGAACACTACAATAAGAGAATAATTATGGAAGCCATTGAAATAGAGAAACACCCCCACAACATGAATAAACGTGACGATACCTCCCGCCTACCAGACATCTGGAAACTAGCCCTAGTCAACAAACGAGTATGTGTGTGTGTGTGTGTGTGTGTGTGTGTATGTATATGTATATGTATATGTATATGTGTATGTATATGTGTATGTGTATGTGTATATGTATATGTATATATGTGTGTGTGCTGAATAAAAGATTATAAAGAATTATAATTTATTGAAGTAATATAAAATCATGGAAGTAGTTCCTGGAATTCTGTAAAGCTGGGAGAAAAAAAAGAGAGAGGAGAGAGAGGGGGGGGGGATATATAGATGGATGCATGATTCTACTGAAAAAAAATTGTGTTATTCTAAAAATTATCATGATTATTTTTTTTACTGGCATTCACAATCAAGGAAAGCAAATAAAGATAAATGTTCCAGGGTTTTCAAATGTTCAACTTTGTCACATGTTCTAATACATACCTCCAACCTTCAAGTGCATGTAAAGATTTCCTAAGAGTAGAAAAATGTTAGTTTTGTGGGTTGGAAAGCATTAAGAGCACATAAACGAATGCTGCTACACTTCCCTTCCCTAGCCATCACACTGCTACACTTGGAAAATGTATACAGCCCCAGCCATACTTCCCAAAAGTGTTTCAGCAATGACTTAACCTTGAAAGTCAAGCTGAAAGATAATATGGCTATCATATGAACAGTGGAAATTCCAGTGACTTTCACCTTGAATTATAGCAATTCTGTTATAATTGAGCCCGTAAGAGAGCTAATACTTGCCCAATAGGAGGAAAGGACAGCGATGTTTCACCTTGGCCCTTGTCATCATCTAGCAGCAGGGAACACCATCAAGTTGCATTCAAGAGTGGGAGGAATGTGAATGCAAGCTGTTCCATCAGTCCTGCCATTTCATTAGGCTACCTGAATTGTTTCAGTCTCAGCTATTTGGGTTAAAAAACTGTAATTTAAGAAACTATATCTGAACTTGCTTCCCCCACATTTTTCTCATCATTGTGACATTTCTTGCACATCGTTCCATTTATTTATTTTATAAGCCCTGGAGAATTCCCATTTTGGCAGCGTAGAATAAGGTAACAGTGCTTTGGATAAAAAGGAAAGAGAAAATAATATGTATTTATAAAAGAAATATTACTTTAAATTAACTGAATCATGTCTGCTTGGAAAGTGTTGATGCTAAAAATCTAAAACTCAAATCTCCAGAGTGTCTCATGTGTGCTCACTTAAAACAACTGTTGATTGTTTTGTTACATTATATTTTCTGGCCATGCAAAATTCTTCTTTTCCCTTGGTTCCCCCATTCCCCCAACCCTTAATTCTAAGATACCCAGGGGTACCTGGAATTAGGTGGCTTCTAAAACTAAATAAATAAAAGTCCCTTTGAAGCTAGCAGGCTAACTGCCTCCCATAATTTTAACTTGTTAGATTAGTTATTTAAACAATATAGGAAAACAACATCTTATCAAAATAAACAAAACAGAAACTACCAGCTTGAAGCATAATCTGCATTTCTACCACTGCTTATGGCCCCCATATATGACCCCATGTAAGAAATTAATAAGCTGGCGAGTACGATCACATTTAGATATGTGCACATCTGTTCAGCATAAAGATGAGAGGGAGTGATCTACATGGTAGTGATGAAGACTTTTCCTTCAACAAATTGTTGAAGGAAAAGTCTTCATCATGGTTCAGTCCAAGCCGGGAATAAACAACATGGCGTCTGCTTTAGTAAGAAGGTTGAAGTTTATTGAAGAGGAGAGCAAGACAGAAAGATGTCTCTGGGAAAAAAGAGAGAAAGGGCTGAACATGTAGGGGAGTGGGTTTTTATACCCTTTTCAGCCTTTTGTTTGAAGTTGTTTCCTGTTCCTGTTTGAGCCTATTTCCTGTGTCATGTATTTTGACCTGTGTCCCTTTGGTATCTGTGAGTTAATCCTATTATGTCCTGTCTTAGACTTTGGGTGGGGTATGTAGATTTTAGGTGTCTTTGTCTTCTTAAATCTTCTAGCTCAAACCTTCCTGGATTTACATCTGCATTTCTATAGAGCTGGTTTCTGCTTGAGGGAGGGAGACCTGGGGCTATTAAGAAAAACTGAGCATGCCTCTTTAAGATCCTTTGAGGAAATATATTTTTCTGTCCTTTTAATATTTCCTTCTCTGGGGGACTGACTTCCTACAGTACAGAGAGGCCTACATGATAGACAGCAGTCTGGATCTCTAGAGTGGGGTAGTAGAGAGCAACTTAATCTTTTGCTTCTGGTAAATGGCTATTCAACTATTTCAGCTGTCTTCCTCCAAACAGGGGTTTGTGAACCGAAAGTAAGGAAGGTTGCTCTGGATCCGTTCTGTTCAGCTGATAAATAGCATTATTCTCTGTTTTCCCTTAAGAACAAGCCATTACACTGCAAATTAGCCAAAAGTGATTGGCCAGTCATAGATTAGTTGTGTAACTATTGTTGTGTAGTGAGTTCGTTGGGCAGGAATGACGACAAGGTGAGTGAGTTCAGCAATGGTCATGTTTATTTGCTTGCAGGATCTGAACTGAGCAACTGAGCTGCAGCCTGCAGCAATTTATAGCCTGGCCCCTAGGCGGCAGCCAATAGGTTTAAAGCAACCCATTGCTGCCTAGGGGCAGCCAATAGCAGCACTGGAGACGGGGTGTCTGAGTTGCTGGGAGCTGTTAGCTAGCTCCTGCTTACCACATGGTGTTACAATTAAGCCCAATACATAACAACTATAATAGCCTGTAAAGCCAGGAGAGAAGAGAGATGTATGTAACAAATGTACACATCACGAAATCCAAGCCAGTTGTTTTATAGAAAAGGAAGAATTGGCATAAGACTGTTTAAAATACGGGCTAAGAAATAAGGCCCATGTTTTGTGGCTGATGCAGAACTTGCACTGCCCAGGATATTCTACAAATGTCATTCTGCCTCACTTTTAATATAATAGTTTACATATTGTTCAGGATTACTATGTTACTGACTTTTTACTTAAGGGTAGGCTACCAGGTGAAATTATAATATTGTGAAAAGTTTTGAGTTTGAGTTTTGTGCCAAACTAATTTGTGCTTTGCCCTTTGCTGCTCCAAGTAATTTGAAATTCTAGCATTGTTTCTGATTAACTTTTCATTCTTTAATTTTGATATCAGAAAACTAAGTAAAATTCATTTGAGTGTATGAATAATACAGCAGTTTTAGATGGCAAGCATAGTATGTTTCATTCAAACATGTTCTACATCATATTCTTGCTTTTAGTATGCATGATTTAATTTTTCATTGTAGTCAGGTCTGCTTTTCTACCAAAGATCTCCCTGCATTGTTTCCTTAGCAAAGGTGAAGAGGACTTAAATGGATCTTCATTTAGGTTTTTCCTTCTGAAAAAGGCAATTTCAGCTAGGTATTGCTTAAAGTCAAGTACTGTAAAAAGGCAATTTGTGTGCTAGAATACAAGAACTATACATTTGTTAAATTCAGTAGAAGTCATAAGAAAACTGACGTGATTACCTTCAGTTAGGTATGTAGACCTTGTGTGAAGCCTAGAATGTTTTTCAGGATTCCTCCTTGAAGTACTTCTGCAAAATGGTTTCCTTGGACAAAGTGCTTGCTAGACTTTCAGAGTAGGAGCTCCTATTGTTACCTCTCTTAATAAAAATTCCAGACACACTTTTTATTTCTTACATTAGCTTTGCAAGCATGGCTTTGTTCTTCTCCATATTTATAACTCTTCTCTCTGAGAATTTGGAACCTCTGTCTTCATCAGATTCTGACTCTGAATCCAATTTACAGCTGGAACTGTTTCACTCTTTCTCTCCTTAGACCTTCATGGTGATTCAGAACAACTTTAAGAGGAGCAGAACTTTTCTTGGGCCATTTACAGGAACATTCCTCTGCATATTTTTTCCAGAATTGTCCCCTTTTCAGTACATCTTAAAACTCTCTTTCTGAAAAACCATATGAAGATATTCATATGGTCATATTTTATCAATCCTCATAAAATATTTTAGCCATCTTCAATCTCCCTCTGTCTGTCTGTCTGTCTGTCTGTCTATCTATCTATCTATCTATCTATCTATCTATCTATCTATCTATCTATCTATCTATCTATCTATCTATCTATCTATCTATCTATCTATCCAGTGGTAGGATTCAAATATGTGAACAACTGTGATCAACTATGAACAACTCTGTGTGGATGCTGCTTCCGGAAGTCCATTCTGGGCCTGGGCAATAAAAAATTAGCTACCAGTTCTACTGAACTGGTGCAAACTGGCTGAATCCCACCACTGTATCTATCTTATCTATCTGTCTGTCTATATCTATCTATCTATCTATCTATCTATCTATCTATCTATCTATCTATCTATCATCCATCCATTCATCCATCCATCCATCCATCCATCCATCCATCCATCCATCCATCCATCTATCTTTCAGTTTTACTCTGCTATTCTATATCTAGATCCGGGATGTCAAACTCGCAACGTCACATGACATGTTGTGACATATCACTCCTTTTTTTCCATTGCCGGTAATGGGGTGGGGTGGTTTCGCTATGATGCATTCAGCCCACGGGCCGACAGTTTGACACCCCTGATCTAGATTAAAGAATCCACTCATAGATAGAAAAAAAATAATCTATTTCTTTTCCAGCCAGAATTATTTTACATAATTTCATTTCTCATTGGACTACAGCAACCTATTTCTTCTTCTTATTGGGTGGGAAGGATGTATACCATCAAACAAAACAAGCATTCCCATCACACAATGAAGTTACTACACTATGAAGTTTACCCAACATGTACCACAATTTGATTCATTCATAAATTTATACAGTTCAACACTTTTGAAGGTATTTAATTTGAACGTTTTTTTCTCTCCAAACCAATTAATTATGATTACATGCCAATAATAAGCAATCGGGTATTAATCATACCTTCATTCACTAGCACTAATTTCTGTCTGGCGTATTCCAAGTGAGCAGGAAGGAGAGGAAGATATATTTCTTGCATCCAGTTTAAAGTCTTATTTTCTGCTAGCAGTTGAGGCTTAGAGACAATTCAATTCTTAAATGTTATTACAAGTAATTCTCAACGTACAACCATTTGTTCAGAAGCTGTTTAAAAGCATGGTTGTTTAACCTAACCTGAGTCACACTGAGAGAAGAGGAATTGACTTGGGCCACATATAAAATATATACTGTAATATAGTTAATGCATATAAATAACAAACTTTATTTTTTGCATGTTTTTTATTTTGTGGGGTTGCATGTGGCCCATGGACTAGGACTTAGGGCCAAGGTTCTGACCATTGCAGTTTCAAATGATCAAACTTTGCCTGCACTTATGACTGTAGAGTGCAGCAACTCCTCTTTTCAGTGCAGTAGAATAAAATTATATAATAACATTGCAGCCTCAGCTTTTCACTTTTACATACTTAACATATGTAAAACATTAGACATATTAGAAATTCCCTTGACAACAAACCTGTCAGGTTCCCCAAAGAAATGTATTGTTTCCCTCCTTATAGTTTTACCTGTTTTTGTAACCATTTTTGGGGGGCCTGACATTCTGTTGGGAGTGGGGATACTTTGAGATGCTTTGCACTGTCTTGCCACTATGCCCTTCCCCCAGGAGGAGGAATGCAGCATTCTTATCTGGGAGACGGTTTGTGCTTGAAGCCAGAAGGAAATGAAAGTGAGAGAGACCTTGAGGAGTGCACCAATGAAGCCAGTTACCAAATAATAATAATAATAATAATAATAATAATAATAATAATAATAATAATAATAATAATAATAATAATAATAATAATAATAATAAGAAGAAGAAGAAGAAGAAGAAGAAGAAGAAGAAGAAGAAGAAGAAGAAGAAGAAGAAGAAGAAGAAGAAGAAGAAGAAGAAGAAGAAGAAGAAGAAGAAGAAGAAGAAGTAGTAGTTGGAAGGGACCTTGGAGGTCATCTAGTCCAACCCCCTGCTCAGGCAGGAAACCCTATACCATTTCAGACAAATGGTGGCCATTCTCTTCTTAAAAACTTCCAGTGTTGGAACATTCACAGCTTCTGGAGGCAGGTTGTTCCACTGGTTAATTGTTCTAACTGTCAGGAAGTTTCTCCTTAGTTCTAGGTTGCTTCTCTCCTTGATTAGTTTCCATCTGTTGCTTCTTGTCCTGCTCTCAGGTGCTCTGGAGAACAGCCTGGCTCCCTCTTCTTTGTGGCAGCCCCTGAGATATTGGAACACTGCTATCATGTCACCCCTCACCCTTCTCTTTGTTAAACTAGATATACCCAATTCCAGCAACCATTCCCTATATGTTTTAGCCTCCAGTCCCCCAATCATCTTTGTCGCTCTTCTCTGTACCCTTTCTAGAGTCTCGACATCTTTTTTACATCGTGGTGACCAAAACTGTATGCACTATGCCACCTGTGGACTGGCTGGAATTCAAACAAACACTGGGACCCTGGGGGCGGGGAGTAATAATATTGCTTTTAATATACTGCTTGTGTGGGTTTTCCCCCAAATCTCGCCTTGTTTTCTCTGCTATCACTAGCCCCTAATAACAGTTTCTTTTGACACGATGCCTGTTTCAAGAGTTCTGCTTTCTTGGAAGGCTTAGATGAGGTAGGTCCTTACACTAATCAGTCAAAGTTTCATGGTTTTCTATCCAAAGCACAAAATCCAGAATTGTTTTCCAAGTAGAAACAAACTTGGATGTATTCTTTTCTTTGATTACAGTAGTTAATTTGACATCTCTGTGATATAAATGAGATTTATCTAGGAATAATAGTGACATGTTGAAGAGTGAAATTGAAACAAATGTGAAATATTAGTGTCCAAGAAAAAAAAACTTAGGAAAAGAAAGTCATAAATGCTTTGAGAATGGTGAAAAATGCCAAGGCTGCAGATGTTGTGAATGGTGTAACTCAATAAATTTATATAAATTTTCTTGGCTTATAGCTCTTTGACTTGTTAGATGCAGGTGCAAGGCTGGCTAATGGAAGAAAGCCATGACTGTCCCTCTGTACAAAGTGAAACACAGTAAGAACATACTCAAAAACAAATTCATTTGTCAAGTGTATCTGGGAAAGTATTTGAGAGAATTCTAATTGAAAGTATACAAGATTTAAAATTAACAAAATCTGAAAAGGGCAGTGCAGTTTTATGCCAGGCAGGAAATATACAGAACAAATTTTGATCTTCAGAAGATCATTGAGAAATCTACTACTATGAGAAAGGATGTTGCTGATTTGGAGAAAGTATATGATAAAGGGAATAGGCTAGAAGTATAGAATATGTTATAGAGTTGAAGGTTTATCGTTGAATGCAATGAAAGTTAGTCCTCGATTTAAAACAATCAATTCAGTAACTGAAGCTACAGTGGCACTGTATGACTTATAACAAGTTTTCACATTATGTCCCCATGACCTCATACAGCATCCCCATGGTCATGTGATCAATATTCAAGTGCTTGGCAACTGGCATGTATTTATGACAATTGCACTGTCCTGGGGTCTTGTGAACACTATCTGTAGCCTTCAAAACCAGCTTCTGACAAGCAAAGTCAATGGGGAGGAGGAGCCAGATTCACTTAAGAACTGCAGTGATTCACTTAACAACTATGGAAAAAACGGTTGTAAAATGGGAGCAAACAACTGTCTTGCTTAGCAATGAAATTTTGTATTCTATTATGGTCAAAAGCTAAGGACTATCATTATTTGCTGGAGCTAAAGCATGCATAAAATAAATGGAAAGCTTAGCATAATAATGCTAAGCTTTAGGGTTCCGCCGGTGAGAGATTGCCGGCGGGTGACACCCAGGGATAGGGCCTTCTCAGTGGGAGCGCCTGCCCTCTGGAACCAGCTGCCGGTGGAGCTGAGAACTGCCCCCGACCTCCGATCATTCCGCCGGGGCCTGAAGACCTGGCTCTTTGAGCTCTCGGGCCCAGGCTGAGGAGAAATTTTTAATTGGGGTTTTAATTGTGTACAGGGTCAATTTAATATTTTTTAATTCGGTTTTAACTTTTGTATGTTGGATTTTTTAATTCCCTGTAAACCGCCCTGAGTCCTCAGGGAAAGGGCGGTATATAAATGTAACTAAATAAATAAATATCGTTTAATATTGTGTAGAAAGTAAAAGAAAGATGTATGATATACATATTTGGTTATTTAGTGTATTTGGCCAATTTCTGGCAAATAAATTTATCAGGAATGCTTGCAGTAACATTGGAGATGTGTTGGTCTGGGATGTAAACACACATATACTTTTGTGTATAGATGGTATCACATTGTTGTCTGAAAATCTTAATAATTTATAATGTATTGAACCATGCAAGGAGCAGCTAGATTCTGAAAATTAAAGTCTCAAAGCACCAAGGTACCATGACTGAGTGACTGATTAAATGTATATGCCAATCATGTCACTATCCAAGTGATTGTTGTATTTGAAGAAAAAAAAAGTTAATATTTAATATCTGCTTTAATATCTGTCTTTTTTAATTTTTTATATTAATGGAGAGAGGGGGAGAGAGTAGAAGAATGTGTTTATCCTAAGAAAATAGATGTTAAAATTTCAAGATCTGCAAAAATTGGTAAAAAAGTCGCAGGTAGATGTGGTCTGTTTTCAGGAATAGATGTTTGCCAAAGTGCATGAAAATAACTGTAGCAAAGAGCATGCTTATATTGAAGTGAAAGTTGCTTATGCAGACACAACATGAAAGTAAGTCAAATGCTGTGAGAAAGTGAGAGTGTAAGGTATATGTATGGTAACTTAATAGGAAATAGGGTCAGGAACAAATAGATGTGGAATGCAAAGTAGTAACCAGTATAGAAAAAAATATATTGTGAGATGTTTGTACACATAGAGAAAAGGCATGAGGATTGAATGGCAAAATAAATAAAGGAAAAGCAATAATTCAAGAGCAAAGGTAAAATTGAGAGACTTATGATTGGATGGAGGCAGTGAAGTTGTTAGAGAGAGAACGGAGAAAAATCAAGGCAAAAAATAAAGTCTGAAGATGGATCTCAGTATGAACCATATTGATATGGCTCAATATGGATATCAATATCAATATTCAGAAGGAAAGAGAGCTAAAGGGAGCTGTGTTGATATAAACTAGATTTAGCTGCAATTCCTTTTAAAGCAAAAACAAAACTCATTGCCTTTAATCTATCTGTCTTAGTAATAATAATAATAATAATAATAATAATAATAATAATAATAATAATAATAATAATAATAATAATAATAATAATAATAATAATAATAAGTTGGGAGGGACCTTGGAGGTCATCTAGTCCAACCCCCTGCTCAGGCAGGAAACCCTATACCATTTCAGACAAATGGCTTGCCAGTCTCTTCTTAAGAACTTCCACTGTTGGAGCATTCACCACTTCTGGAGGCAGGTTGTTCCACTGGTTAGTTGTTCTAACTGTCAGGAAGTTTCTCCTTAGTTCTAGGTTGCTTCTCTCCTTGACTAGTTTCCATCCATTGCTTCTTGTCCTGCTTTCAGGTGCTTTGGAGAATAGCTTGACTCCCTCTTCTTTGTGGCATCCCCTGAGATATTGGAACACTGTTATCATGTCACCCTCACCCTTCTCTTCATTAAACTACACATACCCAATTCCAGCAACCGTTCCCTGTATGTTTTAGCCTCCAGTCCCCCAATCATCTTTGTTGCTCTTCTCTGTACTCTTTCTAGTGTCTCGACATCTTTTTTACATCGTGGTGACCAACACTGGATGCAGTATTCCAGGTGTGGCCTTACCAAGGCATTGTAAAGTGGTATTAGTACTTCACGTGATCTTGATTCCATCCCTCTGTTAATGCAGCCTAGCACTGTGTTGGCTTTTTTGGTAGCTGCAGCACACTGCTGGCTCATATTTAAGTGATTGTCCACTACGACTCCGAGATCTCTCTCACAGTTACTATTATTGAGCAAGGTACCACCTATACTATACCTGTGCATTTGATTTTTCCTGCCTAAATGTAGAACCTTACTTTTTTCACAATTGAATTTCATTTTGTTAGATAGTGCCCAGTGTTCGAGTCTGTCCAGATCCTCCTGTATCTTAAACCTATCTTCTGGAGTATTGGCTATTCCTGCCAGCTTGGTGTTGTCTGCAAATTTGATGAGTTCCCCATCTATCCCCTCATCCAAATCGTTGATGAAGATGTTGAAGAGCACTGGGCCCAGAACAGAGCCCTGGGGCACCCCACTACACACTTCCTTCCATGTAGATGCAGTTCCATTGAGGACCACATGCTGAGTACAGCCTTTCAGCCAGCTACGAATCCATCTGGTGGTGATGCTATCTAACCCACATTTTTCTATCTTATCAAGTAGTAGGTTGTGATCTACTTTATCAAATGCCTTACTGAAGTCCAAGTAAATTATATCTACAGCATTCCTCTGGTCCACTAGTTTTGTCACTTGGTCAAAGAATGCAATAAGATTTGTCTGGCATGATCTGTTTTTGACAAACCCATGTTGGCTTTTAGTGATAACTTTGTTCACATCAAGGTGTTCACTGATTTGTTGTTTGATTATCTTTTCCAGAATCTTCCCAGGTATTGAGGTCAGGCTGATAGGTCTGTAGTTTCCTGGATCTGTTTTTTTCCCTTTTTTGAAGATGGGAACTACATCAGCTCTCTTCCAGTCCTCTGGTAGTTCCCCAGTGCTCCATGATCTTTGAAAAATATAGTTCAGTGGTTCTGAGATCATGTCTGCCAGTTCCTTGAGAACCTTGGGGTGTAATCCATCTGGTCCTGGTGATTTGAACTCGTCTAGGCTGGACAGGTGCTCACTTACCATTTTCTTGCCTATCTTAACTTGTGTTTCTGTTCTGTTTTTTATGGCACTGGTTTTTGTAGGTTGGACTGTTTTTCCCCTTTGTGTAAAGACAGATGCAAAAAATGAGTTAAATAGTTCTGCTTTCTCCCTATTGCTTCTCACCTTCTTGCCACTTTCCCCCACTAAGTATTTCATCTTTCTTTTCAATGCTCTAATATGTTGTTGATCCAAGAAGGAAATAGTGAAATAGGTACCCCATGTACATGTGTATCTTACTCATGGGGGTGTTAATGAAGATTATTGATATGGCTGAACACCTGAGTGGCTTCATTTTTTGGTAAACTGTTGTAGCAGGTAATCTAATTCTTTTCAGCCATACAGTATGATTGTATGATAGAGCTCTTTTATATTATTCAAGCTTTGAGCGTTTTATTATCCCATAAATTGTGAAATGGTCCTATCTTGAGTTCGAATCGCTGAGTTAGGTGGCTCTATTTATCTTCCTTACTGAACTCATTTCAGAGTGGAGTTCATTTCTGACAAGATTCATCTTTGAGCACTTTGAGAGTTATTTTGGGACTCTCCATTCATGATTTTGTGGTGATCAAAGGTGAAGTGCGCATTAAATAAAAAGAAATACTGTTTCAATAATGGAGGAAGATCAGTGCTTAAATTAAGTTCAGAAGCCCGATTGGGAGTAATGGGCTTGACAGTAAGAAATACTACTATCTGCTAGCTACCTTGCTTTTTCTGAATTCAAGGACAAATTCTAAGCTGTTTATCTCTATGTTATCATCATCAATCGAAGATGGGACTTTGTATCAGATGTTGCCAAAACCTGGCCATTTTGCTTCTTATTTCTTCTCTTCATCTTCATTACTCTGATGCTAAGGAGCTTTGATGTGCACAGAGTTGCATTATATAACTTGTTCTTAAGCATTTGATATATTGAAAATGATAAAGAGCTTTGCTCTGAATTTGGGGATGTTGGGTAATTATAAAACTATAACAGTCATCTGTGAGTCAGTAATGAAAACTCTCACAAAAACCTTGCTATTATTTCTTTTTAATGTTAAATTAATTAAATTAAATTTACATATAATCTAACTACTATCCAAATTTAATAATATGCTTACGAGAAATAACACACACTCCTCTTGAAGGAGGTGGTGGTGAGACCTCTCCTCAAGAAGCCTGCCTTGGACCCAGCTGTCTTGAACAACTTTCGTCCAGTCTCCAACCTTCGCTTTCTTGGGAAGGTTGTTGAGAGTGTGGTGGCGCATCAGCTCCCTCTGGTCCTGGATGAAGCGGATTATCTGGACCCGTACCAATCGGGTTTCAGGCCCGGGTACAGCACGGAGACGGCATTGGTCGCTCTGGTGAATGATCTCTGGAGGGCCCAGGATAGGGGATATTCCTCTGTCCTAGTCCTATTAGACCTCTCGGCGGCTTTCGATACCATCGACCATGGTATCCTGCTGTGGCGTCTCAGGGGATTGGGAGTGGGAGGCACAGTTCTTCGGTGGTTCTCCTCCTATCTCCTGGGACGTTCACAGTCGGTGTTGGCAGGGGGGCAGAGATCGGCCCCTAGGTCTCTCGTTTGTGGAGTTCCTCAGGGTTCGGTTCTCTCGCCTCTCCTGTTCAACATCTACATGAAACCGCTGGGTGAGATCATTCGTGGTTTTGGAGTTGGGTATCATCAATATGCTGATGATACCCAACTTTTCATTTCGACCCCAAACCACCCCAGTGATGCCCTCGCTGTGATGTCCCGTTGCCTGGAGGCGGTTCGGGTCTGGATGGGGAGGAACAGACTTCAACTCAACCCTGACAAGACTGAGTGGCTGTACATTCCGGCATCCCGGGACATTCAAAATGTTCCATCACTTTCTATGGGGGGTGAGTCTTTACCCCCCATAGATAGGGCTCGCAACTTGGGAGTCCTCCTAGATGCACGGCTTACCTTAGAAGATCATGTAGTAGCCGTGACTAGGGGGGCTTTCGCACAGGTTCGCCTGGTGCATCAGTTGCGGCCCTATCTAGACCGGGATGCCCTGTGTACGGTCACTCATGCGCTCGTGACCTCTCGTCTTGACTATTGCAATGCTCTCTACATGGGGCTTCCCTTCAAGACCACTCGGAGGCTCCAACTGGTACAGAATGTGGCCGCGAGAGTTGTCTTGGGAGTTTCCCGGTACTCCCATGTTACACCTTTGCTCCGCGAGCTGCATTGGTTACCAGTTGTCTTCCGGGTGAGGTTCAAGGTCTTAGTGATGGTTTTTAAGTCCTTACATGGCATGGGTCCGGAATACCTCGGGGACCACCTGCTGCCGGCGTCGACTCCCCTCCGCCCCGTGCATTCCCACAGAGAGGGCCTCCTCAGGGTGCCTCCAGTCAGAGAATGTCGGCTGGTGGCCCCCAGGGGGAGGGCCTTCTCTGTGGGCGCTCCGGCTTTGTGGAATCAGCTGCCGGTTGAGCTCCGGATGGCACCGGATCTCCGCTCCTTCCGGCGCGGGTTAAAGACCCATTTATTTGAACAAGCTGGCCTGGCCTGATGGGGAGTTATTTAGGGTTTTAATATTTATATATATTTTCTATTGTTTTTACTGTGGGCAATAATTTAATTCTTTTTTAACTTTTGTATTTTTGTAGTTTTATGATATGCCCTGTTCACCGCCCTGAGTCCTTCGGGAGAAGGGCGGTATAAAAAATTAATAAACCTAACCTAACCTAACCTAACCTAACCTAACCTAACCTAAACATATTATTTTGCTGTCACTAGAGAGAAATATTTATTTCTTTATTTATTGAATTTATATACCGCCCTATTCCTGAAGGACTCAGGGCGGTTCACAGGGCAAATTAAAAACAATACAAAAAGAAAGAATAAAATACAATTAAATTAATACAAGCCCACAAAATCAAGATAACATTAAAATTGAAATTTAGAATTAATTTAATTTAGTTTAATTTAATTTAATTTAATTTAAAATCCCTCAGTCCAGGCCAGACAATTCAAACAACCAAGTTTTTAAGTCCCAGCAAAACGAGCAAAGGTTGGGGGCAGTCCAAAGTTCCATCGGCAGTTCGTTCCAAAGGGCGGGTGCACCCACAGAGAACACCCTCCCCCTGGGAATCACCCGCCGGCAATCTCTAACCGGTGGAATCCTAAGGAGGCCCTCCCTGTGGGCGCGCACAGGATGATGGGAAGCTGATGCTGGCAGCAGGTGCTCCCTAAGGTAATCCGGACCCATGCCATTTAGGGCTTTATAGGTCATCTCCAGCACCTTGAGTCTCACCCGGAGGGCAACTGGAAGCCAATGCAGCTTGCGGAGAAGAGGTGTTACATGAGAGTATTGGGAATCTCCCATTACTACTCACGCAGCTGCATTCTGCACCAGCTGAAGCCTCTGAGTGGTCCTCAAGGGCAGCCCCATGTAGAGAGCATTGCAGTAGTCTAACCGGGAGGTCACGAGCGCATGAGTGACTGTGCGTAGGGCGTCTCGGTCCAGATAGGGCCGCAACTGGCGCACCAGGCGAACCTGGGCGAAAGCCCCCCGGTCACAGCTCCTATATGATCCTCTGCCTGTCTAGTGATCAACCCGTTCCACTGAGTGCTTCCAACTGCAATGTAAGAATTGCTTCCATGTTAACATATTAGACTTGGATAGCTTAACACAGGTCAGGTGTGTGACCTTACTAAGTGACTTTGGGTCAAACATGTGGTTTCATCCACACCTATGACACAGGAAAAAATGGAGAAACTCCCCAGAAATAAAGCTATCTCTATTTGTACATCTGTATATGCTGCATCATCTTTAAATAAAGGTTTAAATGAAATGTTTTTATTGGAATCTATGTAAAAAGTGTGGATTTGATGCTTCAAAGTATTAATGTGGCCATAAGACAGAAAAAGTGCTCCAGAGTGACCATGTAAATATTTTATGGACTTCCAAAATTAGCTGGAGTATCATCTAGAGCACAATATAATGGGCAGCACAGTAGTGGAAGAAATAGCAAGTTTCACTTGTTGATGCTGCTACATAAAATGACAGCTGAGTAGCTCAGAAGGAAATGAAAAAGATTGTAAAATACTGAAACATGAGAATTGAAATACAGAGATTATGGTCTAACATTGGCCATTTTTTCTCATAATTATTGGAGTTTTAGGAGCTAAAACAATAGAATTATAAAAACAGAAAAAGAATGACCTCATAATATTGAGTTTATAAAAAGCAACATTCTTTCAAATGGCCTATATATTACCATGGTATTGGGATAATTCTTAGTCTTTGGGATAACACTTAAATTGCCCTTATATTGTTAGTATTTGCTGTTTGCTGAGCTTTCTTCAGAAAATAATACATAGTAGTAGTTTAATAATGCTATTACTATTTGTAGTACTATAATGATCTCTGGAAACAACAGCAGTTGACTTCTACCACATAAACTTAAACTTGGATCAATGGACTCCATATAAACTTAAACTTGGATCAGTGGATGTGAACCAGCAAAGCTGATAGCAAAATCTATGGGATAATTACTAAGTATAAGAGCTTGTTGTAAAGTCTAGCAGTGCACAACCTTCAGCAGATTCAAAATATCAGTTTCTTAACTATTCAAAAGTCTTACATTTCTGAAAAGTGTTATTCACCAAAACATATCTGTGTTTCTCTGTTGTGTGAGGGAGAAAAAACTAGAAATATCAACTAATTATATAAGGTAGAATATTTATTTATTCAATAGATTTCTATTCCACCTCTACTACTTTATAAATACGTCAAGGCAGAGAACCTACATAATAACCTTCCTCCTCTTTTTTTTCTCATAACAACAACCTTGTGAGGTAGGGTGGGCTGAAAAAGAGTGATTTACCTAAGTCACTCACCCAGTTTTCATGCCTAAGGTGGAACTAGAGCTCACAGTTTCCTAGTTTCTAGGCTAGCACCTTAATCACTACATCTGTATAATAAACATCTGGTTTTCATAAAATAAAAATTCATTTTTATACATCTTGTGAAAAACTTTGTGAAAATCAACACTTTGCATATGTTCACTTTAACTGGAACATAAAAGAGAACATTTTATGCATTTTCCGCAAATATATACCCCTTTATCAACCCCATTATGCATTTTAAGACTAGCCAAACAGGGTAATGTCCTACTTAGATGCAGCAGTTGAGCATGGCAACTTTAAATCATATCCTATGAATTTCAGAGTAATATTTCATTTCAGAAATTTAATCAAGTAAGTGTCAAGGATGTTCTTCAATTAACATTTCTTATATTTTTGTGGGGTAGTTGGCAGTAGATTTCGAAACGGTACAATGATCTGTGATAAAGCTTTCAGGATATTGTGTCAGCCTCGCTGTATGTTGTTAGCTGTGCATAAGAGCTTTTTGTTTTCAAACCAGAATACATGATATTTTTCTAACGATTGCTCACATAGTTGCCAGTATCTAGAAGTAAATTTACTACTACAGGTAATTCCCCAAAGAGTTATACATGCATCTGTTAAGAATGATTGTAGCACACATTAAATAGAAAGTAGAAATGCTTATCATTGAATTATCTCTGAAATGGAAGCTTGGGGGAAAAAAGAGTTATTGAAAATTAAGACTATAAAAAGTGAAATAGCAATTTCAAGGAAAAAATGATCTTTAAGAATTCCAGGAGCTGTCTACCAGTTTTTTTCAACAATTTACAACACTTGTTTTATTCACATTATCATATTTTAAAAGAATATAGCTATTTAAGGAATATGTTGAGAGTAAATATGTATGCATGTATTTGGGTAGAGTAATTGCTCGAAGTGGAGATGTAGAGATGGACATCAAGGGCCACATTGGAAAAGCAACAGCTGTTTTCCAGAGGATGAATAAAATCTGGTCCTCATTGTTTATATCCCTGAAACCTAAATTGCATTTGCTCATCTCTATAGTGATCCCAGAAACCATTTTTGCCAATGAGATCTGGAAGGCATCAGCGAACATTAAAAAGAGACTCAACATCTTCCAACAAACATGCCTTTGTCAAATCCTAAAGTTTTGCTGTATTGTCCATGTTACTAATGAAGAAATGTTCCTAAACTGTTTGTCTTGCAAATAACATTGTTGCAAGCAGAAGACTCCAACTTGCAGGTCATATTTTTTGTATGGAGAACAATTGAATCTCCAAGATAGCAATGAGATGCCCCTCTCCATGCTAAATGACCAAAGAGATGCACTCAAAATACATGGCAAACAACATTCATAGAAAACTTAAAGACTTTAAACATCACATGAGAAGACGCTGAAGTACTCTCCCCAAACCAAAAATACTGGAGATCCCTTGCTGCCCAAAATGCTACATAGCATGGGGGAATCTATTGCTAATGCTAATAATAACAATAACAATAACAACAACAACAACAACAACAACAACAACAACAACAATAATAATAATAATAATAGTAGTAGTAGTAGTAGTAGTAGTAGTAGTAGTAGTAGTAGTAGTAATAGAGTTGGAAGGGACCATGGATGTTTTCTAGTCCAACCCTATGCCATTTCAAACAAATGGTGGTCCAGTGTCTTCTTAAAAACTTGCAGTATTGGAGCATTCACAACTTCTGGAGGCAGGTTGTTCCATTGATTAATTGTTCTAACTCTCAGGAAATCTTCCTTAATTCCAGGTTGCTTCTCTCCTTGTTTAGTTTCCATCCGTTGCTTCTTGTACTGGCTTTGGGGAATAGCTTGACTCTCTCTTCTTTGTGGCAACCCCAGAGATATTGGAACACTACTATCATGTCCCCCCTTCTCCTTGTTTTCATTAAACTAGACGTACCGAATTCCAGCAACCGTTCTTTATAAGTTTTAGCCTCCAGTCCTCTGATCATCTTTGTTGCTCTTCTCTGTACTCTTTCTAGAATCTCAACCTCTTTTTTACATTGTGGTGACCAAAACTAGATGCAGTATTCCAGGTGTGGCCTTACCAAGGCATTGTAAAGTTGTATTAACACTTCACATATGTAAGTGATTGTCCACTAGGACTCCGAGATCCCTCTCACATTACTACTATTAAGCAAGGTACCTATACTGTACCTGTGCATTTGTTTTTTTCTTGCCTAAATGTAGAACCTTACTACATTTAGGCAAGAAAAAACAAATGCACAGGTACAGTACTATAGGTGGTACCTATTAATGCTAATGTAGTGAGATATTTTGAAAGATTTTTAATTATAAATGTGTGAAAAATGTAGAATGAAATCGGGGGGGGGGGAGTAAATTATCTCTCCTTCTAGGGAGCCCAAACAAGGAAATTGAAACAACAGGAAAATGAAAAGTACTTTTATTGAACAGAATTTTGCAAGTCTGACTGGGCTTTTCTCCTTCCCCTTCTTATAAACCTATGAATTAGGCAAGTGTCTGTTTGAAGCTCTTCTGAATATTATCAGTTATGGATGCAAAAATATGCTTTATTCTTTTTCACCAGGGAAATGGAGCTTGCATGCCTCCACCAAGATTATCTTCCTTACCATCCACCGAAAGAGGAAGGGGAAGGGGAAGAACCAGCCACAACATTTCATATAAAAACAGGGTTATATCCTGATAACCTGGACAACATGTCCAAGCTACAAAGTCTGTTAAAAAGTACATGTGTGTTTATGCATGCAGGTATAACAATGTTGTGCCTAAAGAAAAAACTTTCATTGTTTCAAACATCCTAATCTGTTGATATATAGTAAAAGCAATTTCTTCTGGTTGTTTTTTTTTTCTCTCCAAAATGAGGGAAAATTTCAGTGACATCATCATGGCTTGTTGGTCTCTTGAACTTACTTGATTTGCAATGTATTAAAAGAATGTGTCTGAATGTTCAGTGAGCAATCGTTTTCTCTAGGACTTTTAGCATTTCATTTAAATCCAGTACTAATTTAAGGGGATAACCTGCATAACAAAATATTAACAGTTAGAGAATTTACATTGATGAAAAGTGGAAAAGCCAATCAGTCAACCATGTTTTGATGCTTTTTTTATCACAAGTCTGCACATCTGTATGAACACTAGAGTGGATGTAGCACAAAGAAATAGATGCTTTCTTGTAAAAATAAATAAATAAACAACTTAGTGTTTGGCTCAGTGATAAGATACGAAACTAGGATTTATTTTACTCATTATACAAGCAGGAAAGAAGAACTCTTACAACTTTAAGGAAGACATGTTAATATCAGAAAGGATTCTGGGAAAAAGGAGTTGAGTAATGGGTGAGCTGATGGTAAGCTCTAGGTCTAACAATGGCTAAAACGACTAGGCAACTCTAACAGCTAGTAAAGTGAACTGGATTATATTGATTTCTATCTAGAATAAAGTTGACTGGTAAAAGATGGTCTGAAGAATTCCCATTACTTAGGATTTATGGTATGCTGGATGAAACTGAAATAAAATTCATTGAAGTATTTGGAAACATAATTTGGGGGAGGAAGAGAACTGAAAAGGAGCATCATGGAATGCCAAAAATGATGTTCCTGAGGTTGAAGATAATGTAGGACCCAGATTGTTGGGGGCAATAAGCTGACTTTGTAATAATACGCCTCGGGGGGGGGGGGGGGCGAAATCCCTAATAAGCAGGCATATACATAGAATGAAGGGTATTGGTAAGCACATTGATTTGTGCTTTAGATTGTAAGCCACCCTGAGTCTTCGGAGAAGGGCGGGATATAAATGGGATTAAAAATAAAATAAAAAAAATCAAAGGTTTGCCTGCCAGAGGGCAGCTAGCCTTATCATTTCTCCACTCTAAAGGTAAATGGTATAGATCCAATTAATTACGTATGTAAACCCTTTCCTTGATTCCAGAGTGGTAAATAGAATAATATCAATAATCAGAGACCTGGGTAGATGCACATTTATTATCATTTCTATACCGCCCTTCTCCCGAAGGACTCAGGGCGGTGTACAGGGCAAGAATAAAACACAGAAATTACAAAAATTAAAAGATAATTAAATGCATGCCCGATTAAAATACAATTGATACATAGTAAAAACCCCAATAAGAATGATAAAAAACCCCACCAATCCCCCCTCAGGCCAGGCCGAACAAGTATGTTTTCAGATCGCGGCGAAAGGAGCGCAGATCGGGCGCCGTCCGGAGCTCAACCGGTAACTGGTTCCATAGCTCCGGGGCGCCCACAGAGAAGGATCTCCCCCTGGGGGCCACCAGACGGCATTCTCTGACCGGTGGCACCCTGAGGAGGCCCTCTCTGTGGGAACGCAAAGGGCGCAGGGAGCTTGATGCCGGCAGCTGATGTTCCCTGAGGTACTCCGGCCCCATGCCATGGAGGGCTTTGAACACCATTACTAGCACCTTGAATCTCACCCGGAAGACAACTGGCAACCAATGCAGCTCATGGAGCAGAGGTGTCACGTGGGAGTATCGGGAAACTCCCAACACAACTCTCGCGGCTGCATTCTGTACCAGTTGGAGCCTCCGGGTGGTCCTCAAGGGAAGCCCCATGTAGAGGGCGTTGCAGTAGTCTAGACGAGAGGTCACGAGCGCGTGAGTGACCGTGCATAAATCATCCCGGCTTAGATAGGGCCGCAACTGGCGCACCAGGCGAACCTGGGCGAAAGCCCCCCTAGTCACGGCCACCATGTGATCTTCCAAGGTAAGCCGCGAATCTAGGAGGACTCCCAAGTTGCGAGCCCTATCTACGGGGGGTAATAATTCACCCCCCATAGAAAGAGATGGAATATCCGAATAGACCCAGGATGAAGGTATGCAAAGCCACTCGGTCTTGTCGGGGTTGAGTTGAAGTCTGTTCCTCCCCATCCAGACCCGAACCGCCTCCAGGCAACGGGACATGTATTAGGAACACACATAGGTGTGCCCAGGTTCGCCTGATGTGCTAGTTGCGGCCCTATCTGGACCGGGATGCCTTGCATACAGTCACTCATACACTCGTGACCTCTCGTCTGGACTACTGTAATGCTCTCTACATGGGGCTGCCCTTGAAGACCACTCGGATGCTCCAACTGGTGCAGAATGCAGCCGCGCGAGTTGTGCTGGGAGTCTCCCGATACTCCCATGTTACACCTTTGTTCCACGAGCTGCATTGGCTGCCGGTTGCCCTCCGGGTGAGATTCAAGGTGTTGGTAATGACTTACAAAGCCCTACATGGCATGGGTCCGGATTACCTACGGCAACATCTGCGGCCGGCGTCAACATCCCTCTGTCCAGTGCGCTCCCACAGAGTGGGCCTCCTCAGGGTGCCTCCGATCAAAGAATGTCAATTGGTGGCCCCCAGGGGGAGGGCGTTCTCTGTGGGCGCGCCAGACCTGTGGAACCGCTTGCCGGTCGAGCTCAGGATGGCCCCCAACCTTCGCTCCTTCCGGCGGGATCTAAAAACTTATTTATTTGAACAATCCGGCCTGGTTTGATGGGTTAGGGTCAGGGTTTTAACATGGTTTTTAATTATTGTTTATATTGGGCATAATATTTAATTGTTTTTTAACTTTTGTACTTCGTTTTTATATTTATTGCCCTGTACACCGCCCTGAGTCCTTCGGGAGAAGGGCGGTATAAAAATTTAATAAATAAATAAAATAATAAATAAATATACTAGTATATATCCTATTGTGTTAAATTGTGCTTGCTTAGAATGCTTTTGAGAGCAGAAACAGAAAGGGAGAAAAAATGGTTTTTAACTTTAGATAGAAATTTTCCCCTAAAGAATGTAAAAGATTAGAAATATTGTAGCTAGAAAAAAAGTGAAACTATTTATATCCTTCAATAAGGAATGGCTTATATCTGAACTGCTTATTTCTGTCTCTCTAAATTTGATTTTAAAAGAAAGCCTGGCAACTGTAAGATTTTGTCCTGTCTCCATCAGATCTTGAGCTTGTGTGGTTATCCTGGTGACATCTGATAGAGAACAATACTTTCTCCTATCTCAGCAGTTTGGTAAAGTTTCATTTCCTGTGTCGCTTGTTACGCTTGTGCCATCTTAACCGTATAGCCATTATACTGTTGCTTTTTATCTTCTGGCTATTTTGAATATACCCAACAAAGCTCTTTTTTGTTGTTTGTACCATTCTTAATTAGCCTTTCTTTGTGACCTGTCCCTCTTTCACATACCATACAATTTATTTGGAATTTATTTAAAGCTTTAGATCTTCTACAAGTTATAAAAGTACCAACACTATTTCTCCTGCAGAGTCCTTTTTTTCTCTTTAATTATCATTAAATTAAACTGCTTTCTTAAGGTTTATTTTATTTATTTATCTAATTGATATAGCCACCTATCTCACAAAACAAGTGACTCTGGGCAGCATAGAACAAAGTTCTATAATTTGCATTTGAATACATTCAACTTTTCCTTAAGGTCAAAAATTCCAGCAGTAAATGATTTATTTTCACCAAATTGTTCATGACTTCCATTTTATCTACCTATCTTCCCTATTGGTTAGGATTATGTCAAAGACACCTTATCCCAATGAAAGATATTCTTTCACCCCCTGTTCAAAATGGAACACTAGCTACAGCAGATAAGCATGCCAAAGTTACATCTAGTGACCAATTTCCCAAAGAACATAAAATATAAAATGGAATCAACAAGAACTATGGTTAGCATTAAAAGGATAATACTCTGTCTTCCCTTATTGAATCTATTTAATTTGCTTCTTTTTTTCAAATGATTCAATTATCTCACTCTATTAATTGTTCAGATTGTTTAACTCTCTGAAGGTAGTCAAAATTATCTCAAAAGCAAATGACATTCCTCAAAACTGTGAAGGAAAGGAGGAGTAACTGAATATGCACACTGATTTCTGTTTAACATGGATTGGAAAAAATTGCCACAATTTTGTTTTTGTTTTTTTAATCCCATAAATTCTTATCAAAATTAATAATGTTTGAAAAATCTTCAGAGGAAGAATATTCTTCAAAATCTGTTTTCATAGCTATACAATTTATAATTGCATCATATAGATAAATAGATATAGATATTTACATATATTTAAATACTGCATATATATATATATATATATATATATATATATGTAATAAATAATATAATGCAGTATGTATAATATAAATATACATAAATACATATATACTATTTGCATACTCTACTAATATAATATACAAAAATATCTATAATTTATAATATATGTAATTGTATAATCTATAAAGGAATAAAATCCACAAGTAAAGAAAAGAACAATGTACTACCTTTCCTCAATATCCTCATCAGGAAAGAAAATGACAGCAAATTAGAAACACAAATCTATTGAAAAACCATCCACCAAATGCTTTATTACCAAATTAATAATCCAACCTCCCATAAGCAGAGCCAGTGCTTTTTTTTGTAAAAGAAAAAGGTGCCGGAACTCACACATGTCATACAACCTGCCTTGCCTAACCTACAAGGTTCCATCCAAAAAAGGTGCCGGAACTCCGTTCTGAGCATTCTATGAGAAAAAAAAGCCCTGAGCAGAGCTATGTAAGAACAATATTCAGAGGAGCACATACATACTGCAGCAAACTAAAACAGAAGAAGGTAACAGAAAGAACAAACCTAGCCAAGGGACTACCAAGGAGAAAACAACACTCTCTCCAACATTGTCTGGGCAAACCGTCATCTATAAAACAGAGAACAAACTCCACTCCCTTCCATAGTAGCACACTTTCAAACAATCATGATCTGAAGTTCATTTTACTAGGTGGGTAGTGAATAATCTTCAAGCAAACAACGGAACTCGGAGAGCACCAAGGTGTTCAGTAGTTTACAAAATTATTACAATTGACTGTGAAAAATCTCTCAAAACCCCTTTTAAAGAATGTATTAATAAAAAAAAAGAATGTGAAGAAGAGTTGGGATTTGAATATATATACACACACACATACATACATATATACATGAAATTTGGATTGCCAACAAAGAGTTAAAGGGAGATGGGTATAGCTTCTTCTTCTTCTTCTTGTTGTTGTAAGTTCGAAGTCATGTCTGACCCATCGTGACCCATGGACAATGTTCTTCCAGGCCTTCCTGTCCTCTGCCATCTATTGAAGTCCATTTAAGCTTTCGCCTACTGCTTCAGTGACTCCATCCAGCCGCCTCATTCTCTTTTGACCCCTTCTTCTCTTGCCCTCAATCTTTCCCAGCATTAGGCTCTTCTCCAGTGAGTCCTTCCTTCTCATTAGGTGGCCAAAGTATTTGAGTTTGAACTTCAGGATCTGGCCTTCTAAAGAGCAGTCAGGGTTGATCTCCTCTAGGACTGACCGGTTTGAACGCCTTGCAGTCCAAGGGACTCACAGGAGCTTTTTCTAGCACCATAGTTCAAAGGCCTCAATTCTTTGGCACTCAGCCTTTTATGGTCCAACTTTCACAGCTATACATTGCAGCTGGAAAAACCATAGCCGTGACTATATGCACTTTTGTTGGCAGGGTGATGTCTCTGCTATTTAGTGTGCTGTCTAGATTTGCCATAGCTTTCCTCCCCAGGAGCAAGCGTCTTTTAATTTCTTGGCTGCAGACCCCATCTGCAGTGATCTTGGAGCCCAGGAAAATAAAATCTGTTACTACCTCCATTTCTTCCCCCATCTTTTTGCCAGGAATTGAGAGGGCCGCATGCCATTATCTTTGTTTTCTTAATGTTGAGTTTCAAGCCAACTTTTGCACTCTCCTTCCAGCCATACCCTTCTGAGATTCGAACCTGGGCTGCTTGCATGTTAGGCAGCTGTATTAACCTCTAGGCCACAGGCTTTTCTCACTTCGTCAGCTGTGTCAGGGAGAGAGGAGACCCGGGGAGGAGATATATATTAAGTGACTTTTCTGAAGCACCCGGTCTGCCCAAATATGGGAAGGAAGCTTTTGCCTGTATCAGCCCCAGTCTAGGGGCTATCCCAGGCAGCAGTCGCTACTGTGACAAATCATTGTTATGTTAAATTTGGTTTGCCAACAAAGAGTTAAAGGGAGACTGGTATAGCTATTTGTTATTAACTAGCAGCCAAATTTACTGTAGCAAACTACTAGAAAATGAACATCCCTTTTTCTTTGGCTTAGTAGTATTTAAGTGTAGAAACAGAATTGGCCTGAAAAAAAGGCACAATCTTCCTTCAAATCATTTGGAAGAGAAGGCTGCTGTAAGCTGTGTGTGCATGTGTGTTTGCTTGCTTGTTATTGTGCAGATTCTATTGTCTCCTTTGGTACTTTTGTCTTTTTAAAGTTGCCCTTTGTTTGGAAGCTATGTGTGTTTAAACTATGTGTTTAAATCATTTTCTTTTTAAAAATATACCTAACTGGGTTACATTTGAAGAAGAAGGAAGACCACCACCACCACTTGCTATAGGTCCCTTCCTTTGGTATACATGCTTCCAAATCACTGTTGGAAACAGCTTTTCTGCCTGTATCGCCTTCAGAACCTGCTTCTGAAAAAGAGGAGCATGAATCAGTTTACGTATTTATGATGCAATTTATTTAAGAGGAAAGTTAAGCTTAATATTATCCTTAATAAAATTAGCATGGTTAAAGAATAAGCTCCTCAGACCTGGATTTGAGGAAACTCTTTATATACTGGTAATAACGGGTGGTTAGACTGGAATTCAGAAGCCTCAATATCTGACTTTTAATAATTTCCTGACTTTGATTAATCTCAAAATAGCTAAGTGGACTTTGACTCAATTACTACTTGGGTAAGAATTTAGAAAGTATTTCCACAGACAGCAAAGTAGACTAGAAAGTTCAAAAAATGATCCTGTAAGGAGGCCATGGCAAATCGCTTCCCCATTATTGTCAAAAACACAATGTGGATCTCTTGTTATGCAGACAAATAAGGAAAAATGCAACTGTGCGATATTGGGAAAATAAGCATTTAATGTAAAGAGATGTCAACAAGGGCAATCTGTTGCCCAAAATCTTTCCTTGAATTACTATCACTATTATCTATATTATCTATATTATTATTATTGTTGTTGTTGTTGTTGTTGTTGTTATTATTATTATTATTATTATTATTATTATTATTATTATTATTATTATTATTATTATTATTATTATTATTATTATTATTATCAACTATTATCCTTTATAAACTATGGAGGAAAACAGATTGCATGCAGAAAATCAGCAACCCTTTTCCCCATTGCTGTTCCATTAAACCAAGTGACAAACATGCAACTACTTGTCAAATTCAGCAGAAAGTCTGAAAGGTCAACCTTATCAGAATGCCCTAGCTTAGTATACTCATCTCAGACAGTTCTGCTTTTCAAATTTGAAGCTGTACATTTCCTGGCTTGAAGCTTTTATTCCATGTAAAAACATTACATTAGAACTGATGCCCTTAAACTAGATCAAAATTGTGTTGCATCAACAGATAAGCCAAAGATTTTCTTTTTAAAAACTTCTATTAATCCTCTTAGCTATCCAGCAGTGCCATCCTTCATGTCAAAATTAGTTAGAATTCTAATCAAATAAATGGCAAAATTTGATATCGAGAAAAGATAGTAAAGAGTAGGTAATGATTATATGGCAGACTTTATCAAAGCAGATATGTAGTGGTCCGATACAAGTTTCTTTTGATGGGAAAAGGTAGGGAATAGACTGTGTTTATATATTTAGTAAAACTCTCACATTACAATTCTTCTGAGACTGCACCAAGAAACTGCAAATATGGATTTTTAAAAAAATGTTTCTCCACATAATAAACTTTAAGGCAATACAATCATTTTCAGTGGTTTCTATGTAGAGAGTGATTCTTGGTTTCCAATGAATGATCCTTTCATAACAAGTTGAAGGGGAAAGGATAAATGCATTTTGGACATGTACTAGTTATTTTATAGGAGACCCGTGCTAGGAGGATTATACTTGAGTTGGAAAGGAGAAGAATTGCACATTCTACCCAGGAGAAATGTTTTCTCCTTTCTTCAATAAAGTCAAAACTTTTTAGAGTTGCTAGCTTGTCTCTAAAATTTGCCCAGAAAAATATGTAAATTTCTTGCTCCCCAAAAGGAAAATCAGCTGGGAAGTGGTCTCCCCAAAATAGGAAGAAGTTTCCCCTGAAATAAAAGCCAACTCACATCCTCTTGCTAACAGGGAAATCTCCTGGAGCAGCTTTTACAATGAGCGGAGGGTCAGTGAATGAGACACTCGTGTATCGATTCGTAAAGGCAGATGACTCCTTGTGAATGGATACTCAGTATCTGGACAGCTCCATTCTTAACCAAGCACTGCTGGCTGCAGCTCATTCATAACCAAAGCATTACAGGCTAGAGCTTTCACAAGGAGTTGAAACTGAGCAGATTAAGGATACAAAGACAATGATACTTAAATTTACATCCCCCTGCTCAACCTCAAGGATAGGGCATGACCTCCTAGCCACAATAGGAACCAATTAAAAAACATACATTTAAGTCTATTGCACAACGAACCCAGACCATATAAAAATCTGTCAGCTGTCCCAGAACCAATTGCTGTGTCACTTCACTTCTGAGTCAATAAAGGGACCTCCCTTCCAGCAACTGGCTTCACAACTTTATTTCACTGTAGCAGCACTCTCTTGTTCTCCCAGCTGGGGAAGCGAACCCATTTACTTCCAACACTCTATTATAGTATTATCATCTTTGGCAATTTGAAGATGTGTGAACTTCACTTCAACTGCCATAATTCTCCAGCTCAGAATAATGCTGACAGTAGTATTCCTTGCTATTCTTTATAAAAGCAGAAGGTGGGTTTTCAAGAAGCCAGATATTTTCAGCCTGTTTTAATTCACTCAGAACACATTATTATCTACATTCTCTCCCCAGGCACTCCTGATAGATACAGAAAGCACAATACGAAACCCCAGAGAACTCAGAGCACAAAACTTTGGCTAGAATACATATCACACTTCTTGAACCAGGCAGGTATGCAAAGGTACTCAGTGCCTAAAGTATTATTCCTGGAAAAACACTCCCAAATGTTTCTACTTCATTTATTAGCAGTATAACCATCTTTTTCTAGGAGAAAAAAAAGTGCTCCAATAAGGGCATCATTAACTGTAGCAACAGTAGAGCTTACTTTCCTTGATATTGCTTTATACAACCAGCAAGTTAGCAGCAACAATTGTATTGGAAAATTTCCTCCATGATGCCTGAAATGTACCATCATTCCAGGATGTTAAATTGTGTGTGTGTGTGTGCGTGCGCACGCGCGCATGCGCGCATCTTTAATAAGATTCAAAATGCAAATCCTGGGTGTGTACATGTTGGAAATAAAAGAATCGAGCACCAGGATAGAAAAATAAACAAACTGTTTAATATGCAAAGCACTTAGCTTTCATCGGCCAAACTGCCAATGTCGTCAGAGCAAGAATAGGAGATCTGGGAGTTTGCCTATATAGCCGGCTGCTTTTGCACGCTGCTCATTGAGCGGGTCACCGGTCGATTGACTTTAGCATTTCTAAATGTTCCGCATTTCTTCGCATGCTTGCAGGATCAAAAGTTGTTTTCTTATTCATGGTTGCTCCCCTGGGTGAGCGTATACACATCAGGGAGCCGATTACCCAGCCGCAGTTGTTTTGTACCTCCCCCCCCTTCTTTGGTCGACCCTGAGCCTCCGTCTCAAGATCTAAAGCCGGGCATGTTGTGGATTCGTCCTTCCTGGAGATTATTGTTGAGGCCACGCCCTCCAAGTCAGGATGTAATACAGGGTATGTCCCAAGGGCAGAATGAGAAAAGAAGGCACATGATCACAAAAAAAGTTCTATCCACAGTGAAAGCAGGAGTACTTGAGAGATTTGATTTTAGTACATTCTGACCTGGATCAAGACACAGTTGGGAGTTTACCTCTCCATCAGATATTAAACATTGCAAAGGACAAGTGAAATTATTGCCTTGATAGGTTTATTTTAAAAGAACATTTAGAAGGGGTTATGTAAGTAAAAGAGAAATATGTAACTTTGGTTGCATGTGCCTTTCCCCCCCCCAAAAAAAAAGAAAGAAAGAAATACCTTATTGGCAGGCTCCGGTGATTTTATACATATTTTTAATCAAATTTTAATTGTCATTGAGATTGAATGGCAATTATTTAATATATTACTGATGATGAATGGTATTAATAACTATAGCTAAATTTAATGAAATGGAAATAGATATGCTATTACTTCAAAATTAGTGAATTAAAAGATAGTAATCAATGATTACTGTCTCTCCACTTAAATAATTTTCCTCCAAGTTACTATAGAAAATAGACTTCTGGTTCGTCCTGCCTTGTGGGCTGGATTAGATATTATCTGTGACAAGACCCTACTGACCTGGCAAGGAAGCCTAAATTGCTAGTAACAAGCTGACCTTGACAGCTTGGGCAGAGAGAACGGTAGTGAGAATGGCAGGATCCCACCCAAATTTTAATCCATTGCATTGCATTGCAGGCAGTCCTCAACTTATGACCACAATTGAGCTCAAAATTTATTTTGCTAAGTGAGAAATTTGTTAGGTGAGTTTTGCCCCATTTTACAACTTTTCTGGTCAGTGAATCACATTTGTTAGTAACACAATTGTTCAGTGAATCTGGTTTCCCCATTGACTTTGCTTGTCAGAAAGTTGCAAAAGGTGATCACATGACCCCGGGACACTGCAACCGTCATAAATGTGAGTCAATTGTCAAGCATCTGAATGTAAATCATGTGACCATGGGGATGCTGCAATGGTTATCAGTGTGAAAAATGGTCATAAGTCACCTTTTTAAAGTGCCATTGCAACTTTGAATGATCACTAAGTGAACTGTTGTAAGTCAAGGACTACCTGTACCAGGTATTTAACCATAAAACTAATTAACTATAGGATGAGACTCAAATAGTTGGAGTCCACATTCTTCTGCAAATTCTAATAACTCTCTTCATCTCATCTCTTGTCCTGTTCATTCTGTTGAAAAATCTTCTAGGAATCAAAAAATATCCTGCAGCTTAAATAACCATTTCAGTCTACACTTTTGCTGAAATTGGTGCACTTTAACTTATTTTTATACATATTAAATTGTCAATTCATTGTTTTAATTGCTCCTCCCTCATCTCTTGGAAGTCTATTTGGCTTTTTATCATCTTCAATAACTTAACTTTATGGGCAAATTTGGCATCCTCCCTTTTCCCTCCTCTGATTCCAGATCTTTTATTGTTTTCTGCTTTCCTCCTTGAGCACTTAATTATGTTACGTGGCATTTAATTATACAAGAGGAAATGCATCCTAGATCTTTTCATACTGGCAATGAAACTGGAATTGAGTTTCTCATATTTATTTATTCATAACTTCTGCATGTGAATTCTAAATGTGATAATGGTAAACAACCGGCCTGGGCTAGTCATCTGGTTTGACAAGAGTAATTGTTCCACTTAAACATTGTAAAGTGATCTACACTGGGCTAATATTATAGCATTTCTATATGCATAAAATGTAGCCATTCTTCTGAGTTTATATTTTTAAGCAAAGAATAAATATATCAACTGGTATAGATGGTTTTTTATGGTAATATTATGTACATACTATAATTTGAGCCATCTTTCACATTAACCATTTTAAACACACTTCTTGTAAAGTTAAATGTTTCCCTGTTTCTGCTACAGCTTTTTAGACTATATTCTCCTAACTAGAAATAATTTTCATTGCAGACAATCAGGCTGGTGTGGAATTCATCATTGCTATCAAGTGAGTAGATACCTTTGTTCTTTTTGATTGTCATTACTGATGGATAGAATAACTTAATTACATTCCAGACAATTATATCACAGAATGGAATATCTGACTGGCAGAAGTCCAGTGATATTAAATTGAGAAATGCAAGTAGGAACAACTTGCAGAAATTTTACATCTGATATTTCTGTCCTTTCCAAACAAATAATTAACTTATAAATGTTATTTCAGACATGCCATTTATGTTTATTAATAATTAGGTTTGCACTTGCTTCAAAAATGATTCAGAAGAAATGGCTTTAGACTTTCCATGAATGCAGCATTTTTCTGGTATTCATTAATGCGGCCCCAACTTTTGTCTGGCTTTATTACAAGCATAGAGAAAAAAATTGTTAAAGTTAAAATGTATTTACAGTAATGCATCCAGGTTAAAAAAAAAGGTCTGCTTCAGTGAATACGAAAAAAGTTTTGTGCAAATGCCTGGTGAAAAGTATTTTTTTTCTAAAATATTGTTAAGGTCTGTGGCCTGGGTAATTAGGAGGAGATATCATCCTTGGGTCCCTCCATTTAAATTTTTATGTATGAAGAGCAAAGAACCCTTGCAGGAATTGAATATCCATAAAAATGATCTTATTTATTATGTAGATCATTTCATATATATAGAATGACCAAAGATCTATCTATCTATCTATCTATACAGTATATATATATATATATATATATATATATATATATATATATATATATATATATATATATATATATATATATATATATATATATATATATATATATATATATGGAGTGGAAATTTAAAAACAATATGCACAAAGGTTTGCAGTACATTATTTTAAAGTTGCATTTATTGGACAAGTAGTACATAGAGAGAAAGGTATTCAGATATTTTATAGATAAATAATGATCTATCAAAGAAGATAAATTATCATATCATACAATTTGTAATATTAATCTACTTATATGGAGAAATATTGTCCATATTTATATGGGGAAGCTTTATATAAAGAAGTATTGTCTCTATGGTTGGGTAAATCTAACCTTAGACAAGATAAATTCAACCTTAGGTGAAATCACATTTTCCCTCTTTCTCTTCTAGACTTTCCAATGTTTCTAAGGACATTTACAAGGCTCTAGACACATGGAAACTATATCATCAGCAAATGACAGAAGAATCTATTGTTCCTCTGCCTTATTCTACAATCCTTGGAAACTTCGAAGGAAAACAAAGAAGCATGAGGATTTCTGTAGTTAATTCCATAACAAAGTATAAATCTCTTGTATGTAACTGAAGCAAGCCCTTCACCCTTTTTTTGCTCTTCCCCAAAACTGAGGAGTAAGATGCATCTCCTTAGAGCATCCCAGGAACATGGGGTACATAGAGAACATTTCAGTAGCAACAGCAATAGGATTTAGATTTATATACCACTCCATAGCACTTTACAGCACTGTCTGGGTGCTATGCTTTACAGTGTCAGCCTATTTCCCACAACAATCTGGGTCCTCATTTTACTGACCTCGGAAGGATGGAAGACCGGGTCAGTCTTGAACCCATCAGGATCGAACTCTATGCTGTGGGCAGAGTTAGTCTGCAATACTGCATTCTAACCACTGCACCACAGGGCTCCTAACATCTCATATTAATGCGTCAGTGTTGCCTTTTCAGTTGGAAAGGACACTCTACAACACGGGTATTAAACTCACCACGTCAAGTGACATGTCATGATGTATTGCGACTTTTTTTGCATTGCCGGAGCTGGGGTGGGTGCAGCCTCCATATGATGCAACCGGCCTACGGGCCAGCAGTTTGACACCCCTGCTCTATAAGGAGTAATTGGATACTAATACCTTTACTATTGTTATGTCACTCTTTTCTACCTAAGGTAAGTTTATGAAGAGTTTAGAATGATGATATCAAAAACTGCTAGGAAAAAAATAATAACCTTACCACATGCAGCAAAATATCTCAGTTTATATTACAGTGTCTACATAATCTTGGTTTCATTTTATGAAATCAGGAGGCCTATGAATTCCTCCTGGAAAACAGAAAGTATAGAAATGTTTCCTTATCCAATCATGTTTTGCCTGAAAAACATGTTTTCTGAACATTGCTTCCTTCTCTATCTTTTGTGACCTACCTGACAATTGCTCAATTTCACCTCCTGACTGGTTTTTAGTTCTGCCTCTGTTTCTTGTGGCTTCTGGCTTTTGGCTATATTGATAAATTGTTTGTTTATATATTATTTCTCTTTGTGCTTTCCCTGCAGGCAAGTAAGGAACTAGGAAAGTATATTGACAGCAAGTGGTTGAGATAAGCTCAAGAGACACTGTCTTTTCAATTATATAGAGCTGGCTATGATGAAAGCCTAACTATAATGCATCTACTTGTGAGAAATTAAATGAATGACGTTCTAGTGCAGGGGTGCCAAACTGCCAGCCCGCGGGCCGGGTGCGTCATGTGGAAGCCGTGCCCACCCCATTGCCGGCAATGGCAAAACCGTCCTGATACGTTGCATGACGTCACGTGATGTTGCAAGTTTGACATGTCTGTCCTAGTGCAAGTTTTTTGGGAGAACGTTTTTCTTGATTTGTTCTTCATTTTCTATTTTAATTAGATGTTGAGTTGATTCTATTATTAGATAGAGATCTCATCTGAAATATTTGTTTATATAATACATATTTTTGGTTAAATAAGGATGAGAAAGCTTATAATTATTTGTAGACCCATTATGTAAGGGGAGGAGAATTTAGCAGGCTTTTTTTTTTTAAAAAAAAAAATCTTTCTAGCATCCAGCTGGGGTGGATTTTTTTTTTTAAATGTTCAATGTTAGACTTATTTGATGTTTAGGTCATTTTTTTCTTTTTTTGTACACATTTTTTTTGTTACTGTTGGATGTATGTTTTTCTGTTTTCTCTGTTTTGCATTTTATTCCTGTTGATAAAACATAATAAATATATTGTATTTTTTTAAAAAAAAACATTTTGGGAGAGAGGTTTTCATTTTTTGGTTTTTGTTTTTCTATTTAAAAGCAGGCTGTTTACATAAATAGGCATTTGAAAATATCTACTTACATTTATACACTAATTTCTTACATGACTAAAAGCCATGGAATGTGAAAGAAAAGTGTGTGTTTGTGTGTGTGTGTGTGTGTGTGTGTGTGTGTGTGTTCAGACATAAATCATTCTATCAGATTTTGTTTTACTATTTTCTTGGATGAGAAAGGAAATAACGGGCTACAAATTAGGTAAGTGATAAAATGTACCAAAGGTATTCTTCTACAGATTATCTGGACCCATTTATTTCATTTTAAACAAAGAAATAACGGATAATCAAATGAATTGACACCTAACTTGTAATGAATTAAACTTAGCATTTAAGATGACTCATTGTAAATAAATATTAGTTTAAATTAATGGAAAGAGGCTGAAAGTGTTTATTTATTGCATTTTTATTATATTTCATTCAAAAAGTGCTCTATCTTATAGGAAATCAGCCAGTTCTCAAAAGTTTCAACAGATGAATTTGGAAATTTATCTAGTTTTAAAGGAAGAATTGGATTTGGTGAGTCAGTTTGTCATATATTCCTCTTTGTTTTTCTTATTGTTAATCAATCACAGTAGAAGAAGTATGACTGGGGTCCATAACCATTAAAAAATGTTCCTTTCTTTTTATTGCTAGTGGGATTGGATTAGCAAGAATCATGGAATATTTAGTCTACTGAGAGCTGTCATAATCGCTAGTATACCATGAAAATGTCACCTTAAAGCAGACTTGTCGAACTCGTGACATTACATGTTGTCACGTGACCTATCGGGAAAGTTTAGCCATTGCCAGCAATGGGGTGGGCACAGCTTCTGCAAGACATGTCCGGCCCACAGGCCGGCAGTTTGACACCCCTGCCTTAAAGCCTGTTGAATTGACATTTGTGTCTGCCTTCCAGATTTTTCCTTCTGGAAAAGATTCAACCATATCTGATGAAAGATTCATGCTCAGTGTAATGCATTGATCTTTGAAATGCATTATTAATAATTTAATGCAGTGCTGAGTGTTTAAATCTCTCTCTGTGGCTTGTGAAATTGGTCACAATTTGCTCCAAAGGTGGCAGTGAACTCACTCTGTCCTTTTTAAATAGAATATTTTATAGTGATATAGTTTATTGTTTGTGATCTCAAAGCCATTTTTAGCCTTATTCCTGCCAAAATGCAAGACATTTGTCCACTCTGTCAAGCACTGATGATCACCATAAGTAAGTACTTGCCTGGGGGTAAGCAGTAAACAGCTAGTGACATTATATTTTCTCTAGCTTTTCATAGGTAGCCCTGTTGACCAAGGCCATTCTTAATTAATTTAGAATAATTATATGCTGTTCTAATATCTAATGTGATGGGACGCGGTGGCTCAGTGGGTTAGGACGCTGAGCTTGTCGATCAGAAGGTCGGCAGTTTGGCGGGTCGAATCCCAAGTGCCGCGTAGCAGAGTGAGTGCCTGTTACTTTTCCCAGCTTCTGCCAACCTAGCAGTTCGAAAGCACGTAAAAATGCAAGTAGAAAAATAGGGACCACTACGGTGGGAAGGTAACAGCGTTCCGTGCGCCTTTGGCGTCTAGTCATGCCGGCCACATGACCACGGAGACGTCCTCGGACAAGCGCTGGCTCTTCGGCTTTGAAATGGAGATGAGCACCGGCCCCTAGAGTTGGAAACGACTAGCACGCATGTGCGGGGGAACCTTTACCTTTACCTTTAATATCTAATGTAATTAAAGAGATGAGTTAATCAAGAAATCTTGTAGATTTGAACTAAAGGTCATTCTTATCAACTATCTTGACACATTAGTGAAGGCAATATGAAAAGGCACCTGCCCTCTGGAAGGAGGTTTCTCTCCCCCCCACCCCATTTATGTATTTATTTATTTATTTATTGAAGCATTCCCCTCTACTGAGTCCTTGAAGAGCTTTAAAGGCCTGGCTTTTTATCCAGTCTTTGGAGATGATGACTGGTGTCCCTTTCTTTCTATTACCTTCTGCCATCATTGTTTCTTTGTCTTTTGTTGTTTTTATGTTTCCTGTATTGTTCTTTGCTTTAAAATATTTTAACAGTCATGAGCTGTCCAGAGTTTCTGGAAGTTGAGCTACATGTACATTTAATAAATTATTTTTAATTATTATTAAGTTAACATGAGATTGCTCTTTTCTCATTAATATTCCCTCGGTATTCCTTAGTAATAATCACTTCCTCCAGAGGGATTTACTTTTACCATATGACTTTTTTCCATAGGGAAACATTCATAAGAACAGCATAAATGTGCCAGCTGATCAATATTGATAGATATCCCACAATTCCACATTTGATTCTAGTGTTTGGGAAGAGTAGTCCTTGCCAAACAGATTCCAAGTTTTTTTTTTTACTTTTAATAAAGCATGTCCCATGTTTGGACTGCATTCCTCAATATGATTCTCAAGTAAAGCTCCTTTTTTTCTCTCTCTGAATAAATAGATAGAGAGGTGGAATATATGCTCTTACAATTTTCACAGTGCTTATTCAGAAATACATTAGTGATCAAATAAAAATGGGAAAAGAAACAAAGGCTATGTTCTGTACCAGCCTGCTACCGGCCTTGCAGAAAAGGCAACCCCTTTACAGACGGCAAAAGGCTGGAATACGTCTGTCAAATTTATTACACAAACAAAACATGAAATAAGATACCGGAGCTTTGAAACACTATCGGAGCAGTTGTTTTCAGCAAACCAGCCCTCCCCCAAACATTCCCTTTATAAAGAGTTCAGGGCGTGGCCTCTCTATGCCTCCTTCCGAGAAGTCCCACAGCCTTCCTCTGCTTGCTCCTACTTGACTGCCTCCTGCGTCGGGCGTCCTTGAACAGGGCCAGCTGTGGGTCATCTTCATCCACACTGTCAGGCTCACACAGCTGGGTCTCCACCAGGTAGGAGGGGCCTGGCTGGGGGCTCTGCGGAGCCTCAAAGCCATCATCAGCAAGTTCTTCAACACCCCCCTCCTCCCCCTCATCTGAGTCATCCGACCCAACTGCCAAACCCACAGGCTGACCCTGAATCTCAACAGGCTGTTAGGACACTTTAATGCACTGCTGCACAATGTCTATGGAGATTCTTAATTATCCAGATCATAGTTGTCCCAAAGATGCTTTTTCATGGGGCAATTGTACCTTCTTGTTTTTCTTTGAAGACGTTTCTCTTCTCATCCAAAATGCTTCTTCAGCTCTGACTGGATGGTGGGGATTTATAGTCCTTGCAGACAGCTGGTCATTTGCATTCTTTTAGAGAGTCATTGAGGCCACCTGGAGGTTTATCTGTGTCATCAGGGTCACCTGAATAGCGTAAATAGATGTGGAGCCTTCTTGGAACTGTTGAAAGGACTGTATTATAGACTGGAGATAGATGATGTCATATACTTCCCCCTCTGTTGAGAGAGGGCTGTTCAGTTTTGACATAGATGGCCTCTTTGACCCCTCTTTCAAAACAACAGTTCTCACTGTCCAAAATGTGGACTTTGCTGTCTTCAAAAGAGTCAATGGACTGCTGAATCTTGTCCTGATGTGTTTGTTCTTTTTGTTGCGCCGTGCATTTGTGAAGTGGTTGTTTTGTTTCCCCAGTATACAGTTCTGCACATGGCTCACTGCATTGTAATGCATGTATAATATAAAATAAACTGAGCAATGTGGTATACTGCTAAGCTTGTAAGCCGCCCTGAGTCTTTGGAGAAGGGCGGGATATAAATGGAATTTAAATAAATAAATAAATAAATAAATAAATAAATAAATAAATAAATAAATAAATAAATAAATAAATAAAATATGTTGCTGTGAAGCAAGCAAGAGCAACCCACTTGCATAAATGCTATAGCACATTGTCATCTTTGTATATTTAAATGGAAACAGCAGCAACAAGAACTGTATTTTGATCACCAAACCTATTGTCAACTTTGTATATTTAAATGGCAACAACAATAACAACAGCAAAGGTTGTACCTTGATCACCAAACTGTAAGAAGACTGATGAAACAGATTACATTGTGAATTATTCATGTGGATTTTGAAGTAGAAACAAAAGTCTTATGAAGGCACACTGCTGTAGATGATCATTCATAACTTTACAAATTGCAGTAATGAAGCTACCATCATTTACCACATGTTGTGACATTGAAGAACAGCATAAAGTATGGCACATTTTCAAAAGACATGCTAAGAGAAATGTGTGTATGTGACAATATACCACATGTACCTCTTATTTGGTGGACAGGGATAGCAGTACATCCATAAACATATCCAGTCTTTGGGTCGGACTATGTACATGGAGTTGGAGGTTTTTCTCTTCATTGGTTTTTATCTCTGTTGCTATATTGTTTTTCTCTTGTTGTAAGCTGCCCAGAGTGGTCATGTAGGCAGACAGTTTTAGAAATCAAATAGCTAACTAGATATCTGAGAAGTGCAATCCCACATTATATTGGCCAGAGTTTTGCTTTTCAGCAAATCATTGAAAAAATTATGAACATAAGAAAGTTTATTGTACATTTGTTGATTCAGAGAAGACATATACAGTAATAAAGAAATTAAGCTATAATTATGGAATGTTTTCTGTGGGTATGGAGTTGATGATTGGTTGCTGAACAGCACAAAAGCAGTAATTAGGCAGCCTTATAAATCTTAGCAAATAGTTCAGCAATGAGCAGGGCATAAAGTAAGGGTGCACGATGTCCTCTGGATTGAGTAATGTATTTGTAGATACTGTAAATGTGGAAATTATTTCTGCACTGATATTGATAGTGTGAGTACTTCTGTGTGCTGGTGATGCCAAGTTGTGGACTGAGAACCTAAACAATTTGTGATGAATGGTTGTTACATGTAAAATGATATGCAATGAGCAATAGGATTTCCACAGGCATTTAGGCCAGGAGGTTAGGCTAGCCCTGTTGCTGATGTGTTTATAAGATTTTGAAGGTGCCATTTACCTCTGGCATCATGAGTTATTTCAATTGATGGGTTTAAAACTTTATATGCCATTCAAAGTCACTGCTGTTAGACAGAATACCATGACTGTTGTCTCTCACAGGAAAATAGAGCGAGATATTACAAGTTGCAGAAAAGTGATGGAAAACCAGACCAAATAGATGAATATGTGAAAATGAATGGAGACATTTCAGGAGATACCAACACTGGTAAAATGTCTGAGTTTGAATGTGGTTGGTTGCAAGTAATGAATGTTTGACAAAAGAAATAAAAATTGTTGTGCAGGAAAGTAGGCTATCCTAAATTTTAAACATAATTGTTGTTGTTAGTTGCGAAGTCGTGTCCGACCCATCGCAACCCTATGGACAATGTTCCTCTAGGCCTTCCTGTCCTCTACCATCTTCTGGAGTCCATTTAAGCTCACTAAACTTTATTAAAACAGGTTAAAGATTACTTCCAAATAAAAATAAATAAATCAAAATTCAAAAGGCAAGGAGGTTAAGACAGTGGGAGTAACTTTAGGCAACCAGCAATCCCCAATCCTATATCATACTTTTAGACCTCCATGCTACGTGGCATTTATGAAATACAGGCAGTCCTCAAATTATGACCAAAACCGAACCCAAAATTTATGTTGCTTAGTGAGAAATTTGTTAAGTGAGTTTTGCCCCATGTTATGACTTTTCTTGCTACATTCATTAAGCGAATCACTGCAGTTGTTAAATTAGTAACACGGTTGTCAAGTGAATCTGGCTTCCCCATTGGCTTTGCTTGTCAGAAGGTCCAAAAGGGGATCTCATGATCCCGGGACACTGCCAACTGTCATCAATATGAACCAGCCATCAAGCGTCCAAATGTGAATCACATGACCATGGGGATGCTGCAACAGTCATAAGTGTGAAAAATGGTCATAACTCACTCACATAACTGTAAGTGGAATCACTTGCATTGTCTGACAGAAAAATGCAGAGATGGACGAGAATTTTAACTTGTTTGTTTAATACGTGAACTAACCAAATTTAGTAAATGTCTTCATAAAGGGTTGGGTGGAAAAATAGAGATGTGTTCTCTTTTTTAAATAACAAGTGAATATGGGTTGATGGACACAACTTTTTGCTCAACTTAGCTGTCAAAGGCATGGGCTGTAAAGCTAATCAATCTTTTTTGTGCTGCTGTATTAGGATCGTTGTGAGATCTTTTCTTCTCACTTTAAAATGATGTGGCAGACATCAAGAATATGGTCCTTTCCATGGCAGAGTGGATAAGGATTTGGGTTTTGGGGTTGTTGTTTTTTTTTTTGCATAAAAGAAATAAATTATATCTATTTTCTCTTAAGCAGGGTGGAAAGGGAATTGGATACAGTCATGGAGCAAATGTTATCAGACCTGCATGGAGGTGGCACTTATATATTTCTCCACTCTGATAGAGTAGCTGAGTGAAAAACAACACCAAAGTGCTAGCATGGCAAAGGAATTCAGTTTAGTTTCAGTTTTATTAAATTTTTATACCGCCCTTCTCCCGAGGGACTCAGGGCGGTGAACAGGGCATATGATAAAAATACAAAACTACAAAAGTTAAAATAGAATTAAATTAATGCCCAAGATAAAACAATAAAATATACAAATATTTAAAACCCAAATTAACTCCCCATCAGGCCAGGCCAGCTTGTTCAAACAGGTGGGTCTTTAACCCGCGCCGGAAGGAGCGGAGATCCGGTGCCATCCGGAGCTCCACCGGCAGTTGATTCCACAAAGCCGGGGCGCCCACAGAGAAGGCCCTCCCCCTGGGGGCCACCAGCCGGCATTCTCTGACTGGAGGCACCCTGAGGAGGCCCTCTCTGTGGGAACGCACAGGGCGGAGGGGAGTTGACGCCGGCAGCAGGTGGTCCCCGAGGTATTCCGGACCCATGCCATGTAGGGACTTAAAAACCATCACTAAGACCTTGAACCTCACCCGGAAGACAACTGGTAACCAATGTAGCTCGCAGAGCAAAGGTGTAACATGGGAGTACCGGGAAACTCCCAAGACAACTCTCGCGGCCGCATTCTGTACCAGTTGGAGCCTCCGAGTGGTCTTCAAGGGAAGCGCCATGTAGAGAGCATTACAGTAGTCAAGGCGAGAGGTCACGAGCGCATGAGTGACCGTACACAGGGCATCCCGGTCCAGATAGGGCCGCAACTGGCGCACCAGGCGAACCTGGGCGAAAGCCCCCCTAGTCACAGCTGCTACATGATCTTCCAAGGTAAGTCGTGAATCTAGGAGGACTCCCAAGTTGCGAGCCCTATCCACGGGGGGTAACAGCTCACCCCCCATAGAAAGGGATGGAACATTTTGAATGTCCCGGGATGCCGGAATGTACAGCCACTCAGTCTTGTCCGGGTTGAGTTGAAGTCTGTTCCTCCCCATTGTCTTCCTGAGTTCAGTCATTTCAGCTAAAGGTTTAGGAGGCCCATTGTATGATAAGGATTGATTTAGGCCAGCAATGCCCTATATAAATCTCATAAACTTTGATTCTCCTCATCACAATGAACTTGATTCTACAACCCATTAGATGCTCCTCAAAAGAAATGTCTGAAAACCTTCTAATCCCTGTCCATTTGAAAAAGATTACAGATCCATATCCATATCTAAAACCCTGGGACTGCACTGATTCACAATCAGAAAGGCAATAGCAATATCAACATGATACTGTCTAGAATTGAAACCAGCTTAAGAAATAACTGTATATTTTCAAGGCTTAGCAGTGATATTGTTTTAGAATTTTGATTTGAAGGTGGTTATTGGAAATCTAGTTGGTAGATTTGCCTGCTACATGATCCTTTCCATTTGTGTTAAGAAAATAAATGCTTATTTTTTCCCCATGGACAGATCTCTGAGGAATATGGTTCCCATTTGCATCATGATATAGGGTTTCCTGCCTGAGCAAGGGGTTGGACTAGAAGATCTTCAAGATCCATCACCACCACCATTATTATTATTATTATTATTATTATTATTATTATTATTATTATTATTATTATTATTATTATTATTATTATTATTATTTGTCATATAATTCAACTCCATGCTTGGTGAAGAAGTTGCTTACAATGAGCATTTCAACAAACATGCACAGATGCACCATCATGTTCCTCCATTCTTGCTGCCTTTTGAACAAGAGGAAATTGACAAGCAAAGGTAAAAGTTCAAAAGATGTCTTGTGGTACTGGGTGGTACCTGGCTTGTTTTACTTCTAAACTTCACACAAAAATTGATGTGTGTGTGTGTGTGTGTGTGTGTGTAGTTAATTTTCTGGCAGAACGTTTATACCATGAATGAACCATTCCACCATACCATCTGGGATGGCTTTTTAACTGCACAAGAAATAAAACAATGCATTCAAATTTGAATTTTAGATACTCTAAGATTGTTTAATGGTTCCTTTGTAGATTAAGTTGACAGTGTGCTGACATTCTACTCTCAAGCAATTCTGTCCTCAGAAAAGCATTAGGTAAAAGGCCTATACAAGAGACAAGTGGAGTGGAAGATATTGCTTAATGATGCTCATTACAGGATTCCCAAAAAAATGCCTAGATGATTATTCATACATCTAGATGTTCTGTAGATGTCATGATATAAACTTTTTGCCAGCAAATAAGTCTAAATCAGAAAGATTTGGGTTATTCAGATGTTGTTATCTCTAGTACAAACCAAATACTAAAACACTACAATATGGAGATGCTAATGGTAGCCATTCATATTTGAAAATTCTTAAAGGTTACTGAATTCAAACAGCACTGGAAAAACAGACCAATGCAGTTACATGTTGATTAATTACCTATTATAGGAAATTTTGGGTTGCTGTCCATGCAGCTAAAGGTGCTGGAAGCAGTTATTGAATGTAAGGTGATAATTCCCTTTTTCATATTATATGTTGGGTGACCTTATTTATGAAGTGAGTGAAGCAAATAAGAAGCTTTGATACAATTTGTTCTCTCTGAGTTCCTTTATTTATCAGGAAGTCTCACATGAGTCTACAGAATGAGACACAAACATTTAAAAAAATCCAGAAAGCAGCATATACTACTTCATAGAGTGGTAAATCTTCCATTGGATACATCTAAAATACAGACACATACTTTAATTGGCTATGAATATCAAAACCTTATTATTGCTATAATCTTATGATTATTACATTCCTCTGCCAAAAGTAAGCAGCACATGTAATAGATGAGGCAATCCATCATAAAGTGCAAACGTCAAGATTCTATAGTTCCTGGAGTTTAGAGATTGGGGGGGGGGGTGATTTTGTTTTCGTTTTTTTAAAAAAATCACACTAGAGCTAACTTTGATTAAAATCATATCTTCTAAATATTTAAATGGAGTTTTCCTAATAAAAGCCCTCTAAAAATTCAGAATGAATTTACATCTTCCTTCCTTCCTTCCTTCCTTCCTTCCTTCCTTCCTTCCTTCCTTCCTTCCTTCCTATTTATTTATTGTTGAAATTTGAATTAGAAATTGGCTAGCTAATTCAAATGATTATTTTTCTTTATTCTTAGGATGAGTCCAGAAAGACAAGTTCTTAGCATTAGTAATCAAAAGGAATTGTGCAGTAATTACATTTTAACTCTTTTAGATTATTCTATAAAATAGATAATTTTCAAAGTTAAAAATCAAATGATGAGAAAACACAAGACAATGACAAATGAATAAAACAACAACAACATTGTCCATAAAATTCCCAATAAGTAAAGCCAAAAGAAACCATAAGTGGCTGATTAAATCTTCTGGGCAAATATGAGCAGTTTCTACTTAGAATTGCTGTATTGAGATTTTGGGAAGCAGTGGCCTTCCACATTGATTGGATCCACCTTAAACTGTGATCCAATATGTTCAAATACTGTAGTGAGTAACAATGAGAGATGTCATTTAGAAACATCTGATGAGTTACTGATTTTTCAGCTGATGTCTAGACATGAGGACTAACAAATCCAATGGCCTTTTTTTTAATGAGTATACAGTGCACATCATTTCCTGTTAAGTAATCATAGGTCTTGTTCATTCCAAAATATCAGGGGGGAAAATTGCTTGTCATACACTCAATAATCTACTGACTTTTTCACTGCAATGTTGTATTTTTTTTACTTTTTTTTCTTTATCTTCACTATCTTCACATTTCTTGTAAATATTATTTGTTGTCCATTGGGAACATGGAAAAAATAAACAATGAAGGAGAGATGGTATTCTGATAATAGCACTCACTAAAGCACCATTTCTCATTTTTAAATATTTTTATATTATTCAAATCATTTAAACAGGGCATCCTATGCACTCTCCTCAACTTCTGATACACAAATTTTGACCCACAAATAGCACTGTTCCTCAATCAAGGATTTTTCTCATTGGGCCCTCTTAACATACTTTCTAAATGATAAATAAACCAATACAACTTACATTGATGGTCTCTGAGTGTGGTAGGTTTCTTGTAGCTGTTTTATTACCCAACTATGTAACACTATCACTGCCAGCCTTGAAATGTTTGCAAGAAAGCAGCCAAACTCAGAGAGTAACAAGGACTCCACAATTATATCTGTATTCTGAGCCACAAATATTTTCTTCTTGTCGTAGAATTATAAACATGTTTGCTTAATTTAAACTTAGATATGTAGAACAAGCATCAGGTTGGGATTAATGAATTGATTTTTGCTTTTGCAACATGGATAAATAATTTAGTTTTTATTCCAAATCCAGAGTGAACACATTCCTTCTGAAAACCATCCTTCAAACTCTTTGGAATAAATACTAGGTTTCTCCGAATCAGTGCTAAACTGATTTCAGTTGGAAATTCAATCTTCAGAGGTGATTTCATTCAATTCAATTTTGCGCTTCAAAATTCTGAGGCAAACCAATTTGTTTCAAACTGCTTTGAGAGTCAAGATAGGATTTAAAAAAAATAGTTTTAAATATAGGTTATTAATGGCAAAAACTCAAAATGCCTGCAGCAGCTACATGTGTTCATAGAATGAATAAAAAGAGGGATGACTGATCATTTTAGAGGACCCTAACCCTGCATACTTTCATAGAAGATCATGAAAGGTACAGTGGAATTTTTTTAAAAAATATTTCTTCTGTAGCTCTTTTAAAGCCATAATAGTAGACTTGAAAAAACAACATAGCAATCTCCAAACTGGCCATCCGATGGCTCATGCATAAAAGAAAGAGTGCTGAATCCATACAGAATGTGTCCTACTTTAATATAAAAAACAAAACAGAAAAAAAATCTATGATAGCAATTAGGATTGCTAATCTGAAATTTCACTTCATTACCAATTATCCCTTTGTAGATAGGTATCAGAACTTCTGGGAGTTGCTAGGAGGCTCAGAAAAAATGTGCCAAATAAAACAAGTATAGGCAAAGAGGTGCTTATCAAATGAGCAAGAAATGGCATGCACGTCATTGTGTTGGACTCAAAAGCCAGCTGGGTTGTCATAACACAGTGGCAGGCTAAAGAAAAAGAGGCTGACATTGCTAGTATGACTGTTAAAACTAATAAATATTTGGGCCAAAGCTTATTGTTAGGCTTTAGCTAATATAATTAATACTGAGACCAAAACTGCCGTTAACAATTATTTCCTCAAAGCAAATGGAACAAAAAAAATATCTTAAAAGGACACACTAATTTGTAACTTCTGGGGAAGTTACAAAATTAAGAGAGCTATGCTTAGTGTTGAGCTGACCACCGTAGCAAAAGAGGAGCTGGTAAGTTGACAAGTTTTTTGGGGATTCCTCTCTGGAAAAAGGTGAGGACCTGTGATTGCCCTTAGGTACTCCAGACAGAGGGTCCTCACAAGGAGAGTAAAAGAGCAATCTCTGATTAGTTTAAAACTTTGGGAGATAAGGGAACACCATCTTTGCTCAAACCACAGTCAGTGCCTTTGAAAGGATATTGGATTTGTATACTTCCTTTTCCAAGCACTTTCAGAAATTGCTTAATGACAGCTTTTCAGATATTAGAAGCTTTGGATCAACACATTTACAGTACCAGGGAAGTCTCCTTCAATCCTTTGCAAAAGCAATTTTAAATACAAGTCTAAAATAAAAATAAACAGCAAAATGGTGATTAGAACTTTTTTTAAAAATTACAAAGGGACTAAAGGTCCAGATAGATTTAAAATAAGATTTTGAAATTAATTACAAGAGTCCTTCTTGTGGAAAAATGCTTCTGTTTTGATTCTTTTTAAAGAAATGATCAGATGGGACTTTGAAGATTAAATACCAGAGGGAACCAAGAGGAACAAAAGGTTACAATTAAAAGAAAATAGCATTCCTGCTACTAAATTTTACTCCTTGTTTTAAGCTAGATTACTACAAAAAATGAAAGCATTAAAACAGCAATAGCTTGTATTTAAGAGACATCACTGTAGATTTTTTTCTATGATAGAGTGTTCAAGATTGCTCAGAAACTTCTTCAGTTAAAGTGGTGTTGACACTTAATTGTAAACTTTCACATGTGTATTTTCTGTCATGTTCAACTCATCAATATGCATTCTGACTTTGTAGTTGATTAGCTAATAAAGGAGAATATTTGTAGCTCAGGGTTAGAATGAGGGGTCCTTTGTGCTCTCTGAGCTTGCTTTTTTATTTGCGGATATTTCATTACCCAAACTAGGCAACATCATCAGTATGGATTGGTGATACACTGATGATGTTATCTAGTTTGGATAAAGAAATGTCTGCAAGAAATCAAGCAAGCTCAGAGAGCACCAATAACCCCTACGGTCATTATCTGTTAAAGGGGTATCTCAGGTTCCTCATATCTGAGAATATGATTTAGTAGAGGAAGGGCTTTTTTTGTCACAGAACGCTCAGAACGGAGTTCCGGCACCTTTTTTGGATGGAAACTTGTAGGGTAGGCAAGGCGGGTTGTATGACGTGTGAGTTCCGGCACCTTTTTCTTTTACAAAAAAAGCACTGAGTAGAGGTGATGTAAAAGTTTTACAGAGTCAGAATTGGAAGATACAAAACAGAACTTTTTTCCCATTTAATTTAAGTGTATATGGGATGGTTCACCAAATAATCCATAAACAGCCTTATATTTTCCACTGTAAGATATCTGTTGTCCAATAAATAAACAAATATTTCAAATGACTACTAAAATAAAAATGACTAGTTCTAAGGAGTGAGAAACCCAAATGCCATTGAACTGGATAACTGGTATGTTTAAATCCTCTTAACTTTCCTGGAAGTGTTAATGTTATGAAATAGATATCAATTCTAGGTAGTGACAGATGTTTCTCTGTCAGGGTGCAGAGAGAAAATACAGTATCTGCTGCAAACTCCCCATAGGTGTCAGGAAGAGCCCCAACTCAACCCTGAATAAAGGGATTATAGGCCAGTACAAAGGGGGGAAAAAGATAAACACAACAACAAATAATAATAATAAAAAAATGTCTTGAAAGTTCATGAATGAAAAATGTGATTCACATTGGTGTATGTTCTATTCTCATGAATTCTATACATGAATTGGGTCTCAGCAGCACAGATTGCCCAAGGCAGGGGTAGGCAACCTTGGCTCTTTGATGACTTGTGGACTTCAACTCCCAGAATTCCAGAACCAGCTGGTTCTGGAATTCTGGGTATTGAAGTCCACAAGTCATCAAAGAGCCAAGGTTGCCTACCCCTGCCTAATTCAGTAAAAACAACAGTTGGATGGCCTATATCATATTAGAAGTCATAAAGAAATAGGGAATCAGTTGTCTTTAATATGAAGATATAGTAAAAATATTGTCATTTTGGTGTAATATGATTGTTTGATTTCCTGTTCAAAGGCTTAGTTTGACCTTTCTAAAGTAGAACATTTATGAAAATGTGGAATTTTATAGTTGATTAGACAACATTAACCATTAAGTATGGCTACCTAAAATGCTTAGATTTTAATTTTGACACAGTTGATTTACTGAGATTGAGTTTTCTGCCTAAACTGCCAGCTGCCTTTATTTTCTACTGCCAGTGCTTATTCTAATTACATGTGATTTTTTCCCTTTTAAATAGTAGTAAAATTTGAATGAATCCCAAATTCTGTTGCTGGATAAAACCATTATGTGTGGTTGAATACATATAATTAATTGAATCAAGACTGAAAGTTGCAAGACAAAAATTCATGCATTTTATTTGCAGCAGTAGAAAAACAGATGGATTCTTAACGACGTACTTGTTCTTTTCAGTTTAAAGTTACATAAAAATAATAACAAATACTATGTTTTCATCTGCTTGTTATTCTGGAAAAATGAAACATTCTCAGCAATTTCTGGTAAATTTGCTTATCTATAATGATTCTTCTGGAATAGAATACAGTAAAGAGTAGCACAGAGGCAAAAATGTATCAAACACATTGAAATATCCTCAGTTTAAGAATTCAAATTCAAAAGCATATGGGTTATGGCTAAAATGATACTTTAAATCAAAGGTCACCAATCTTTTCATGCTGGTGGCCCAGAGGGAAAGGAGCAGCTGTGAACAGGGCTGTGCGCAAACAGAGCCACGTGCAACCTGTACAGCACTAGCAGCTCCATTTGTACATGCACGTAGGCGCAAGCCACTGCTAGCCCCATGCTCATGCGTGAATGGACTGCACAACCTGAATGGCGCTAGTGGTCTGTTTGTGCATGCACGCATGCACTAGCCACCTCCTCTGCTAGTGTCTCACGCATGCACAAACAGGCCATGCAACCCATGCATGCTAGCAGCCCTGTTTGCATAGGCATGCAGGCGCTAGCCACCACCACTGCTAGCTCTGTGTTTGCAGGCTCTAGCAAAAGTGGGTGAGTGTGCGCACATACTTGCATGCACTGGTCAACCTGTCCTGTGGCCCGGTGGCCAGTAGGCCACGGCCCGGCAGTGAGCTACGGACCATAGGTTGTGGACTCCTGCTTTAAATAGAGAAATTGTCAAGCCACATGGGCTTTCCACTTCAGGGAGGGGGGAGGGAGACAGATGAGGGAGCCTGCGGTCAGACGGCAAGCTGCTGACATCATCGCCTGATGCCCAGGGAATCCCCCGAGCTGACCACCAAGCAGCTGAGGGTGCCAGTGCCACGCTACCTGTCTCTCTGGCCGCCGAACAGCTGGTGTTTCAGCGGCATACTGAACTGCTCTCTCTCCGGCTGCCAAACAGCTGAGGCTCCTGGCAGCATGCTGAACCGCTGGCAATGACGCCGACGGGCCGGAGAGCTCCTGGGTCCCAGTTGCTGATCATATGGAGCCCTGTTGGCAACGCACCTTTGGAGCAGCACCCAGAGAAGTGGAGGGAGTGGTCCATGCCACTCGACAGGACTTGCATGGCCAGCTGGAGGAGGGAGGTGGAGGCCGGTAATGCTGGTTTTAGGGACAGCCACCGGATGCTGGTTGGTTGAATAGGGGTGGAGCTAAGGGGATTGCCTGTATGTAAGGTGCTGGGAGCAATTCACTCCCAGTGCTGACTTTATCTGCTGCTATTTGCCATCAATAAATGCTGGTCAGAATGTTCCTGCCTACCCAGCTATCTTGTTGACCATCATTTGTCATCTGTGGGGCCAGGGCTGGTAAGGACTCTGACAGAAATGTATTTCTAAACAATGTTTAGACTGCTTGATAACTTTGCATTTTACAAAGGTGTGGTAATATTACTATAAAGGACTGTCTTCATTACCTCATGAATCTCGGTAGTTTTCTGATTTCTAAGTTATTTCCTGCAGATACAAGTTTTGTTCCAGCATTGGCTGCAAGGAAGGTATCCAATCTTTCAGTGAACGGCAAGAGACTAACAGATGATATAATAACACTACTAAAAGTAAGCTTCCTTAATGGAAAGCTTGGGAATACACATTGCTTTTTACTCACGTTTATACCTCCCAACCCCACCCAAATCTCAGCTGAAAAAAATATGATGGAGTGAGATTAGGGCTTTGGGATCAGGGTGGGAATAAAAAATATCAGAGAAGCATCATGGTCTCATTTCAACCTGATTTATGTTTAATAAAAGCAGCACTGAAATTTCATGCATTTTACTGCCACACTTCAGGAAGGTAATTTTGGGGTTGGGATGGGAGTGGGATTAAGGTTGTTTGCCAGTCATGGACTGTCCTTTTGTTCTATCTAGAGCAGACATGTCAAACCCGTGACATCACATGACGTTGCGCTTCGTATCAGGACAGTTTTGCCATTGCCAGCAATGGGGTGGGCGTAGCTTCTGCATGATGCATCCACCCTGTGGGCCGGCAGTTTGACACCCCTGATCTAGAGTATTCTTGTCTTGATATATGGATCCAGAAGACAAGAGGTGAAATACATAAAAGAGACAAAGGGGATTACTTTAAAATGACAGTGGAAGTAAAGGGAAGTATATTCTTTGATATCATTGCATTACTTCAGCCTATTAGTGAATATATATAGGTAAAGGTAAAGGTTCCCCCGCACATGCGTGCTAGTCGTTTCCGACTCTAGGGGCCGGTGCTCATCTCCGTTTCAAAGCCGAAGAGCCAGCGCTTGTCCGAGGACATCTCCGTGGTCATGTGGCCGGCATGACTAGACGCCAAAGGCGCACGGAACGCTGTTACCTTCCCACCGTAGTGGTCCCTATTTTTCTACTTGCATTTTTACGTGCTTTCGAACTGCTAGGTTGGCAGAAGCTGGGACGAGTAACAGGCGCTCACTCTGCTACGCGGCACTCGGGATTCGACCCGCCAAACTGCCGACCTTCCGATCGACAAGCTCAGCGTCCTAACCCACTGAGCCACCGCGTCCCCAACAGTGAATATATATATATATATATATATATATATATATATATATATATATATATATATATACACACACACACACACACACACACATATATATATATATATGTGTGTGTGTGTGTGTATGTATATGTATATGTATATGTATAGGTACACACATACAGAGAGAGAGGTCTGTTTCAAAAAGGTCCAGGAGGTCAACTATTATTAGCTTTAAGAGCCCCTATTATATTTCACAGATCAAATGGACACTCTTTGGACATTCTGTCTCCAAAGTAAAAAAAAAAAAAAACCCAGACAGCAATAAAATTAGAAATACATTTCAAATATACCCTTGATTGACAGAATACTTCCCGAGTTTGGACTTCACCATTTGATACAAAAACAATACACTCACATACACATAGACACACATGGAGGAAGCAGGTGGGCGGGGGAGTTGTAGAAATGAATGTACCTATTAATGCTGTGCCAAAATCTCCTATGTGATTTCTCAAATGTTTTCTCCCCTGAAAACAACAATTATTATTGGCTATGCTTGAGAGTTTCTAGGTGAATCCTCTCAGTTAAGCTGTCCCAAAGTGCTTTTCCAAAAGGCAGCTTTTGGATTTTTTTTTGTTTATTTTCCTTTAAAAATGTTTTGCTTCTCATTCGAAAAGAACTTCGAAAAAATGTTTTCAAAGTTAAAACAACAAGAAAGTCTGGTTGCCTTTTGGAAAAGCTCCTGTGAGACAACTTTGACCTGGATGATTGAGAATCTCCATAGACTTTCAGTTAAGTTATATATAATTATTATATATATTTATTAACTTATTTTATTTTTATTAAGTAAATTTTTGATAGAATAGAAGCAATACCAAATTTGATTTGGAAAGAAAAAGAAAAGGGAATACTAATGAGTGAAAAAGTGAAAAAGAAATAGACTAAAAGAAATAGAAAAAAAGAAATACTATTATTTCGATGTTTAGCAGCGTTGACAACTTATTATTTTTTCAGTGACTTTTTGAGCTTACAGTACAATCACAATTCTTTGAATTTCTATTTAGTGTGCCTCAGATACAAGAACTATTTTTACTACAGACTTCATCCCCGAGGAATCAACTGTTTCTTAAGCAGTCTGTATAATTCATGTAATTTACAACATTGATATCACTGATAATATTTGCTTAATTGTGCAACTCCTTCATGTGAATTGATTGCACAGGTATGTAACCATGAAAATGATGTAAATCAATGCAAATTAATTTAAAATGTCACATTATTATACAAAAAAAGCAAATGATGTGAAAACATCAGTAACATAATTACACAAATCATATCAATTAGGTAAATTTGGGTTTAATTAGCCTAAAAATTGCACCCGTTCACCAAATGGCCTGTTAAACTGAAGTTTCATTATACTTTATTTTTGGAAATAACAGAGGGTGCTATAATACTCTTATTCATTTATGTTATTCATCCATCAAACTCTCTAAAGCGCCTTTCATTGCACAAGCTTTGGGGAAGGGGGGAGAGCTAAATGGTAAAGGATAGCTGATTAGAGTTTTCCTCAGGATTTACCTAAAGGGTGAAAAAACAGGATTGTTCCAAACGGGAGAATTACTATCAAAAAGATGGTTGAAAGAAAGGCAGGATGCTCATACACACCTCTTGATTACCTCTTACCAAATCAGTAGAAGACTACCATAGTTGACCAATGAGAATTTTACTGAGATTCTCTTATCCTTGGAAAGGATTATTAAAATAAGATTCTCTCATCAGATTGAATTACAACTACAGGAAAATAAAGGTCCCCCCCCCCTGCATACTATTAGCATACATGGTAAGAAAAAAGACTGGAAACAATGGATGTTACAAGAGAATCAGTTATAAGCAGGGCTTTTTTCCTCATAGAATGCTCAGAACGGAGTTCCGGCACCTTTTTTGGATGAAACCTTGTAGGGTAGGCAAGGCAGGTTGTATGACATGTGTGAGTTCTGGAACCTTTTTCTTTTACAAAAAAAGCACTGGTTATAAGGCAATTCAAACCAAATGAAACAAGCACTCCTAACTATGATTCCAAATGTCAGGAGATCCTGCATGTTTCTCATTTTATGGGATAAACATGACATAGGAGGAGAGCCTTTTCTGCCCTCACCCTCTTGGCCTTCCAGAAGAGGCTCAAAACCTAGTTTTGCTGATTGGCTTGAGGGAATGATGGTGGCAATTTATAGTGGAGATGGCTGGTGGAGTAAAGGAGAAGATTCCATGTCCACACTGTTTCCTAGAATAGAATAGAGTTGGAAGGGACCTTGGAGGTCTTCTAGTCCATCCCTCTGCTTAAGCAGGAGAACCTTTACCATCTCAGACAAATGACTGTCTAGCCTCTTCTTAAAAATCTTCAGTGATGGAGCACCCACAATTTCTGAAGGCAATCTGTTCCACTGGTTAATTGTCTTCTTTGTTAACTTTAACCTTTTTATATTTGTGCACTTATGGTAAACTGCCAAAGTCACTCTGGACAGTGAGATGGGAGGCATATAAATTTAATATGCAAATAAATAAACTTGGGAATGTTTCTTGAAACTGGAGCTCTATAATAATTCTTATCACTCCTAAATCATGTCTTTCATGTGAAAGCATTCTTTGAGGTCTACCTCTAGAGTGTAGTATAGCCTCTTTCAGCTCTTTTTATAGTGATGAAATACATAAACTGTGGGAAGAAGGAGAATGTTGTCTTGCACAAGTCACTTGTCAAACATTCACATCTAAATACTGGCACTTCATACAGTGCAGCAATATTGCTTTTCATGTTCACTGAGCAGCTCAGTGACCTTTGGCAAGTCTCTAGGCTTCCAGCCAGCTCTTGATTAAAAATAAAATGTGTAGCTCTATTATGTGATGATTTTAAGTCTGCTGCATTCTTAAAAGTTAAAAGTTCATCAATGCCTTAATACCAGGCATCTTATTACTGAGAATGCTTACCAAAGCAAACAAGTGGAGAAGCAAATCTACTCAATTCAGTGGATTTTGATGAGTCAGTGACATCCTCAGCAAAGGGTGTTACATGACAAAAACCTTCATGAATGCTGTCAATCACCATGGTTGAAATTTCCATAACAAAATTTGATGACCCTCCCTAAAAAAGATCCTCTGCATCCTAGAATTTCTCACTCCTAAATTCTCAAACTTATAAATATATCTCCTGACATTTTTGCATGCTAATTTGGCACAGTTAGAAAACTGATTGATTGATATTTAATCCACCCATTGAAAAAGAAAGTTCAACACTAACTTTATCATTAGATAATAAAGTGCCATCAAGTTAATCCTGGTTCCTTATATCCTGGCTTCTACCATGACTTGAAATGCCTCTAAAGAGATTCCAATCACGTCTTTGATATCATCCATCCTTTTTCCATATTTGGTGATGTAGAACTATTACCACCTAATTGCATGGGTATAATTATAACTTTCCCTTTGGTTCGTTCTGTGTCTGTGCATGATATTAAGCTCTATCATTCACTTCTTTGTTTTTGCTTTCCCAGAATACCTAAGAAAAAGAAAACTGGAGAGGAGTTTATCAAAAGTTCAATTTATGTCAAAATAATTATTTTTTATGTATAGCTGAGGACCAGTTTCACAAAGCTATCATCAAAACTGAGTCAGTATCGAGAAACTGGATACATTTCATCACCAAGATTTCAAATAAATCTTTCAGAAATTACAATTTTTTATATTTATTTCATAGATATTTATTTCATAGAGTAATTCTGAATACTTTGTGCCTAGATATTCATGCTGAATATTCTGAAATTGTCCTATTGCTACAGAGCTTTAGTTGTCCACTCTTGTCCTCCTCCATTTAAACTAATTTTCGCCTATCTCAAAGGTCTACAAAATTTTGTAACCAAAGTGCAATATCTCTGTGGTAAAAAAAAAGAATATATACTCAAAGGACACAAGATCCAGTACTGAAGACAGTTAGATTCCATCATCAAATGAGCAACTCATTTCTTAAAGAGTTTGAAACATGGCAAAAATTTGTATACAGAAACAGAATCTGAAGGCAGCAGCTAAAAGAAAATGTATGTGTATTCGTATTGCTTTTGCTTTCAGTTCTCAGTACAGGTATTCCTTGACGTATGACCATAATGGAGCCCAAAGTTTCCACTCCTAAACAAGACAGTGAATTTGCCCCACTTCACAAGCTTTCTCGCCACGGTTATTAAGTGAATCATGGCAGTTAAGTCACTAACAAGGTTCTTAAATGAATCTGGATTCCCCATTGACTTTGCATGTTAGAGGTTTGCAAAAGGTGATCACTTGACTCCAGAACACTGAAGCCATCATAAATACATGCCAGTTGTCAAGCATCTGGATTTTGATCATGTGATCATGGGCATGCTGCAATGGTCATAAGTGTAAAAAATGGTCATAAATCACTTTTTTCCCATGCTGTTCTAAATTCAAATGATCCCTAAACAAATAGTTTTAAATCGAGGATTACCTGTACCTTGTATTTTGCAAGTCCTCATTACAATTCTCTAGGACAGGGGTGTCAAACTCAATTTCATTGAGGGCCCACATCAGCATTGCGGTTGCCCTCAGGGGGCCGGGTGGGTATGGCCTGGGTGGGCGTGGCCTACTTCATGGGCGTGGCTAGAGTGTGTATGGCCTACTGGGTGAGCATGGCCAGCTCTACATAGTTTGCATCAAGTGTGCCTATGGGGGCCTGGGCAGGAGTGGGACAGATCTGACGATCTCTGGAAGAAGGAGGGTCTCTGGGCCAGGGCCAAGGCAGTGGGGGCCGTTCCCTCACTGTTTCCAGGATGGCTTCACGGGCATAATAATAATAATAATAATAATAATAATAATAATAATAATAATAATAATAATAATAATAATAATAATAATAAAGTTGGAAGGGACCTTGGAGGCCATCTAGTCCAACCCCCTGCTCAGGCAGGAAACCTTATACCATTTCAGGCAAATGGCTGTCCAGTCTCTTCTTAAAAACCTCCAGTGTTGGAGCATTCACCACCTCTGGAGGCAGGTTGTTCCACTGGTTAATTGTTCTAACTGTCAGGAAGTTTCTCCTTAGTTCTAGGTTGCTTCTCTCCTTGACTAGTTTCCATCCGTTGCTTCTTGTCCTGCTTTCAGGTGCTTTGGAGAATAGCTTGACTCCCTCTTCTTTGTGGTAGCCCCTGAGATATTGGAACACTGCTATCATGTCACCCCTCACCCTTCTCTTCATTAAACTACACATACCCAATTCCAGCAACCGTTCCCTATATGTTTTAGTCTCCAGCCCCCTAATCATCTTTGTTGCTCTTCTCTGTACCCTTTCTAGAGTCTCGACATCTTTTTTACATCGTGGTGACCAAAACTGGATACAGAATTCCAGGTGTGGCCTTACCAAAGCATTGTAAAGTGGTATTAGTACTTCACTTGATCTTGATTCTATCCCTCTGTTAATGCAGCCTAGCACTGTGTTGGCTTTTTTGGCAGCTGCAGCACACTGCTGGCTCATATTGAAGTGATTGTCTACTAAGACTCCGAGATCCCTCTCACAGTTACTACTATTGAGCAAGGTACCACCTATACTATACCTATGCATTTGATTTTTCCTGCCTAAGTATAGAACCTTACTTTTTTCACCATTGAATTTCATTTTGTTAGATAGTGCCCAGTGTTCGAGTCTCTCCAGATCCTTCTGTATCTTAAGCCTATCTTCTGGAGTATTGGCTATTCCTGCCAGCTTGGTGTCGTCTGCAAATTTGATGAGTTCCCCATCTATCCCCTCATGCAAATCATTAATGAAGATATTGAAGAGCACTGGGCCCAGAACAGAGCCCTGGGGCACCCCACTACACACTTCCTTCCATGTAGATGCGGTTCCATTGAGGACCACACGCTGAGTATGGCCTGTCAGCCAGCTACGAATCCATCTGGTGGTAATGCTATCTAACCCACATTTTTCTATCTTATCAAGTAGTAGGTTGTGATCTACTTTATCGAATGCCTTACTGAAGTCCAAGTAAATTATATCTACAGCATTCCTCTGGTCCACTAGTTTTGTCACTTGGTCAAAGAATGTAATAAGATTTGTCTGGCATAATCTGTTTTTGACAAACCCATGTTGACTTTTAGTGATGACTTTGTTTGCATCAAGGTGTTCGCTGATTTGTTGTTTGATTATCTTTTCCAGAATCTTCCCAGGTATTGAGGTCAGGCTGATAGGTCTGTAGTTTCCTGGATCTATTTTTTCCCCTGTTTTGAAGATGGGAACTACATCAGCTCTCTTCCAGTCCTCTGGTAGTTCCCCAGTGCTCCAGGATCTTTGAAAAATATAGTTCAGTGGTTCTGAGATCACGTCTGCCAGTTCCTTGAGAACCTTAGGGTGTAATCCATCTGGTCCTGGTGATTAGAACTCATCTAGGCTGGACAGGTGCTCACTTACCATTTTCTTGCCTATCTTAACTTGTGTTTCTATTCTGTTTTTATGGCACTGGTTTGGGTAGGTTGGACTGTTTTTTCCCTTTGTGTAAAGACAGATGCAAAAAACGAATTAAATAGTTCTGCTTTCTCCCTATTGCTTGTCACCTTCTTGCCACTTTCCCCCACTAATGGACCAATCATTTCCTTAACTTTTTTCTTGTTTCTTATATGTTGAAAGAAGCATTTTTTGTTATTTTTGACTTTGGTCACAAGCCTTAGTTCATTTTGAGCCTTAGCTTTTTTCACTTCATCTTTGCAGGCACGGGCTATTTGCTGATATTCTGACTTAGTTATGTGCCCCTCTTCCAATTCTTATACTTGTCCTTTTTATCTTTCAATTTATCAGAGAGTTCTTTATGCAGCCATGCTGGTTTCTTTTGAGAGCTGTTATTTTTCTTCTTTGTTGGTATTGTACTAGACTGGGCCTTTATTATCTCACTTTTCAAAATTTCCCAAGCTTCTTGAGTTGTTTTCCCCTTTAGGATTCTCATCCATGGAATTCTTCCCATGGTCTCTCTAAGTTTATTGAAATTAGCTCTTTTAAAATCCAAGACTCTAGTTTGGCTGTGTTCTATTGCTTGTGCTTCCATAATGTTGAATTCCAATATTGCATGATCACTTTCCCCAAGGTTCCTGTGGCTTCGACACCTTCTATCATTTCATCTCTGTTTGTGAGAATTAAATCCAATATGGCTAATCCCCTAGTTCCCTTCTCTACCTTTTGGGAGAGAAAGTTGTCTGCAAGGTTTGTCAGAAATCTGTTAGATCTTCCACTTGGTGCAGAGTTTGTCTCCCAGTTGATATCAGGGTAATTAAAGTCCCCCATTACTATTGTGATGTGCTTCTTACATACCTTAGTTAGCTGACTAGCAAAAAGTTCATCTATTTCCTCTTCTTGGTTGGGCGGCCTATAGTATACACCTATGGCAATGTCATTTTCCCCCCCTTTTATATTGACCCAAATGCTTTCAAGTTTACAGTTTTCGTCATTGTTGTGCTCTATTTCTGTAGAGATAAAGTTATTTCTTATATATAGAGCAACTCCTCCTCCTCTTTTGTTTGGCAATGTCATTTTTCCCCCTTTTATATTGACCCAAATGCTTTCAAGTTTACAGTTTTCGTCATTGTTGTGCTCTATTTCTGTAGAGATAAAGTTATTTCTTATATATAGAGCAACTCCTCCTCCTCTTTTGTTTAGTCTGTTTCTTTTAAATAGTTTAAATCCCTCTAGCTGTGTGTTCCATTTGTGGGTTTCGTCCCACCATGTTTCCATAATGGCAACAATATCATATCTGCCCTCATTTACCTGAATTTCTAGTTCACCCTTCTTACTGTTCATACTCTGTGCATTGGTGTATAGACATTTGAGTCCTTTATGACTGACCCTGTGTTTACTTGCTGCATAACTTGTGTGGTGCCTGGCTTCCCCTATTCTCTTAGATTGCCGGGGACAGTGAGGTTCTGTATCAATTGACTCACTATCCCCATTATTTAGTTTAAATGTTCCTCCAAAAAAGCTTTGATTTTATTGCCAAGTAACTCAGTCCCTTTCTTGGATGGATGCAGACCATCTCTTTTATACTTTGTTTCATTGGACCAGCTACAGACATCGTGACTAATATAACCAAAGCCTTCTCCTTTACACCACTCCTTTATCCACATATTAAATTCTGCTATACGCTGGCCTTTTCCGTTTTGCTCCTTATACACCGGTAAAACCTCTGAAAAAGTAAGCCTACAGCCTATTCTGCTAAGTTCCTGCCCCAAGCTCTGGAAATCGTTCTGCACAGAGAGTACATCTTTTTGGGACAGATCATTAGTGCCAAGATGTACAATAGCCTCCACATCACAGTCCTTCCTGGCATTCTTGATTATTTTAGAAATACGCTTCTTGTCCCTACTGGCAGTAGCACCTGGAAGACACCTGACCTCTTTCAAAACCTCTGTGTCCTTTCCTAAATTTACATCCCTTATAATTGAATCACCAACCAGAAGGTGGCTTCTCTTTTTGGATGCCTTTCTGTTCTTGCATGACTCGTGTGTAATACCAGATTCACACTTCTCCCTGTCGAAAACAAGTTTTTCATCTTGGACCACGATCCCCTGCTTATTTGAGTTATTATCACAGATACCTTTACCTGTCTCCTTAATGTCCTTATTAAGGTCAGCAAGGGCACTGTATCTGTTGTGCAGGGACACAGCGAAAGCTTTGGGTTTATGGTTCACAGATCTCACCCTGCCAGATCCCACAGTTGTCCACACTGCCCTTCTCCTGCAGGATCTTTGTGGTAGAGGGGGCTGATAGCACGGAGGCTCATGAAACCACTTCGCAGGCCAGATCTGGCCACCAGGCCTTGTGTTTGACATGTCTGCTCTAGGATGTCAGAAATGTCCTTTCCGATACCAGGGGTTAAGATTGTTCACACAACATTGTTGGAGACAGACCTGAAGCTTAAACAGCAACAATATGAACTTATTCAAACAATATTTTCACAAAATCATTAATTATTGTAACCATTTAGTGTTCCTAATTCTCATAATGCAGTTCCACACATGAACAAGCAAAAAGCGAGTACACTGACTAAAAGAACAATGAATTGGAAATTACCTTACAATATATTTTGTCCTCAATTTACGCTTGCTCAATAAAAGCAGAATTGCTACTTTTACTTTCTTAGCTGAGCATATCAGTTGTTGGGCTGTCAATGGAAATATACACCAGTAAACTAAAGTGGAAATTTTGATGCCAGCCAATGTTCTTTCATCAGATTTAACAGATCAATCTAACAAAAAGTATTAGTTTAATTCTGTGATTTTAAAAATCTTCCCTCCAGATTATTTAGACTTAAAAGAGAATAGATTTATACCACTGATATGTGTTTGCTCTCTTGTTATTAGCTAAATAATCCTATATGCCAGTGGTGGCGAACCTATGGCACGCGTGCCAGAGGCGGCACTCAGAGTTTTCTCTGTGGGCACAGGCACTGTCACCCCAGCCCCACCTGCCCCCGCAGCCTCCTCCACACCAGCAGCCCCCCCAGAGCAGAGTCGCCCACAGGCACAGCCCGTGTGGAGCAGCGCAGTGAAGGACATGGCAGGCGGGCAGCAGGGACAACACTCTGCCCTCATGCCCTGTTGCACACAGATGATGCTGCAGGGCACGGGTGGAGGGTGTGGCTGCCATGGCGCTGCAGGGCCACCTGGCCTATCTGCTGCAATGGGCCATGGAGGTGGTAGGAGGCCCTGAGGGTGGGATGATTTTTGGACGCTCGCTGTGTAAAAGGTTCGCCATCACTGCTATATGCTAACTTTATATTATATATATAATAATTGTCTATTTGGTCATATTCATCTTGCCAAACATAGAGTAGCCAGCAGGAAACAAGAGAGGACAGAGAGGAAAAGTATAGGCACAATTATATCCCTGGCAGCTGCAGATGAAATGTTCTATATGAAGGCAGAGCTTCTGTACCCTTTGACTTGTTTTCTTCTTTTCTTACTGAAATTTTTCAAAAGCCTATAATTCCACTGTGTTCTCAAAGGTCGACTTATTTTGATTATAGCTGTCAACAAGCTGGGTTCGCCATGTTATTGAGTCTGGCCTCATTGCTGATTTTACAAAAAGGTCATCTCAAATAAATACATTTCTAATAGTTTGTTTCATTAGACCTGGCATACTTGGGCAGTTATTTTGGTTCTTATTCAGCATTTTGCCTGGCATAATATCAGTGGACTTCTGATCGCTCAAACAGAAAGTCACCATCACTCATCACACAGTTGTCTGTGATTATAAGATTCTTTGCTCTGAGACACTAGGTGAAAATTATAGCTTTTATTAACCATAAATTGGCATACAATCAGTAGCAACCTGCAACATCCCTTCCTTCTATATACTGATTATAGTATAGTTGATCAAGTATTCTAGGCAAGGAATACATATCCAAGATAAAAATAATTATGATGCTAGTACTGTAATCTGCAGAAATTAGTAAGAATTTCTGATGGTGATAGGAACATTGATGAATGAACATACTGTGATAACGATGTAATTGCCTTCCAGTACATACAATAGAAGAGAAATGGGAAATGGAAAAGAGTTGGATTGAATGGGTTGGATTGCAAATTAATATAGCTTTAAGATCAAGGGATGTGGCTTTCTTGCATGTGCCATTGAGTTCTAAGAACAAGTCAATAATCCATGAAGTTTTAAAAAAGCATATGAAACTTTGAATAAAAAACTTTATTTGCCTGTATCCCACATACCTTCAAACATCTTTGTTTATAGATTATTTTTGAAATGATTGCTGATCAATTTATTAACTGTAATTTCTTGTTCCAACTCCCTGAGATCTTGTTTTCAAGACTATTCTTAATTGTGGGCATGTTTGGAACTCATTTTATCAATAAGGCTATTGCTTCTGCTGCTGTTTTTGTTTGTTCATTAGCCTTTTGGAGCTTATCCTTGGAAAGGAAAGGCAGGATAGATTAAACAAACAAGCAAATCCTGATCTCCCCTTAAATAAAAATTGGGTCTCAGCTGCAGCTATTGAGGCAGTTCATTAACTAAAATCACCACTGGCAATCTTAATTTTTATAGAGCAATAGTGCAAAGTCTGCATTGCTGCTGCAAATGAATGGCTGTTGATCAAATAAATAATTGTGGTTTAGAATGCTGAAACCCTAGTAATCAAACAACACTTATACAATTCTGATTGGAATATTCTTACCATCTGAAGCCTGATATATGTGAAACAGAGATCATTCAGATTTTAGGATTGGAATTCCCTTGCCATCTAAAACTAAAAAAAAATACTTTTTTAAAGATTACTCAGTCTCAGGAGGATGAAAGCAAGTTGAAATTAAATTGAGCCAATATGGAGATTCTGTTGATAACTAGGAAACTAGATTTTGTGATCAAAGTTCAACCTGTTCTGGATGGCATTTGTAATCCCCTGAAACAGGAGGTCCATGGATACTAGATTCAAAGCTGGCAGCCCTAAGTACATTCATGATTATTCTTGAATTATGGAGTTCTTTTACAACCAAGCTCAGAAAACATCAAGGACTCCACAATTCAACTCTGAGCTACACATATTGTCTTCTATTGGTATTCTTAAATCAATCAGATTTGGTAACACCTTGATTACATACTTTACTATTATTGTATACTTACCTGGCACTATCCATTAAAAATGTCTGGAAGTTGCAGTTGGTGTAAATAAAAACAAGCTATTTCCATATGTTATTTCCATATGCAACATACAGGATTCAAGTATTGCTTATATGGAAATATGTATATTGGCTACCAACTGTTTATGGGGAACAAACTTTACAACTCTAAGCTCAGTACATGACTGCTCAAGAAGCATCCTTTCCTTGGAAGTCAGGGAGGGGGGAGGGCGAGGGAGGGTAAGTGGGGGGGGAGGGAGGGAGTTTATGCTTTTAAAATGTATTCTAAAACTTTTCAATTAAAAAAAAAGAGGCATCCTTTCCTAAGCATTAAAACACCTGGAGGAGCCTTCTGATGATGGCCAGTTTGTTAAAAGCCTACCTACTAAGTATGCAGAAGATGGATTTTTCCTGCGTCATTTCAAGCTATGGAATACCTGCTATCAAGAGTTGCATAAAGGTCTCATACTGTCTTTGGATAAGATCCGCAAATTGGCAGATCTTGCTAGTCATTTGATTGTTGGTTCATTTTAGCTTAGACTTCTATATTTTTCCATTTTATATTTCTTTCATTGTCATCTGCTTTGAATACTCGTTTGAGTAGAAAGATAGATTATTTAAAAAAATCAAACCACCATTGTCTTCATTATAATCTTTGGGGAATTTAAGGATAGCCATCATTTTGTCAAGCAAATTGCTTCAGTAATTGAGACTTTTTTTAATTGATCCATTGCTTTTCAATGTGAATGCCTGCTGACTTTCTCATTTCTTGTTTCTCAAAGACAATAAGGAATAGCTTTTTATTGTCACTGGTGTTTTCTATATTTTCCCAGACACAGTGTCAAAAGTTAAGGCCAAAGTAGTACAATTTCCTGCTCCAGAAACCTTCAGCCTTGATAATAATTTGGCTTGTCCCAATCAAAAGAAGTGATTTGTTGGCTTTTATCTGTTTCTAAAGCTCCTCTGTGTTGACTGAATAGTGCTAGCGAGTTCAGTGCTTTATCGAACAGACAAGAGAGCAGGATTGGTAAATCTGTTACTCCTGTTGAAAACAGCTCCAGGCATGACTAGGAGACAATCTTGGATATATTTGATGAACATGGTTTGTAAGGAGAGATTCTATTTATGTCAAAATATCTGAAACCTAGAGAAACATTGAAATTATGTTGCCTACCTTTATGGCACCATAAAAGAGGATTTAGAAAAGATCTTCCAGTTTTTAAAGAGAAAGTCTCACCTTAGTGATTAAGAGTGGAAATGGATGAGCTCTAACATCTGAATAGCTCACTGTCACTAATTAATATATAGGGGGAACTTCAAGGCTTTGTCTCCCTTCTAATTATGCAAGTTTGCATGTATAATGTATGTATAGCCCTCCAGCTAGAGAACAGTCTCCTAAATCACAACACAAGTCTACCTTAATGTGAATTAGCTAATCACTACCTGTAGTTCACTAACAATAATAATACTTAGGAAAGATTCAGTAGGGGGAATCGTCCCCCTCCGGCGAGCTTAATGGGCGCCCCCCCAGATGTTGCGCCCGGTGCAGCCGGCCCCCCCTGCACCCCCCACGCTACGCCACTGATCCTTGGTTCAGCCTGGTTATCTCCTACAAAAGACTAGAAAAAGCAGATATGTCTTTCAGAAATACACAGAAACAAATACCCTGTACCTTTTAGATATTAACTTTAAATTGAAGTCCAATGGATAGGAGGCATCACTGGTAAATCTGATAACTGTGGGGATAATTTGTATTGTAACAAATAGTTTCAGAAACCATTTCTTCAGTGACAAAGGAATTTCAAATTTCTAGTATCCTGAATAATAGATATTGTTTTCAACAATCCTTTTTAAATAGGAGAGTTTTTCATGCAACCATGTTACCATCATCATCATCATCATCATCATCATCATCATCATCATCATCATGTTTCTTGCATTATACACTAAAAATCAGTGGCTGGAAAATTTATTTATTTGCAGGTTAATTACCTGAATGGCAATAACACAAATTTCCAAACATTGAGTCTACTATGGTGCTACTATTTTCAACTTTGTAAGCTTGTGGTATAGAAAAATTATACATTAGTATAACATATCAGTCATTTTTTTAACAAAAGCCACTGATTTTGTTTCAAGACATCATGCTTACTTATAGACCATAACATTTTTTTCCAATTTTTCCTGTTATTTCCAACAATAGAAATGTACCAGGAAGGAAAGCAAAAATGTAGTGATTATAACCTCAGTCATCAAAAAAAATGAGAAATTTAATGAATTCAGAAAAAAAATGCTTCCAGCATCAGGTGACCTTTTCTGAAAATGACAGGAGTCAGAACATTCTTTAAATTATATGAATTGGGAGATGTTTGGGAAATCACTTTAATAGGCCAGGGTGCCAGACTGACTACATTTGTCTGAACATTTGAGAGATTTAGTTTGCAAAGGCTGACATTCTCAGGAGACAATGGCAAAGCTTTTCAAAAATATTAAAGGATTGCTTGTCTTTTTGAATGGCTTAATTTATAGCTCAGCAACTGATGAACTTGACAGAACACTTACCGGATCCCATATTTAATAAATAACTCGAGATGTAAACTAAGAGAGAGAATGACTTCTAAATTGTTTCTGCCAAATAATGCAGCAAATAACCAAGGACAGATCATAATAAGAATGAAGCATTATGTATAGATCAGAATTCATGCAATTAGTAAGTCCCTTTCCCCAACAATTAACACTTTTTAAAAAACTTTCCAGTTTACAAACCTCCCAGTGTTCAAGAGGAAGATGGAAGAATTTACATTTTTGTCCAGAAATTTTGTTATGGGAAACATAACAAAAAAAAATCTTATGGGAAAGCTTCTCGGAAGTCTTGTAGTGGCAGCAGTCCTAAAAAGGATTTCATTTATCAATTCTTATTTAATATTTAATCCTTCTATCATAGCTCTCTAAGGGAGTTACAATCATTTAAAAGACACTGTTAATAATAAGCAATATAAATGGTACAATATTTTTATAAAAAGAAAGAAGTAAGTTGCTGATTTGTTAATGGCTCTACTCTGTGAAGGGAGTTGAAACCAGGTTAACTTCAGACTACCAAAACTGAACACTGATAAGGCTAAGGTTGTTAGGTGAATACAATTTATTATTGATATGTTTAAGTATGTTATTTTGAAATCTGCCTGGTTATAAACTCACAAGGTTTATCACCCTTGGCATCATTAAGATGGATGGAATTCTGGGAGTTGAAGTCCATCCACCTTACATTTTCCAAGATTAAGAAACACTGGTATAGAGACAATTCAACATTGGACGATAATGAAATGATGCCTACACTATTAATTAGAGTTCCAATTATTTAGGTGCCAACTTCTTCTCCTGTAAAGTAATACATTTCATTAAATACCACTTAAGAAACCAGTTGATTCATTAGCACATAATAAACATTATGAAAATGAGCAGTTTGCTTTAATTTTAAAATATTTTTAAAGGGCTATCAAAATACACTGATATCTCAATAGAATATTTAAAAACCCCACATTTTGGCTGATTAAATTAATATAATAGCTCTAAAATAAATTATCTGCTTGATTTCCAAAACAATAGATTCCTACAGAATGTCACACGAACTTTGAAGTGGAAGTTATCTATGATTATCAGGACATAATGGCAACATTTTAAAAAGAACACCTAAGTAGGCTTCTTCAGTGTGAGCTAATGAACTAAGATTTCCCACCATAAAAATCCTGCATTCAGTGAGTTGGAAAATGGCCTGATTCACCCAAAATTAGCTTGATTATGCCTATTAGCCAAAATCTGAATCTTGATTCAGAAACCCAAAAGAGCAACTGTGCAATCTCAGGAATGGAATAAATGCTTTAATAAGTTGAAAACTGATGCTACATTCACCCCCTGGCCTTCAGATCCAAAGCTTTGCACAGCTCAAATGCAAAAATGCTGTAGTGGTATGTGAGAAAGACCTTGAGAGAAATGCTACCTAGGGAAAAGTCAAACAAGAGAAGACATGGACAGGGCATAATAAAGAAATAATCTGTTTTTACTGTTTTTAATTGTTTTAAAATGTTTTTGGTATTTTTAATTACAATGTGTTTTTTTTATTGTAAGCCACCCAGAATCATTAAGATGGGCAACTATATAGAAATTGAATGAATGAATGAATGAATGAATGAATGGATGGATGGATGGATGGATGGATGGATGGATGAATGAATGAATGGATGGATGAATGAACAGTCCTCAGCTGGATAATGGGTGGAGAAAGAGGCTCAGAAGTGACCCCACCACCACACTATTTTCTTATGCTATAAAGGAGATGAGAGACTTCTAGTTTCAGGCTTGCAAGATTTTGCAAGAAATAGATTTCACTCATCTAGTCATGTTTCCTGTCTGGTCTACCTTGGAAGGCTGACATCAGTTTTGCAACTTTTAAAGTACAAATCTCCCTCTGTTTCCTTTATAGCCTGAGAAAATTCACCTCATCTCTCACATATCATTGTATCTTCATAGCTGCCATTGAAAATCAACTGATCATTCCCTCTTATTTGTGAAAAGATTCAGTAGAATTGAATGACCTCAATGTTTAAATGTTCATTCTGTGGACATGAGGCCTGCTTAACAGCAACAGACAGATACATATATTTCCCTACTATAGTTTGGTAGGCTTCAAACTCCTAAAGTTACCATGACCTAGCCAAGTGATTTAATGCTGATACTTTCTTATGATTTTATTATTTTCTTCTTTAGCAGTCATTTTTGCTCTTGGAATATGCCATAGAAACTAGCTGACATAGCCAATGGGAAGAGCAGCAAGTGGCTAGTTTTGTCATTGACAGATGGCTTGATTATGCTAACTATTCTCAATGATGAGGGCATCACTTTGATTGCTCAGTTACCAGAGTCTTAGTTACCAAGACTCTGCTTTTACATCTTTTTTTCCCCATTATCAGAAGACTACTTGATAATCTAGTAAATCTTCCCAAAGCCCTCTTTTCTTTTAAACTATGTTTTGTGGGCTCTCCTAACCTGCAGAAAAATTATTGATGTATTTTACAAGAGTTCAAATGGTGGAAATATGATATTTATAGAATAAGAAAAAAAGTACTCATTTAGTTGATGCACCTTGTTTTGGATATTTCTAATTCAAGAGAAAAGCAACTGGAACACAATGGATAATATGTACTCTACAAAAACTCTTGTTGGCATAATGTCAAGAGTGAAAATCTGGCAGCTACATGCCTTATTGTTTTCATCTTGTCATTAGAGTAAGGGGTGGGGGTGTGGGAGATGAGGCGTCAAATGGGTTAGTTAGACAAATGAAACTTCTCCAGTTCTGCAGATCTTTGTTGAGAAAAAAAAATATAGAAACTTTTCAAAGGCATTCTAACTGCTGTGAAGAAGATAGCAGACAGTTCTCAAAACAATGAGAATATGTTTACGTGAACTATGTGTATATCTGGCAGGTTTGGCTGGGAATGTCATTGTTATGTGCTTTGGTTAGATGTCTTGGGATTTTAGAGTTAGTTTTCCTTCGTCTATACCATGTCATGTATTCAATAAACCAGTAAGAGTTTCAGAAATGAAAGAAATCCTGGACTTTATTTGGATATTCAAGCTGGAGGTTGACACATAATCTTTAACTTTTGTGAAATGGTGCATCATAGGGCAACAATTTTTGAACCAAGGCACCACAAATGGGCTAATAACAGAATGCATCCATAACCCAGTACCCATGACTCCCAACAGAATGAAATTTGGGAAAGTTGAAGCTGCTTCGGTACTACTAATTGCTGCTGTGCTGGTGCTGTAGTCGTGTGATCTCCATTTTCAACATTTTGTGACAGTTTCCTGTCCAGTTTCACAATCCCTTGACTCTCATGCACCCTTTGCAACTGATGCAGCAAATCTTGTACACATCTACATACCATTCCTGTCCACCACCCAGACACCCATTTGCACTATCCAGCAGCAACCACTTACTTGCCTACTAGTCTTGGGCTTGCAATTTTCTGCTTGCTTCTCCACACTTTCTCTCTGCAAGTTTCTCACAAGCCAAGTAAATGGGTAAACTGACAGTAATTCAGGAAAGGGAAAGGAAATGGGGAAGGGGAAAGGGAAGGTGAGGAGGAAGGTAAAGGAAAAGGAAAAGGAAAGTTTCTAGACCAAACTGGCTTATATAAAGACACTAGAAGGGGGATGTCTAATATAAAGATCACCACTTCCAAAAAAACACTTTACCTGTTGAAAACTACCCAGAGCTGTGCATTTGAAATGTGCAGCTATATAAACCAAACCTTCAAATAAATAACTACTGTTTTCCCCCCTCACAATTATTGAAAACTAGTGCCTATTTTTGAGGCCACAGCAATTGCATGTCTGTGTGTTTACCCATCCGATTTCTCTCACCATTTCATCTTGGCATCGCAAACCCCAACTGAATTGTTGATGTGACAATGGATTGTATGTGGCATTCCCTGACTGAAAAGTTGGATTGCTGAGCCCAACCAATTAATCACTGGCTGAGTTAGAAAGCAGAAGGAGACAAAGGATTGTCAGCAGTGATGTTCCTTGAATATTTGTTTATTTATTGCTAGTGCAAAGTTCACAGTTACCTGTAAAAGAATTTGAAATCCATCTGGTTGATGTGGACATGTTAAGCATCTTGATTTATCTGACAAGGATTGTGTTAGCAGAACCAGAGCTGTAATATCTAGCAGACATTTCCAGTTCAGCTTGAAAGGCAAGTGCAGAGCTTTACAATCTGCCACTGATGTAATCAATAGTTATTGGCATACTATCAGTCCCCAAATTGTATGAATTAGTTTAGGTCATTTTGGCTCATCTGAAACATTTGGACTTTACTTTAGGCATCCCATTTTAATCCCCACTTTGTGCTACTGCATTCATTAGTTTGCTTAGCTGCCTTCCAATTTGAATGAAGTATTGGTACTGTTGAAGGGTCACTAAAGTAATAAAAACTGGTTTTATCGAAGTGCACCTGGTGAAATACCTTTTTTCTTTCATTTTACTGCAAGCATCAATGGAATAATGTACAGGTAATCCTTGACTTACAACAGTTCATTTAGTGATCGTTCAAAGTTACAACAGCACTGGAAAAAGTGACTTATGACCTTTTTTCACAGTTACAACCTTTGTAGCATTTCCCCATGATCAAAATTCAGATACCTGGCAACTGGTTCATACTTACGACCATAGCTGTGTACCAAGGTCATCCCTTTTGCAATCTTTTGACAAGCAAAGTCAATGGGGAAGCCAGATGGGTTACTAACATCAACTGCAATTGTTCACTTAACAACTGTGGCAAGAAAGGTCATAAAATGGGACAAAACCCATTTAACAAATATTTCACTTAACAGCAGAAATTTTGGGCTCAATTGTGGTCGTAAGTCCAGGACTACCTGTACCTCAATACTCTCTTATAGATGACACCACAGGTGAAGTAAGTTCTCCTTGGTCTGAAATGTTTCTCAGGACATTAATAATTCATGATGTCTGACATTCAAGTTTTATTCTCTATAAAATTAATTACAGTCCATGTGTCACTTCCCAAGCGGTACCGTACCTTCACCTTAAAGCACTCTTGTGAAGGAAGCACACTTGTGAAATGGGAATTGTCCCAAATTCTACACATAAAGGAAGCACCATTGAAAGTACACACTTCAGTATTTGATTTTTTTATTCAAAACCATAAAGTGAACCTGTTAATGAATTATCCAGAATGTTTACTTTTGTAAATGTGATTCCTCTATGTACTCTTATTTAGCTAGCAAATCTCAAGACTTCACTCTGCCCTACACAGTTCCTATCTCTAAATATCAGATATTTCATCCCTTCTTTCTTCCTCCAATTTGATTTTCCCACTTCTGCAATTTAGCCACCCTTTAGAATGTTACATTTATGGGAAAAGATTTTGAAATTCAAATTGCAAACGTTCATTTAAAAAAATATGTCCTAGTCCTGATGGAATTTAAGACCTTCCTGGAAAAAAGGTTTTAAATAAAATTGTAAAAAAGACTTCCAAATTTGCTGAACTGTAAAAGTATCATGATATCTTACAATCGATACATTCATTTTTTTTACAACCCTGTAATCCCTTTTTATGAGGGTGGAGTCAAGGTGACTGAATGGAGCTGAGCATTTACTGGTGGGATGCCCTTCCTGATACCTATTTGGAGTTTGCAGCAGATAGAGAAACTTCTATTGCTGCCTAGGATTGAACTCTCAGCCTACTGAGTGTGAAGCAAGCGTCTTCAGTGCTAGGCCAATTGATATATCCAATACTACAGAAATATTTAACACAACCATCACACACACACACACACACACACACACACACACACACACACACTAGATTAGTAGCATTTCATCAGCAACCCTTTCCTTCCATTGGTTGTTCTGTTATGATTCTGTGTCACCATTTTTATTTTTTCATTTTATATTTTCTGCTACATATGTTTTAATGTTATGTAGGGTTTTGGGGATTATCATTTGTGTGTGTGTGTGTGTGTGTTCCTGTACATCACCTCCATCTAGATGTTTAACTGAAGTATTGATTGCATAATAATGCTCATTTAGACTAATAGGAACTTTATTAATTAAAAAATGAAAATTATTGGGCCTGAATTGTATCTATTGTTTTCTATATCTAATAAAATTTCCCTACCATTTTTGGGCTGTTAGTTTTCTACTGTTCATTGTTATAAATATTAGTCCTTCTGAACTGTAATGCATTGCTAAGAATGTTTTAAAAAGTATCTATACAATCTCTCATGTGTGATCTTCTCCAGTTTAAATTATTTCACTTTTGTCATATAATTATGTAGATCAAGGAGGTGATGCTGTGTCATGAACAGCCTACATGAAATAAAATGACATAGCAAATGGTGGATAACTTCCCAAGATTCCAAACTAAGTTTGTGACAGAAAAACCAGAGTAAAAGTTGAAGTTAAAATTTAAATTGTTCAAACATGTTCTCCTACAAGATTAATCAATTAGTTCCTTGTCCTGTCAATCTGTTAAATATATTTTCAGTGGGTAAAATTAATGTCGTTCTCTACAGAAAAGCTAAAGAGGGAGCTATTGACTAAGCAAGATATGGTAATGTTGAAAATAAAAGCCTTCAGCGACACGGAATGAAAAGGCCTGAATATCTTACTGTTAGTGATCAATTAAGACTATTTACTTGGCTCTGTGCATGGCTGAAATTCAGTGAACTACTTATGGCCAAAAAAAGTGAATCTTTTGACATTAACATTTTACCTCCTTTAGGGAGTAACTTGTTTTTGTTTTGAGTTTTTTTTTTTTTTGCACTGGAGGGAAGAACTCTTAAAATGAAAACCCAGCGTTCTTTTGTTTAGAAAAAAAATAGTGGTTATGGGTGGTTGCTTAATCTTTTCAACAAATTTAAATTTCTTTCTGGCCTTTGATCTACTTACTTGCTCATAGATATCATGATTAAATGTTAGTAAACATAAATGGGTATTATGGATTGAATCTTGTGGTGCTCTTATAGTTGAAAAAATAAATGTTGGAACAGAATTTAATATATATATTATTTTTACCTCTTTAAAAACTAAGTGAAATCTCCAGTTCTTGGAGATTTAAAATTACTCCTTAATCCTTTTGAACCCTCTATTTGTTGGTTTACAGTAGTTGTGGATATTTCTGATATTAGAACAGGAAATGTGTGACCTTGCTTATTCTCTTGGAGTTCTTAGTGCTTTCCACCACCACTGATAATGAGTTCTGGTTTTTTTTTGTTTGTTTGTTTTTCTGGGAATTTATGAAATGGTTGGACTATTTTTACCTGCAGAGTCATTTCCAGAACTTAATAGTAAAGGATTATTTCTCAGCACTTTAATACATGATGCATGAGAGCCTGCAGGTTTCTCTCTTAAATATTTTTTAAAAGCAAATTTATGAAAATACTAGTAGGTTCTTAAGTTCAAAGTCTGCACTCTCCTCTTGAAGGTTTGAATAAAAAGTAGCATATAGCAGTTGTCATAATTTGGGAGACCTCTCAAATGGAAAGAGAAGGGAGGGAGGGAGGGAGGGAGGAAGTAAGTAAGTTTTTTTTTGTTTCTCTGTTTAGATGTAGGAGGGAGGGAGGAATAGGGAAGAACTCCTGCACAATCTTCCCGGCCAACATTGCCTCCCCCATGCTCCCCTTGATCCATGCTATCCCCCTGTGAAACTTCTGTGACCTGTATAACACCTCTTGCACATCCCCGCACACCCTCCTAGAACTGTACCCCCCTTGCATCTTCCCCAACCCATGACACACCACTGTACACTCCCACACATAATTTCTGCTCTGCACCACCCTGTCATGCACCCTTCCTGATCATACTTCACCCCGATCACCCTCCCTTTCCCCACACTGCCCCCATGTGCTGTCAATATAGATGTTTATGTTAAAACTAATGTGTGCATTTGTTAAGTATTCAGTTCTTGAAGGCATTAAGTGAGACGAAGTGTTCAAACAGCAACAAGTTTATTCTCAGTCAGAACATAACAGAAGCAAGCTAATAGCTGCTGTGCAGCTATTTATACGGCTGGCCTCTAGGTGGCGACCAATAGATTTCAAGTAGCAGTTTCCCGCCCCAAACCTACTTAACAGACTGGAGACAACAAGTCTAGCTCGGTCAGCAACCATTACATAACATACAAAAGTAGGTCAGCCATTAAGCAAGCAGTTAAACATAAAGCAAGTGATTTAAGCATTAAAGACCAATACATTACAACATTTATCTAAAATAACATTCTAAAAATAATTCAAATGTGAAGGCAATTTTAGTTCATGTCATCATTTTGGGATGGTGATTTTCCCAGACCAAATATTTATTTATAAATGACCATAACATAATTTAATATAAAATATGTTCTAGTACAAAAACACCAAATGTCATACATTATTAAATAATATGCTACATAAATATTCAATCGCATATTATTCTGCACTTTGTTAATTATATATAATTAGAGAATATAACAACATTCTCTAAACTGAGCAATGTTTTGTATATGTTTAATAAAGATTTATCATGGGATGAATAATGTGCAATAATTATTTCATACTTTACTTCTTCCATTGTTTATAGCATATTGCTATAATTATAATAAAAAAAGATTTGCAATTACTTAGTTCAGAATTCTGTTTTTTCTACATCATAGGAAGATTCAGGTTTATTTCATTTTCAGTTGTGGCAGACAGAAAGAACATTAGTGGCTAATGGTGCCCTTTCCAATTACATAGATAAGGTGACTTATCTATGTCATGAAGAAGAGAGATACATACTGTGCAGTAACAATCCATGCAAGGGTATGGGGTTTCTTTGGGGGAGGGGATGACAGTATTATTGGACATACATCATACATGGTTGTTATCTTCACTCTACTACAATATTGGGTGTGGTCAAGTTGATGAACTCTATTAAAGTTCTCCCACCAGGTATGTTTACAAAATGAAGCTCTGTACAAAAAATAATATTTTTATTATAAATCTATTGGTCCATCAAGTTCTGGACACAATTGCTGATTAGAGCAGATACCCCAAGTGGACAAATCAAATTATGTTCTTCAGCCTTTGTGTTCAGTCATAACTTATTCTGATGTTTCTCAGGGAGACAAAACCTTACTATAGTAATCTGCTACAATAAGTGTGATGAACTTCTATAATCAGAAAATAAATTAAATAACAATGATGGTAATATATGTAGTATGGAAAAGTAAGCATTGTACTGACAGCTAAGTCTCAGAAGAAAATAACAAAAGAAGAATGAAGTTAAGGAAAAAACTGATTTCCTTATTCACTATTCCTTTAAGTCAGGGGTCTTCAAACTTGGCCCTTTTATGACTTGTGGACTTCAACTCCCAGAATTCCTCAGCCAGCATGCCTGGATGAGGAATTCTGGGAGTTGAAGTCCACAAGTCATAAAAGGGCCAAGTTTGAAGACCCCTGCTTTAGGTAAAATGCAGCCATGGATTACCAGTTGCCAAGGTAAGAAAAAAAGCTGTTTCATTTTGAGGAAGCACAAGCTAGCCAAACATGAAGCTGATATGGGATTTATTTTTATTTATTTTTATTTTTTCCAATATACTGCAAAATCTAAAATTTGGGACAATCTTTTTTAAAAATATCATTTTTTCCGACTTAAAATACTTCATTGTTTGTTTGATTCAGTCTTAGGCTTCTTTTCATTTATGTTCTTGTAAATATGAAATGTACTAGGCTTTAAGAAATACAGGGAAAGTATTTTTCTAGAATAGAAATAGAATAAACTCATAAAATGTAGTTCTGAAGATGAGAATTTATTTTCTAAGGATAAATCCTAAATGAAAAGTATTTAAGGTAGAATTTCAACCATTAATTTCATTAATTTGAATTGTAGGTGCTTTAAATCTTTTTACAGCTATATTATTTTTTTATTCAAAACTTAACTGTAATAGACTTTGTTCTAGTATGTAAAATGATTCACATGTAATCATAAGGTTATTCACATGTGCTAAGCATAGACAGGTTGCAAGACATAGTAAGCAAAGGAAATTAAAAACAAGAATAGAATAGAATAGAATAGAATAGAATAGAATAGAATAGAATAGAATAGAATAGAATAGAATAGAATAGAATAGAATAGAATAGAATAGAATAGAATAGAATAGAATAGAATAGAATAGAATAGAATAGAATAACAGAATTGGAAGGGACCTTGGAGGTCCTGCTTAGGCAGGAAACCCTATACCATTTCAGACAAATGGCTGTCCAATCTCTTCTTGAAAACTTTCAGTGTTGAGCATTTACAGCTTCTGGAGGCAAGTTGTTCCACTGATTAATTCTAAATGTAGAACCTTATTTTTTTCACCATTGGATTTCATTTTGTTAGATAACACTGTCAAGATCCTCTGTATCTTAAGCCTATCTTCTGGAGTGTTGGCTATTCCTGCCAGTTTGGTGTCGTCTGAGGCATTGTTTACCTTAAAAGTCCTTTATTAGCCTAATACACCGGCAAATGCTTGCTCGAAGGAAGCTGGAATCTGAAATCTCCGCCCCTTGCACAATATATTAAAACACAATTCTCCACCTTTCTAACTTTGTCATTAATCATATTCTCCAATTAATTTAAAGAATCAGTTTCCCTTCCATTAGAAGACCTGCCAAAGCCTTATCTTCTTAGTTAGAGATGGCCTTGAAAAGTGCAACCCTACTCATCCCCACTCCTAACCTTAAACTAAAACAATATACAAGTCTTAAAGCAATACACAAGTTTAACATATGAAATAGCTACTTCTTCATCTCTTGTCAAGCAATAACATTCGATGTTAGCAGCGTTGACAATCTGTTTTTGACAAACCCATGTTGGCTTTTGGTTAAGACTTTTGGTTTGCCTCTAGGTGTTCATTGCTTGATTATCTTTTCCAGAATCTTCCCATTTATTGATGTCAGGCTGATAGGTCAGTAGTTTCCTGGATCTGTTATTTTTCCTTTTTTGAAGATGAACAAACATGAGATGAACAAACAACTAAAACTAATTTACACCAATATCATTCATTTTCTGTCTCCATAGTTCTGTATCCTTCCAAACCATCCTTCATATATTGCTTTTTCTTCAAAATTCTTACCTGCCTCTTTTGAAGGATCTCATCAACTCCATCCAACCCTGACTTTCTCTTTTTCTCAAATCATTCACTCTTCTTCAATTTTTTTTTAACTTCGTTCAATGAAATGTTTGTGCTGGTTACTCATTTATGTATTCAGATGGCATTAATTCACCACCTATTTATTTTTGATTCTATATCTACTTGCTTCTACACGCATGTCTCATAAGCAAACCCAGACCTACAGCAATCTATTTTTCAACTGACATCCCTAGCTCTTACTTCAATAAAATATAATGCTCAGATAAACATGTCATTTCCACTTTCAACAAACATCTGTTCCTTGAGACAAAACCACATACTATTCATTACATTTCTTCCAGCATTTGCACATCTTCTTCTCATTTTCCAAACATTATTAAAAATTCTATTTTAGCATATAAATTCATCCATTCTTTGTTTTGCAATGTGTTTGTAACTTCCAATTGTTCTTTCTATATTTCTTATGAAATAAAAGTATCTTGGTCTTTGAAATACTAACTTGTAAATACTTACTCTTTTAATCATGTAATCTATGTAAAGTTTATTAGAAGGTGTTTTTTTGGTTCTTAGCTATCAATATAGTATCATTTATTTGATTCATGTTTTTAACTAACAATTTATGATTAATTTTACATTTTTAACAAAATTTGCACACCCTCATCCAATTTTCCCAATGTTATTAAAAATTCTACCTTAACACATAAATTCATCCATTCTTTATTTTGCAATATATGTGTAACTTGCAATTGTTCAATCTATATTTCTTGTGAAATGGAAATATCTTGGTCTTTGAAATACTAACTTGTAAATACTTCATTCTTTAATCATGTAATCTATATAAAGTTTGTTGGAAGCTCTTTGGATTCTTAGCCAGCAATACAGTAACATCTGCATACTAAAGTTCATTTATAAATTCATGTCTCTAAACAACATATTTATGTGTTGCTGTCCATATTTCTTACACATTTTTCCACAAATACTTAACAAAACAAGAAGACATCATACATTATTTTTTTTCACTCTCTGTTCAAGGCTGAACCATTTAATAAGCATTCTATTGATTCCCTCACATGTTTTACTCTCACCATATACCACTTTTATGACATTCACCAAGCAACCTTCAGATCAATAGACTTCCTTCTCAGATTTATACATTTCTACATATCTTCCTGAAGATAAATCTAGGCAACCCTTCCGCAAAAACCATTCTACATTTCCCAAGTTTTACATATTCCCAACTGTTTTACCTCAGGCAGAATTCTGAAAAACAATTCATACTCTACAATCTAGTACACTAAGAGCACAACTTTGTGTTTATAACAATGCCTTGACTTTAAAAGCTGTTTAGCCTATGTTTCTGAAAGCCATAATTTGTCTCCTTGCTCAAATTTAAATGTCCTTGTTTGGCTAGAGTTTGATTGCATTTCTCTTGAGATCTGCCGGAGACTTTCTCATTTCAGGTTTTGCCTGAAACAAATCCTTTGGATGATTCTCTGGTTCACAACACTCTATTGAAGAAGTTTTCCTCATCTCTAAGGAAATGAATTGATTCTGAATGGACATATTGTTACCTCTTGTGCCTGGAAATATTGCCTCTTAGCCCAGATAAATCTTTAATAAAACCTAAGCAGGGAAATTGGGATTTAGACATACAAAATGACAGGGCCAAAATTATCCATCTCTGTTATACTGCAATCAGATTCAGAATGTTGTACTTTTCTCCTCCCCCCCCCCCGAAAACACATCTCCATTATTGCCATTCATTTGAGTATAAATTTTGAGTATAACTATTATCAACCTATGGGTTCCTACATTCTAACAACCAAAATGACACCAATTTATACTTCTGACATATATTTCAGCCTTTGGTTCATAATTAAATCTATACTTTCATTTCTTTGCCCTTAGTGCTTTCAAACCACTGCATCATCACAGCTAAAGTTAAAAGCTGAATCTGATTGCAGTATAATAGAGATGGATAATTTGGGCCCTGTCATTTTGTAGGTCCATGCTATCCCTTTTGTATGTTACATCAACATTGTATGCATATATAATTGTGCAATCATGTGTTCACTCTTCTGTTTTTTGGTTTTTCTTGACATCCCTATATGCCAGGATAATGTAATAGTTAAGTTGTTGATTATAATTCTTAATCTATTTTTACTGGGTTTCTTTGCACCAATGATTTGTCTCAGTCCAACATACCTCATTAGGTTTCTCTTGTAAAGATCAAAAGAAGCAACGTCCCAATTTAAAGCACCTTGAACTCTTGAAGGAAAAGCAAAAAATCAATTAATTACCCAATCAAATAAAAAATAAATAAAATATTACTAAGAAGTGCATGCAGTCCACTGATATACACTAAGGATGCATATAAAAATTATGGAAGTGTCTCAGTAGGTTAAAACTATCACACCTCTTAATAATATTGATGGATGGTAACATGTTGCAATTGTCTCTTTTAACGAGACAGCTGCTAACCACATTAAAAAAAGTGATCAATTTCCCCAGTTTTGTTTGAATTGTCTGGTTCAAAAAGTGTTGATTGATTTCGCTCAGGAATAGGCTAGCATGAGTTATTATCACATGCTTTGCAGACACTGTACAGTTTCACGCTGTACAAAATTTCTGTGTAATATAGATAATATACTGACTTCTCATTAAAGAAATTCATGGTTTTAAAAAAAGATTTGTCATAAAATTAGAAAAAAAGATTACTCAGTAGAAGTAATAAATTCAGAGTGTGGGCTTCTTCACAAAAAAGCTAAAGTTAGACTGGAAATTTGAAATTATACCTTCATGCTAATATAGCAGAGGTGTTTTAGTTACAAGTGTAGCAAATATATAGTAGTCTGTAGATAACAATCAATCCTAATTTATACAACAATCTAATGACTTCAGGAATTTATGAATGTATTTAATGTAAGGTAAAAGGTAAAGGTTCCCCCGCACTTGCGTGCTAGTCGTTTCCGACTCTAGGGGCCGGTGCTCATCTCTGTTTCAAAGCCGAAGAGCCAGCGCTTGTCCGAGGACGTCTCCGTGGTCATGTGGCCGGCATGACTAGACGCCAAAGGCGCACGGAACGCTGTTACCTTCCCACCGTAGTGGTCCCTATTTTTCTACTTGCATTTTTACGTGCTTTCGAACTGCTAGGTGGGCAGAAGCTGGGACAAGTAACAGGCGCTCACTCTGTTACGCGGCACTCGTAGAAGATGCTAATTCAACAATCTATTTTGCATGTTTATAGTAGGTGTGCTGCAGAAGGCCATAATAAACAGATGGAGCTTCCTTGCATAAAGAAGCTCTTCCAGTTTAATCAAAGCTATAGTATCTGAACTCCAAAGATCAAAAATGGGATCTGTGCATAGAGCTAGATTTAGGTTTTGTGTATTTCTTTGCTGCCAATTAGTTGTGTAGATTTTTGTATCTTAACATGGTGCCCCTAAGTTTAATGCAACAGAGAAGTGGCTGATCTGCTTGCTTTTACATATAGATGATAGTTTCCATCCATATGTAATGAGCTATATTTCCCATGAGCCAATTATATTTAAATCCATAATTTAAGAATTGTGATTGTAATTGTAAAATTTAATACAATGTAACATTCCTTCTATGTTGCAAATTAAATAACAGGTGCACAATATGCCAGCTGGGTTTATCTAATGTCCCAGCCCTAAAATCAAGTCTTTTAAAGCCTTATCGAAGGATATCAGCTTTTGGACCATGGGAATCTACTATGTCAATAAAGAGACCCTGCCTCATATACACCACGTTGCAGTAATCCAAACAGCAAGTGATTAAGATATAAGTGACCATGATGATGGCCGCCCATTGAGAAATATGTCCAATTGGTACATAAGATGAACTTAGTCAAGGATGCCACCTTTTGTTCAAGCGCAGACTGTAAATCCAAGAGAACCCCGAAGTATACACCAATTTTAGTTGAGTGAGCTCAACCAATTTAAAGTTAAAGATGAAAAGTCTCACCTTGGGGAGGCCTCAAAGTCCACAGCCACTCAATCTTACCAGAGTTGAGTCAAAATTTTACAAGCTCTACCCACTGAGAAAGAGCCATAATAGCAACACTTGGCCAACTTGAAACAGGGATGTACAATTGGGTATTATTAGTATACTACTCATGTAGATGTTCAATAGAAGCAGAAAGAGAGAAGAATTCTGCAGCATCATGCAAAGCCTAGAGCTAGATCTATCCTCTCCCATCTATACCAAATGGAACCAGTCCTGGAGAAGGGAGGAGAACCACTATAGCACACATGTCACACTTTTAATCTCCTCAACTATCCAGAGAATATCATGATTGATGGTATCCAACGATGCTAAAAAAATCAAACACAAAACCGGAATATAAGCTTTCCCTTGGAATTACTAGGGAATATAACGTGGTGTCTGCATTTTCTCTGCTAAGTTTGCCCTATATCAAAGAGAAATGTAAAGCAAGGTTGGGCAATCCAATGAAAACAAAAGGGATTGATGGTCATCTCTTATCCTTGATTATTTAAAAGAAAATATAGAGTTCTATGGATATATTATCAGCTACAGTAACTGAGTATAGGATTTCCATTTTAATATGGCTGAAATAGTGGCATAGGAGAGATACTTTGTAGGTCTCTGAAATAGAGAATTTTGCACGCACTAAACATCATTTAGATTTGATTCTATTTAACAAATGTATTTAATAATTATATAGGTTGCCCCAATCTGCTAAACAAATGAGCAATTTTATTCATTTTAATCCTCCTATTTGTTTTAATGCCATTTAAAAAGAGACATTAGATTGTTGTTTTTATTTAAAAAATGCTTCATGCTTCTCTTGCCATCTCAGCTAGGCTTAAGGAAGAGACTTTGACTCAAATTAAGTTCTAAAGCCAAATATAACAAATCAACATTATGTATCGGTGTTCATTTGTCCAGGATAGACAGACAGATGCAGAGAGACCTGGCAACACTGTTACATACCAATCCCCCGGGAGCCATCGGTCCTAACAGGGAAACCCTAACCCGGCAGCTGTTGACAGTTGACAGCTGTCAAAAGGCTGCCGGAAGAAGTCACGCATGTGTACGAGCCAACAGGCAGCCATTGACAGTGACAGCTGTCAAAAGGGCTACCGAGAGCATTCACGCATGCGCCAAGACCGATCCAGCTGACAGCCGCCGAAGCTGTCAGAATGCCGGTTCCCAAACAGGTCCACCAGCCAGCCTGCCGGTCAGCTGGCGGATTCCCCAAGCAGCCGAGCAAGCACAGCCCCCAGGAGCTGTCAGACTGCCGGAAGGCTATTGGCTGCCGCCCTAGCGGCGGGAAAGCACGGTTCCCTGATTGGTTGTTGTGTTTGACAGTTCCCTATATAAAGCCGGTTTTGTGCGCCTGTCAGCTGTCCGGAGCTGAAGCCAAATAAACGCCTGAAACCCTGCCTGCCACCTCCCTCTCGTCTTTCGTGGAACAATTCAAACACTTTTTTGTGACAAGAGTGTCAAGGGCATGATGATCATCTCCTTCAAAGAAGACTTTTTCTTCTCCCATTCCAACTCCTAGCAGCTTTTATATTTCTAGGAATAATTTACAGATCTACAAAAGGCAGGATTTAAGAAATAAATGCTCTGAAGGCCACCACAACTCTAGAATTGTGCAGGGTGGTGATGATAGCATGAGGATGTTAATTTGGGAGGCACTAAAAAGCATTAAAACATATAAATAACTTTGTAATTTGCTCCTGGTGTATTTTCTTATGGTGTCAGCATTGACCCTGGGTCCAGATACTGATTATCACAGGTACTATCGATATACAGGACTAACAATATCTTTATCTTAATATGCCAAGGCTGTATTAAACAGCATGGCATTATTGTTAAAGCTAGTGTCTTGACCCTTCAATGGCATATTTATAACAGCCATTGCAAGATTTAAAGGAATAGCATTTGGAATTCAGGCAACCCATCTGTATTCTGCTGTCAAGTGTAGCTTTGTAACTCTTGCGCTGAATGAATGCAAACTCATGCCACATACACTGCTGGTTCAAGTCTCTGGAGTACTTAAGATGACCATAAGCCAAATCTGTTATTCTGCTGTTAGTTTCACTATTTCCATGACTCGGCCTTTGCCTGTTCTCTATTTCCCCTTCCAGAATTTCTGACTTCCAAAGCAAGAACCCAGCCATGCATTAAATTTTAATGTTGGCTACAATTTGTGATTTTGCTTTGGTGCCACATTCTTCTTTGCAACATTTTCTTTCCCTTTCCCTGATTGCTCTCAGGAAGTAATACTGGAAGATTGGCTGTGAACAGCAAAAGGAACTGTTCTTTAAGCAGCACTTTGCACAAAATGCATTGCCATTTTAGCCAGGGGTGTACAGATTTCTTGTGGCCAGGGCTGTTGTAAATATTCCCTTGGGAGCTTGTCCAATTCAATAACATAGCAGTTGCCTCCCTGGAAAATGTGAGACTGTATTGTTTTCCAAATTGATCTATCTTTATTGGGCTTACAAACATTTAAGCTCACTGCTGTCTCAACATAATCTTAATTGATCTAGGTATTCTTTCTCTGCTCTTAGCATTTTGGTTTTCTGTTCTGTTGAAAGATGGAAGGAAATGGAAGCAAATGGCAGGAAAACTTTCTGAGTGAAGTGGCATAAGAAGGGAAGAGGCATCCACAGAGGAGAGCCCCCCCCAAAATCAAGATGGTTTCGTGAGCTTGTGATTGAAAGCCTGCCACTGTTTATGTACATGACACTGCGATATATCGTAGCTGGCTGACAGGCCGTACTCAGCATGTGGTCCTCAGTGGAACTGCATCTACATGGAACGAAGTGTGTAGTGGGGTGCCCCAGGGCTCTGTTCTGGGCCCAGTGCTCTTCAACATCTTCATCAACTATTTGGATGAAGGGATAGGTGGGGAACTCATCAAATTTGCAGACGACACCAAGCTGGCAGGAATAGCCAACACTCCAGAAGATAGGCTTAAGATACAGGAGGATCTGGACAGACTCGAACACTGGGCGCTATCTAACAAAATGAAATTCAATGTTGAAAAAAGTAAGGTTCTACAATTAGGCAGGAAAAATCAAATGCACAGGTATAGCATAGGTGGTACCTTGCTCAATAGTTGTAACTGTGAGAGGGATCTCGGAGTCCTAGTGCACAATCACTTCAATATGAGCCAGCAGTGTGCTTCAGCTGCCAAAAAAGCCAACACAGTGCTAGGCTGCATTAACAGAGGGATAGAATCAAGATCACGTGAAGTACTAATACCACTTTACAATGCCTTGGTAAAGCCACACCTGGCATACTGCATCCAATTTTGGTCATCACAATGTAAAAAAGATGTCGAGACTCTAGAAAGAGTACAGAGAAAAGCAACAAAGGTGATTGGGGGACTGGAGGCTAAAACATATAGGGAATGGTTGCTGGAATTGGGTATGTGTAGTTTAACAAAGAGAAGGGTGAGGGTAACATGATAGCAGTGTTCCAATATCTCAGTGGCTGTCACAAAGAAGAGGGAGTCAAGCTATTCTCCAAAGCACCTGAAAGCAGGACAAGAAGCAATGGATGGAAACTAGTCAAGGAGAGAAGCAACCTTGAACTAAGGAGAAACTTCCTGACAGTTAGAACAATTAACCAATGGAACAACCTGCCTCCAGAAGTGGTGAATGCTCCAACACTGGAAGTTTTTAAGAAGAGACTGGCCAGCCATTTGTATGAAATGGTACAGGGTTTCCTGCCTGAGCAGGGGGTTGGAGTAGATGACCTCCAAGGTTCCTTCCAACTACTTCTTCTTCTTCTTCTTCTTCTTCTTCTTCTTCTTCTTCTTCTTCTTCTTCTTCTTCTTCTTCTTCTTCTTCTTCTTCTTCTTCTTCTTCTTCTTCTTCTTCTTCTTCTTTTTCTTTTTCTTTTTCTTCTTTTTCTTCTTCTTCTTCTTCTTCTTCTTCTTCTTCTTCTTCTTCTTCTTCTTCTTCTTCTTCCTCTTCCTCTTCCTCTTCCTCTTCCCCTTCTCCTTCTCATTCTCATTCTCATTCTCATTCTCATCATCAGGGCTTTTTTTCTCGTAGAACGCTCAGAATGGAGTTCCAGCACCTTTTTTGGACGGAAACTTGTAGGGTAGGCAAGGCGGGTTGTATGACGTGTGAGTTCCAGCAACTTTTTGTTTTACAAAAAAAGCACTGATTATCATTATCATTATCATTATCATTATCATTATCATTATCATTATCATTATCATTATCATTATCATTATCATTATCATTCACTTGCTTCAGAAGAAGGGCCATGTTAGTAGACCCCATCTGTTAAGAAACGTGGGCTGGTGGGATCCAGGAGAAGAACATTTTCAGCTGTGGCTCCCACCCTCTGGGACATTGTACCCCTTGAGATGAGATCTGCCCCACTCTGTTGGCTTTCCACAAAGGCCTTAAAACCTGGCTTTGCTGACTGGGCCTCAATAGGGGCATTTCACACTCAAGATGGTTAGTCAACTGAGAAGACAATTCCACCTTCACCCTATTTATATATTGGTTCCTAGCTTATCCAGTTTTTTGTGTTTCTATTTCTGTTTCTGTTTTAATGATGCTGTAAGACCGCCAGAGTTGCTCAACAGTGAAACGATTAGTGAAACAATATAAATTTAAAAAACAAAATAACATAAGATAAAACGAAATAAAATTATATGTGTGTGTGTATGCATGAAATAGTAATGGGCTGTAGACATAGCAAGAAGAACTGATGGCAGGAGGCAGTCATAGAATGGATCCCACTTGATAAAAAGCATTTACAAAAGAGACCTTAAACAAAATGCATGACATCAGAAAGTATTACGGGCCCAATTGACAAAAGAATAGGTTGGAAAAATGCAGAAAAGGCCTTCATCCTGCAGTGGATAGACAATGGCTAAAACATGATGATGATGTGTGTGTGTGTGTGTGTGTGTGTGTTTGAGTGTCTGTGCTTCTGTGTATGTGTAGGCATGATCTGAAACTAGGACCTGATCAAGGAGGAGAGTAGCATTTGATCACAAGCCAATTCAGCCTGATTGTTCAGAGATTTCCTTCCCTTGAAGAGGCAACTCATGTGAGCTCTCTTTAAATCGTTCCCTTCTGTTTTTAGCACAGAGCAAATACATTATGCAGGTGATTAAAAAGCCAATTCTACTTAAACCATTCTAAAAAAAAAGTCAAAGCGAATCAAAACTACTGTATAAAGAACTCCAGTTAGTTTGAGTGCATTGATTAATGCTTATTTGACAACCTCTGATTTGACGGAGACCATTTCTACATTAATATGTATAATGTTTTCATTTATTCATTTAAGTGTGTGATAAACTGATGAAGAATTGAATACTGGCTTATTATTTGAAATTCTTAATTATGGAAGGATTTTTCCCCCCTTCATCTGTTATTTCAAAAAATGACAAGCAACCAATCAAGGGTATCTATACCGCTCTGGTTCATGCACTTTCCTAACAACACTCTTAAATTATCATAGTTTAATAATAACATTTATATTATGTCAATCTTTTTTATTGTTGAAATGCAAGAGTCAGACTGTTGTCACATATGTGATTCGCTTGAGAAAAAGAATATACATAATTTTATACATTGAGCTTTAACATTTCTAATAAAATTGTGATTTAAGTACTGTATCATTTAGCTCAGAAACTGGCTGAGTACACATCAGTCCTTGACTTACAACCACAATTAGAACCAGACCAATTGAAAAGTTGTTGAGTGAGTCATGCTGATTTTATGACCAATTTTATGACTACAGTTGTTAGGCGAGTCACATAAACATTAAGTGAATCCAGCTTCCTCCATTAACTTTACTTGTTGGAAGCTGACTGGGAAAGTCACAAATGGCAATCACATGATCCCAGAAATCTGCACCTGTTGTAAATATATGCAGGTTGCCAACCATCCAGATTTTGATCCTATTACTGTGGAGATGCTATGATCATCATAAGTGTGAGAATTGGTTGAAATTCAATTTTTTCAATGCCATTGTATTTTCAAATGATTGCTAAATGAATGGTTGTAAATTGAGGGCTCCCTGTGTGTAACCAAGAAACTAGATTTATTGAATGGAATATTTAAAGATTAAACATATTTTTAATTATGGTAAAAAAATGGAAACTTTTTGGAAATAAATATGTATTAGCTTAGGAGGAACATGTGTTTTAAGTAGTATACTATTTTTTTACTATTTTTTAATTCTTATTCTTATTTCTTTTTTTAAGTCTTATTTACTCCTTAAGAAGGGTAAAACTATTGGGATGGCTTAAATGAGGAAAATAGACTTAAATGTTTAAATGTCATTAACTTTGAGAAAATCTTAACCAGTAAGAATGTCTTGAACATTGTGGGAAAAACAAATGTAAACAAGAACTGTAAATAGGATCTATGATGAGGCAAACAGAATGACTAGATAGAAAATAAATATTATATTGATGTGATTCTTATCTGTAGAAATATTAGAAAAAAATAACCAATTGTTATCTATCAAAACAACAAGAATTGTAATAACTTAAAGTTGGCAAAAGAGAACATTATGGGAAAAAGAGGAAATCAAGTGAAGCTATTGTGTGAATTATAGATCATAGAAACTAACTGTTAGTGCCTGTTTTTTAAATGTAAACCCAGACAACACACTGTTTACTAAATATTAAGGTGGCTATGTTAAAAAATCAATAAAATATATTATAAAAAAAGAAACTCATTTTTTCAATGCCATTGTAATTTCAAATGGTTGCTAAATGAATGGTTGTAAATTGAGGACTGCCTGTATGAAACCAAGATTTTTCAGCTAAGTTCTGTTGAAAAATCCTTGGAAGCTCATTTGTCATATCATAATATACTACATCAAATTAATTTGCATATTGGACTAAACTGTTATTCACCATCCAAAAACATAAGAGTGTCACCCAATGAAGTTATAGAGCAATGATTCAACTAATGCAGCTCCATCTATCTTCTGCTCCCTGTGTTGGCTACACAACTACCTGGTGCTTATGGACCCCATGGAGCAGTGGTGTCAAACTGCTGGCCCACGGGCCAGACACATTACGACGAAACCACGCCCACCCCATTGCTGGCAATGGGGAAAAACTTCCAATACCTCACATGATGTCACATGACATCGCAGGTTTGACATGTCTGCCATGGAGGGAGAGAGCAAATGCCTTTAAAAGGAAGGAAGGCTTCTACCAAGCTTGCCATTTTGATTTCTTTGACATCCTTTCCCTTAATAAACACTCTCAAATGTTCATACTTTAGACTTGCAATGTATTAAGCTGAAAAACACAGCAGCAGAAGACTGTGGATGGTATCTTTTATCAGTTGTTTGTTCCTGCTTTTCGAATTACCTTTCCATTCCCGAAACCCATTCTCCACCACCACCTACTAGGAGATCTCTGTATTGAGTAGCCCTACAACTTCCTATCTCAGGATCTCTACAGTGCTGGAAGGGAACAACTTTTCTTAGCAGATGAGGAGAAACTGCCACCATGTTTTGAAGATCCAGTTCCTAACCTTTAATAATAGATATGAAATATAGAATCTTGAAATCTCAGCAGCATGATTCTGAATCCCATCAGAGTGTTATAGGCATATTTCCTTTCCTATTATTTTAATAGCTTTATATAAAGTATCATATTAAAGCATGGGTAAAAAGCCCTCCAGCAATAATTTTTTTCAGGCAAATCTCTTCCCCACCTTACTACCTCATTTGCACTTTCTTTCTTTCTTTCTTTCTTTCTTTCTTTCTTTCTTTCTTTCTTTCTTTCTTTCTTTCTTTCTTTCTTTCTTTCTTTTCTCTCTCTCTCTCTCTCTTCTCTCTCTTTCTCTTTCTTTCTTTCTTTCTTTCTTTCTTTCTTTCTTTCTTTCTTTCTTTCTTTCTTTCTTTCTTTCTTTCTTTCTCCTTCCTTCCTTCCTTCCTTCCTTCCTTCCTTCCTCCCTCCCTCCCTCCTTCCTTCCTTCTTTCTTTCTTTCTCTTTCTCTTTCTCTTTCTCTTTCTCTTTCTCTTTCTCTTTCTCTTTCTCTTTCTCATTATTGGGAGCATGTCTTGAAAAACAATCCATGTGAAAGTTTGGGAGTTTGTGTTCTCCTACCAAAACATACTTTTTCTATCACTGATCCATGATCAGTTACACTTTTGCTCTCCAGCAGTAATTACTCTCCAAGAAAGAACATTAACATGCCAGGTCGTTTGCAGTAGCTGTAGCTTAAATGGCAATTAAGTATAGTAATTGGAACGGCAAGGCAGATTGAGTATGCTATAAAAGTCATTGTGTGGTCAACCAAGAAAGAGAACTCAGGCAGAACCAAATTAAGTCAATGCATCAAGTCAGAAAAGCTGCAGCCATCCTACAAAGCAAACCTCACCACATGCCTTAAAGCCAGTAATGGCACCATAAGTGAAGATTGGCAATCAAAGCAGAATTTTAGACATAAACCAATCAATCCAGATTTGTTACTACCTTATTACCAGATTACTCCAAAACCAGAAATCTGCTTAGGAAACCTCTAAAGAAAGACCATTTACATTTGGTTGTTTTCAATAACCCCAGAATGAGGATGAATTACAAGATGCCTCTGGTAGAGATTTCAGAACTGTACACATGGCTGATGAAGAATTTATACTCTGATGCTAATTGCTCAGACTCTTGGTCTCCCCATCCCTTTTGCAAACTACAGTAGCTTTCACCATGAGCTCAAGTGAAAATGTCATCTTGTTCTGAAGACAAAAAGAACAATTTTAAAATCCTGTCTACCTTTAGAGTGTTAAAACACTCTGATCCCCCCACCAGCAGAAATGCAGTATTGTGCCCAGGTTATAGCTCAGCATATAATCTGGGTATAATCATTCTGTGTGTTCAAAATTGGCAAAAGATTCCTGCAGAGTATCCATAGGCATGTGCTAGTTGATACTCACCTCCATATGCTAATCTTCTTTGACTGGCAAAAAAGAGGGCTTTCCTGAGGCTTCAACCACACAAGCTATGGAGATATCCACACAAGCTATGGAGATGTTTATTTTATTTATTTATTTATTTTAATTCCATTTATATCCCGCCCTTCTCCGAAGACTCAGGGCGGCTTACAAGCTTAGCAGTAGCCTTCATTCTATGTATATGCCTGCTTATTAGGGCTTTCACACATACCCCCAAGCGGCATTATTACAAAGTCAGCTTAATTGCCCCCAACAATCTGGGTCCTCATTTTACCTACCTCAGAAAGATGGAAGGCTGAGTCAACCTTGAATACACTTATGAATACATTTCTATAATTTCTGTAATTTCCCTCAAGCTATTTTTGACACCCACTCATAGAATATGATAAATCACTTACCTAAGTATTGCAGCCATGATGCAATCAAAGGAAGAAGCTTCCCAGGTAATTAAATATTTTTGGCCAGTCTGTCTATTACTCTGACAATGAAGTGTTACCATAAAACATAGATAAGAAGTGCTGTGATGTGTTATAAATCATTGTATCATTTCTGAAAAGATAGTTCAAAGAAGCCAAGTGTGGGTAGCGTAATTTTATTTCTCTTTCAAGAAAGGCAAGAGAAGAAGGAGGCATTACGTTGTGTTGCCTTTCAAAATGTGGTAGAGAAACTGAAAAGTTTTCCTTCTACAACAATGTGGAGCACAAATGTCCCTGGGTAAATCCATTCAGTCCTATTGCAGATTATTGACTAAGAGAAATAATACAAGAAAGGATTAATGTAGTATGATGTAGAGCAGTGCAGTGCAGTGTAGCATCTGTTCTGTTCTGTTGTTTTATTGCTTCTAATCTTGATTGGCTTGTATAACTAATAGTGGTCTGGTACACATAAGGAGAGGTCCAGTTCATGTAAGAGAGCAGGGTTGTTGTTGTTGTTGTTGTTGTTGTTGTTGTTGTACTTGTTAAAGGTGCTGGCCTAGCAAACAGGCATGTAAGCCAGCTGGGTGACTTTGGATCAATCACTCTTTCTCATTGTTATGTATCCTGTTGCAGGCATCTGCATAGCAACAGCCACTAGGGGGCGTTGGCCTGGATGGTTTTGGCGGGAAACCTAGTTTCGGCGGGAAACCTAGGGCCAACCCCATTGGCTGGCCACCTCCCTGGCCGGGTATATAAGGAGGCCAGGTAGCCCTTGTTCCTCAGTACGCACCCCCCACAATAAAGAGCTGAACACGTACTCTGGCTGGCGTCTCTTCCTTGCATCGGACCCACCACATTACACTCATCCCTATTGCTGTAGGAAGAAAAAGAGGAGGAAGGAGTATTGGTTATGTTTGCTGTCTTGAGTGGGATATGCAAAGGCGAGATAAAATAATAAATATATAAAATATTTTGAAAAGAGTAGCCATTTCACTGAGTTCAGTGAGACTAGTAGTAATGCTTGCATGAAAATGGTACCTGCCTCTCATCACTTTGACATAAAACAATGATACTGGCTGGAAAATCCAGTGTTGGCCAGAGATCAGAATCAACAAATGAGTGTACCTTCCAGACTGATGCTGGGCAAAGCAGCAGCAGCAGGAATTTCCCAACTCTTCCTTTTTATTGGAACAGTGCACTAGCCTAAGTGGATTCCCTGAATTATTCTTCTATCTCAGATATATGGAGGATGCTAATACATAATCAGCACTACAGGAGAGATTCAACTGAAAGTCCAATCATCTTCTTTATCTACTTTCATATTATCATTTGTCTCAAGCTACAAATTGCCTTGCAGTGTGTGTGCTGGGCTTGAGTTTATTTCTTGAGTCTTTGGTGTCTGTTTGTGGTAATACAAACAGATACAAATAGATATAGAGCTGGGGAATGGAGTCAGAAGCTTGTTTCAAATACAGTAATGTCAGCTGTTACCTCCTGCTTGCTGTGTTTCACTGTTATGTGGGGAGGGGATGTTTGGAGAATCGAAAGTGGAATTTGTACCAACTAGAGACATTGCTCAAGGTCATCCAGCTGGAAGAAGAAGGGAGCTGCATTCCAAGCCATTCTTGGACTGACCATTATGAAAACATCTTGTGTGGACTTGATTGTTTACACTGGGATGGGCAACAAGAGACAATTGGGGGGGAGGGATAGAACGTAAGGATTTTGGCATGTGATTCTCAGTTTTGACAATTTCAGATCATCATTATTGAATCAAATTTGGGCACAGAAAGCTGAAAATGAAAAACGAGACCCAGAGGTCAATGCCATGATACTTATTCTGATGGTTGAAGATATTGCAAAAGAGCCTTGGTGGAGCAGTGGGCTAATGCCTCCTTAAGTAACACCAGCTGCCTGCAATTAGTGCAGGTTCGCATCCCACCAGGCTCAAGGTTGACTCAGCCTTCCATCCTTCCGAGGTAGGTAAAATGAGGACCCAGATTGTTGGGGGCAATAAGCTGACTTTGTAATAATGCCGCTTGGGGTGTGTGTGAAAGCCCTAATAAGCAGGCATATACATAGAATGAAGGCTACTGCTAAGCTTGTAAGCCGCCCTGAGTCTTCGGAGAAGGGTGGGATATAAATGGAATTAAAATTATTATTTTTTCCTGAGAACAGAAAATAGAATATTACCATTATAAAGAGAGTACATTTATACTATGCTCATATTTGAATTAACTCAAAGTTGCTGCTCAGAAGTGAACACACTATTTTGCATAGGAGAATAAGAAGAGAAGAAACAAGCTAGTTAACTCAGTTCAAGAGTAGGATGCTTGTTAAATGACAGCCTCCCTCCTCCCCCAAATTTTCAATTTTGTTTTCTCTTCAGCCTGTTAAAGACAAAGTGCATTTCTCAGATCCCTGTGCCTACCCAGATAATTCTTGAGCACACGAATGAATGTACAGCTAGTCCTCAATGTATGAAAACAATTGAGCCCAAAATTTTTGTTGTTATGCAAGACCGTTATTAATTTTGCCACATTTTAGGACCTATTCTTAAGTGAATTTTAAATTATATTATGAAGCTGCTGCATTAGTAGGAATAAGTGATTGGATTAATTTGACGCAAGAGAGATTATTAAATCTTGAGGGCCATGATTTGTTGTTTGGCTGGCATGCATATTTGTTGTATGATAAGAAGGTAGACAATGTGTTTAGAGTGCATATTTTAAGACAGGCATTGCTGAGAGTCTGGAAGAAGTATAGACATAAGTTAGATTGCAAGATACCACTGTGGGCAATTCCGAAACACGCAATAGAAAATATACATGCTGGTTTCAAACATGATATGACTACGTACAAGGAGATTCTAAGTTTGGAAAGAAATGTCTGGTGTTTGAAATCATATAGCCTCTTGCGAGAAGAGAAGGTTGTTCAAAACTGGTTTCAATATACTCAGTTACGGGCCAGGTGGAAAGAAGATCAGAAAAATGGTTTTACAATGACTGATGAAAATTTGATAAAGCAAATTAGAAATCAGGGACCAGCACATATTAAACGGATATATCTTGCGTTGATAGAGATTGATTCGGAAACAGAACTTGTTAAGGATTGTATGATAAAATGGGCCCAAAACATCCAGGAAGTTATCACGATGGACACGTGGGAAAAGATTTGGGTGAGGAACGTAAAATTTACACAAGCTCAAAATCTAAGAGAGAATTTTTACAAAATGTTTTATAGATGGCATCTAGATCCTAAAAAGCTTGCAAGTATGTATCCGAAATATCAGCCTAAATGTTGGAGGTGTGGTGATGAAGACGCAACATATTTTCACATATGGTGGACTTGTAAAAAGGTTAGGGCTTTTTGGATAAAAGTCTGGTGGAACATGCAGAAGATTTTTAAACAGAGGATAAAGTTTTGTCCGCAACTTTTTTTGTTGGGAATAATTACAGATGCTACAGTTGTGGACACTAAGTTGATGTTGAATTTTATTACGGCAGCAAGACTTTTGATAGGTCAGTATTGGAAGAAAGAGGAACTGCCGACCATAGAAGAGTGGACTTTAAAGGTTTCCGACCTGGCAGAGATGGCGAAGATTTCGGCTTATTTGAAAGATCACTCGCAAGAACGCTATATTATGGAATGGAGAAAATGGATTGAGTTTATCCAGAACAAGTATAGGGTTAAGAAGTTTTATGTAGCATTTGAATAAGTCTTCTTTCTTTTTTTCTTTTTTCTTTTTTTATTTTAGTTTCTTTATATATATTTAATATTACTAAGGTTTGTTTTATCCTATATAAGCTAGAGAGTGATGGATTTTAGAGTTTATAGTTGTTAGTATGTGGTTGTTTATGATTGTTTTTTTTTATATATACCTTGTATTTAGCTCTGGGAAGTCGGGGGGGAGGGGGGGAGGGGGGAGAGGTAGGGGGGAGGGAGAAGGGAGGGGGAGGGGGGGGTTTAAAGAAAAATTGTATGTTAAAACTTTTCAATTAAAAAAAAAAGACCGTTATTAATTTTGCCACATTTTAGGACCTATTCTTAAGTAAATCACTACAGTTGTTATGTTAGTAACACCATTGTTAAGTGCATCTCCATTGACTTTGCCATCACAAGTTTGCAAAAAGTGATAAAATGATGCTGGGACACTGCAACTGTTATAAATGCATGTAAATTTTGATCACATGACCATAAGGATGCTGCAACGGTCCTAAGTATGAAAAATGATCATAAGTCATTTTCAGTGTTGTTGTAATTTTGAACAGTCACTGAATGAATGGTTGTAAATCAAGGAATACCTGCACTCTTAATTCTAGATCAGGTGTGATATTTGCTTGGCCTTCCCAAGACATTCCAAGTCTCATTTTTACTTAAGCCTAGATATTCAGACTCCATCATGGAGGGTGCAAATCATAGGCAATACATTGCATAAATGTATTGGATATGCTTCAGAATTAAAAACAATTCAACACAATTCACAAATCTTTAGAAATGTAACACAGCAGAATTTAAAGCACTAATTAGTTTCTTTAGTCTCAGAACTGATTTGTGGATGCTGTATTTGTTCCAGAATTTAGTGTAATTGATGGGGGGGGAAGGTTGATTCTGAGCCATCTTAATGAGGTAAGCAAATGAAGCTGTGTTACTAGGATCTCCATATATACTGTAGGCTCTTAGCTAATATAAAATCTGTGCATTCTAAGATAGGATTTAAACCCTTATAAACCATTTTTCTGAAAGTAAGCCCCAGTGAATTTGGTGGAATTTTCTTTTGCATAGATGTGTATTGCATTGCCACTGAGCCAGTCTTTGAAAGGAACTATAGTTGGGTTTTACTGGGTTAAAAAAAAGACAGAAAAAGAGAATTGATTATTGGTACACAAGTCAATTGCAGATCTAGATTAGCCTGAATAAAGTAAATGGACTCAGAACAGAGGGACAGAATTTCTATACAGCCAATTTCCGTTACTTCCATAAACCTGAGTTCTTCAACCTGGGAATTGTTCAGCTGTGAGGCTTAGCTCTTAGATATCTCTAGCTTCTATGGTCATTACTAAGAATTCTGGGAGATAATGTTCATTCACTAAAAGTGTATCCTGAAAGAAGTAGTTGTAATTTATTTCTAAATCTCATCAGTTTCCTCAAGAGTACAAGTTAGGGCTCAAAAACAGTAACTGTGAGAGGGACCTTGGAGTTCTAGTGGACAGACACTTGACTATGAGCCAGCAGTGTGCAGCCGCCGCCAAAAAAGCTAATGCAATCCAGGGTTATATAATCAAGATCATGCAAGTATTAGTAATGCTTTATAAAAGACATGTCAAACTCACGATGTCATGCGATGTCACATGATGTATTGGAACTTTTTCCTTATTGCCGGCAATGGGATGGGTGCAGTTTTATCGTGACGTGTCCGGCTCATGGGCTGGCAGTTTGACACCCATGTTTTATAAGTAGTACTTATAATAAGACCACACCTGGAATACTGCAACCAATTTTGGTAACCATACTACAAAAAATATGTTGAGACTTTGGAAAAAGTTCAGAGAAGAGCAAGTTAGGCCTGGAGACTAAAACATATGAAGAATGGCTGCAGGGCTTGGTTTTGGTTAGTCTAAAGAAAAGAAAAAAATAGGGGCAACATGATAGCAGTGTTCCAGTATCTGAGGGGCTGTCATAAAGAAAAGAGGGTCAAATTATTCTCCAAAGCACCAGAGAGCAGGACAAGAAACAATGGTTGGAAACTGACTAAAGAAAGAAGCAACCTAGAATTAAGGAGAAACTTCCTAACAGTGAGGACAGTTAACCAGTGGAACAGCTTGTTTCCAGAAATTGTAGGTGCTCCATCACTGAAGGTGTTTAACAGTCACTTGTCTGACATGGTAGTTCTCCTGCTTGAGCAGGGGGCTAGACTAGAAGACCTCCAAGGTCCCTTCCAGCTCCATTCCATTTCATTCCATTCCATTCTGTTCTGTTCTATTCTATTCTAGTGTCATCACAGCTCATAGTCACATAACATAACCTCTGGGTTCTTAAAAAAATGTGTGTGGTTTATGTCATATCAAAAGATCAGAAAAGCACCAGGCCCAGATGGAGTAACTCCTTTGAAAGACTTTGCTGAACAACTGGCCCCCATCTTCACTTGGAATTTTAATAAATCGCTGGAGATGTGTTATGTCCCTTCCTGCTTCAAATACTTACCATCATCCTGGTTCCTAGAAAAACCCTCCATCAAGAAGCTCAACGACTCCTGGCAGTTGCTCTGACACCTGTAGTTATGAAAACCTTTGAGAAGTTAGTGCTGGCCCACCTGAAAGTCATCACGGATCTGCTGTTAGATCCTTGTAATTTGCCTACTGAGCAAATAGACTACTAGCAGATGATGCTGTCAATATGGCACTGCTCTACAGCTTAGAATGCCTTGAATTTCTGGGGACCTACAGAGTCTTTTCTGTAGGCTTCAGCTTAGCATTCAATACTCCATAAATTCATAATTCCAGAAATTCTTCAATCTAAACTGATTCGGCTCACTGTGCCTGTCCATAGTTGTAGGTGAATTATTAGCTTCTTGACAATAGGGAGCAACAGGTGAAGCTAGGTAAAATTATATCTAATACCCAAACAATTAGCACAAGAGCCTTGGTGGAGCAGTGGGCTAATGCCTCCTTAAGTAACACCAGCTGCCTGCAATTAGTGCAGGTTCGCATCCCACCAGGCTCAAGGTTGACTCAGCCTTCCATCCTTCCGAGGTAGGTAAAATGAGGACCCAGATTGTTGGGGGAAATAAGCTGACTTTGTAATAATGCCGCTTGGGGGTGGGGGCAAAAGCCCTAATAAGCAGGCATATACATAGAATGAAGGCTATTGCTAAGCACATTGATTTGTGCTTTAAATTGTAAGCCGCCCTGAATCTTCGGAGAAGGGCGGGATATAAATGGGATTTTTTTAAAAAAGTGCCCCACAGAGATATATATATACACTTTGGTGCAGCTGGAACAATGCAGACCTGAACATGCTTAAAACTATAGAGATGAGAGTTGATTTTAGGAGGGGCCCTTCTATTCTGCCTTTTCTTACTATATTCAACAGCACAGTATCAACAGTTGAGTCCTTCACGTTTTGGGGTCATATAATTTCGCAGGACTTGAAATGGATATCTAACATTAGAAACATCATTACAAAGGCACAACGAGGAATGTTCTTCCTGGTCAAGTCAGAAAGTTCAGACTGCCCCAGGAGCTGTTGCTACAATTTTACAGAGGAATTATTGAGTCTATCATTTATACTTCTATAACTGTCCAGTCTGGTGTAGCAACCAAATAGGACAGGTACAGATTCCAATAGATAGTTAAGACTGAAGAAAGAACTATTACACCCAGCCTGCCTTCCATACAAGATCTGTGTATTGCGCGGGTCAGAAGGAGGGCTGACAAGATATCTACAGATCTCTCACATCCCTCACATCCTGGACATTAATTGTTTCAACTCCTCCTTTCAGGACAGCGCTATTGAGCACGGCATGCCAAAATACTAGACACAGGGACAGTTTTATTATTATTTATCTCTGAGATCTTTGCACCAGCTTAAGACAGTCAGTTCAGTGTAGTGGTTAAGGCACCATGAGTTTTAGTCCTGCTTTAATCACAAAGCCAGCTGGGTAACCTTGGGCCAGTCACTATATCTCAGCCCTAGGAAAGAGGCAATGACAAGCCACTTCTGGAAAAAAAATTACCAAGAAAACAGCACGGACTAGTCCAGACAGTCACCAGCAGTCAATACTGATGTAAAAGCACACAAATGCACAAAAATATCTCAGCTCAGTCTGTTAGGACTTAGATTGTGCTAAATGTGTTGTGCTAAAGTTCTGTAATTGTTAAGTAGATTTGTTTGCCTACCTTCACTCTATATATTTTTAAAATTACATTCCGTATTATTTCAAGGACCATTCTGTTGGCAATTTATCAGTTCTAAAATGTCATAAAAAGAACTTTAAACAATAACCAGATGCAAAATAATATTACTATATTTCCCACCACCCACACCTTTGAACATCTGCCTTGTTGGCAGCTTTTGAAGAGGTCTTAAATGACCCATTCTAAAATTTAAAAGCATGAAATTCATAAAGGTGTATATATATCGCGAGGCTTTATTTTAACATATTAGCCAAGTCAAAGGAAAGGTTGATATCCATGTGACCAGGTACCCTTTTGCCCAAAAAGGTCAATTTGCTATCCTTATCATTTAAAAGCAGGCTAACAGCTCTTCATTAAAGAGACTCAAGAGAATTACATTGAGATAAATGTATCTTTCAAAATACTCAACCAAAGAACTGGCAGATAGTTTATCAGAAAAAACAAAATAACTGTATTTTTCTAACTACTTTAGTAGGCTAAAATATTGGAAATAAATTTTTCCCTTTTCTTTTCTTTTTTTCTCCCTCTAAAAAAAATCTTCCTGTGCCGATCCATACATTCATTTCAGAGAGGTATTGCAACAGCACAGTTTAGGAAACAGGATACCTTTTAGTTCTAACAAAAAAAAACACAAAGGATTGAAATTATTGGTGGTTAGGTCTCCATGAATTCATAGAGCAAAATGGACATCACCCCCAGATTCATAGTGCATCGGTGTGCTTAGGAAGGTACTAACTTTTTTAGCCCACCTTAACTATGTTTCCTGGTAAAATACATGGGAAAAATCCCGTTGGAGGAGAAAACCACTTAGGGTTAGGGTTAGGTCTCAAAGAATTCAGAGAGAAAAATGGAAATCACCAAAGAATTCATAGCACATAGCTATGCTTAGGAGGGTTAACTCTTTGAGTCTGCCTTAACTAGTTTTTGTGGTTAAACACATGGGAAAATCTCATGGGGGGGGGGAGAAGCACACTTTAGGATTAGTTTTCCGTGAATTCAGAGAGCAAAAGACATTTTGAGAACAAAAGACATTGCCAATGGATTTGTAGTGCATCAGTATGCATACTTGGACAGTGACTTTTCAAGCCTGCCTTAAGTACCATTGGGGGAGAATTCCACTTAGGATTAGGGATAGTTCTCCTTGAATTCAGAGAGCAAAATGAACATTGGTAATAGATATATAGCGCATCTGTATGCTTAGGAGGGCACTGACTTTTGACAACTTGCTTATCTATGTTTTCTGGTAAAATGAGAAAAACCTATTGGTGGAGAAACACACTGAGGGTTAGGGTTAGGTCTCCATGAATTGAGACAGCAAAATGGATATTACCAATTTATTCATAGTGCTTCGGTATGCATAGGAGGGTGTGACATTTGAAGCCTGCCTAATCTACATTTCCTAGTAAAATACATGAGAAAATCCCATTGGCGGAAAACCCACTTATGGTTATTGTAAGGGCTCCTTGAATTCGGAGAGCAAAATGGACATCGCCAGGGACTCATAGCATATCAATATGCTTAGCAGGGCATTGACTTTTTGAGCATGGCTTGACTATGTTTTCTGGTAAAACACATTGGAAAATCCCATTGGGGGATTTATTCAAAGAAATAAGAAGAGACATGCTAGAGAACATGCTGATACCTTCATGTTTATTTAACTGAAGGTCAGAATGAATGAACTAAATTGTAGGAAGAACTTGTTAAAAGGGATGTGGTATTTTTTTTTCTTTTCTGAATTGACATTGTTTCCTGCTGGCCAGTAAGGCAAGAATATGACACAATTGTGACCATGATTAAACACAAATTGATTGGAGCCAAATATTTTGGGCTAGTGGGCACAGGTCTATTGCTGAAAATTAGTAGCACTAAAAATAATACAGCGTGATGCCATCAGCATCCAAATTTGCCCATCTCCAGGAAGTAGATTAACATGATTTTGAGTTTTTCAATGTTGTAGGAAAAGTGAAAGTAGCTCCCTTCATTTTCAATAAATGAGAGATTAAACCCTACTTGGCACATGCACGTACATCCATTGTCTCAGAACTTTTTTTTTAAAAAAATGGCAAAACTCCTCATTCTTCACACTTTAAATTGATAATTCTTGAACATCTGACTATGATTTTAATACATTGGTTTTATTTTTTGCCTTGTATGTCTTACTGTTTCAAGCTGCCTTCAAGAAACAGAATGGTGGGGTATACATTCAAGGATTAATTCAATAGAGAGTCAATTAATAAATAAATTCTCTGTGTGTGTGTGTATGCATGCACAGTTTTGTGTTGTGTGATTATGTGAGACAGAGAGCAAAAGAAAGAAAGGAATTGTAAAAGACTCATTCCTGCAGGATTATGTAGTATAGGAATTGCACACTTAAGAACTGTGTTTGACACACCAGGCATTCAGGTGTGAAAAATAAGTACATAGCATATGGATGCCTAATAACGTCTCTGAGAAGTCACATTCACAGTCCCAGTCAGCAGATTACCATTTTAACAAGTTGCTGCTCCCAACGGGATTATATCCATCCAATGGCTGAGAAAACACTTCAAGCTGTGATAAGCAATAAGAAAACCAGGAATGAAAATCTCTCCATGTTAGATCCTTTAATACTAAAGGCTCCATTGCACTTTATTTGAGAGTAATGCTCATCATGCAAGATATCATTTATGAGAAAGATGGGAGGTGGAGGTAGGAATGAGGGCAGAGAGAAAATAGGAAAAGCAGAGTTTGGGATATACCCGTTGTTAGCTATTCAGGAAAAAAAGAAGACACGGTTTGTGGTTGCCAAAATGATTTCATTTTACATCTTAAAGTGAAATTCCACATACAATTTGGATATGTGAGAGCCAGTTTGGTGTATGAAGCCACCTGATGACCTTGGGACAGTTGTCCTATCTCAGCCCTAAGAAGGAGGTAATGGCAAACCACTTCCAAAACCTTGTCAAGAAAACTGCAAGGACTTTTTCAGGCAGTCATCAGGAGACAACAGTGACTCAAAGGCGATAAATAAATAAATAAATAAATAAATAAATAAATAAATAAATAAATATTTTTTTTTAGGAGTTCTGGAGAACTTGATCTGGAGTCCTTAAAATGTTAGTCTCTGCACCATACTGTAATATCAAGGCAGAAGATATTAATACAGTAGAGGTAGACACTAATAGAACACCCAAATAAAAGGGAGTAATCCTCACATTGAATGGGAATGTATGGAGGGAAAAGCCAGAAGACCTCTGATACATACTAAAACCCCCGGAGCCTCCAAACATCCGAGGGAAACCCTGACCCGGCAGCCGTTGACAGTTGACAGCTGTCAAAAGGCTGCCGGAAGAAATGACGCAGGCGCACAGACCCACCGGCAGCCATTAAAGATGACAGCTGTCAAAAGGACTGCCAACGACAAACATGCATGCGTCAGATTTGACAGCCACTGGAGCTGTCAGCTTGGCAGTCCCCGATCAGGTCCTCCAGCTGAGCCTGCCGCTCAGCTAAGGGGAATTCCCTAGCAGCCGCCAGGCTGTCAGACGGCCGCACGATGATTGGTTGCCGCCCTAGCGGCGGGAAAAACACTGTTTGTTGATTGGTTGTAACGTTTAACAGTTTCCTATAAAAGCCGGGTTTGTGTTGACAGTCAGCTGCCCCGGAGCTGAACCAAATAAACTTGTGAACCTTGCCTACGGTCTCCCTCTCGTCCTTCGTGAAGACAATTCAACCCCCATATTTTCATATTTACCCTATGAACATCTAAAATCTTCTTAATGTATCTGCAGATATTATGAAAATAGAAATGGATGTTTTTGTTATCCTTCTTCCCTGTTGCCTGAAGGGCTTGTAAGAGCTCTCACTGGATCACTATCACAATACCCACCATATTAATGGTGAAGTAATGAGTTCATAGCTAAAGCTGAGGAAGAGGGAAAGTCTTTGGTAGGGCTGCTTGATCTGGGCTGCAAAAATCCAGACAACAAATAGAGGTTAGAAGAGGAAGACTTTCCTATTGCTCTGATGTTATTTGATGGTTGTACAGATTGTCACAGATAGATCTGACCACCTTAGTTTTTGGTTCAGATTAAAAACAAACTTATTCCCAATAAGTACTTTAGATAAAATTCTATTTGCAGCAATACATGGTGCACAATATAACATGGTCTTACAAGCATTGATGAGAAAATTTTATGTAGTTTCTGACATTCACTTCCTAGTAATTATAAAATCACAATAGGCATGTGTATCATACTTGTAGGCATTCCATATAGGGCCCCACTGGAACTTTTACCTTCCATTTCAATAGCTTAACTCAATATGAATCCACCATTATTGTGCTAGCTCTCTTTCTGCTACTTCATGCTGTTCTTTATATTGATAGTAACCTCACTATCTAAACATCAAATCACTTTTCTGACCTCCTTCAGCATTTTAGGGGTGAAGCCTTGCTAGCCCTACATGACTTTTATCAAAGATGACCTCTTATAATTCATTAAGATAAGTTGAAGGTCTTCTGTAGAAACTGTATGTGTCCACTCGATAGAATATCTGTACTCTGGTGCTGGGCTTGCTGACTATGAATTCACTTTCATCTCAATCCTTTGAAGATTTACTAAGAAATCCTGGATGATTTTATTGAGACATGAAACCTCATCTGTGGATGTCTCATGTCAGACCTGAACTGTGCCATTTTACAATTAAAAAAAAGGAACGTTAGCTTTCTAAAACTAAAAAGGTGAGGCTGAAAGAAAAGGAATTCATTAAAATACTGTACTGCTCTGTTCAAGGGCTCAAAACATAATCTGAAATGTGTTATGTAATTATATGAACATCTACATATGAATACCAACACTAATAAAAAGTCTATAAAAAGTCTAATCGCCTGGTTTTAGGATGTTCTGTTTTCTGCTCATTCATTAGATGAATCTAGAAAACACTTGTCAATTAAAGAACAGATAAGAATAAAGAACAGACCACTGTAATTCTTCAAACTAAAGACTACTATTATTTTATATTTATGGGAGGAAAAAATAATGCTTAAATATTACCATTTTAAGTAAAGATTTTAATAAACATCAGATGCTGTTGCATAAGAAAGAAATGACTCATTCATTTGGAGAATTAAAAAGGACAGATTGATGTTTGAAAAGGCAATCTTTCTTAAATTTTGAGGAAAATGACATTCATCCTTTAGCATAAGATTTACAGATTGCTGAGACAATGGAGTGTCTTAAATAGAGAAAAAGGGGGAAAATGCATCAAAAAGAATGATAATTTTGATTGCCACGTCACTGAGATAATGGGGAAATCTTATCAACATTCCTGAATGGATCAATGTCCACAATCCTAAGAATTTCATGATGGTGAAGCATATAAGAGTTTGTTTATGGAGATTCTCAGTCCAGAGCTGAAGAAGCTATTTTCAAAGAGAAAATAAAAAATACAGTTGCCTTGTGAAAAAGCACCTTTGGAATAAGAGCTTGTTATACACATGGTTACAAGGATAACTCAAAAGTTGCTGTCCTATTGAAAGAAAGTTCCTGGGAATACCATAATCTTAGAAACATAGAAAACTGATGGCACAAAAAAAGACCTAGTGGACCATTAAATTTGCCTTTTGAATTTTTTTTTGTTGTTTATTCTGCTGTTTTATTATTTTCTAATTATTATTTTTAACAAAATTGTTGGATGATGGACATGATTTTATCCAAAGCATGTTTAAACTTAGTTACTGATGATTGACTCACTCCTCCACTGGAAGTTGTTTCCAAGTTCATACTACTCTTTCTGTGAAGTGGTACTTTCGAAAAATTATTTTGAACTTCTCTGCTGTCAGTAAATTTATTTTTTTTCTAATCTTGTCCCCACCTTGTCCCTTCTTTCCTCCAGGCTTTACATATTCAGTTCCTCCAATCTCTCCTGATATGTTTTGTCCCTCAGACCTTGTACCATTTTTGTTGCCTGTCTCTGGACTCACTTAATCTTATCAATATCTTTTTTTTTAAAGTGAGGTCTCTGGAATGGGACACAGTGTTCCAAACGAGGTCTGACTAAAGCCCTATATAGAAGGATTAGGACTTCCTTTTTCCTCTAATGATGCATCCCAGAATTTTGTTTGCCTTCACAGCTGCCTGGCCACACTGTTTACTCATCTTGTAGTCATCTGCTAGGAGGATACCTAAATCCTTTTCTTCTGTTGTTCTGTCTAATACTGTTGCTCCAATACTGTATGATAGAGGCACATTCCTTCTATGGCTGAATTCTGCTTTTCTAAATCTCATGTTTGCCTTAAATATTCAGAGTGTTTGCTCTTTCTACAGCATAATCATGTTGTAGCTCACAAAGGCTTCACCTCTAATACAGTGACAATGCTGAATGTGTGTTTAATGTACAGGTAATGCTCATTTAGTGAAAATGCCTCGGATAGCAACTATTCATAGTTATGATAGTGATGAAAAAGAAACTTTGCAACCACTGCCCGCATTACAATCTTCACAGTGTCTCTCTTTCTCTCAATTAGGTATTCACAGCTACAGCCACTAAGAATGCATTGTCCTGACCTGTTTTTTTTCTTCTCCCCTTGCAGAGCAGAGAGAGTGCTTTAACAAGCAATCTCTTCCTGAACTGTTTTTTTTTCTCTCCACAACACAGAGCATCCCTAAAAAGTGCTAACTGGAAGTTAACAAGCTGAGCTCTGTGAACTTAATTAGCCACCTCAGAGATGCTACTTCAAATTTCACACTGAAGGCTTTCATCTGCTTCCTAAGCAGCTCATGGCTCATAACTGTGAGCCCGATAGGCAAATAGCCGATGCCGGCGCATTGCTTTCATTGTGTACCTGCTTATTCTTTTCACATCCCTTCCTCTCCAATGAGCCATTTTCTATGAGCTGGGCAGCCATATTCATTTGATTAATAAATAAAAATGAAATGAATGCATGTAAATGTAAATACAAATATCAGTTCTGATCTTGCTCATTATCATAGTCCCAAGGTGAGCATTACAAAGGGTGGGGGACCAGAGAAAAGGAGCTATAAAATTTGTCATTTTACCCAGCTTTCTCCTTTGCCATTTGGAGTGTTTGGGATCGTATTCTGATGCTAGAAAGCAAAGGAAAGCCCGAGTAAAATTGTGATCGCAGTCGTGATCATGAGATGTTTCTGTCATGGTTCTGATAGATAAAACCCATCAAAATAAATTTTGAGGCAAAATTCTTCCTTAAAGAACACTTATTCAGGAAACAAAATATAGGCACTACATAGTTGAACCCCAAAACTAAATTCCCTTCCCCCAGATACAAAGTAACAAAGTACAATTCTCACCCCCAATAAACTGTCATAAAGCACATTCCCCAATTACCTTAAAGCACGGGCTTTCTCCTCAGCTCCTCAGCCTGCCAAAATGTTATCAGCTTGTCCCACAGCAGCGTTATTATCATGGCTAGCTGAACTTACATCCCAACAAACACCCCCCCCCCGCTGCACTTGATTTCTAAAAGCAAGAAAAACCATGTTAAAGGAGAAGAGAAAATGGCTGCATTTTCATGAGTTGTCAGAGCAGAAACATCCAATGTTAGCAGCATTGACAGTTTCACTTAGTGACTGATTTGCTTAATGCCCAAATTGCCTCTTCCAATTATGGTTGCTAAATGAGAATTACCTATATAATATTCAGAGGTGCCTAGTAGACAGAATTAGTTGCTTAGAATGATAAAAGAGTTGTGGCACATGATGTCATCCCCCCCCCCCCACTTTTATATGTATGTTGTGAGGCTGTGTGGATATGTGAAAAGAATGGAATTCTGCAGCACAATGTCACAATGCTGTCTTCATCATCCTGACTAAAGAAGCATGACAGCATTTACTGTATAATTTCAACTGTCAAGAACTGAAATAAAATATTGCAAGTGATGGCACTATTTTCAGACAGCAAGCGTTCCTTTCTACCTTTTTAAAAACTCCCTGAATAGTCATATGGAACACTGAATCTTCCAAGATTTCAGAGATTTCATTTTAAAACCTTGGAGACAGTTCTGCCATTCTAAAAGTCTTTTTTTGGGCCACGGATGCCATCCAAGGATATCCTGAGCAATGTGGCACTTGAAGGTGATGAGCTGATAACTCTGGAATAATAAGCACATGAAATGGAAAAGTAAAAAAAAGGAAAAGAAACAGAACAAAGAGCTGAATAAAACTGTTGGTGTTTGCTTTATTTATTAGACAACAGTTTCTACAGCATGGGTAGAAACTGCAGCCAACAGCAGTACAGTATATCGTACAACTAGTTGTATATATCTACAAACATGCTATTCACTTTACATTAGTAAGGGAAGGGATAGCAGAAGGGAGAAAGATGGAGAAGTCAAAGCAGTTGTGCTTGGTTGGTCAGGAGAGAAAGAGGGGAATCCTTTTCCAATTTGTGTTCTTCATATTCCTGCAGGCAGCAGCCAGCTTTGTGTGAAGGTGGCACCGCAAAAGACTCGTTCCTGAGGAACAGGGTGGAGGGCTTGGTTCTCCAACTGACTGATTTTCCTGCCATCTCAAGGATGGGAGAAAAGCAGATTGACAGAATGTATAGATGAGACCCAACAATCACTGCAAATCATTTGGATTCTCAACCAATAATGGAACATGCTCTGCATACAAAAGTATGTGACCAATCAAAAACAAAAATAAAATTGAATCATGTGTGGCCGGATCAGCCTTTTTATAGCCTGAATGTGCCATGTGATTAATTCTAAAACTTGTAACTGAGAAATGGAAGGATTTATGTTTTCCTGTGTGACTTGTCATCTCATGAACTAAAAATCCTTGAGTCCCTTGTTATGCATATGGAGGGAGGAAAGGGACGATGAACATATTACAGGCTGCAGCACATTCTAGTCTTTCTCACTTGTTCACAATGACTGGTTATAAATACAAATCAGGCAGTCGGAAATATAAGGAAACAAAACAAAAGGTCATCAGAGAAGTTGGAGGCCAATAAATGCTTCAGTTTAAGTCCTTTCTGCAGTGTTTAGGCAATTCAGAAGTAGGGAAGAAACAAAGACAAGATGGAAATGATTTTAATAACGTCTCTGGCAGTGGTAACAAATGATGAAAAAATGCTTCTATCATTTAACTATGATTCTTCAAGTCATAATTAGATAATATGATTATCACTACTAGCATTAGCACACTCAAAAGAAAAAGGCAAATCTATTACTGTATCTGATTCAGGCTTTTTCAAAGTAGTTCAAACTGGTAATAGAATCTAACTATATTGTTCTATCTGGTGTGATTATTATTTTTTTAAATGCAGAATCTGGCAATTACAAAACTGTGGGTAGACATACATTTCCTTATTTTTTTTTTTCTCTTTCAAACATTATTCCCAACACAAAGGACTCTTTGAAAGACTTCTATAAAATAGTCAACAATGCCTATCAGTCTGGAAAAGGTTATTGATGGAAGCCAAAGATTGCATTCTGCAATCAGAACTTATACCAACTGTGAGGCATGAAAGTAATAGTCTCATGGTTTGGGAAGATGTCACTGCCTCTGGACCTGTATGACTTACCATCATTGAAGGAATAACTAATTGTGCTTTGTGTCAAAGAATTCAACAGGAGAATATCAGCATCTGTCCATCAGCTGAAGCTGAACTATAAGTGTGTCATAAGATAATGTTCTCAAATATATAAGCAAGTCCACAAGAATGGATGAAAGAATAAATCCATTTTTTTAAGCAAGCAGTTCATGCTAGAAAAAATCTGAAATATTTCTGTTGAAGCAATTGCCCATGGAGAAATGAGCTGAAATTCTACACATCAGTGTGACACTAATTCTGCACATCTACCTGATACATCACCAATTATGGTGAATGCTTTGTTGCAACTATTGCAGTTAAAGGTTGTACAATCAGTTATCAAATCTAAAGACAGATTACTTTTCACACTTGTAAACTCCATCTGTGGGATGAATTGTTTATGAAATAAATGAAGGAAGCACTGTCACCCACATCATCTTTATAAATCAGCAAGATCCACATAAAATTTTGATTGATTGGAAAAGATAGGCAAAAAGTCAGAAAATCTGAGAGGAGTTGATTACTTTTTGACAAAATTGTATGATAACTTGAATTATGGAATCTTTATGAGAAAATAGAGTTGAGAGCTGGTTCCTGAATGTGATAAGAGCAGCATATAATGAAAGCAAAATATCTTATTTATTTATTTATTTATTTATTTTATTTTTGGGACTTATATGCCGCCCTATCTCCCAAGGGACTCAGGGCGGCTTACAACAATAAAAACAACAATACAAAAATTAAAAAACGAATTAAATAACAGCCCCAAAATCAATTAACTACAGTTAAAAATTAAAACGTATTTAAAAACCCATCATCAATCCAGGTCAGCCTGATGGAAGAGAAAAGTTTTGAGGTCGCGGCGAAAGGACCGGAGGTCCGGGGCCATCCGAAGCTCAAGGGGAAGCTGGTTCCAAAGAGCTGGTGCTCCCACAGAGAAGGCCCTCCCCCTGGGGGTCGCCAGCCGACATTGTCTGGCCGACGGCACCCTGAGGAGGCCCTCTCTGTGTGAACGCACTGGGCGATGGGAAGTCGTCCCCGGTAGCAGACGGTCCTGCAAGTATCCCGGGCCTAAGCCATGTAGGGCTTTAAAGGTAAGTACCAGCACCTTAAATCTCGCCCGGAAGACAACTGGTAGCCAATGCAGCTCACGCAGGAGGGGTGTAATATGGGAGTATCGGGATGCTCCCATCACTACCCGCGCGGCTGCATTCTGCACCAGTTGAAGCCTCCGGGTGGTCTTCAAGGGCAGCCCCATGTAGAGAGCATTGCAGTAATCTATCCGAGAGGTAACGAGTGCATGAGTGACCGTACGTAGGGCATCTCGGTCCAGATAGGGGCGCAACTGGTGCACCAGGCGAACCTGGGCAAATGCCCCCCTGGCCACGACTCCAATATGATCTTCAAAACTGAGTCGTGAGTCCAGGAGGACACCTAAATTGCGCGCCCTATCAACAGGAGGCAACACCTCTCCTCCCATAACCAAAGATGGAACCTCTTGGACGATGAGATGATTATATGATGCAATTAGGAGCATGGATCTGAAAATTAATGATTCAGTGACAGTAATTCAGTAATGATTGCAGTAATTCATAAATGATATAAATAAATAAATAAATAAATAAATAAATAAATAAATAAATAAATAAATAAATAAATAAATGCAATTAGATGAATTTTTGGCACTTGTAGATGTTTACTAACTTGTAAAATGGATGGAGAAATTTTAAGACACGCAAGTTAGAAAAGTTGGTGATGGCATGTGGTTTGTTACTAAAAGTGAATATTTGTTAAAGAAAGTACAAAAGTTTGTATGCAAGTGTGCTTTTACTTACTTTGTTATATGAAAGTGAGATTTGGATATGTTAGAAGAAACAAAAGTTGAACGCAATAAGAGTGCAATATTTAACTACATGTGTACATTAAAACAAGAAGAGATAGAATTGATAATGAATAGCTGATGAATGAATGTGGACTGAATCCTAAAGCAAATGGTCAAGACAAAAGAAATATATTGCGATGGCCTGTCCATAGACTGTAGTGTTCCTGAATGAGAATCAAAGTGCAACTTAAAAACAGGGTGTTCCACAAGTCAGGCCCCATAGACAATGTATTATCTAATAAGAGAAGGGAAGTTTAGGAAAACCCTCCTTCGTAGATTGTGGTGTGTACAAACTTTACTCCAGCATCCTGCAATCTCTTTAAATGTCAAATAAAGGCATTGTGAAGAAACTCCACTTATTGGGCTTTATTTAGATGGACAATATAACCAGTTTCAAAGTGATGCAACAATAGTTATAGAAAGCATTCCTTGCTAACCTCAACTATAGAATAAGTTCAAAAACCTCATCAAAAGTTTTAAAAATTCTCAAGCACCCTGGAAATATGGTAGAAGATCAAAAGTTTCTTGCACTGTGAAAGCAGTCTCTATTTTAGAGAAAATGCAGAGATATTTCTGGTAGAGTATTGATGTACGGAAACACACGTATTATTCAACTGCTTTTGGATCCATGCCCTTGCAGTATTAGACTTCCTTTGTAGTGATTATGTATTCTTTTTGGGATGTGACTAAATTCTGCTCCTCAAAATTTAGCATTATATCAAGTTTGTAAAATGCATTAATACAGACATGCATCTCATCCATATATGTCTTGGTAATCATATGGAACTTCTTCAGAAGTTCTAATTTATTCTTTTAATTTATTTCAAGGAGGTCATTACTTGTCTTCCTTTATTTCTTTTAAATAAACACAGACAAATCAGGTCAAATAGTACAGTTTAAATTTTAGAACATTTTCAGCTCAATGAAATTGGCATGAAGATCAAATAAAATAGTATTCTTTTTTCCAAAATAAGTACAACATATTTATTACATTTGTAAAATACCATTTTATGGAGGCACAATTACTAGGCCAATATTTGATATTTATTATTAACCAGAACTAAGCTATATAAATCTAGCTTTTATCATGTATCCCCAAAGAGAGGAAAAGTCTTATAATTTACCATTATCCAGTTTTCATGCTGACAGATATTTAGTAGAATATGTATTGTATAATATAATTCATTCCGAGTTCATATTTCTTTAGGCATTTGAAAGCTCTAGCTGATTCATTACCTTCCCTTGTCTCATTCGTTTGTCCTTATAATGCACTCATGAAAAACAGACACATTTCCAGGGGGAAAGTATAATACTGTAAAATAGCTGTAAAGAAAATGAAACATAAATGAAAGCACACCATTATTGTTAGAATAATACTAGAAAAAGTTGCTACAGAGAATTTAACTGCTTATCTCCATTTCAGCTTAATTAGAATCAATTTTTTCAATCTTTCCCCATTTACACTGGAGATTTTATTTATGTTCCTACCCATCTCGTGTCAAATGACTCTGGGCAGCTAAAAATTATTAACAAATATAAATCAGTAATAGCTTAAGCTAATTTCTGAACATTCCATGCCTGGCAAAAAAAGCTCCTATTTTTGGCAAGTGAATGCTCAAGGATGTGTTGATATATTTTAAATTACTCCTCCTCCTATTGGGTGACAACCAAAGGACTTCCACAATAGTTTGTTAAGTGTTTCTTCAAGAAGAACTAAATTTTTCCTATAGAGAAGAGATTCAAGAGTCTCTGTCATTATCTGTCTATCTGCTCTATATACATCCCAAGGAATATATTGTGAATATTGTGAACTGGCTGCATGCATTGATTGCCACTTAGATTGTGTCAACCCTGCTTGATAGACCAGACCAGGAAATCAACTCCATAGGAAGGTTAAATTATTTAATTTAGATTGGCTATAATGACAGAATCTTGCAAGTATGATTGTGCTGTCCTTCTTCCTCTTTTTGACAGTTCAGTAAATAAGGGAGTTGTCTGCCTGAACAGCTTCTGATGTTAGTTTTTTGTTCTGGAGCTAAAAAAAAAGATTACTTTTTTTGGCTTAGATAATGCATATCTCCATCAAGGTCATCTTCCTTACTCTATATGTATTGGCTAATAATATTAGTAATAATAATATATTAAATTTAACTGTTGCTCAACTGCCAACTCTAGCAGTGAAGCCAGGGCTCAAGGAGAGAAGAATTCTAACTCTGGTTTAATTACTGCCATGTAACTGGATGCCGACAATCCTAGATTTTCACACAGATGATCATATGGGAAATCCATCCATTTCAGGGGAGCTATTGCATCTTTATTAGTCTCTTTCCAAACTCATGTTTGCTCCTAATCTATCAAATCCTAAAAAGAAAGATAGTAGTGAGGTTTATGACAAAGAATCCAGATTCTCATTTAAAAAATAATAATAGAGGGGCTGCTATATATTTAATGACAGATATCTGAAGAAGAACCATTTGCCATGCCCATCGGTCTCCATCTTCAGAAACCCTGCTGTGAAATCTAATACCAAGAGACCTATGTAAGATTGATCTTTTTAGTGGATACCTTCATTGGAAGCCTTCAAAGGAAGTTAGATTGGGCATTTAAGAAGGAATGGTCTTAAAAGATCAAATAATATTTGTTCTACTAAGCTACTGATTACTTTTAACTGTTTGTTTTTTTAAACTGATGAACTGTTTCTGAACTTTGTTTCATTGCTTTGTCTTGAGTGATTGTTGTTTTAACTGTATTACAATATATAAATGACTGAATAAATAAATAAGCAAACAAACTGCATGAGTTTGGGGGTCAGTGAAAACTGAAGCAATAGCTTACCATGCTATGTACCTTATGAATACTTAGTTAATGAAACCTATCAATCTTTAGCCCTCTGAACTGCTCCTTGGACTTGTGTATAGAGCAATGGTTTAAGCTGCACAGAAATACTGATGAAAATGGAGCAATCAATATACTAAAAAGTATATTGGCAGATAGATTTTGACTCTTCAGTTTTTTGCATTATTCAAATGTTGAGTTTTTGATTTAGCTTTGTTTTGAAGGGTGGAAGGTCACCATAATCAGCTTATAAATCTCTAGGCTCCCTAAAGCCTTCTGCAAATATTTTGTCTAATTAAAAGGGAACTCTCACATATTGTCAAAATGTTAATAGTGTGCAGAACAGCCAAGAAAAGAAAGGATTATACCTATTTACCACCTGTGTATTAAAATACTGAACGTTCCAGTTAAGTCAAGTCAGGAAACAAGTCAGAAAGATTACTGGAATTCTCCATTATTGTAAAATATTATAACATACTTGAAATCCTGGCATAGTTTTATTTCATACAACCTTTTTTCCTCCTCCCTCCATTAAACCAAAAAGAATCGAGGCAGAATAATCTTGAGTTTCTTTCTCATTCTCTTCTCTTTCTCAGGGCTAAGTTAATGTTAATTTAACCATTCTTGCATTCCTTGTTCAAGACTGTCTCTCTATTCATCTGTATTCTTGAAGTCTTATTATTCAGCCATTGAGAAAGTCATATTTGTAATATGATTGCAGGTATTTTTTTCCTGTCCAGCCAGAGACAAAGTAATATTTGTGAAATGTTAATACCACTTTATAACACCTTGGTAAGGCCACACTTGGAATACTGCATCCAGTTTTGGTCACCATGATATAAAAAAGATGTTGAGACTCTAGAAAGAGTACAGAGAAAAGCAACAAAGATGATTAGGGGACTGGAGGCTAAATATATATAAGGAACAGTTGCTGGAATTGGGTATGTCTAGTTTAATGAAGAAGAGGACAAGGGCTGACATGATAGCAGTGTTCCAATAACTCAGAGGCTGCCAGAAAGAAAAGGGAGTCAAGCCATTCTCCAAAGCACCTGAAGGCAGGACAAGAAGCAATGGATGGAAACTAATCAAGGAGAGAAGCAACCTAGAACTACTGAGAAATTTTCTGACAGTGCGAACAATTAATCAGTGGAACAAGTTGCCTCCAGAAGTTGTGAATGCTCCAACATTGGACCGTTTTAAGAAGAGACTGGACAACTTTTGTCTGAAATAGTATAGGGTTTCCTGCCTGAGCAGGGGGTTGGACTAGGAGACCTCCAAGGTCCCTTCCAACTTTTGTATCATTGTTATTGTTAATGTTTGTAGAAAATATTAATAGATCCAGTTTGGTGTATTGATTGAGGCACCAAGCTAAGCACCAAGAGACCAAGTGACTTTAGGCATGAAAAGTGACTTTGGGCTAGTCAGTCTTTCAACACTAGGAAGCAGGAAATGGCAGATCAGTTCCTGAAAACCTTGGCAAGAATATGGAAGGAACATCTTCAGAGCTAAAAAAAGAAAGGGGTATCCCAAATAATCAAGTTGTTGAAGTAAATGTATGGGTCATGATTTTTAGTGTATTGAAAAAATACTGTAATAAGCCCAACTACAAGACTATGAAAAGAAATTCTAAAATAATAGAGGGAGAAAAACAAATCAAGCAGAAGCCTTGTGTGCAGATATACCTTTTCAAGAAGAAAAACAAAAGTGAACAACAATACCCAACATTTCTATCCAGAAAGACATTTATTGATCAAGTTAATCTATTGGGGGAAAATGACCTATAGCCAATTATTTGTGATTTTTAATTTAGAAAAAATGGTGAGTAAGAAGGGACACACATATTACATGCGTATAATATGGAAAAATGAATAGAGAGAAGTTATATTGTCCCCTTCATTTTTTACTAAACCTCCCTGTTATTGTTCATTTGGTTGACATAAATGGTAGGGAAGTCGGGGGAGAAACAATGAATACAGTGTTAATGTGCAGAATTTACATCTGCATGCTTGACTTTAAAAAGATTAGGGAACTAAGTGGTGGATAAGACTATATATGATGACTGACTTTATATTATGTCATGTATCATAGATGGCATGCCACTCACTATCATGAAGGATGTTTGGGAGGATACCATTGTCTTCATGTTTTGGAGAATACTGTTGTGTTTGTATTCTTCTTGTGGACATCTGTTTATCAGATAGTTTTTGGTCTTATCTGCCAGATCTCTTTCAGAAAATACAGTTACTAATAATCCAGTTTTCCAGTGAGAGGTGGGCTCTGTTTTCATTTTCTGAAAATTAGTTTTGTTTTCTTTTTATACTTTATCTTAGCTTAATGAATGGATTATATTGTTTTTTGGGTATATTTCCTGTTCTTCAGGATTTTTCAAAAGTGACATTTAAATTATCTATTTCTTCTACCTATCCATTATCTGTTAAATATATGCTTAACTGATTTATACTGGGTATTTCACATTGCAATAGTTTGAGTTTTAAGAAAAGGGGGAAAAGGAAAAACAGACAGGCAGAAGAAATAGAGAAATTATTGTAATATGTTTGTGTTGCTAGTGATATTAGTCTTTTATACCACATCATTCTTGCAGATATATTCTTGCTATAAGGATTTTAAATTGTCTTATGATGTATAAAAATGCTTTGGTGCCTTGTACAAGCCACAAGCCGTGATAATATCATGGTGTACAAGGCATCACCTATCCCCTGCCCTTGTTGCAGACACCCATGACTAATGTTTGATAAAAAAAATATGGTTTTGTTTTTTAAAAAAAATAGAAATAGTGACAAGAAACCAGGTACCATTCCTCACTCTTTCTCTCATAATAGGGAAGAAATATCAAAAGAGCATTCAAAGTTTGTCTTTCTAATCATTAAGAAAGCCAAAATAAGAACTACAGTGCCAGGGGACATTGCTGCAATTCTTTCTGTCTTGATCTTGCAGCATCAAAATGACCAACCAATGTTTCCCTGGAGAACAGCAGCCAGGAGAAAATGAATCTGACTACTGAAGGAAACAATGTAATTACGTCCTCTGTGTATTAATGCTCCTCCATCCTACACAGTGTGAGGCATCACTATTCTCATCTTCATCTTAAATTGTGAAGGAAGACTCTTTTTTGGCTTTCTATCACCTCTGTGTTGCTCTTACAGCAAGGTCTGGTGACAGCATAATAACCAGATTACAGGGAGGAGGGCACAGCCAGGAATAAAGCCAGCCATAGATGGGAGAAGAATCCTGCCTACAAAACTGCATCCCAAGGAAAACATGCCCAATTTGTACAAACAGAACTCAGGTTGGCTTTCTCCGTCAGGGGACCCATGTTGCACTTCCGGGCTCCCTTCCTCTACGGCCAACTCCCCATTGCTTTGGCTGCTTAAGCCTTCAGAGTCTATGTCTGGATTGGCCTGGCTGCCAGTTTGCGGCCCTTGGTGAGGACTTATCACAAAGTCCTCGCTTTGTGGCTGTTCTGGGAAACGCTTCCTAGGCTGATTGATGTGGCGCCGGACAACACGCCCACCCTCTAGGCCCACTTTGTAGGAGAGAGGGTCTGACATTTTAGTGATTTTTCCCTGGCACCCACAAATTCCCATGCCCATAGTTCCTGGCCCACACCCCATCGCCCACTTGCAGCCCCCTCGGGGGTTTTGGGCGAGAGGCTTCTGCTGCCACCCGGTCTGGGTGCAACCTGTCCAGTTTCGTGATCAATCACCTCCCCCAGCACAGCTCTGCTGGGCTTTTTCCTGTAGCCGTGCATGGCGTGGAATGTTGGCAAAGCAAAAAATCTGCCAGTCTGTGGTGCCAGTCCCCAGTCACTATATGCTTCAGTGACTCTTTTGTGGTGTGAACCATGCGTTTGGCTTGACCATTAGTAGAAGGGTGAAACAGGGCCAACATTGCATGCCTAATTAGGTTCGCTCTCAGAAACGCCTGAAATTCTGCCGCAGTAAATTGGGCTCTGTTGTCGGATACTACGACGTCTGGCAGCCCGTGTGTGGCAAAGAGTTTCCTAAGCACCTGGATGGTCCTAGCAGTAGTCATTATTGCACCTGGTATTACTTCAAGCCATTTAGAGTGGCTGTCGACCACTATAAGGAACTGGAGTGTGTGGCATTTCAGGCCTTGATTGCTGGCATGTATAACATCCATGCACCTGGGTCTCAATGGCCTTATCTAATCCTGGCCACCATAAGTAGCTTCTAGCTAAAGCTTTCATACGGACAATACCTGGATGGCCTTCATGCAGTGATTGTAAAACCCTGTCTCTTAGTGAGGTAGGAACTATGACCCTGTTCCCCCAAAGATTACAACCCTTGTGAGATGATAGCTCATGTCTTCTTGTAAAAAAACAACTCTGAAATTCAGGTCCTGAGCTTCTATCCAGCCACCCTGTGTGTACCCAAGAAAGCACTCTACTTAGTGTCTTGTCAGCCGCCGTTTCTGCAGCTATGTCCCCTGCATGGAGGGGAAACTCTGGCAAGTCCTGAATGGAAAAATCATAGGCTGCTGGGGCCGGATCTGGTTCAATTTGTGGTAGTGGAAGCCTGCTCAGGCCATCTGCATGGCCCATCTCTTTGCCAGGTTTGTGAATCAGCTTATACGTATAAGCCAATAAAAAATAGACCATCTCAGCATTCTAGGGGATAATATGTGGGGTGTCTGTTTGTCGGTAGTGAATAACCCCAGTAGTGGTTTGTGGTCTGTGAAGACCATGAAGTCCCTGCCATATAAGTAGTCATGGAATTTTTTAATTCCAGCTACAATGGCCAATGCCACTTTGTCAATCTGAGCATAATTACGCTCAGCAGAGGACAGTGTCCTCAAATAAAAAGCAATGGGAACTTGAGTTCCATCTTTCTCTAAGTGACTCAAGAGTGCACCCACCTCGTATGGGGATGCGTCACATGCTAAGCAAACTGGTTTCGACTCCTTGAAATGAGTGATAGTGGAACTGACCGACAAAAGTGCCTTCAGGTCCTGAAAACTTTTTTCATGAATGTTAGTCCACTTCCAAGAAGCTTTTTTATCTAGGAGCCTGTGAAGCGGCTCTGCCACTGCGGCCTTGTTAGGAAGGAACATGTGGTAGAGGTTGAGGAGGCCCAAGAATGCTTGCAGCTCTCCTTTTGTTTTAGGGCTAGGTGCCATCTGAATGGCTTTTACTTTGGACTCAGTAGGGTGGATGCCATCAGCATCAATGTGAAACCTCAAAAAATTGGTTGAATGGACTCCAATACTGCACTTGCTCTTTTTTAGTTTGAGGCCTGCTTCAGGCAGCCTCTGCAGGACGGTTCTGAGCCTCCTTGCTAGCACCTCTGTGGATTCTCCGGCAATAAGCATGTCATTAAAATAGGGGCAAACCCCCGGAATGCCCTTGAGTGTACGTTCCATGATTCCTTGAAAAATGCACGGGGCTACACTGACCCCAAATTGCAGGCACTTAACTTTAAATGCCCCCCTGTGGGTTACAATTTTCTTTGCTGCAGCCGTGGCCTCATCAACAGGGAGTTTCTGATAGGCCTGCGCCAAATCTAATTTTGCAAAAGTGGTGCCACCCTGCAAGGATGCCAGGATGTGGCTCACTACTGGAACTGGGCCTGGTTAATTGTGCATTTATAATCTGTGCAGATTCTGACTTCTCCGTTAGCTTTGAGTGGTGTTACAATAGGAGTTTCCTACTCCCCACCATCTACTGGTTGCAAAACGCCCTGTTCAACAAGTTTGTCTAGTTCCGTGTCTATTTTGTGCTTAAGGGCTTAATCCTGACTGGTACTAAATTTGGGTCTAGTTTGTATGCTATTGGCGGGCCCATGTAAGTTCCTAGAGCTGAATCAAATACGTCTGTGAATTCCTTGCAAACTGTCACTAGACTTGCGACTTGTGTCCGGTTGATTCCAGTTACTTGGATGCCTAGCGCATCAAACCAATCAAGTCCAATTAGGCTCGTTCTCTGGCCCCCTACTACGACTACATCCAGGTGCCCTGAAAACCCCTTAAATTTAACGGCCAAGGTGGCTTCACCCTTGACTGTGACTCTGGCATTCTGAAAATCTGTTAGAATTATGTCAGAGGGCCTCAGCTTAGCCCACCGCTTACTGGGACTACAAACAAAACTAATGTTTCAAGGGAAATAATGGAAATGGCGGAGCCTGTGTCCAGCTCCATCTTACAGGGGACCCCTTGCAGCTCCATCTGCAGTCTATACTTGGGCTTAATCGGGCAGCAGGCCCTGGTATGGCAGACGCTTCTGCAGCTTGAGCAAAACCTCACACTGTACGGCCCCGGAGCCCCGGTACCTCTCCAGGTCAGATCTTCCAACTGGCGATTCACTGGCCAGTCCCTCTGGCAACCTCTGCAGATGGATGCGATGTGGCTGGTTTTTCTGCAGGTCTGGCATGTAGCTGTCCAGAACCTGCAGTCCAAGCAATGTCCACAACCTGGACATCTAGGCAAGGGATCTGCCTTGTAAGTAGTCTCTTGTTGCTTCCTGCTGCGGTGCTGTTGGTCGGGTTGTCTGTGCAACTTGTTGACTTCTGTGTCTCCTTTGGGGCCTTTAGTGAGTTTTGCGTCCTTGTGGTGGACGGCTTCTTCGCGTTGCGTTGTTTTGGTGGCCGGATAGCTCGGACGGCTCCTCCGGCGGCTTCATCCGCCATGACTTCCTTCTGGGCGTCTGAAAATGATAGGACCTCTCTGGCAAATAGTTTCTGCTGTAGCTCTCAGTTGCAGAGGCCACAGACGAGCCAGTCTCAAAGTCTTTCTTTGATGTCTGAGAATTGACATAGGCATGTGGCCTGCCTCAAGGCCATGATGTACTCAGATGTGTTCTCTCCTGGTTGCTCTATTCTTTGCTCGAAGGCATAGCGCCATGCAATCACTGACATCTTTGGTTGGAAATGTTCTCCAAGCTTCTTCTTCAATTCTGCATAGGAGACGGACTCCAACGGTGTTGGCACGGTTTTCTGCTAAATAAAACATCGCTGGGCCACACACAGAGAGTAGCGTGGCAGCCTTCAGTCCATCCTCTGTGACCTGGTTTGCCCTAACATAGTTCTCAACCTGGGACAGGTATGAGGGCCATTCTTCTGGTTGCTTGATGTTAAATTCTCGCAGCCTTCCAACCTTGGGCATTCTGCTGGTCTTTGCGGCTGGATCTCAGCATCTTTGAATCCTGCCTCTCTGTTGCCCAGGGACTGGTCCTCTGAGCGCATGGTCGCTAATGTGGCTTAGCTAGCCAACTGTAGGGGGGGGGAAATTGCTTTTCCTGCCAGGCGTGCGCTGCCTCTCCCCTAGTGACTTTCAGCTTCGATGGAGAAGCAGGATTCCACCTTCGTCGCCAGTGTTGTGTACTGGGTTCATTGTGCATGAATGAAGACAAGGCAAGTGAGTTCAGCTAAGATCATGGTTTATTGCTTGCAGGATCTGAACTGGAGAACAGGGCTGCAGATGCAGCAATTTATCCCCTGGCCCCTAGGCGATGGCCAATAGGTTTGAAGCAACCTATTGCCGCCCTAGGGGCAACCAATAGCAGTGCTGGAGATGGGTTGTCTGAGGAGCTGGGAACTGTTAGCTAGCTTTCCTGCTCAAACAGCCTTCCAGCAATTGCCACGTGGTGTTCCCTTAACAAAGCAAGCCCAATACATTACACTGACTAACATAGATACTTGTTAAACAAGAAGGATGAAAAAGTCACATTATCCAAATCAAAGATAAAGTAAACCTCTGTAAAACCTTTCATTCTTAGAGCAGCATACCACCCACCACCCCACCCCCACCTCTGGGAAAGTGATTTAAAGAATACTTTCCCATAATCTCAAAGTAAATCATTCTCTTCCTCTCATCAGGCATGTAATTTTCATGAGAAAAGAAATGAAACCTCCTAGCCAGGAGGCATAAAACTCAAGCTCTTACAACAGTTGTGCCTTGCCTGAACAGTTTCTGACCCTTCTGCAAATATATGCATTTTTAGAACATTTGTGTGAAGAGATTCCACATCTTTCTTTTCTCCTCCTTTAATGGGTTCATTCTTATTCTTTAAGGGCTTATTTTTTAAAAAAGAGTATTTTCATTGTTTGTAAGCTCCTAGATTTTAGAGGGTGATTGATGGTGGAAGTCATGTAGGTCAGAGCTATTGGCTATGGAATTCCATAAGTAGTTGCAGAGACATGCACATTTTAAGTCTGATACAACCCTGAGAAAGCAAATTTATATGCCAGTTGTCTCTGACAAAAGAATGTAGATTATTTCATTTTATTTATCATATTTTCTACAAAGAGCTTAAAATAGCATAACTAATAGGCTGCATTGTTTTCACAATCCCTGATTGTTGCTAATCAGAATTTGTCTTGGCCAAGAAAGCAAAGGCCATGCATATATTATTTGTTTTATGACATTTTCATATTTGTGGCTGAATCTTACCTTTGTTTCTTCTGTCCACCTCACATTCTACATCTATTTACTGTAGATATTCGCAAATTAAGAATCTTATTACAGCACTTCCTATAATAAGACAAACTATTTTGTTCCCTTCATTTCCTGGTCTCTACCACTCAAATTCTTCCAAAATGTGTGTTTGCTGTTTATTTATATTCCAAGGAGCTGCTGCAAAACTTTTTAAAAGATCCACATAACAAAAACACATTAAAGCACTACATCATTGCCAGTATGCAAATGGCAACATTAAAGAGATGCACCTTAATGTCTTTTCTAAAATCTCATTTACTAAGGACCAGTTTTAGTTCTGAATGAAAAGTGCCAGGAGACATATGTAAGAGCAAGACCCAGGACTGTGTACAGCTATCTCAGAAGAGTTTCTCCTGCACAATTTAATGAGACAGATTTGTAGTCAGAGAGCTGGTTCCCCAAACAATCTTAGAAGCATAGACCAATTCCATCAATTGAATCCAGGAAGCCCATAACATTGATGGTGGTCTTTCAACATTTTACTAATATAACTCCAATATCATTAGCAATCTGATTTCTATGTCTTGCACCAAAGCTTCTGGTCAAGTAACATTGGAAATGAAGTCCTGTACAGACAATATGAGAAAAGCCTCACTGGACATGATAGCAATCATGAGTTTAGCTATAAAGAACAAGAGATTTTTTTTAAAAGGAAATAATTTGGGAGAAATTGCCAGCTTCACAGTTCATCAAATACCATTTGTGCAGTTTTCTGGGCAAATTTTCATGCATACACTTCTGAAATATTGCAACCTCACTTTTGTATATTTCTATTTATTGATTTATTATAGCAATAGTACTTAGACTTATATACTGCTTCACAGTGCTTTACAGCCGTCTCTAAGCAGTTTACAGAGCCAGCCTATTCCCCGCAACAATCTGGTTCCTCATTTTACTGACCTCAGAAGAATGGAAGGCTGAGTCAACCTTGATCCAGTAAGAATCGAACTGCCAAACAGCTGGCAGCCAGCAGTCAGCAGAAGTAGCCTGCAGTACTGCACTCTAATCATTGCACCACCAAGCTCTCATGAAATTCATTTGCTTCCCATCTTGTGTCGAACTATTTCTGTTCACTACATTTCCCTTCCCTTCAATATAAAATATAAAAAACTCCTAGAATTATCAGCAATAGCTATGATGGCTGAGAAATTCTGATGTTTGCTTCACACATCTGAAGGATGAGCAGCTTGAGGAAAGCTGAGCTAGCACAAAATTCAAGGATTGGTGAACCAAAAGAGTGGCCCACATAGCCTATATTTGTCCATTTTATCCTCAAATCAATCCTGGTGCTAAGTTTGTCTGAAAGAAAATGAACAAGTGAGAATTTGAACCTAGGCCACCATAATTATAATGTAAGACATTATGCACTCTAATATCCCAAGGGACAGAACTTTGCAATCTAAAATTCAACAAAACTGAGAAATGAGATAAGAAGTGGACCTAATGGACAAACTGGGAGGTAATAGTCAAAGTACTTTAAATAAAACTATCGCTAAAAACAATAAGATATTACTTAAAAAGAAAATGTATACTACAAAGAGTGTACTACATCTTTGGATATCTAAAGTAATTAAAGTTATAACATACTATAGATCAGAGGTCCCCAACCTTTTGGCCACCAGGGACCGGTTCTGTGGAGAGAGGTTTTTCCATGGACAGGAGTGCGTGGTTTTGTGTGCTGCTTGCATCTTGTGGATGGGGCTCTGCTTGTTTGTGTGGACTGGTTGTTGGCATGCCACAGCCCGATATTGGTCCATGGACTGGGGGTTGGGGACCCCCTGCTGTAGATGAATTGGGACATAATGAGAAAAGAATGAAGAGGTAAAAGAGAAAGATGGCATGAGATCCAACAAGCTGGGGGGTGGGTTACTCAGTGCCAGGGATTGCAGTATTGTAACCCACTTCCTGATCAAAAGCACCTGGGGCTTTTAGCTTCATATAGAAAGGCTTCTTTGTGATTGTGCCTAAGATCTGAGCCCAATTAAGGGTCCTTCAATATGCCTGTGGAATAGCAGATCATCATCATCATCATCATCATCATCATCACCACCACCATCACAGTAGCAACTTGGATTGCCATAAAGCAGAGTGAATGCTTTAAGACACAGGTGTCAAACTCGCCATGTCACGTGACATGTCCTGATGTATCATGACTTTTTTTACATTGCCAGAGCTGCGGTGGCATGATGCAACCGGCCCGTGGGCCGACAGTTTAACACCCCTACTTTAAGAGAAAAAACTGCAGAGTAACACAAAGCGACCACGTCCCTTCTCCCCATTCAGCAAACAGACACTTGAAGCTGAGAGGCTTGTCCCGTCACATCTGATCCTTCCACCAAGAGCAGTCAAGAAGTGTCCTTGTGCCATATGATTCAAAGGACAGTAAATAAACAGTAGTCTATTAATAATACTGAAGAGGGAGACTGAAGGCCACTTTACTTCTGCAGTGTAGCTTTCCTGCAGCATTCTTGAGTCAGCTATGCTATTCACACAAATGAGCTCCATAGCCAATACAATTCTCCCAACAAAGAAGCTTGCTGAGAGTCACTTGATGTGCATTGATGCTTCTCCTCCAAACACCATTCCATCTGTGCACTCAAACCTGCATTACTTTTTTTTTCTTACACTCCCTCAGGCATTCAAAATCTTCCTTTCTGAAATATTATATTGACTATTCAAATTTACGAGCAACTAGACAAAAAAGTAGATTACAGATTTCTCTGTTCAAAGCATTATTTATTTATCATATTTCTGCCTTGCTGCAATCTGATCACTATTCACTATTTTATTACATAAAATGTAAAACGATCTAAAATATCTATGATCAGTTTAAAAGCTCAAAGGGCTCTCCCAATGTAAAGAACAGAAAATAAAAAATAGAAACAAACAAAAAATGGAAAAATAATAAAATAAAAAGTATTCGCATCATATAGATACCCAAGAGCTTTTCCTCTTTAAATGTTTGTTCTTTAACAATTGATTAAAAAAAACCAATTTTGAGAGGATCAGTCTGATCTCAATTGAAAGAATCGTCCAAAACAACAGCACTATCATAGTACAGCAACACCTAGTTTTGTCCTCTGGAGTGTGAGATTATGTGTAGTTTGTCCCTAGTTCTTCTAACTTGTCAGGTCAATGCTGATTGGAATAGGCATACAAAAAGTATTGAGCTATGGTGGCACAGTGGTTAAAATGCAATATTGTAAGCAAACTCTGCCCACTGCTTGGAGTTCGATCTGACTCAGTCTTCCATCCTTCCGAGGCCAGTAAAATGAGGACCCAGATTGTTTGGGGCAATATGCTGGCTCTATAAACCATTTAGACAGAGCTGTAAAGCACAGTGAAGTGGTATATAAGTCTACAAGTGCTATTGCTATTGAAGGCAAACCAGAAAGGGCTTTATAGGTTAAAACAAATTGTATCCAGAACCCTATCAGCAATCAGTGCAGATTATGCTTAATTTGTGTCTGTTCTCTACACTGAGAACAATTAAATATGCCTCCCCTCACCTTTTGGAACAATTTCAGTTTTCAGATACTTTTTGACAGCAGCCTCTAAGTGCATTATAGTAATCTATAGTAATCTCTAAGTGCATTATAGTAATCATGAGGGCATAAGCCATTGTGGTCAGGTCCTCCTGCATCACATAGGCTGCAACTGACATAGCTTGGTTAGAACGTTTATTGATTCTTCTTTGCTGGTTACCATAGAAGAATAAAGAATATCCTCTAGATATTCCATCAGTTCATAATAGTTGCCTAATTTGGTAATGTTTGGACTGTTGATATAAGTTAATATTTTAACTTGAGAGATTCTTGCAACTAGGGAATATCTTCAAAGTTATTTTGGATGTCCTTCCATTTTTGTTTGATTTTTGTTGACTCAGTTGCTACCTGTTCATTGACATTCTTTAGCATTCCAATTCAAGGTTGAGCCCAAAGATTTTTTAAATTACTTTCCTTCAATGTCTTTACAGATATCTTTGTAACATTGCTTTTTGTCTCTTTTAATAGCTCTCAGAAAATTTTTAACTAAGTTTTTTTTCCCTGAGATCTTTGTCTTTCTTGGATTTGCCTTCTGTTCTTGGTAATTTCCGTAATTAGTTCTGACTTCCAGTTTCCTTTCTTCTGTTCCTCTGTCTTTGACAGTCTCTTTTCATATTCATCTTTAGCAATATCTCAAATACATGTCACAGTTCTAATTTCCAAACAATGAAGTTAAGGATTTGAAACTGTTTCCTAATATTATTCTTTAAAATAATGGCTTTATGTTCAAGATTATATAATAGAAATTGATTGGTTTTATTCTACTTTAACATGGAACTTGCACATGAGCAACCTGTGATAGGTTCCATAGTCAACTTCTTGCCACACCTTTGCCATACCCCCTCCTGTTACCAATAATACAATCAATTTGATTTCTCTGTATTCCATATGGTGATATCTATTTTTATAGAATCATACTGGTTGTTCAAAGGTTGTGTTAATAATAAAGAAATCAATGAATTGGCAAAACAATATAAATTATTCTCTCATTTCATTCAGTTTCCTAGCTCATACATTGCAGTTACATTTTCTTCATTAATATTTCCAATTTTAACCTTCTAGTCTTCAACCACAAGCAGCATATCTTGCTTTATGTTTGGAATAAATTGAACTTCCTTTAAAAAAAAATACCTCACCAAACTTTTCTTCTTCTGCATCAGTGGTTGGAGCATAAAGTTGGATAATTATCCTATTAAAAGACTGTCCATAAAGTTTAATTGATATTATTCAGTCATTGATTGTACTGTAGTCAAGTATTGTTCTAGCTATATTCTTCTTAACTATAAAAGCAATACCATTCCTTCTTTGTTTTTTCATTCCTTGGGTAATAAACATTGTAACTTCATGACTAAAAGTGTCTAATTCTAGCTATTTTGATTCATGATGCCTAATATGTAATGTGTAGTTTATTATTGCAATTGACTATATCAAACTTTCCCATGATTATGCTTCTTTAATTCTATGTGCTCCGCTTGTTTTCGGATTGCACTCGGCACCTATTGCTAATCAGTACTACCTTTGCTTTCTTTTGCCAAAGTCATTATATTTCTATTTGCAGTTCTTTGTATTTTGTGATCTTCCCCAGTTCTTTCTCTTTGATTCTTCTGTTGCCAAGTACTGCCACGTCCACTATCCAGACTTTTTTGTCTTTCATATCAACAATTGTTAATTCTGGAGTTTTATGTGGCAGGTGTCTGTCTATTTGAATTCTAAAGTGCCAGAACACTTTACCTTCTTTATTTTCTATGACTTTCTCTATTTTATGGTATCATCAGTTCTTGCTTTCCAGAAAATGTTATTTCTTGCAATTCATCCAATGCACCATTGTTGCTACTTTTTCATGCCATTGCTTGTTATTATCACAATTGTATAATATTGCTGCCTATTTATTTTCTTTGGATAGTAAACAGACCTTCATGACTTGGATAACACTTTTGGGATTACATACTCTTAGTATTCTCACTGGATGTTTTTCATTCATCTCTTCCAGGAACAGCCCACCACTACCTGAAATTGAAGGTCCAAATATATATGATGGGTAGTATTTCTAAAAAAAAGTGGGCACAATTCAAATTATGCATTTGAAAATTCATTAAAGAAATTTCTCTCTCAAATTATAATTAACTTACTCATTTACTGAAATTGAAATGTCATTTCCAATGATTTGCTGAGGACCACACATCGAGCATGTAAAAGATATGGAGAGCTGTAAAAAGTGATGTTAGTTAAGAAGAAGAAGAGCAATTAATTAGATAGATAGATTTAGAAGAAGCCATATGTGCAAAGACTATTTTTTTTGCCATGTATCTGATATGGAAACAGATCTTTGCAAAAGTCTGTTTGTCAATCCAACCACATGAAATTAAATTCATATCTTCAGGGATGGTTGGTGGTGCAAATCCTGTTGTCTCCAGATCTTCAAATCTATACTGGGAAAAGCCTAAAAAAATCATCCATTCCTCAAGATCCTCATGAACTAATGATTCTCTTTTATAAAGTGTGCACAGTGATATGAATGACTGAGTTAAACAGATGGAGTACAAGGTAACAATGCAGCAATAGTAGGCAGCATGACGGCTGAAAGCAGAATAGGTGGTCCCCATTGATTCTGTCTGTTAACTGTGTTGAAACAGATTGTAGGGCATTTATTCCAAATAATTAATTTCATTGGTTTCTAGAGAGCACTTCATAGAACAACATTATTATTATTTTTGCAAAATCTGACTCTAAAAGGTACTGGTTGTGATCCAGAAGAACCATGTAAGGAAATCCCTAAATGCTTTGTCAAAAATTCCCAGCTCTATAGCTTTCCAGATTTTGGAGAAGGCTACAATTTCAATTAGAGAGCTCCTATGGGGAAAGTGAAGAAGCCATTCCCAAGTATCAAGAGATGCCCAAAGCTCTTTGATAAATTCTAAGAGATTTAAATTTATCTCTGCCATAAATTTCAGAGCCACTCCTTCACAATTTCTTAACATCTACAATCAAAATGGAGTGTCCTTTCTAGCAGGATCACAGAACTCTGTCTATTACCACCTGCCCAGCACTGGAATATCCAGTCAGAATAGCCAGAAGCTCTGCATATGTTCTGATTGATTTGCTGTATAATTTCCTACAAGGAAAAAAAGATAACTGTGCCCAGTTGGATACATAAACATGGGGATATGAGATATGCCTAAATCTTGGCACACAATACTTGCAGTAATTCCATTTCTGCAGCTCTGCTGGATGATAGTTTTAATATAGGTGTTTGGGGTGCAGATGGCTAAGAACGTTATGTTGTTTTCAGGATGTAAATTCCTAATACTGTTTAATGTCTATGATTACTGTTAGTTAGGAAAGCTCAGTTAACACTCCTTCTAGTCCTTTCTCCCCAAATGGGCATGTAATTGAATGTTTCAGCATCCATTCATATGGAGGGGGGGAAAGGGGGGGAAACATTTACAATGTAGGCCATCTTGTCCTTCTGCGACCTTATAAGCAGTTTTGTTTTTCTTATCAAAAATAGCTTTGGGAAGAGTCAAACTGTACAGATGTTTGTTTGAACTGTCTCAGTTATCGGAACCATGACATATATCTGCTCTCTTATTTTTAACTATGTTAGGATAAAAGGAAAGAATGAGGGTTGAGAAATTTTGTGTGGTGTACAAGTATCCATCACCTACCAAAACCCCCCAATATGTTTCAATTGTAAATACATATAGAATCCTAGTTAATTGGATTTAGTTCTGGCTCCAAAGGATTTGCCCACTTGGTACCTTTCACATGTGTCAGATTACAGTTCCTGAAATTATCAGCATCTCTAAAAAAAGCCTAGACTTACCACTGGAGGACTACACTAAGTGTAGTCTAATATACGGAGGCTTCTTCCACAAAGTCTGCTTTCATGTTTCTAGAAACTATTCAAAAGGCTGTGTTTCTTGCCATCCAAATATGTTTTGTTACTGGTATTCTATGGGAATTATTAGTTGCATAGGAATACAAAAGCTAGCATAGACTTAGATTCAAATACAGGGAACAGAATCAAATTTAGATGTTGCAGTATTGTGGTGCAACCAGCCAGTTCAGTTCTTTTGATGTGCAAGAAACAGATTTAAGTGACTGTTTCTTCAGACATGATAGTATTCATGCCATAGATAAAGAAACAGATGCTCCTTTTATCCTCCCTACAGATACTTTCTTTTTCTGCATTTTTTATTTTGTTAAAAAAGAAGAATAAGGAAACCATTCCAATCATAGAGCCTAGTAATTTGATATTTCTTTTTCTACAGATGAAAAATCTACCATTATGCCTGGCTGCAGTTAAAATAGCAATAATGAATTTGGATAGAGCCCATTTTTTTTGTCTACAGCTTGCTCATTTCCAATGGATTTTCAAATTATTTTAGACTCTGTGGGGGAAAAGAAGAGGCATTAACAACTTTGTGAAGTACAGGGAGGTTAAACTCAGCTCCTTGAATAAATGGCATCAAATGAAAATGAGACTGCCATAATAATAATAAAAAGAACCCTCAAGAGTGAGGAAAGGAGAGATAAATACGTAGTAGGGAAGAGACACATTAAAATTAAATGTCTATCGTGGGTGGGTGAACCACAATACAAGCAGAAGTGGTTTCAGATTGAAAGATTTTTATCTGGGTGGAATTGGCTGATGAGAATTCTAGCACAGTATCCCACAGACCATTACAGAAGATCATGTCTGATTTTAGGAGGTTACTATCCTAATTTGACCCCTTTGAGAATGATTGTCAAGCTATAAACTTGCCAGTGTACACAATTAATCACTGGATTTCCTCTCCCATCTTCCTCTTATAAGTCTCATTTATGCATAGGCATAATGTTTGAAAGCCATCTGCAGTGGAAGCCAAAAGCAATAGCAAAACAGACTAAAGGTTATGGTGGTGAGTCAGAGATAGGCTGCGGGAAAGTCTGAGAATGTTGCTTCAATTTATTTTTATCCCACAGTACTGTACTATAGTTCATCTAGGTTTAAGAGAAACCCATATTTCTTATCGAAGAGAAGAGCTAGACACATCTAGAATATAGCCTTCATGTCTTTTACACAAAATATGTACTCCTGTTAACCACCCTTATGTGGCAGAACACCCTTTTTAAATATGTTTTCTACATGAATTGAGAACATGTACTTGTGTGAGGCATGGATTTGCTCTGTTTAACATCCAACACCCAAATAAGCAGGGATTAACACCAGACAAACAATCAAGCAGAAAACAATGCCTTAATAAAGGGATTACCAATGAGAAAACCACAGCCTTACCAAAAACTGAAAGGGCCAGCTATTGTATGTAAACAGGGAGCAAATTCTGGTGAAGTTATTCTGCAAGATCAAAATATAGCACCGAGGACCCAGCCAAGGAGGTGATAGAAAAGATTATTTGTGTTTTATACTCTGAAAACAAATCATAACATCAAAAATAACATCAGCAACAATCATTAATTAAAAGATAATTGGAAAGGGACTTCCGCTGGCGGCGCGGCGCTGAAGACAGCCTCCCCTGGCTGCCCGCGGCTCAGCTGTTTGTTTTTTTGCCTGAAACAGCGCCGATCAGCTGTTCGGGCGAAATTGAAGCCCCCTCCTCGGGAGAAGAGGAGGGGGTGAGGCCCCAGGTAGGGGTAGAGTTCTCCGAGGCCGCCTGAGCTTTGAGCTTGGGCGGCTGAAGGATCGAACTCCCCCGAAGCCTGGGTTGCTCCCAGCTGGCCGTCGTCTCTGCTCCGAACTTCCTGGAGCAGAGCCAGGCGTCTGCGAACCAGCCCTGCCTGATGAAAGGACTATGATTTAAAGGAGCAGGCAGAGCGGTACAAGAGGAAAAGGTGAAGAGGACTATTTTACTGTACTCTCTAACTTGTTGGACTTTTTAAACTTTAATTGAAAGTGCGTCATAATTGAGGATTAAAAGATGGCGGCTAAACCTCCCTCTAAAACTCTTCGGAGTGGAGGATCCTCGCCGGTGCAACAATCATCACTACAGGCATTGCACCCTCCTGAAGTGCTGACATCGAAGGATTTGCGAGATGCCTTGGATAAACATGCCCAGGTACTTTTGGAATCAATTAATCAATCAATTGCTGATAAATTTGCACAGATGGAGGAGAAATTGGAGAAATTTGAGGAAAGAATGGAAGAGAGGATGGAACAGAAGTACAGCGTGATGAAGGTAGACATTTTGACTTCAGTGCATAAAGTGGCGGAATGTGTGGAAGATTTAGATGAAAAAGTGGATGATTTGGCTCAAAGGAATGCTATACTAGAAGTAAAAGCACGGGAGAATGAAATTGAAAGAGGCAAGTTGGAAAGGGAGTTAAGCCATGCCCAATATTACCAGATGCAGTTTGCTGTCAGAATTAGAGGCTTAAAAGAGAATGTTAAAGAAGATTTAAAGCAGCTGATCTCTGAGGCTCTCGAAGGGGTATTGAACCAGCCAGCATCTGAAATAAGAGCAGCTATGGATAAAGTGTTTCGGGTGAATTCATGGATTGCCAGACAGAGAAAGTTGCCTAGAGATGTGGTGGTTTATTTTGCAAAAAGAGAAATTAGAGATCAAGTTATACAAGCTGCCTATGATGTTAAGGTTGTGATTGCTGAACAAGAAGTCTTGGTTTTAAAAGAAATTCCTCCAAGGATTTTAAGGGGAAGAAAGGACTATACATTTCTTGTGCAAGAGCTCAAGCAAAGAGATATAAGGTTCAGATGGGAGATTCCAGAGGGGCTGATGGTGATGTATGAAGGTAAAAGGTATAGGCTGACTACTGTGAAACAAGCACGTGATTTCTACAATAATGTCTTAAAAGCAACCTCATTAACGCTCTTGGAAGCTGGAAAGGGATCTGGAGAAGAAGAACAACAAGAGGAGGAAACAGAGGAAAATGGTGCTGGAGGAGATCAAGCTACAATCTCTTTGGATGATCCTAGAGAGCAAAGAGTGACGCGTGCTGCTTTAAAACGAGTAAAGAAAATAAAAGAACAAGATCAGCAAAAGTCTTCAGATTCTTCACATCGCATTCATAGCCAAGCTGTGGGAGGAGCACGGCCTAAAGTAACCAGTCCTATCAAAGCTGTGGTCCAAGAGCTTTTCGAGGATATACATGGCAACTAAATTTTTAACCTGGAATGTTAATGGACTAAACTCACCGCAGAAGAGGAAGAAAGTTTTTCAATATTTAAAACAATTTAAGATAGATGTTATATGCCTGCAAGAAACGCATATTAGAGTTTTGGATCAAAAGTATTTATTGAACTCGAGGCTGGGTACGCAATTTGTTGCTTCTGCAGAGAATAAGAAAAATGGAGTGGTTGTTTATGTTAAAAGTGCCTTAACAGCGGACCTAATTGAAGCAGATAAGCATGGAAGATATGTTATGATCGAGCTGTTGTTTGAAGGTAAAAAGACGCTTTTAGTTGGATTATATGCTCCAAATCAACAACAAGCTGACTTTTTTAGTTTACTTCATACAAAGCTTACCCAGTTGGATTATAAATCCTTTATTTTTATGGGGGACTGGAATGGAGTTATGGATGTACAGTTGGATAAGGCTGGAGCCTTTAAACGCATTCCAAGTCACGCTAGACTGCCTAAATCTTTTTTTGAAATGAAGGATGACCTGGAATTGCGAGATATTTGGCGTGAGAGACATTTGCGGGAGAAGGATTATACATTTTATTCTGATAGACACCAATCTTTTTCGAGGATTGATTTTATTTTGTTGACTAATGATCTTCTTTTGAGAACTAAAAAGGTGAAAATCTGCGCAAGAATTATCTCTGATCACAGTCCAGTGTGGTTGGAGATTGATAAGGAAAGAGGAGATAGACGCTCATGGCGCGTAAATGAGAATTTGTTTAGAAATCAGAGAAATGTGGAAGAATGCAAACAGCGGATGAAGGATTTTTTTGAGATGAATATGAATAAGGGTACCTCTATGGATATGGTTTGGGATGCTAGCAAGGCCTATATGAGAGGGGTGTTGATATATATGAATAATAGACATAGACGTGCAGTGGAAACTAGAAGGAAAGAACTGGAGAATGAAATAAAGGAAAAAGAAAAGGCTTTGATTTTGAACCCAGAGGAGGTGAAGATCAAGGAGGCTATTAGACTGTTACGAGGACAATTTGATAAATTAATGGCTGATCAAGTGGCGACCAATCTGCGGTTTGCTAGGCATAATACTTTTTGCAATGCTAATAAGCCAGGCAGATGGTTGGCTTATAGACTGAGGAAAAAACAAAGGGCATCTAATATAGATAAGATTGAGCATAAAGGAAGGGTTGTGTATCAACAGAATCTTATTAAGGATGCCTTTGTGGATTTTTATTCGAAATTATATACTAAAGAGGACATTAATGCAAAAGATATTGATACGTATTTGGAGAAGGCTAGCATCCCGGTTCTTACGCAAGCACAAAAAGAGGGGATTAACCAACTGATTACAGAAGAAGAAATTTTTACAGCTATTAAGGAACTGAAGGTGGATAAAGCACCAGGCACTGATGGCTTGACTGCGGCCTATTATAAAAACTTACAATTAGAGATGATAAAACCGTTAAAGGAACTGTTCCAGACAATCCAGAGGGGGGGAAAGGTGCCCCCGTCTTGGAGAACAGCTTTTATCTCTTTGATTCCGAAGGAAGACCAGGATGCTACTTTAGTTAAAAATTACAGACCGATATCGCTTTTAAATACAGATTATAAGATATTTGCTAAGGTTTTGGCTAATAGACTGATGAGGGTTCTGCAACAGGTGATTCATGGGGACCAAACGGGGTTTATTAGTGGAAGACAAATGAAAACCAATGTGAGACATATAGTTGATGTGTTAGAGTTTTTGGAAAGGCACAACCAGATCTCTGCTGCGCTAATCTTTTTAGATGCTGAAAAGGCTTTTGATCAATTGAACTGGCAATTTTTGTTGAAAGTTTTAGACAAAATGGATTTTGGGGAAAAATTTTTACAACCGATTAGGGCATTATACCAAAAACAAACTGCCCGAATTATAGTTAACAATAGTTTGACAACAGTATGTAATATTGAGAAGGGCACAAGGCAAGGCTGTCCGCTATCGCCCTTGTTATTTATATTAACATTAGAGATACTATTGGTTAAGATTCGGAATTCGGAAAAAATTAAGGGGATACAAGTTGGAGATCAGGATTACAGATTGAGAGCATTTGCAGATGATCTGGTTGTTACAGTGACCCAGCCAGAGAACTCTGTTGTGGACCTGATGGAGATAATAACACAATATGGGAAGGTTTCTGGATTTAAAGTAAATATACAGAAAACTAAAATTTTGGCTAGAAATATGACAGTTTCGCAGAAGGCTCTCTTAGAAGGATTAACTGGATTTGAGATTGTTAAAAGGGTTAAATATTTGGGGGTGATTTTGTCGCCCTCTAATACAAAGCTATATAAAAATAATTATGAAAAGTTATGGGGGAAAATTCAAAAAGAACTGGAGAGTTGGGAAAAATTGCAATTGTCTTTGTTGGGACGGATTGCAGCAGTGAAAATGAATGTCCTGCCCAAATTTTTATTCTTATTTCAAATGATACCGATTCTTAAGAAAGACTCTAACTTGGAGGAATGGCAGCGTGGTATCAATAAATTTGTGTGGGCAGGGAAAAAGCCACGAGTTAAACTTAAGATTATGCAGGATACTCGTGAGAGAGGTGGCCTTAAAATGCCTAATTTTAAATTATATTATGAAGCTGCTGCACTAGTAGGAATAAGTGATTGGATTAATTTGACACAATCGAGGTTATTAAATCTTGAGGGCCATGATCTGTTGTTTGGCTGGCATGCATATTTGTTGTATGATAAGAAGGTAGATACTGTGTTTAGGATGCATATTTTAAGACAGGCATTGCTGAGAGTTTGGAAGAAGTATAGACATAAGTTAAGCAGCAAGATACCATTGTGGGCAATCCCAAAACACGCAATAGAAAATATACATGCTGGTTTCAAACATGATGAGACTACTTACAAGGAAATTTTAAGTTTGGAAAGGAATATTTGGTGCTTGAAATCATATAGTTTCTTGCGAGAAGAGAAGGTTGTTCAGACTTGGTTTCAATATATTCAGTTACAGGCCAGGTGGAAAGAAGACCAAAAACATGGATTTGCAACGACTGATGAAAATTTGATAAAGCAAATTAGAAATCAAGGACCAGCACATATTAAACGGATATATCTTGCATTGATAGAGATCGATTCAGAAACAGAGCTTGTTAAGGATTGTATGATAAAATGGGCCCAAAACATTCAGGAAGTTATTACAATGGACACGTGGGAAAAGATCTGGGTGAGGAATGTAAAATTCACTCAAGCTCAAAGTTTAAGAGAGAACTTTTACAAAATGTTTTATAGATGGCATCTAGATCCTAAAAAGCTTGCAAGTATGTATCCGAATTATCAGCCTAAATGTTGGAGGTGTGGTGATGAAGAGGCAACATATTTTCACATATGGTGGACATGTAAAAAGGTCAAGGCTTTTTGGATAAAAGTCTGGTGGAATATGCAGAAGATTTTTAAACGGAGGATAAAGTTTTGTCCGCAATTTTTTTTGTTGGGAATAATTGTTGACGCTACAGTTGTGGACTCTAAGTTGATGTTGAATTTAGTTACGGCAGCAAGACTTTTGATAGGTCAATATTGGAAGAAAGAGGAACTGCCGACTATACAAGAGTGGATTTTAAAGGTTTCCGACTTGGCAGAGATGGCGAAGATTTCGGCCTATTTGAAAGATTACTCGCAAGAACATTATATTATGGAATGGAGAAAATGGATTGAGTTTATCCAGAATAAGTATAGGGTCAAGAAGTTTTATCTAGCATTTGAATAAGTCTTCTTTCGTTTTCTTTTTTCTTTTTTTATTTTGTCTTCTATATATATTTAATAATGCTAAGTTTTGTTTGATCCTATATAAGTTAGAGAGTGATGGATTTTAGAATTTATAGTTGTTAGTATATGGTTGTTTATGATTGCCTTTTTATATATATATACCTTGTATTTAGCTCTGGGAAGTCCGGGGGGGGAGGGGGGTTAGGGGGAGGTGGGGGGGGAGGAGGGAGGGGGGGAGGGGGGGGAAGGGGGGAGGTAGGGAGGGGAGGTAGGGAGGGGGAAGGGGGTTTTTTAAAGGAAAACTGTATTTTTAAAACTTTTCAAAAAAAAAAAAGATAATTGGAAAGACATAAAAGATAATTGGAAAGACATGGCATGGGTCCGGAGTACCTCGGGGACCACCTGCTGCCGGCGTCAACTTCCCTCCGCCCTGTGCGTTCCCACAGGGTGCCTCCAGTCAGAGAATGTCGGCTGGTGGCCCCCAGGGGGAGGGCCTTCTCTGTGGGCGCTCCGGCTTTATGTAATCAGCTGCCGGTCGAGCTCCGGATGGCACCTGACCTTCGTTCCTTCCGACGCGGTCTGAAGACCCATCTATTTGAACAAGCCGGCCTGGCCTGATGGGGATATGTTGGGGTTTTAATGGGGATTTTTATATTGTTATCAACTGTTTTAGCTGGGCTACTATTTAATTCTTTTTAATTTTTGTATCCTGTATTTTTTATGTATGCCCTGTTCACCGCCCTGAGTCCTTCGGGAGAAGGGCGGTATACAAATACAATAAAACTAAACTAAACTAAACTAAACTAAATATAGGATATGAAATTATTTCTGAAGAATTATCAAAAGGCTTGTCATTTTGACTTTAATGGAAGGAAGTAGAACAGAAACAAAATAGGACCTATGTGAATATCACTGCAGTACTACACATACCATTGTGGCATTTTTCTACTGCTTAATAATATAAAAAGTGATCATTAAATCATTCAAGTAGACATTGTTCATCACAATAAAGTAATTCAGTTTTTAGCTACTCACGTATTTTATTTAATCTCAGTAGTTTCCAAAGGAAAAAAAATGGAGCATGAAAGGCACAACAAGACTGCATTCCAATTTGGTTCCTTTTTAAATGGCTCCTTTTATTTCATTTGTTTCATATTCCAATCATTGAAAGAAAATATGAGGTGTGAAGTAACAGTGATCAGAATCTACAGCATGCCTAGGGGTCCTTACGCAGTTCTTCTATATTATATTAAATAATGTTCTTTCAATTCTCATTTATGTATTTAGTTTTATTTTTTTTAAAAAAAACTTTGTCCGAGTTTCTATCTTTTTGAGTTGAATTGTTCTGAGTTTATTATGATTAATTCCTGATTGATAGTGATTCAACTGTTAACATTAGCAGCATGATAGGTGCCACCAAAGGAAAACAAAGAACTTATTGCTAGAATCCTAAACTTCTAAGAATGTAGTTCTTGTACGTAGTCCCCTCTTCCAGTTTTCATTTCTAATGATACTTCAGTTTAAAATGATATGGTTTAAAATACAAATTTGTGCAGCTTATAAAGTTCTATTTATTAATGAAGCAATGTGGTGCAGACCTTTGAAGATTTTCATGAACCATTACATTTATTTGCAAAAGAAAGTCATTTACATTTGAACTATCTCTTCTTCCCTACACCTGAAAGGATAAATTGAGAAAGTTCTAATTGCTGCTTTGATTACCATTCCTTTAAAGGACTTCTTCACATCAAAGACTCTACTGCAAATGCTTCCTTCCCAGGGAACATAACATTCAGGCAAAATAACTGGCTCTGTGGGAGAGTTTTGTAGATGCCACCTCCACAGGGGATCATGTAAAAAAAATTATGCTCATTACCAAAACTCTCTTTATTAAATTATTTGAAGTGGGGAGAAAAAGAAACTTAAAAATCACATGAAATCTATACTATATCCATGGTACACTATCCCCAGATATGTACATCTCAGCAGGATACGGGGTAAAAAATACCTAGTGTCTGCAAGTAATTTTTATTTCAGGTGTCTCATCCTATTGCACTGGAAGAGATCCTTTGAAATGTAACTCCATTTGTATTTTCACCAAACAATGTTTCAAGCTATTAAACCATGGCCAGAAGCAAGCATGTTTTGCTTATTTCAAAGTTCTGATGACTGAGATCTGCTTGCTTATATGAAAATGTAACTTTTTCAGTATAGGTATGTTGGAAGAAAAGTCTTCATCGTGGTTCCATTCAAGCTGGGAATAAACATGGTGACTGCTTTTGGAAGAAGGTTGTAGTTTATTGAAGAGGTGAGCCAGAAAGGAAGATGGTCTGGCAGAAAAAAAAGGACTGAGCACATGTAGGGAGTGGGTTTTTATACCCTCTGGAGCCTTTTGTTTGGAGTTGTTTCCTGTTCCTGTTTGAGGCTATTTCCTGTGTCATTAACTTTTGACCTGAGTCTGAGTGTGCCTTTCTGGTATTCTGATGGTGATGGGTTAATCCTATTATGTCCAAAGAGCATGTCCTGCTTCCCTGGGGCTGAGCTGATGACTCTTAGAGTTTGGGTGAGGTATGCAGATTTTAGGTGTCTTTGTCTTCTTAATCTAATAATAATAGTAATAGTAATAGTAATAGTAATAGTAATAGTAATAGTAATAGTAATAGTAATAGTAATAGTAATAATGATGATGATGATGATGATGATGATGATGATGTTGGAAGGGACCTTGGAGGTCATCTAGTCCAACCCCCTGCTCAGGCAGGAAACCTTATACCATTTCAGGCAAATGGCTGTCCAGTCTCTTCTTAAAAACCTCCAGTGTTGGAGCATTCACCACCTCTGGAGGCAGGTTGTTCCACTGGTTAATTGTTCTAACTGTCAGGATCTCCCAGCTGGGGGCTTGGAACCTTCCTGGATTTACATCTGCATTTGTACAGAACTGGTTTCTGCTTGGGGGAGGGAAACCTGGAGCTATCAAGAAAAACTGGGCATGTTTTCCTGTCTCTTTAAGATCCTTTGAGGAAATATATTTTTCTGCCCTTTTAATATTTCCTCTCTGGGGAGCTGACTTCCCACAGGTATAAATAAAGCATATACTTCAGCCCTATACTTGTGGTTTTATGAATGTTCCAATATTGCCAGCATATATTATGAATTTGCATGCTTGAATAATGATTTGGAAATGCTTTGGAGTTTGCATGAATTTGGCATCTGCCTATGGGTCATTAAAGCAACCTCATTTTTGCAGAAACATGAAAAAAGATGTGACTGCTTGATGAATCAAATATTTTTTTAAAAAAAAAACTTTGCATCTTTAATATGACTTACAATTCAATAAGTGAGTTTTCAAATTCACACAGAGGACTGAAAAAAAGTCAGGTTGCCTTAATGAATAGCAGAGAGTTCCAAATATTTTTCCCCAAGTCATTTTCTAAGAATGCACACTCCCAAGCAACCTTAGTAAATCTAATACTTTTCCTCGTTATCTAAATTGCTGAGACCAAATATCCTAATGATTTATCAACATCAGCCTCAACCATTTTTAAGAGTAATATAATTCAATTATTATTTGGCTGTTCTCCAGATTCAACTGACATAACAGTCTTAATATCAGCAAACATTACATTATTTTTTGGCAGACAAAAAGATAGAAGTATGAAGGAGTAGGGCAGAACCTATTTCTTCACCACTCCTGTCTATAGAATATGCTGCTTCAATCAGTTGTTCCTGACTACCATTTTATTTGCTTTTAAAAGGCTACTGAAAGAAACCCAATCCCTTGATTGAAGATCCACTTTTAGGGACTTCATGGACTTGTATGGGTGCTTAGGTGTATATACACAAAAATATATATGCTTGTACAGGTGCATGCTTGTACATGTACATAAAAAGCAGAACCAGTGTTTGCAGCCACAAACAGGGAGCTAACAAGGGTATCTGTTCCTTCAACTCTCTCTGAACAAATAGAAGGTATTAGATCACCCAAGAAGTTCCCCATATGGTTGCTCTCCACTATGAGAACACAAGACAACAGTCCCTGGAAGTAGAGAATTGGGAGGTAAGGGAATTTGCCATAATTGCTTCAGTCACAAATGGAAATTCTTTAAAGGATGCTAAGTTTGTACTTCCCTTGCTAACCACTTTTAGAAATTGCCCATAAACTGCTTCAGAGAAACTGGACATTTTCAGAATGACAAGACTGCAAACACTAGGTGAGTAAAATATATATATTTACAATCTTTAAGAATTTAAAATAAATAGCAAAAAGCAAGACATAGTTTTGGCTATAGAAAGTGTTGAAGGAAAAATCTTCATCATGGTTCAGTACAACCCTGGAATAAACAACATGACAACTGCTTTAGCAAGAAGGTTGCAGTTTATTGAAGAGGAGAGCCAGACAGAAAGATGGCTCTGGAAGAATAGGAAAAAGGGCTGAGCACATGTAGGGAGTGGGTTTTTATACCCTTTGGAGCCTTTTGTTTGGAGTTGTTTCCTGTTCCTGTTTTGAGGCTTTGTATTTCTTGTGTCATGTATTTTGACCTGTCTATGGTTGTGCCCTTTGGCATCTGTGGGTTAATCCTATTATGTTCTGTCTTAGATTTTGGGTGGGGTATGTAGATTTTAGGTGTCTTTGTCTTCTTAGTCTTCTACCTGGGGGCTTCCAACCTTCCTGGATGGTTTACACCTGCATTTGTACAGAACTGGTTTCTGCTTGGGGGAGGGAGACCTGGGGCTATTAAGAAAAACTGGGCATGCTTTTCTGCCTCTTTAAGATTCTTTGAGTTAATATATTTTTTCTGCCCTTTTAATATTTCCTTCTCTGGGGAGCTGACTTCCCAGAAAAGTTTTAAACAGATTAAGCAATTTTGGGCAGCTTATAACAATCATAAAGGCAATAATAAACAAAAACAGAAACCTGTGCTGCCATTGTCCCCCTAGGATGCTCCACCACAGGCTTAGATACACTCCTTCCATGCCTTCTATTCATATAATCCCAGTGCCTTGGTAAAAAACCAGGTCTTAATGACTTTCCAAAAGGTAAGAAGAGTGGTGGCCTGTTCGAATCAGTAGCAGAAAGATGGAGAGAAATAAGGGAAGCCACAAAAAAGGCATGCCCACAAGGTTTTGTTAGACTGAAAAATTTCAGGGAGAGGACCTTAGAATGTGCCCATCCTATGTGATCTAGTGGAATATGCAGATATTCTTAGGGAAAGGTGGGCCTGCAAATAATCAGGTCCTGTGCCATGTAGGGCTTTTAAGGTGAAACCTGAATTGCACCAGAAAGAAAACTGGAAGACAGTACAGTTAATGAAACAAAGGTGGATCATGGGTGAACCCGATGATACCATACCCCAAGCCATCAGATGTGTCCACCTTTGTGGTTGTTAGTTGCGAAGTTGTGTCCAACCCATCGTGACCCCATGGACAATGTTCCTCCAGGCCTTCCTGTCTGATGTTAAAAAGGAGAGCTGAAAGACTTGAGTGCCAAGGAATCCCACATTACAGAGGCCTACAGCTTGACCTCTCCTCTCTTACCAATACTGACTGGAACTGTCTACAGAGAAAGGAGGAGAACCTCTGCAAAAAAGGTACTTACCACTCCCAACCCCTAGAGCTGGTCCAGATGGATACCATAGTGCCTACCCCTGCACTAGGATACCAGGACCACTTTATGCCTTTAAATATGGTAAAGCTAAGAGTTGAGATGTGGAATATTGAATTTTATATTCCACATAAATTTACCATTATGGTTTTTTTAAAAAAAAGTTTTATTGATTTTTTACAATAACAATCCTTAATGCCTGGTGTACAGCTTGTGGTCTTGGTTCAGAATTTTTTTTAAAAACCACAATCAATAGTAGTTAATTAACAGTCAATAATAATTAATTTTTATACTTCCATAATTAGTATATTGATTAGTAGTATATTTCTTTGATCTTCTCTTCTCCCAATAGTATTCTCCTTCAACTTTAAACAAACATTTTTAAAAAATATTTTCAATGCATAAATGATTAAATATGAACATTTTCTTCCATGTTTGTACCAACAATAATAGCGTCCATAGATGACATATTTTTTTCTAATCAACTTGTGTTATTTTTAGAAAAATTATCTTATTGGTTTACCATATATCCTATTTTCAAAAATCTTGTTTAAGCTTTCCTTAATATTTGAGCAATTCTTATCAGTCATAATTTTCTCAGTATCTACCTATAACATCTTTTCTGATTGGTTTATATTTCACTTATATTTTCAAAAAAGTAATTTGTTAAATCATTATATATCCTTTTTTTTCCAAAGTTTTTATTTAATTTCCCTTCAATATTTCAATCATTCCCTAATCCTAATTCTCTTCAAACTTAATTTATCTTTGAAATTGAAACTTTTCATTCACACACATCAACCCAATATTTTTATATTTATATATTATTAAAAGTACTATGTTATTTATGTCTCTTATACCTCTTATTATAAGCCCCCTTTATATCCAATGTTTTCTTTTCATTTAACCGTATTAAAACAAGGGTGTGCTCATGTAATACTCCATCTGGTAGGGTGAATCAAATCTCTTGAATCTGTCTCTGGCCTTCTTCTTTTGCCAAATAGCTTTCCAAATTGATATTTTCCACTTGCCGGGAAGCTCTTGAATTTTTGTAAGTGTTGTTGGGAATGGAGAAGACAGAATGCGTAAAATATATGCTTTTTGTCTCCCAGACAATGATTCCCCTGGCAGTGTCCATTTCGTTAAATCTTCTTTCTTATCTTCAGTTTTATTTTCACATTCTAATGAATAAGGTATTTTTTTTCCATTTTTGTTGTTATGACTAAATCTTATAAGTTTTTTCCTGTTTGCATTAAATTACAATTCTCTTTATTTGTAGCTTCGCTGATTAAGTTATTTTTTTAGTTTATGTTCTGTTATCTGATTTGTTTGTTCATTCTTTACCATCATTTTCTGAGTATTTTTTTGATTGTGAGTTTAGATTAGCAATGTGTTCATTTATGTCATCAATGTTTGTTTAATCTCCTCATGGTTTAAAGCTATTGATATAAGGTGTTGGTACTTACCTTTAAAGCCCTACATGGCTTAGGCCTGGGATACTTGCAGGACCGTCTGCTGCCGGGAACGATCTCCCATCGCCCAGTACGCTCACACAGAGAGGGCCTCCTCAGGGTGCCATCGGCTAGACAATGTCGGCTGGCGATCCCCAGGGGGAGGGCCTTCTCTGTGGGAGCACCAGCCCTATGGAACCAACTTCCCCTTGAGCTCCGGATGGCCCCGGATCTCCGGTCCTTTTGCCGCAGCCTCAAAACACTTCTTTTCCATCAGGCTGACCTGGACTGACAGGGATTTTATAATGTTTTTTTTTTAATTTTTAACTTTAATTTTAACTTATTCTATTGGGGCTATTAATTTAATTTCTTTTTTAACTTTTGTATCATTGTATTTTATTGTTGTTAGCCGCCCTGAGTCCTTTGGGAGATAGGGTGGCATATAAGTCCCAATAATAAACGAAATAATAAATAAATAATAAATAAATATTGCCATTTGTATCTGTCATAACATTACCTACATTTCTTCTTGGGGAGTATTGAAATGTTGCTTCCAGAGGTCTTTGATATTCCAGGCTGAGTCCTTCAGGAGTAGGTATTAAATGTAGTTTTCTATCATTTTTTGTTAAGTATTCCATATCCATGTTGTCTCCCCCTTTCAAATAATCCGTCATCAGTGCCATAGTCTCTGTAATTAGTCTAGTCAAACCAGCCAAAACTCAAAATGTTTCTCGGGGTTGGTGATTGAGTTTCCCAAACTTATGATTTCCCCAAACTTATGATTTTGGGGGACTTTAATCTGCCATCCCTGGGGGGATCATCGGAGTTGGCTTGGGAGTTCATGGCTTCCATGAGAGCCATGGACCTGATGCAAGTAATTCAGGGCCTGACTCATGGGGGGGGTCACACGCTCGATTTTGCTTTTTTATCTGGACAGTGGTTAGATGATATGGGTGGGGAATTTCCAACTATTATGACCCTGTCATGGACCGATCATCATCTCCTGCAGCTGGCCTTCCGTTTCACCACCCCCCATTGCTGGGCCATGGAACTGACCAGATGGTTCCGCTCTAGGCGCCTAATGGACCCAGAGCAGTTTCAGGTGGTGCTTGGGTCTCCGCCTGCCGCCTTCGCTCACAGCCTGGCTGATGCCTTGGTGGAAGCCTGGGAAAGGGCAGCCACAGAGGCACTTGACCGCATTGTGCCCATGTGGCCCCTGACCCGGCGCAGATCCCAGTGGGCTCCGTGGTTTTTCGTGGAGCTCCGGGAGATGAAGCGTCAGAGAAGGGGCCAAGAGAGCTGTTGGAGATCCAGCCAGTCTGAATCTGACCTATTGTGACTAAGAACCTTTACCAGGTCTTACCTTGCGGCGATGAGGATGGTGAAGTCTAACCACTTTGCTGCCCTCATCACGTCTGCAGATAATCGCCTAGCCGCCCTGTTTAGGGTGACCCACTCCCTCCTCAATCAGGAGGTGAGGGGGGAGCCCTTGCAGGGTCGTGCCAAGGAGTTTAGCCAACATCTGGCAGACAAAATCGCTCAGATTCGGGCCAGTCTGGACTCCGACTGGGCAGAGTCTGACGGAGGAGACACGAGCGGTCTTGGTGATGTTATCTGGGAAGAGTTCGACCCTGTGACTCTGGAAGATGTGCACAGGATTATGGTGAGGCTGAGCTCCACTACGTGTTTATTGGACCCGTGCCCCTCCTGGCTGGTGTACGTGGCTCGGGAGGTGACACGAGGCTGGCTCCTGGCAGTAATAACTGCTTCTTTGAGGGAGGGTAGCTTTCCTGCTGCCTTGAAGGAGGCGGTGGTGAGGCCCCTCCTCAAGAAGCCTGTCCTGGACCCGGCTATGTTGAACAACTATCGTCTGGACTCCAACCTTCGCTTTCTTGCGAAGGTTGTTGAGAGCATGGTGGCACATCAGTTCCCTCTGTTCCTGGAGCAAGCTGATTATCTGGACCCATACCAATTGGGCTTTAGGCCTGGGTACATCACAGACACGGCATTGGTCGCGCTGGTGAATGATCTCTGGCGGGCTCGGGACAGGGGTTGTTCCTCTGTCCTAGTCCTATTAGATCTCTCAGCAGCTTTTGATACCATCGACCATGGTATCTTACTGCAGCGCCTCAGGGGGTTGGGAGTGGGTGGCACTGTCTTGCAGTGGTTCTCCTCCTACCTACTGGGTCGTTCACAGTCAGTGCTGGCAGGAGGGCAGAGGTCAGCCTCGAGGCCTCTCATTTGTGGAGTCCCTCAGGGGTCGGTCCTCTCACCTCTCCTGTTCAACATCTATATGAAACCGCTGGGTGAGATCATTCGTGGTTTGTATCATCAGTATGCTGATGATACCCAGCTTTTCATCTCTACCCCAAACCACCCCAGTGATGCCCTCGATGTGATGTCCCATTGCCTGGAGGCGGTTCGGGTCTGGATGGGGAGGAACAGGCTTCGGCTTAATACCAACAGGACTGAGTGGTTGTACGTACCGGCGTCTCAGTTAATTCAGTTCATTCCATCTTTAATTATAGGGGGGTTAGGTGTTACCCCCCGTAGATAGGGCTCACAACTTGGATATCCTCCTTGACTCACAGCTCAGTCTGGAAGACCACGTAGGAGCTGTGACCAGGGGGGCTTTTGCCCAGGTTCACCTGGTGCACCAGTTGCGGCCCTATCTGGAGCAGGATGCCCTGCGTACAGTCACCCATGCACTCGTGACCTCTCGGATAGACTACTGCAATGCTCTCTACATGGGGCTGCCCTTGAGGACCACTTGGAGGCTTCAACTGGTGCAGAATGCGGCCGCGTGAGTTGTGATGGGGGTTTCCCAATACTCCCATGTAATACCTCTTCTCGGCGAGCTTCATTGGCTTCCAGTTGCCCTCCGGGTAAGATTCAAGGTGCTGGTGATGACCTATAAAGCCCTAAATGGCATGGGTCCAGATTACCTGCTGCCTGCATCAACTTCCCTTCATCCTGTGCGCTCCCACAGAGAGGGCCTCCTCAGGGTGCCATCGGTCAGGGACTGCCAGTTGGCGGCCCCCAAGGGGAGAGCATTCTCAGTATGTTTCTTCCCCCCTTAAAAGTTAATTCACTGCTTCTATCTATGGGGGAGTGGGGGTATAGTCTCCTCCCTTCACTTTCAGAGGTTTTCTTACTTTGGGGATCTTTCCCAGGGACTTAATTGCAGAATAGAAGAGAGAAGATTGATATTCTCACCAGTTCCAAGCAAGCTGTTCACCATTGTTCTGCCTTGTGCTGTTGGACTTCGGCTGCAAGTAGCTTGGACTAAATACTGATGTGACAGCTAGCCTTTCTCCTGTCTGGTCAAAGAGCTTCCCCCAGATCAAACAGAATGACCACCATCATTCTGTGATCAAGGGGGCACCCTCTTTCTTTGCTGCCTCTCTGGGGTGACTTCAGACCCATTTAGGGTCCCCTAGCAGGACAAAATTAGCCATGGGATGTGGAGCTCCGCAATCCCACAGCCATGTACTATGGCGTAAAAACTGGAAGTCTCACCATTATGTTAATTGATTCTATTATTGTAGAGTTCTGTTTGGAAATTTTGCTGACACCTAGATTGGAGAAGATGTTATTTGTTGGATTTGCCTGCAGTAAAGAGATGACTTATGAGATGAAGAGCTTTATCTGATGAAGAGGAGATGAAAAGATTATGAAATTGTTTATACTTGTGATGACAGTGGGAAGTAATAGTAGTAGTAGTAGTAGTAGTAGTAGTAGCGTTAGTAGTAGTAGTAGTAGTATTAGTAATAAAGTTGTAAAGGAACTTGGAGGTCATCTAGTCCAACCCCCTGCTTAGGCAGGAAACCCTATACCATTTCAGGCAAATGGCTATCCATTCTCTTCTTAAAAACTTCCAGTGTTGGAGCATTCACAGCTTCTTGAGGCAGGTTGTTTCACTGATTAATTGTTCTAACTGTCAGAAAATTTCTCCTTAGTTCTAGGTTGCATCTCTATTTGGTTAGTTTCCATCCATTGCTTCTTGTCCTGCCTTCAGGTGGTTTCGAGAATAGCTTGACTCCCTTTTCTTTGTGGCAGCCCCTGAGATATTGGAACACTGCTATCATGTCACCCCTCATCCTTCTCTTCATTAGACTAGACATTCCCTATTCCAGCAACCATTCTTTATATGTTTTAGCCTCCAGACCTCTAATCATCTTTGTTGCTCTTCTCTGTACTCTTTCTAGAGTCTCAACATCTTTTTAACATTGTGGTGACCAAAACTGGATGCAATATTCCAAGTGTGGCCTTACCAGGCATTGTAAAGTGGTATTAACACTTCATGTGATCTTGATTCTATCTCTCTGTTAATGCAGCTTAGCACTGTGTTGCTTTTTTGGCAGCTGCAGCACACTGCTGGCTCATATTTAAGTGATTGCTCACTACGACTCCAAAATCCCTCTTACAGTTACTACTATTGAGCAAGGTACCACCTATGCTATACCTGTGCATTTGGTTTTTCTTGCATAAATGTGGAACTTTACTTTTTTCACCATTCAATTTCATTTTGTTAGATAACGCCCAATGTTCAAGTCTGTCAAGATCCTTCTGTATCATAACCCTATCTTCTGGAGTGTTGGCTATTCCTGCCAACTTGGTGTTGTCTGCAAATTTGATGAGTTCCCCCTCATCCATAGTTGTTTTCTTAATGTTTTTTTTCCTTTATATTTTCTTTTTTGCATTTTTTTTCTTTTTGCTTTCTTTCTTAGTTTGTACTATATTTTACTGCTGTAACTAGAACTTTTAATAGAAAATATTAAAAAACCTACACAAATAGATTTTTATTGCCAGCCCTTTCTGATCATTCCAGAAATGGAATATACAAATGGGATATACTTTGGATAAATAAGTAAACAACCTAAACCCCATGTTATTTGAAAAACAATGTGTCATTTTAAAAATGTACTGATTATTTCTTCTCCAGTCCTTTAAAATAAAACAACGTTGCTTTGAGAAAATACATTCATTTTATCCTCATTTAGATGTGTCCTTTTCTTCCTTATGCAAACATCCTTGGCAATATCCTGTGACTGAGACATCAATGTGAAACATCAATGTCCTATTTTCACATAAAATTAGGAGGACTGATTGTCAGCAAAGAGGAATGAATTTTCACTGCCTGAACATGTTAGGAACAAATTTATGACTGGAATAAAAAGTTTTTCTTTGTAAATGTGCAAATTTGATTTCTTCTTATAAGGACCTTCAATTTGTCCATCCTGCTGCTCTTTTTTTAAAATTGAGCCAATATTTCCAACTTCTTTGTGCTCAATATAATTTCTACAGTTGAAATGAAAATCAACCCCCGCTTCCCCCTTAGTTTTGTTTGCAAATATATATTACTAACCACTGAAATGTTTTGTCGAGGTCTAAACAGTAATCAAAGCAATAAATGTAGGACTTCTGTTACATTACACAAATACTCTTTTGAATGGAAATAAAGTCATATTTTTCCCACCAGAGAAAGAGAAAACAATTTTAATTTTGACAAACAATTTTAGTTTTGAGATAATTCCAGAAACCCTTTTGCTTCCCCTATGTTCTTCATTTTGTTTTTATTAACAAAGTATGCAATAATGCAAATAGGAGCTTTATCGCTGTTGTGAAACACTAGGCAGAATAATAAGCAGACTTGGTTCCATGAAGCATGTGCTCTTCCTTTGGCACTGATTAAATATGAAATACAGACAGCATTATAGAAGCAAAGAAATCTATGGGTAAAACTCATCTCATCAGTACTCAGCTCCGTCTTTAAAATCCCTTCCTCCCAGAATACTGAAATGTTACTGTTGCCTCCCCATAAAATGTCAGTTTTTAAGTCTTCATCTCAAATTAAAAAAAATGGCAAACTAAAGTAGCACTCTAACCTGGGTCTTTTGAGATGACAGTTGACAGGCATCTACCTGGGATCAAACCTCTCTGTTTGCAGTGGGGCTTATGGCTCACTAAAATTGCACCAGCTTGTGCTATAAACAGAATAAATCACCATAGCACTAATTTAATTAATAGGTCCCCACTAATTTAGAAGACCTAATTATCTCACTCTCCTAGAATGTGTGTTATTCTCAACAAAGCCTTAATGAAGACATTTGCTCATCCCCATTGCCATGTTATTTCTTGTATACATGGCTCCCTTCTACCTATCACCTGAATATTTAATAATTTCTAATTGTCCTGCTTCTTCATTAGCAGGAATATGGGAAAATAAAATAAACTTTTATACATTAGTATGGATTCTACATAGAAAAAAAAAATTCAATATTATTAGCCTTCTAATGAGGAAAAATGGATATTATTCCAAATGGGTGACTTTCTATCTTGTAAATTGCATGCTGAGTAATTTATTTTTACTACTGCAGGATGCCCAAGCATAATGAACATCTCTCTCTCTCTCTCTCTCTCTCTCTCTCTCTCTCTCTCTCTCTCTCTCTCTCTCTCTCTCTCTCTCTCTCTCTCTCTCTCTCTCTCTCTCTCTCTCTCTCTCTCTCCTCTCTCCCTCTCTTCTCTTCCTTTGTTACTTCAGTTTATTGTGCAGCTTTCCTTTCAGAAGAAAAGGAGCTGCTTCATTATCTGTATTATGAATCTATTCATATTTATAAACCATGTTAAAATCCTGACATATTTCTTGTTTTGTATTCAGGTACATATTGATTTTTTTAGTCTATTCTTCTTATACTAGAAACATGTTTTTCTCCAACAGCATTTTTTTTAGTAAGAAACCAAGCCAATTAACATAAACACTGATTCAAGGCCCAAGGGGTTTGATTCTGAGCCACCCATAGGTGTAATTTCTTGAAAAATGTAGGCATTTAGGTTCTCCATTAAAAATGCAATTTCAGCATCTGAAATACTTGCGTTGGGCCATCAGATTGGGGTGCTGTAAATGCTCATTTGGGGAGTATTAAAAAAGCACACTTCTGCATTTGACAACATGATTGAGGTCACCTTTTTGTGGTCATCCAATGAAGATAAATGTTTGAATTGGGAAGACGGCTCATTTGTACTCATGCCTAAGAATCCATTTTTTGAAAAGGGTTTAATATCTAATTAATTAGGAGTAGCCCCAAAGGACTCCTCTAAAAACACTAATTCACATTCCTGAGCTATTAGCCCTTTGAGGTAGGGACAGGCTGGGACACAGACTGCAAAGAAACATTAGAACTCTACTTAATGGATATAGGCTGTAACAACAGAATCTTGAAAGCCTGACAGATTTCTCTCTTCCTCTTATACAATTAGAATTGATCACCTAAAGTGTATTTGTGTTTTTGGGGGAGTCCTTTGGGGCTCCTTCTAATTAATTAGATATTAAACCCTTTTCCAAAAAATGGATTCTTAGGCATGAGTACAAATGAGCCATCTTCCCAATTTGAAAATTTATCAATTTAATTTTGTATTAATATTTTCTTCCTTTCCAAGGCTTAATTTATGCTCTGCTAACAACCACATTTCTTCTCCAAGGTCATCTCTGTGGTTCTCTACATCAGTTCAACAGCAATTTTGGGGATGTGGCTTGTATACATGGGTAACTTATCAAGACCTAATTATAAAAAAAACAACTCATTTGCTATGGAAGTTAATTCTTTCTTTCTTTCTTTCTTTCTTTCTTTCTTTCTTTCTTTCTTTCTTTCTTTCTTTCTTTCTTTCTTTCTTTTTTCTTTTTTTCTTTCTTTCTTTCATCTATCTATCTATCTATCTATCTATCTATCTATCATCTATCTATCTATCATCTCTCCCTCCTATCTATCTATCTATCTATCTATCTATCTATCTATCTATCTATCTATCTATCTATCTCTAGCCACCTATCCCATATCTACTTTTACTTAAAATTAAATTTGCAATAATTGCTTCATTATACTAAATTCAATTAAATGTGTTAATCTCCCTCTCTCTCTCTCTCTCTCTCTCTCTCTCTCTCTCTCTCTCTCTCTCTCTCTCTGTGTGTGTGTGTGTGTGTGTGTGTGTTATTTCTTTGTTGCTGCTGGCTGCCATTTTTTCATGCTGGCCTGGTGATGGACTCTTTTTTTTACAAAAAAATCTTCCCCAATATCTAGGCAGCTTATTTCTCAGCTTACAGAATTAATGTGAGAGATACCAACAAAAATTAATAGCCTTTAAAAATCTGTTTCCAAAGACCCGATGAGTTTTGAATTGTAAAATGTTGAATATACACACCATACTTTTAAAAAAAGAGATAAAGATATGCCCTCAGCTTTCAGTCACGATGTGATCTACAGTTTGACCCCACAGTCACACTGAAGGGAGGGATACCATGTCCTATTTCTATAGAGAGTCGTGGCAGACACCATGTGAAGTGTGAATCCTATTCTGGATTGTCCACTGCTGGCCTGGTAGTTCAAAGCCTGGCATCTTTTTTTGTGGGATCATTTATATGATTGGGGCATTCAGCGACCCATTTGGTTTTGCATTGGGAATTGATGTCAAAGTTGTTGGGCAGATGTTGTGCAAGTGTCAGTGGGGTCTTCTTGGATTTGTGGCTTCCTGTTGACAAATGAGGGAGATTGCCATGCACCGGTAGGAGTGAGTTCTTCATACTTTTTGTGTATTCCATCACTAGTGCATCCTGCCTTCATAAAACAGGTGGTGCTATATGGTTCAGAACGGGAAGCCAGCAAGTGCTCAGTGTTCTTGTTCAGTTTCTGCATATTACACAGCCATCTGGTGATATTTTTATACTATGGAAATAAGCAATAGTACCACTGCTATCTGCATACTGAGATACTATTAAAATTCAGCTCAGAGGTTATGTAAGAAACTAGTTTGTGATGGTGGAGATGGTGGTGATATAGGATGGGAAGAGGAGGAGCAGGAGGAGGAGGAGGAGGAGGACAAATAGAAAGCTATCTGAAAAAAATGTATGTGTGACTTATCTTTTCTTTGATTCTGACATATTGAAAATGTTTAATGTGACCTTGAGACTCTCTTTGAAAAGACACATTGCAACTCTTTCAAACACAATTATTAAAAGTAAAACTAGCATGATTTCCCAGCTTTGCTCCGCTAGCCACAAAGAGGTTTCAGCGGCAGCCAACATCGCTCTCCTCCATATAGCTTATGTGCAAAGCAAAAATTATATATGAGCTTTTCAGAACATTCCAAACTAGTGCCTGGGCATGCATAGGACATTAGCTCCTTGCTGCTATTTAATTTTCAGCCTCAAAGAACTTGGGCATTTTCCTCTAGGCTCAGGCGAGAGCAGGAATCCAAGGCCTAGACACAGTCGGCTGTTTTCTTAGCCTCGGAGATTTGTCTCAGCTATCTTAATGGGAAGTAAAGTGTGTATGTGTTTGCCTGCATGTGTGTGTGGAGGAACTCTGCCATTCTTTTGTATAAAAGAGGGATTGTCATCCTGTCCATGTGCCATGACATTTCTATTATTATTCAGTGAAGAATATGGTGCATTTACATTGCTAAATATAAACAAGTGGGTTATGGTATTGTGACAGCTAATCTGCTTTTCACTAAGCCTACCATGAACCTTCAAGCTCAGCTGTATTTTTATTGCCTTTGTGTTTGTCATTGTTTGAGAAATGCAGGCTTTGCTGCCTATGGACGAGCAGTAGCTAATGGAACAAATCCAAGCATAGCAGATTGAATGGAGGGACCAAACAATAGGAAGAGCCATTGGGTTAGGAAGTCATTTTTGGGTGGCTGGGAGAGAAAACTCACCAATTAAGGCAGCTACTTTTTCTGCACCCTTCGGTCTGATGGAGGCTTCATGTTCCTTACAGCTGCAGGCAAGCAGGAGTTCAGATGGTTGATTATTTCTATATTCTCAGTATATATTAAGGAAAAACATCTGTACCGGCTGAATTTCTTTCTATCATGCAGCTACTTAAGACAATAAAATAGGTCAGCATACCATGGAATAAATCCTAGAGTATAACACTGGGATGCACAGGTTAGCACAGTGAGGGAGAGAAAAAGGTTTTCATATTCTTTCTTTTGTCACAATAAGGTCTCTTCTCATTGAGATTTCAATTTGTAATAACTTCTCAGGTCTGTAAGGATGAGAAGATCTATATTAGGATGATCTAGCTCCAGGGATTCATAAATTCCTGAAGGCTCTGGAGGATTTTCCGTCTCTCAAATCTATAGTTGGTCATAAAAATTCAATGATGATCAGGGTGGTTCATCTAATTGCTCCTGGATGGTTCCTGTAGAGACTGAACAGCTCTCTCAGAACCTGCCTTGAGAAGAAGACTTTCAGAATAACATGGTGAAAGAATAGAACTGCTGTAGTTGATACTGTATGTTCCTTTCCAGCACTAACACAAAACACAAGAGTGTGATTTATTAGAAGTACATATATTATATTAATCTATACATCCATGTCTGAAGCTCCGAAGCACTTCCATGGTTAAAGGATTAGACATCACTGTTGCCCAGGGGACAACAACCAAGTTGGGGGCTTCTTCCATGTCCCCATTAATGTGCCTACTGAAATGGTACCAATTTATGTACTTGTGTTTGCACACTTTCAGACTGCTAGGTGGACAGGAGCTGGAGTGAATGATGGGAGCTCACCCTGCTATGCAGAAGGTAGGCAGGCTCCCTAACAAGAAGTACATATATATGTATGTATTTGTTCAGTTGAAGTGCTGCATGACTCCAGACTGACTCTGGGTAGCTCACAATACAAGCTCTGTGAAAAATAACAATGTACATCAGTGATCCCCAACCTTTCCACCTCTGTGGATTGGCAGTTGTGAGGGAGGGGGAAGGGGATGGTTTTGCATGTATGTGCCACTTCCACAAATGCAGCTTTGCACATTTGGACTCTTGCCTGCTTCTTGTTTGGCCCAGTTTCCAACTGCATGGATTGGGGGTTGGGAACCCCTACTCTACACAACAGTAAAGAGATTACAAATCTGGTCAGCACAGAAAACTATATCATACACTAACAGAAGTTACAACCCCTACCTAAAGAACTGGAGAAAAACCCTTCAGAATGCTATCTGTGCAGTGTATGCCTCCCAGCATACACAAAGGACAGCACAGCAGGAGGCTGATGGTGCAGATCAGCAGAGGGGCTGGACAGCTCCGGGTGATGACTGCTCACTCAGGATAAGCCTAATGACTTAAGCTGTTGACAGCCCCAGGCATGGTCAGCCTGGTGGGAAGCCAGGATCTACACCCATTGTCACCTGCACTGGCAGGAAGCCCAGGTTTGAACTGATTGGATGCCATCCACCTGGGCAGGTACAAATAGACGCCAGGCTTCCCTGTTTCCCCAGTTCGTTCTGTTCAGAATAAACTCATCTTCACCCCAGCTCTGTGCCCATCTCTATGTGAAGCACGCGACTTTACAATCTGAGTGAAAGCTGCCCAGATTTGCAGAGGAATCTCATTCCAAAGGGCAGTTTCCATCATTTAGGCGTTATGCTTCCTGGGTCCTAAATGATATCACAGTTTAATTGAAGGGACCAAATTGAAGGGACCGAAACAAACTCACCCTGCCAATATGAATTGGACAAACAGATACTACCGAGGACAGGTGATCATTCAAATAGCCACATAAGAGGTGCAACTGGTGGATCAGATGAAATTGTGCAAAGGTCCTCCTGGCTACAGTTACCAGATGAGGGAATAGAAAGGGAACTCATCAAATTTGCAGTTGACACTAGGCTGGCAGGTATAGCCAACACCCCAGAAGTCAAGCTCAGGATACAAAAAGATCTTGACAGACTTGAACAATTTGCCCTATCCAACAACATGAAATTTAATGTGGAGAAAACCAAACATTACAAAAAAGATGTTGAGACTTTGGGTGAAAAAAAAAGTGCAAAGAAGAGCAACTAAGATGATTAAAGGCCTGGAGACTAAATCATATGAAGAATGGTTGGAGGATTTGGGTTTGGCTAGTCTAGACTGGGAGGGGGGGGAGAGAGATGATAGCAGTATTAGAGTATTTGAGAGGCTGCCACAAAGAAGAGGGGATCAAATTATTCTCCAAGGCACCAGAGGGCAGGACAAGAAACAATGGATGGAAACTAATCAAGGAGAGAAGCAACCTGGGATTAAGGAGAAACTTCCTAAGAGTGAGGGCAATTAACCAGTGGAACAGCTTTGCCTTCAGATTGTTCATCACTGGGGTTTCAAGAAGAGACTGGACAGTCATTTGTTTGAAATGATATAGGGTCTCCTGCTTGAGCAGGGGGCTGGACTAGAAATCCTCCAAGACCTCTGAACTGATGAATGATCTCACTGAGTGGTTGGTAAGTACTAATATGTTCTTTCTCTTCTCTTAAATCAACAGGGAAGAAGGCATTGCTACATTTCAAAGTGCTTTGTTTAGTTTTATCATTGCATCTTTCAGTTTTCAATATTTGTTATCTTTTAATACAGGTAATCCTCAACTTACAATAGTTTGTTTAATGATGTTTGAAGTTACAATGGCACTGAAAAAAAATGGCTTATGACTATTTTTCACACTTGCAACCATTGCAGCATCCCCGTGGTCATTCTGATCAAATTTCAGATGTTTGGCAACTGACTCATATTTATGACAATTACAGTTTCCCAGGGTCATGTGTTCACCTTCTGCGACTGCCTGACAAGCAAAATCAATGGGGATGCCAGGTTCACTTAACAACCATGTAACTAACTTAACAACTGCAGTGATTTACTTAACAGCTGTGACAAGAAAGCTTGCAAAAAGGGGCAAAATTCATTTAACAGCTATTTTGCTTAGAAAGAGAAATTTGGGGGCTCAATTGTGGTTGTAATTTAAGTACCCTCTGTATCCAATCCATTAATGCAGTAATTAAAATTATGTTTGAGGGGCTTCCGGTTCTGGATTTCGGTGCAGCCAGACGTGCGAGGGAATTGCTCCTCACGTCGCCTGGATTTCTTTATCGGGGGGGGGGGCTGTAAAGGGGTCAAAAGTCGCCCTGGAGGGGCAACAAGCAAGGGAGAGGTCTTTCCAGTCAGCGGTAGAAGGGTGGCAGCCCTCCTGCCAGCTTGGAGCTACTCTCCGAAGAAGAAAGGATCGGCCACTCCCATGGCCCATCGTTTAGCCATTTCCTGCCAAAGCCAAAAGCACAACAAAGCACTTGAAAGGACTTGAAAACTGGGTGAGAATTGCCTTCTTCTTTTCCTAATCATCTACTTTCCCTGCCAAAAGCTTTCCAAATTTGTTTCCCCTTGTGAGGAGAGAAGCAAGGGATTTCTGTTTTTTTCCCCCACCCTCCTTAATAGCGGCCTTTGTCTACATTGGGAGAGAAAAGAAAAAGCCTTGTACTAAATTATACTGATTAATTGGACTTACTGCCTTTCTATTTTTGGCCCAAAGTTCCTATATTTACAGAAATGGACTATTCTACCTATTAGTCTAAAAAAAAGAAAGAAAGAATAACAAAAGACTCTGTCTGAAAAGGATTTGAAGTACTCTGGGGACATCTAGTGGCTAGGCCTGTTACAGCAAGTGAATATTATTGGCAAACAAACTTGTTATATGACCTTGGCATTAATATAAAAATCTGAAACAGCTGGAGATGAATTTGGCTTAGGCTTGTGGAGGTGGACACTTACTGATTTTTGTTTGAAAAATAGCCTCCACTAAGGACTATTTATAAATACTACAAAATGGAGAAGGATCAGCCACAAACCTCACTTGACTATAACCTTATACTTGAAACAATCTATAGAGTCACTCAGATGTCTATATCCAGATTTAATAACTTACTTGCCAACCTTAAGTTACAAACTGAAACCCAGACTGCAACTAAAGAATTTACACTTCAGAATATAACAAAATTGGAAGATATTACTATTGAGACAGAGGAATATAAGCAACAACAACAAAGTACTGGAAAAACTAATATCCAAAACCTGACTTTACTCAAAGAACCTACAATTTTTAAAGTACAAGGAACTACTACTATGACAGATAATCTTAAAGACCAACAACAAACTAGGAAAAAACTTAATACTCAACTTCTGACCTTCTCTAAGGAGCCTACAATTTCAGAAGTACACTACATGCAAGATAGTGATGCCAACATAGAGGAAGCTGAAGACCAACAAAGACAACCTGTGGAAAGCTTGGACAGTCAATTACTAACTATAAAACTGGATAAGATTTTCTACTCAAAACAGATCAACCCAGATGGAAGAAGAATCCAGACTGAACTGCAGACAGAGATGTCAGATCAAATAAAGAAAGTAGAATTAACATGGCAGCAATATAATGACTATAAATGGTTCAACCTTTGTATATTGCTGATGGTTGGATGGCCTCCTCTGGTGCAAATAATATGCATGGGAGCAAACGAAGACCTACTTGGCAATTTAAAGCCCTGGCTCTAGAAACCCAAATGGCAAAAAACGAAACCTAGAGTTAGATTTAAAAAATGAATTCCTAGAGAATTATTGTAGGTCATTTTGTTAGTAATTAGTGACTGACCATGCTATTCCTAGAAATTTGTTAGTTTAAATATGTTATATTGAATGTTGAGGAAAATAGAGAAGGATGTTATGATAATGTAACCCAAACTATGTATTGAAAACTCTGTTACTCAATTGATGACTACCCAGGTATCATGATGCTTCCTAAATATATAGGTTGTAAATTGAAAAACTAATAAAACTTGTTTTAAAAGAATTATGTTTGAGGTACCTCTAAAAAGATATAATTACAATTTGTGGTCTTGTTCTTTAAACTGGTTTTAATTTCAGTCAATGAAGCGCAGTGTTGCTCACATGATCAATTGAAATAAACAATCATCATTTTAACTGTTCCACTTAATAGCAGTTTCCCGTATTGCTTCTTATTCATTTTATTCCTTGTTTGAGCATTTACTGGAGGAAAAAATGAAGTGTGGGAAATATGATAAAGACAAATGTATAGATTGAAGAATTAGGAAAACAAAGACACTTGAAATAAATAAATGTTCCTATTCTTTTATACACAAAAGATATGAGCAAATATATAAAGTAAATATGTAAGTTTTTTCTGGCTGAATCAATCACATTTTTATCCCTCTAAAAAGTTTTAATCTTTTTCTCTATTTCATGGGTAATAAAATGAATAAAAATTTAACAAATATCTTGGCAGAAACAGCCAGACTTTTGTCTCCAAAGATCTTCTGCACTATGCAAAGTATGAACAATCAAGGAGAACTGGAAGCCAAGTAAATTTCTCAAAACTCAAGGAAGATCCCTTCAATTGGCAGAGAAGTCTTGTCCTTTGTGTTGCAGGATAAAAATAAGGTTGTTGTTGTTAGTTGCGAAGTCGTGTCTGACCCATCGCGACCCTATGGACAACATTCCTCCAGGCCTTCCTGTCCTCTACCATCTTCTAGAGTCCATTTAAGCTCACACCTACTGCTTCAGTGACTCCATCTAGCCACCTCATTCTCTGTCGTCCCCTTCTTCTCTTGCCCTCAATCTTTCCCAGCATTAGGTTCTTCTCCAGTGAGCCCTTCCTTCTCATTAGGTGGCCAAAGTATTTGAGTTTCAACTTCAGGATCTGGCCTTCTAAAGAGCAGTCAGGGTTGATCTCCTCTAGGACTGAATGGTTTGATCGACTTGCAGTCCAAGGGACTCACAGGAATCTTTTCCAGCACCACAGTTCAAAGGCCTCAATTCTTTGGCGCTCAGCCTTTCTTATGGTCCAAATTTCACAGACATACATTGCAACTGGGAAGACCATGGCCTTGACTATATGCAATTTTGTTGGCAGGGTGATGTCTCTGCTTTTTAGTGTGTTGTCTAGATTTGTCATGGCTTTCCTCCCGAGGAGCAAGCATCTTTTAATTTCTTGGCTGCAGTCCCCGTCTGCGGTGATCTTGAAGCCCAGAAAAATAAAATCTGTCACTACCTCCATTTCTTCCCCACCTATTTGCCAGGAATTGAGAGGGCCAGATGCCATGATCTTGGTTTTCTTAATGTTAAGTTTCAACCCAACTTTTGCACTCTCCTTCTTCACCCGCAACAAGAGGCTCTTTAGTTCCTCTTCACTTTCTGCCATTAGAGTGGTATCATCTGCATATCTTAGGTTGTTGATATTTCTCCCAGCAGTCTTAATATCAACTTTTGATTAATCTAGCCCTGCCTTTCTCATGTTGTGCTCTGCATATACGTTAAACAGGCTGGGCGACAGTATACAGCCTTGCTGGACTCCTTTCCCAATTTTGAACCAAACAGTTGTTCTGTGTCCAGTTCTCACTGTTGATTTTTGACCCGCATATAGGTTTCTCAAGAGACAAATAAGATGATCTAGTACTCCCTCTTTAAGAACGTGCCACAGTTTGTTGCCATCCACACAATCAAAGGCTTTAGCATAGTCAATGAAGCAGAAGTAGATGTTTTTTCTGGAACTCTCTAGCTTTCTCCATGATCCAGCACGGGGCTTTTTTTCTCATAGAACGCTCAGAATGGTGTTACGGCACCTTTTTTTTGGGAAAAAAAAGCTTTTGCACAAGCTGTGCTGCTATTGGCTTAAGCCTATTGCGGGCTTTGCTCTTTTATGACTCATGGACTTCAACTCCCAGAATTCCTGAGTCAGCTATACTATTGGCTTTTGGAAGCCAATAGGAATTGCTGCTGAGCTTGCCAAATGACCTGGCAGGCAAATGTTGCACAGGC